>NW_028301610.1:0-625000 GCF_987345545.1 Pholcus phalangioides | reverse complement strand
CGTGAATATCGGGAATCCGGTAAAAAATTAAATCTACGACATCGCTGCGGCCGGAAAAAGATCATGCAAGAACGGGACCAACGACGACTGACGAGAATCATTAAACGTGACAGACGTGCAACCCTTCCGCAAATTGCTGCAGATTTCAATACTGGGCCATCAAGAAGTGTCAGCGTGCGAACCATTCAACGAAACATCATCGATATGGGCTTTCGGAGCCGAAGGCCCACTCGTGTACCCTTGATGACTGCACGACACAAAGCTTCACGCCTCGCCTGGGCCCGACAACACCGACATTGGACTGTTGAGGACTGGAAACACGTTGCCTAGTCTGACGAGTCTCGGTTCCAATTGCTTCGAGCTGATGGACGTGTACGGGTATGGAGACAACCTCATGAATCCATGGACCCTACATGTCTTTGAAATGAATTTCTTAATAAAAATCGTCTCGTTATCTTTACAGGATAAATGTAAGTTACGATGTTTCATGAATAAATGCTGTTTTGCATAGGCGTAAAGTTATTCAAATGGTTGGGGGGGGGGGGGGCTCAGTTTCAATATAGTATAAACGAAGTTTGTACGCTCATGCAGATCAAAACGGCGTATAAATACGAAAGTTGTTTTACTGAAATTGTTTTGAAAATGACCCCTCTCCTTCTTCAGCCATAGCCCTTTTTTGAAGAATTTAATGGTTTCAATTCTAAATCGTTGCTTTCTATTTCTGTGGAAAAAAATTGTGGTAGGCTGCGTGTCGTGGACAAGCCCGCAAGTTTCGATATGAACACTTTCTTTGTGCCTTGAATCTCGTTGTCAGTACTTTCTTTCTTTCAAAAAGAACACGCGGATCAGGCTCTATCGGATTTAGCCAATTTTAGCCATTGCCCCTGTGAAGGGGCGGGACCGTGTAGGAGAAAACTTTTATAAACAGCGTTGTCGCTACTGACAATGATATTGGTATTATCGGATTTGTCTTTGAAATAGCTAATAGACGATATACGTATCGTATTTTACAACGTATTTACGTTGCAACGTATTTACGTTGCAAACTTTTCGAGATAAAGCGCAAAATAATTTCGGGTACGAAAGCGGGATGCGAGCCTGGTGTCCAGACCGGGAAAGCTATTTAATACAGAGTAGAATACTCAGGGTTGCAACTAGATGCTTGGTCAGCCGGGGCAAGCACGTTCCCCGAATATTTTGACGCCCCTTGATAATGCTGAAGAAGAGGTTAGATGGTAAAATTCGTGCTACCTCTGGCTTGGTGCACCAGACCAGCCTGCTCCCCCTAGTTGTGGCCCTGGTAGTACCATTAGATTTGTCTTAAAAATGCCTATCATTGGCTTATATTTGCATTGCGAAGCCGGACCTTTCACATACACAACATTTACCAGGACACGGGCTTCCAAATGTTTAGAACGACTGACCTATACTACGAAGGCCGCAACTAGATAGGTACTTGGTCAGCACGGGGCAAGCACGCATTTTGGCACCCCCTTGTAATGTTGAATGATAGGTGAAGAGGGGAAATCTGCTACTCCTCTGGCCCGGCGCCTGTGGCAGCAGACCTACCTGCTCCCCTCTAGTTGCGGCTCTGTACTCAGGAACTAAGCTTTCCTTTTTTTATGACAGCCTAGCCCTCTAGCGGCAACAGTGTGGGGCCATAGTTCATTTGCTTAAAACTGTCAAGTGTATAATGCAGTAAAACCTACCTTTTGCGGACACCAATGGGACAAAAAAATTCTTCCGTAAAAGAGGGGTGACCGGGGGGTTTGAAAAACATACTTTTATTATACAAGGGTAAATTATTATTTGGCCGTAAAAGCGAGGGGTGACAGCATCTGAGAGGTGTCCGTTAACAGGGTTTTACTTATGCAAAATGAGTTAATTGTTTTCTTACGGGGCCACTGACCCCCAAACAGGGCCGCAACTAGATGCTTGGTCAGTACAGGGCAAGCACGCATTTTGGCGCCCCCTCATAATGTTGAAGGAGAGGTTAAAGAGTAGAATTTGCGCCCCCTCTAGTCCGGGGCACCAGAGCCGCCTACACCCCTTAGTTGCGGCCCGGCCTCCAAGGATCCCTAATTACGAACAGTTGATTTTAAACCTTTGGTTCACGTGTTTAGGCGCATTGCTTGTTAGTTTATCCATATCTGTGTCAGGGCCGTCTTAAAAGCATCGTGAGCGCCCTGACCAAGTGATTTTTTTGGGAAAATTCCGAAAATATCAAACAGTTGTCATTTTTGTGAGGCCTCTGTTCTGTTGAGGCTCCTGGGCCCATGCCTTAAAACAGCACTGATCTGTGGTCAATCATTTTAAATCAGCGAAAAAATTTAAAAGTTGGTGACTCACACAAGCTGGGATTTTTGGTGGGTTTCTAGATTAAAACTTTCCCTCCCCCCGTTCAATAAATTTATGATGTAAAAAATAAAACACAATAATAGAATTCGTACACCCTCCACCTTTCTTAGCCCTCTAAATAGTGGGCCACGCATCGAGTAATTGTTATTGCCTCCAGCTGGAGCCCTGTGAGCACCACACGTGGGGGAAGGGGGCGGGCATCACATCCATTCCAAGAAAGTAGTGAGAGATGAGCAGGCCTGTAGTCCTGCTCTGTGTCTATAGACATAATAAGAGTTCCCAAAAATCCTCCTAAAACTGGTTCTCAACCTTTTTCAAACCGCGGCCCGATGAATCAAATTTCTATGAGTCTTGGTCTGCAATAATTTACTCGTTTGCAAGGCAATAAATAACCAATTACTTTTTAATTCTGTGCAAATTAATTGATTAATTTAAACAATTTTAAGAGATTAATTAATTTAAAACCCTTTTAATCATTTATGAGTTAAATTCATTATTATCTTAACGGACTATTAGAACGTTTTTCCTTTTTGGTGCTGTATTAATAACGCACAGAAGTCAAAATATGTACGTATGAACGAAGCGTTTCATCAGCAACTGCAAACATCCTCATTGGAAATTATAATTGATCACAAAATTAATCGAAAGGTCTTAATATTGAATTTCATAGAATAATTTTTCATTTACAGTGAGAAATGAGAATCTTGCCACATACATTTAAATTTATTTCTGCTGACTTACATCGACGTAACATTTATTTATTAGCACGTCTTGTTAATAATTTAGTGTAAACTATATCTTATGACCGAATTTTGTATTTTATCTTAGCTAGAAAAAAGTAACGATATAAAAAAATTCTACATTGTAACTCACCATAAAAGTCAGCTGAAGAGCAGGAGATTGTTCAATTTTGGGAGAAACACTCGTTTAGGTATATTCACGATAGATGCTCATGTAAATTGTGTAACTTTATAAATTTCAAGCGATTTTTCTACTCTAAAATTTGAAACTTTTCTCTAAATTCGTAACAAAAATTTATATTTGTGAACCTATCATTTGAATAAATGAACAATACTACACTGGGGAAAAAAAGCACAACGGAAACTCGCAACGTAATTCACTGCATGCAAAGAAAACTGTACGGTACACAGTGGCGTAGCCGGGGGGGGGGAGTGATTGCTCCCCCAATCGAAATTTTGCCTACATTAGCGCCTATTTTTCTAAATGACTTTGATCTTTAAAAAACTAAAATAAACTAAAAAAACATTGACTAAAATGTTGAATAAGGAAAAAAAAATCTACATTTATATTTGCGCCTCTTGCAGTTTCACAGTGATTGGGTTTGTACCAATCCTTAAGAGAAGAAGGAAAAAAGAAGAAAGTGGAGGTTTTCATTGTACCATTTTTGCAATTGCTCTCAAGCTCTTCATCTGGAAGCTAACCGATCTTTCGTTTGGAAAGCCTTCCCCTTTTTTTATCAGCACGCCGCCAGACACCCATGGTGACGGTCACGCAAGTTTTCTTGCTCCTCATGCTAAATCAACCCTAGCTTTACGGGCCGTACTCAGTCGGACCCTTATAAATAAACTTCCTTCCCTCTAACTTTAGCAGTTCTCCTTCCTTTTTCGCGATATGGCCCAAACAAACGATAATGAAAATATCCCAGTATGCTTCTTCCACGACTTAGTGGCAAAACCAGACAACCATGGTTGGCATAAACTTGTGGATGAATTTAAATCGCAGAAGACCATAGCTGAACATGTCCAGTCAATGCAAAACTACTTCGACAGCATCGAAGACGATTATAGCTATCTTCTCAAAGCTAATAGCACGTCGTCCAAAGCGTGCAACAAAGGCCTAACATTCCAGAATGCCTTCATTGACTTCGGGAAAATCAAGGAAACACAAGAGTTGAAAGAGATCAAACGACTCCAGTATCTCACGGAAGGAGGTATAAAATATCTTATCAACTTCCCAAGCTCGTGTTTCTACGATGAATACCCAGGACTCGCCAAAATGAAAAGAATTGAAATCAGGAGAAACCTGGAAAATCTTGGAATAAAAAAGCTGTCATTCACCACGAACAGCGAAAGCCAAAACACCACTGGCCCAAGCAACCCTGCTGGATTCGTAACACTAGACGAAACCTTCTCATCCAGGATTGATCCGGAAACACCAATTCCCAGGAATTCTCCAGGAAATTTCGCACCCAGAATTGCTCAAGAAAAAATCCCAACGGTCGTTTTCACGAACTCAACCTCAGGAAAAGACCCAGAATCCATTGCGACAGGCAGCGTCCCCACAGTCGAAACGGCAAGAAAGGGCCAATCAAATAGCGTCCCAGTGAAAGTCACCACGCCTTCCTCGATGAGTGACAGCCAGCCGACACCGACGGAGATGACGCTCAGCCTAGCCGTATGCGCTTCGGGTAGCGACCGATGGTTTCAGATCGCGGACCCGCTTCGCGAAATTTGTGAAGAAAACTTTTCTGTGAAACTCGAAGGCGAATCGTACAAGATTAAGTTTCATGGAAAAACGGATTACGACCTAGCCGTAAACTTTCTTCGCGAACAGAAAATCGAAATTCTGCGATTCTCCAACCGTAATAATGAAAACTTCAGTGTCGTGCTAAAAGGCCTTAGCACACTTACGCCTACCAAAGACATCCAAACCGAACTTGAAAAACTCGGATTCACCGTCGTTGGCATCTCCCAACTTAAATCAAGGAGAAAATCGGCACGAGGGAAAAAAATTCCGCTTTGGAAAATTACTCTCCCCCGTGACCATTCGTCCCGCCAAATCACCGACATAAAAGTGCTGAAATTCATCTCAGTAAGTTTCGCTCCATTTAGACGAAACCCAAATCGACCGAACCCCAAAAGGTGCACCCGATGTCAACGCTGGACACATCGAGCAGATACCTGCACGTACGAAGAAAGGTGCATCAAATGTGCGGATCAACATAACGGTCAACCGTGCACGAAAATTCGCGGAAAAGATCAGCCATTCTGTGTGAACTGCAACTCCGAAGGACACCCGGCGAGCTTCAAAAAATGCAGCGCATTCTTAGCCGAACTCAAGAAACTAAAAACGGGAAACCCAGTCCCGGAAAAGCTGAACACCAACCGTTCACCAAGTCGTTCGTCACCCCAGAACACGTCGCCCGCAGGAAAAAGCACCGAGTTCATCCCTAGGAGTGTGCGGTCCCACGAAAACAGCACCAGCGTTAAATCAACTCCGCGGATTAGAATCTCACCACCACCGAAAAAACAACTGAACTTAGTAAAATCGAGCCAAAAAACTCCGGAGAAAAATAAGTCGAACGCAAGCAGTGAGCCCTGTGAAAATACAAGTCCAATCTCTACGGACTTCAGCTCACCATCTAGCTCTACGGACTTGCGCAAAAACTTAGAAAATTTCCCGAAGCCTATAGCCGAAAGCAGCCCAGTCACCGAGAAGCAGTCAGGAGATGCCGCACCCTCACCGGCACCATCAGCGATCAGCCGCGCTGAACTTTCCGGACCGTCAACGGATGACTCGGCAGAATGCTCAAATTCGACCTATTACGTCTTCGAATTCGCTAAAATATGCTTCGAGGACATTTTAAAATTGAAAACAAAAAAAGAGAGGCAAGCTGTCTTTGAGAAATTCCTTGCGGAAGCAGGAAATATTCTGGAAAAAAAAGATTAGGCCTCCCTCTGAATTTCTCGTAAATTCACTATTTAATCGGATACTTCTTGATCTTTTTTCTTCTTCCTTTCCCCATCTTCTTTCTGTCCAAAAAACCAAAAAAATCGTTCTTCAAAAAAACTTAAAAATTTCTTCGTGACTCCAAAAAAAAAAAAAAAAAAAAAAAAAAAATCGTGTTCGTCATTATCTTCTCTTAATCGTTGTTTCTATATATTTTCCCAGCTTTCATGCATAACCGTACTAATACTTTCTCTTTTTTTCATCATTGCCTTCTAACATATATTTTTGTGTATGAAATATGTATTTTACAGGTTCCAACCAATAGGGAACTGAGTTAGCGTCTCAACCAATGAGAAACGCCAAGGACGACATCAAAGCGTCGCCCGACCGGGCTTCTTCACAAGCGAAGCTAATATTAATAATACTAATAACGTAAGGCAGTGGCGGCATTTCACCGTTTTTAACTTTAAAATTTAAAACCGACAGACCATTTTGTGACCATAGATCTTTTTAAAAGAGGATATATTCCCAAACCTTCCCTTCTCATACATGCACTTTCACAACTACACATACATAACTCTCTTGTCTGTCCCTTCATCGGGGGTCCCCAAGGGGCCCCAGCCCTTTTGTTGGCTAATGGCCCTTTCTAAGGGCCAGTCACCATCGCAAAATTTTGAGTCTGGTCTGGTCTGGTCTGGTCTGGAAAGCCTTCCCGCAGAGATTTAACCATATTTAATCAGGGAAAATCTATTACTCCAGAAATATTTTTTAGCAAGCTTATGTAAATAAAATAATTCTCATAAATTTACCCCAATGGGGGTGGAAACTTCTCATACCATGGTATCCATAATTTCAAATCGGCATCAAGAGCAAGAGAATATTACTGTTTGTTGTTGCTTGTTTGTGTATATCAAATTCATGTCTCCCCCCACTTCCTTTGTCACCTCTCTTCCCCCCCTAACAAATACTAATTTTTCTCCTGTCCCCCCTCTTTCTCTTGCACTCTCTCTCCTTCACTCTAGGTTACCACAACTTGTCGCATTGTTTTGACGGAAATTTACAACACCACTGGAAAAGCAGAAGTCGTCGTATCTTCAAAAAACTTCAAAAAAAAAAAAAAAAAAAATCTTCAAAAAAAGAGGTCTCCTCGTCTTCACAGCTCACTTCTCTGTCTTCTTCTACTTGTTAACAATACTAGCAGAAGGTTGTGGCGCATTCTACCTGCAGGCGTGTTACCAGACCAGTCGTTAATTTAATGACCAAACCCCAATCTTGACAAACTTTCTCATTACACATGCACTTTCTTTTTTACACATACTCTCTTGTCTTTTTCTTCATACGTAGTCCCCGTGGCTACAATTTGTAAGCCCGCAGTTGGCTCCATTGAGCCAGGCCCGGGAGGAAAAGTTTAATTCTGGTCTGGTCTGGTCTGGTTCCCGCAGAGAGCAGGCAGGCTTTCACCGTGGTATTAGCATAACACGAAACTTCAGACATCTGTCAGTTTTACTTCTAGTATGGAAGACGGCAAACCTCTCGAACTGAAACCATGCATAACTACAGTATGACATCATATATACGTTATGATCACGCATAATATAAGAACTTTCCGTAATGCATTAATTTGTTAGAAATTCGGTAAGAGAAATGTCTTTCTACGATTGAGTAGTAGTAGTGTACATGTGATACACACGTGCTTACGATAAGAGTATAACATGATAAAAGCGATTAAATGGAAGCACGTAGATTTCTTTGTACTTTCATATCTTGGAATAATTTTAGAGAGAAAGAAAATATATATTATTTCCTTTTTTATTCTCCTATCATTTTTTATATTTTAATCTAAATTTTCTTTCAAACTAGCTGTTAGGGTGACTTCCCAGTTGTTTTTGGTGTTTGCATTTGTATGTTTTGTCAGGGGCGTAGCCAGAAATTTCGTTCGGGGGGGGGGGGGACCAAAGTGACAGAACAATGGATTTGGCCATCTTTTTCCCTTTTTTCGGTCATTTTCTCACATTTCGGGGGGGGGGGGGGAACCAGACCCCCAAGTCCCCCCCCTCGCTACGCCCTTGTGTTTTGTACACAAAACATAAAAGGAATTTAAATTTTTTTAAAATTAATTAAAAAATTAAAATACATTAATCAATTGAAAGATAATTAATTTAATTTGAAAAATAACATCCACTGAAAACAAAATAAATTTGATTTTTTTTAAATTGGGAAATTTAAAGTTCTTTCCACTAATGCATAATTTTAAGTTTGCGCCTTAAGCACGAACAAAAAAATGGCGCCTTTCCCAATTTCGCTCCCCCATGGACCAAAACCTGGCTACGCCACTGACGGTACATCACTAGTCATGTGCACCTTGATGACCGATTCAAAACAATATATTCAGCTGGTACTTCACTCATTAGTCGCTGACATTTGACATGCAGAACCAGAAATTTTTAGGTGTTTTGCGGCTGGTCTTCAGAATTTTCCATACTGACATTCATACATTCCACATAAAACATACACATACGATCTCATCTTTTTCTTCATACGGGTTCCCCAAGGGTTCCCATTTTGAGTGCTGATGTCTGCAAACAGATAGACCCTGCATAAATTTTTCTCGATTTGGATTTAGCGGCTGGTCATAAATATCGGAAATTCCCAATCACTCACCAGTTATTCTACTTTGAAGCTATGCGGCTTGGAATCTGGCGAATAGCACAAATGTAAAAAACGTATCTGGACTGGATCCCCTGTCCTATTGATGCACCCACTGTATCCCTGGGGGCAAAGCAAGAAAGCCTCCACCTCCACACAACCGAAAATTTAGAGAAAGAAAGGTGGGGTGTGGGGAAAATTCCTCTTTTTTTATTGGCGGCTGAAGACAAGCAATAGTTTCAGGGGGGGGGGGGGGAGGGCGGGGAATTCAAAACGCACAGACGGCAAACTCAGATTTTTTATTCTTCCCTTGTTCAATCATGGCTCTCACAAGGGTGGGGCGCTTTGGGTGAGGCTGACAGGGCTCCAGCCCTGGGGCCTGGGACGATTCGCATCATTTTTTTGTTTTTTCACGTTATAAATTCACCATAATGGGCCCGCAAAAGATCCCAGCCTAGGGACCCTGCTCTAGGATGTGAGGGCCATGTATGTTCAATATTTCCGGAAACAATTACAAATTTATGCTTGTAACGAATTTTTATTTCTGAATCTGTGGGGGTGCTCCGCTCCTTACAACAAACCGCTTTTGCGGGTCTGACACCATTTCATTATCAGTCAGACCTCGGTATAACGTCACACCTGAGGATCGAATAAATATGACTTCATTAACGGGGTAATTTACTAACAAGTAAACGTTTTGCCAGTTAAGCTAGCAGGACTTTAAGAAACTGACATTGTAGGCGTGTTGACGTTAAGAGTGGTTGAAGTTATACCGAGGTCTTACTGTATATGAATGATTCAGTCTCCTGACTGAAGTCTCGGGAGGAATTTTTTTTCCAGTTTTTTACCATATAAATTCACAACAGGTGGGGAGAGGGGATTGGGAAATCCTGCCCTGATACCCACAAAGCATCTCAATCCAGAAGCCTTGTTCGATGACGTGGGGGTCCATTGCTGAGAGAGGGGGGGGGGTCGATGACTTTGAACGATAGTTTTTGTTTCCCCTAAAATTTGTCGTCCCCTCAAAATTGCTGCCCAGGGCCAGCTGTGATGTTTTTGTGGGAACATCGCAGCGTTTCACACTACTGAAATACTGATATTCAAATAAAACTTAATTTCTTTGAAATTTATTTCCTTTTCCCTGGGCCGACGGAGCCATTTGAGGCCCCTCCCAATAAATTTTGTGAGGGAACTGAGCCCCCACTCCCAATAATTTCTGAAAAACAATGCAATGCAACCTCTGTCTCCCACATGGGTTGACATGGTCCCACATAGGGCTGACAGTGCTCCAGCCCTGGGGCCCGGGACAATTATCATTTTGGATTTTTCATGCTATAAATTCACTATAGAAGGGCCCGTGAAAAATCTGGTTCGGGGGGGGGGGGCTGACAAATATTCCAGCCTAGGGGCCATGGCACCCTCACTTTCAGCTTCCTTCAATGTTTTCTTCATGTAGGTGCCTCTGCATGACCCCCCCATGGCCCCCACATCCTAGAGCAGGGCCCCTAGGCTGGGATCTTTTGCGGGCCCCTTTATGATGAATTTATAGCGTGAAAAAGCAAAAAAATGGTGAAAATCGTCCCGGGCCCCAGGGCTGGAGCCTTGCCAGCCCACCCTTTGTGGGGGGCCATGACCCCCCCCCCCACATTGGTAGGGCTGACATGGCTCCAGCCCGGGATGATTCTTGTCATTTTATTTCACTTTTCACGTTGTAAATTTACTTGTTGGAGCCCATGAGAATCAGTCTGGCTACGATCCCAGCCTTGGCGCCCTGCTACAGGATGTGAGGGCCATGCCACTCAAAATTAAGCTCTCTGATTAAGCTCTTTATGGGGGCAATACTTCCAAATGTTATGAATTAAATTATTTTTGCGGTGAATAAATTCTCAAAAACGCATTTTTTTGTTGGTAATAACAACGCGATTCAGAAAAGATGCCAACAGCAACAGAAATTTCAGGGCATGTGATGATAATGTTGCCTCTCGATGTAACAATAATCCTTCTGCAACGATATTTTTTCTTGGTCTGCAATCGTTATATCGAGGTTTCACTGCAATTCATTTATTAGCTATCGTTTATTTGTCTCGGTGTTATTACATTAGTCATACAGTATTTTGTCAAAAATGTTTCGGCCTGGGCTCCAGAACTCCATAAGTAAAATATGGCTCTCGGAGTGTACTTGTTTCGGTTTCAATCATTATTGGCGTATAACATTTCTCTTTTTCCTGCATCGTCTGCAAGCCTCCTTCCCCAAGGGTCAAGTTCAAACAAAAGGAGGAGATGTTTCCGAGTATTCCGACAGCGGGAACAAGAAAGGACCAAAGCACCTCCAGTCCTCCACCCCATATTATCATCTCCAGATGCCATCCAGAGATGCATGCCTTCGGGCAATTACGATTGGCACCGAGGGTGAATGATAATTGGAGATCGAGCGTCGTTGTTGACCATGAGAAAAATACTACAAATTGTAATTAAAAAAACAAACAAACCAAAGACAAGTTGATTGCGATTTGAAAAAAGTATTAAAATAAAATTTTGAGCAGATTTTTTTACTTAACTTTTTGTTCGGGCAATTTTTTTAATCATAAAAATTGTTTTTCCGAACCAAATACGGGAAACGTATGAACGCGAATTTTTTTTTCGGGGGGGGGGGGCGGGGCGGCTGAGCCGGCCCAAAATTATTGGAAGGGCTTGGGCCCGTGGGCCGGATACAAGTTTACGCCTATGGCTCCTAGGACTTGAAGACCAGACACACCCCGCTTCACAACTCAGAGAGATATCGAAGCGTACCCGGAGGACGGGTGTGTGGTGGAATTTTATTTTTCATATAATCAACACTCGACAACGGCGGATCATAATATACAATAAAAAATCAACAGAATCTTCTGAAGTTCTTGAGGAGTCAAGGTTCTTGGTTCTGGTCGACAGGCTCCTGAACCTTTGAAAATTATCATTTATTTTTTATTTCCATTCTAAAATCAATATTATAATTCACTTGTTTATTTGATTCTTGTTTATCTGATTCCCTACCCCCAGTCAAATTTTGTTGTAAAGAGGCTCCAAAAATGTTTCGGCATCGGCCCTCAAGATCTGTTATGACTGGTCATTTAGAATGTACTGCTTTTTCCCAATATTTTTCAGGAAAACATTGGGGGGGGGGGGTAAAGTTATTAGTTCTCCCGTATATACGTGACTCAAGCGTGTACGAAGGAGAGGGAGGATGCATTGCAATGGTTTTTTCAGTAATTACTGGGGAAGGGCTCAGTCCCCTTACAAAATCTACTGCGGGGGGGGGGGGGTTTAATGGCCTCAACCTCTTCTAGGTTCTGGCACATATTCTTCATAGAGTGTATTTTTTTTATTTGGGTTTCAATATCGTTGCTTTCCAATTTTCAACCCCTCCCCTCCATGCATCTTTGGGCTTCTTTTCGTGTCGGCGCCATTCCCCCCCCCCCCCCGACCACAGTGAACAAAAGAAGAGACACTCCGTTTTTGCCAGGCAAACAAGAAATACCCCTCCCCATTGAAAGAAACTTCGTCAGTCGCAAGGTTTCTAGCAAAGCGTATTAAAGAATTATTAATACGCCATGGTTTCTAGAATACATAGTCAGTCGTGGTGCCTTCTGGCAGTAATACGGATTGCCACCGAGGGAGGGTGCAATTAGGGATTGAACGGCAGGGAAGAAATGAGATAAACGTATTGTCATGGAACTAGAAAGCCATAGACCATCCAGAGTTTTCAAAAGAACTAAAATTTTGAGCAGATTGTGTGTTTCCATTAACTAATTCATAATTAGGACAACTGTTGGTTAAAATTTTTTTTCATCATTGAAAAATGAGGAAACCATATTCATACGAATTTTTTTTGGGGGGGGGGCTGAGTGGGGTCTTCAAAAATGTTGGGGGGTGGGGCTCGGATCAACTTGTAATCTTGTATCCATAGGCGTAAACTTGTATCCGGCCCATGGGCCGGATACAAGTTTACGCCTATGCTGTTTTCTGGATTGAGTTATTTGACGTAATCATGAATGGTTAAAAAAAAACCTTTTGAAAGCGAAACATTTGCTTCAAAAGCAAGACGTACGGTGACGCATATTTTCTCGGTAAAAAATGGTGTGCCGCTTTTTTCTAAGGACAAAATAAGTTTATCCCAGGTGATCCTGGGCTTGTCAGCCCCCCACCAGGGTCATCTTTAGGGGCGGCGGATAATGAATCGACACACCCATAATCCAGTCCAAAGGCCATACAGGATTACTTTGGTAAGTCAGACGCTGCAGTCCTGCCTAGTGTAGAGCCTCAATATATATTCTTATATGTATTATTATTATTACTTTACTTTGTACATTGGCTCTCTCTTAACAAGCACGCTCCGGTCACGTGAAAGAATCTTAGTACATTCTGTACTGAAACACGAGATGATCACGTGACCGGATGCCCCTTCGGAGGGTCCGAAGGGCCATGTGTGTGAGAACATCAGTTCAGCTCCAGCTCTCACACGAGATGCATTCACGTCGTCTTTCTCTCTCTTAATATATGTACCATGGAAATAATATCTTCTATATAGCATCATAATTAAAGATAATGTATCTACAAGTACGTCTCATTCATACGGAGTCAATTGCGCTACCGTCACCACCTAGCATTAGATTTTAGCTAATTTTTTTCAGATCAGAAGGTTGCGTGTTCAGATCACGTCCGAATGCTAAATCTAATGCTAAGTAGTGACGGTGGCGCAATTGCATCTGACTCCGTATGAATGAGACGTACTTGTAGATACATTATCTTTAATTATGATGCTATATAGAAGATATTATTTCCATGGTACATATATTAAGGGAGAGAAAGACGACGTGAATGCATCTCGTGTGAGAGCTGGAGCTGAACTGATGTTCTCACACACATGGCCCTTCGGACCCTCCGAAGGGGCATCCGGTCACGTGATCATCTCGTGTTTCAGTACAGAATGTACTGAGATTCTTTCACGTGACCGGAGCGTGCTTGTTAAGAGAGAGCCAATGTACAAAGTAAAGTAATAATAATAATACATATAAGAATATATATTGAGGCTCTACACTAGTAAGATACTTGGCAGGGCGAAATGGAAATAAATCAGGAGTCGAGTGCCATTGAGGTCGGATTCGAGAGAGGTGGGGGGGGGGGTGCCAACCCGTCATGTCCCTCATGGGGTTTATGCTAAAGATACGAATCGATATCATTCTGCCATCAGGGCTCAGCACTGTGTGAAGGCAACGCCATTCACCCTACAACATTAGGATAAAACTAAACTACGAAGAGTTTTTAACAACTGGCTGATGCGAAGATATGTTTAAGAAAGAGAGAAAATTCGGTTATTTTTCCGATTTTTATGAATTTTTAAAATTTTTACGGACTTTTTACCCACCCTGTATATAACTAAAAATTTCTAATGACAATTTAAAATTTCCATATTGTTCATCACTTAAAGTTTCATAAAAATCCGGTGAAATTTAGATGTTACTTTCAATACCAATACCAAAACCACAAAACCGGTTTAAAATTTTTTCACATTCTTAAAAAAATTCTCAATGAAATTAATAACGAAAACACTGGCTTCTCATTATGAATAATAGCAAAAAAAGTTTCTTGAATTTCTTAGGAATGGCAATTTGCAATCTGCAGAAACATATGACCGAAAATCTGTTTACAAAGATTCGTCATGGTGATATATTGTGAATGTTTAAAATTTGTGAATGTTTATTCGAAGAATATGAAAACTATCAATATGGAAAAAATTTATTGGTTTGTCTCACCAAGTTTTCCCTTTTTGAGAACTACCTTTTTAATGGTATTAATCTTTTCAGACAAATTACTGGCATTTTTATGGGAACTAGTTTTTCCGGTGTCTTTGCTAATGTTTTTCTGCACTATTATGAAAATTCAATTTGTGGAAAAATTTGTGGTTTTCGAGGTATAGATGACTTAATGAGGCTTTTCGAATAGACGTCATAATCATCATCAGCATCACTCTGAGGAACACACACTAGATCCAGGTAGAACTCCTTAATAAAGTATATGAAGGCGTCTTACCCGTAGTAAACATGTAAATTTATGTGATGTCACGCAGCAGCTTTTATAAAACCTAGAAAAATTCGTGGAGATCTTGTTTCTCAATGTGTTTGCTGCTTACAATGACGATAAGTTTACGAGATCGCGCTTTCTTGGTCAAAAATTGTTTCATCAAAACAATAATTCCGCAGTAACTGCTCTACGGAAATATTACGGAAATATCGGACTTGGAAGAGGATTCGAAAAGGTCCAATGAATGTAAAAACCATCGGAGTATGATAACGAAATTTGAAAGCACAGGATCGTTGGTTGTTCGTCCTGGAAGAAAACCCGTTTCTATAGACGCAGTACAGGAGGATTCGCTTCAGGTGGAAGAGGACAGAGCTTCAAATATTCTCGAGATAGCACTAGTGTCAGACATGTAGCACAGGCGTTGTATAGGCCACGTTCAACTGTCCAAAAGATCACGCGGAAAATCCTCCGATATTATCCGTACAAACTTTCACTTGTGCAGCGGTTGCTTCCACGTGATTATGACGCTCGACTCCGGTTCTCACTGCAGTTTCTAGCTTGCGTTGAGGTCGATTCAGAATGGCCTTGGAATATCCTCTGGACAGACGAAGCGCATTTTCACTTGGATGGTGCTGTCAATACTCACATCTGCCGAATTTGGGAACCAGAAAATCCGCACGCTATCTTATAGGTACCGTTGCATTCATCAAAAGTGACGGTATGATGTGGATTTACTGCATCATTTATTCTCGGTCCCTACCTCTACGAGGAGTTACGTTCTACAGGTCCAGTTGCATGTTCGATCACGGGGAAGCGTTATGCATTGCTGTTACAGAACGAAATTGTCCCGGCTCTGCAAGTACGTCACTGCCTTACAAACACAATCTTTATGCAAGACGGAGCTTCTCCACACATTGCAGTGTGTGTTAAGAAAAAAAAATGTTCTTAAAACACATTTTACAGAAGAACGTGTCATCAGCCGGCCTTGATCCATGTAATTTTTGGCTTTGGGGGCATTCGAAACGTCTGCTAAGTCGTGACAATCCAAGAACTTTACCTGCCCTTAAAGGCAGCATTCAACACCACGTGCTGAACATTTCCATGCACATACTTCCGTCAGTTGCGGAACATTCTTGCGATTTCACAAGGTATCTGTGAAAATAATGACCATCATGTGGAACATGTTTTGTTGCAGTAACAATTGAATTTCACAATTTTCTGAGAAATAGAAAATTTCACAATTTTCTGATGACTGTTTTCACCTGTAGGCTACTTTAAAATAGGGTCTTCTTATTATGGACGCCCTGTATATTGCGAACGCAAGTAATTACTCCTTAGGTGCTGTATGGGGAGCAAGATGATGAACATCCGATTGAAAATGCCAGCCGTCTTCTCACTTCAGCAAAACAAAACTACGCCACCACAGCTCTTGCAGTGGTTTGGGCCCTGAACAAATTCAGAAGCTACATCGACGGCTCAGAGGTAGCCTCTGACAGAACGGAAGTAGTCTCTCAGGGGCCATTCAAGCGTAAGCAGATTTTCAGGCATTTTTGACTCCCCCCCCCCCCCGTCAGCAAAACACTGACCACCCTCCAAAAGACCGACACACTGACAAACAGTGACCCCCCCCCCCCAGCAAAATTTCGTCAGCAGCTTAGAATATTTCATATCTTCAAAAAGGGGTGGTTGATGACGTAAGCAACTTTACAAATGACAAAAGTCATGAAATCCGAAACCCCCTCCCCCCTCGATGCTGACGTAATACTTGAATGACCCCTGACGGAATTCAAACCAAATCATCAATGTCCTGGTTAAAGAAGGTGGCTCACGTAAGAACATGTGCATCATAAATTTGGTTCCGTGTAATCTGGTGGGTATACAGGAGAGCATCAGGTTATATTGCGTGTGCATCTTTTCCGTAGCCCCAATATCGGTTCCCCGATATTGGAGATATCGGAAAACCGATATATTAATATAATCCCACTATGCTGGGATCTTTGACGAGACCCCTTCGATTCACGCTCCTACAGAGATTTCATGCTCTTTTTTCTGGTGATTATCTTTTCCATAGCGTCCACGACCGGCAGGACCGTCCTAGGCTGGGGTTTTTGACTAAATCCTTTCGATTGACGCTCCTTCAGAGAAATATTAACTCGGGTAGATAGATTTTATGATTTCGGAGAGGTTTTTTTCTCACGGATTCTATACCGAAAATAACGTTACTTTCGTGGCTACCTACCTGCGTTCAAAGACAGTGTATTTATGACTTATAAATTCCCTTTGTTTTCCACAAAATTGCGCATGCACCTTTGTGAAAAATCGTATAGGATTGGATCGTGTGTGTGTGGATGGGCCGTTCAAATTATCAAAATTTTTCTAAGATCATTGCGACTCCCGATCAGCAGTTAGCTACTTTGCAGTCGTGTGGTTATCATCGGCCATGACGATTTCACACCGCGAAAATCCGGGTGTGTGTGTGTGAGAGAGAGAGAGAGACACACACAGAGGGGCGGTTTGAGAAAAAAATCTCTACCCATGCGGGACCTATTTTTGGTGTCCCGACCGAGTTTTTGTTTTGATCAACAGAGCTTTATTTTCGCTTTTCCATCTCGGATTTGGCGCCTGTTTGAGCGGTGACCCTTGCGGCTGCACAGGTCGCACGGTCAAAAGCCACCCAGCATTTGCAGAAATACACGTTACTATAATTTTTTTTCACGGAACACTTATTATATTCTACACTTTTTTGCTATAGGAGGGTGAATAAGATTTTGGTGTTCAAGCAGCAAAAAATTCTTGCTGCCTAAGTTTTCAGCATGTATGTGCATAATTTGAAAAAAGTCAAATAATTGATATCGTCATTCCAGTAATTCAGCAGTGACATGTTAAGTAGATTTTAATTTGTGAAGGAAATTTATTTAAAATTATCCGTTTCAAACGTTTTTGGCAAAATTTTCAGCATTTTAAGGAAAAATTTCCCCTAATGTAGCAGATATAATTTTTTTTAGTCCCGCTCCAATTTCAAAATCATTGCTCCAAAAATGAAAATTTGCTGCTGGAAAATGGATGAGTGGCACTTGCATTCTTGATATAAGAAATAAAGGGGAAAATGAGATGAGGTGAGGTTTTCCATTTTTCAGTCACCATTTCCTTATGTATGTAATATGAACTTTTTTTTTTACTTGTGAAACCATAGCGAGGGAGAAAAGATGATGCTGAGGGAAAGAAAGCGAAAGAACACAATTCGGGTTTACGGGGTTGTCAATGAAGAGTCTCGGAAGAAGGGAGAGAGAGCGCAAATGTGTGTGTGAATTTCACCATTTACAAAGATACGAGATATTTCGCCCCTTTACTTTTAGGGTTTAATGTATCGTGTAATCGATGTAATCTGCAATCAACCAGCACCACCTACAGAAGGCCTCTGAAGTGTTTGCTATAAACGTCATTCGGACTACCTAGCAAGTTAGCCACAATTTGAAACACACCATCTTATTTCGTTTCTTCTTATTTTGGCGTAGAATCTTCCTGATTGGCTCACAAATACCGCGTAGTGATTGGATGTGGGGCATAGAAATGCCAATTCTGAGCCCGATCATTTCTTTTCCTCACAACGATGATACTGGTACGAGCAGGAAAAAAATTCGAGCTAGGAAACAATTTGAAAAAATTGGGAATTCATTCAACCCAAGACTGGCCGAGATCGTCACTGGTTGCGTGCCCGCTCTTCCGCATAACGAATCAAAATATAGAAGACCGCAGGATATTTTAACTAGGCAATGGATATTCTAAATTAAAACCTTGAGGTATGGGGGGTACGTTTTGAATTTTAGCAATAATATTTGGTATTGAAAATTCTGGGGCACTATAAGCTGCCTTGCGGTATTTGAACGTTATTGGCCGTTTTTCTGCCTCGTGTCCGACGCGTTCTTCGGAGGTCCAATTGGAGTCTCTGGTGCATGGTCGCCCCTGAGTGGCTGGGATGGTTTCTCCATGTTGGATGATTGGGTGAAAATTTTTTTGAATTTTAGAAATGTAATTTTGTTTTAGTTGTAAATTTGTCCTGGGCTTGGTTGGTTTTAATTTTTGATATGGATGGGATAAAATACATAGTTAGTAACTTTGTATTTTATCTTGGCCCTGATGAGTGGATACAAGTTCGTTTTTTATTGAGTTGAGCTTTTAAGGTTTTCTATTGGAATCTTAGATATTTTAAACCGGATTACAGGGATATTTCAATTACCAAACTTTGCGCAGAATGATATGTTATGTGCTCTTGTCTTTTATAAAATTTTTTCCTTCCCGGCCTTGTCAAAATTTTTACACATACATGTACACACATAACACTAGCAAATAGATCTCTATTGATCTCTTTTTTAAGATTGGTAGACTGGGAAAAAACCCCAGGGGACCGACGCATTAAATTTCATTTCGTTCCGTCCGTCCGGTACGAGCAGGGAATTTTTTCTCCTGAATATTCTGAGGGAAAATAGACTACTTACTGACGTCGCAAGCAGACTGCAGAGGCATTCTATCTCTAGGAGGTGCTGAATCAACCCAATTGATATCAGAAAAAACAGTAATTATTTTCTTGTGAAGTAGAAAAATAAATGTAATAAATAATTGTAGGTAAAAAATTGTAAATTTTAAATAAAATAAAAATTTGTGTATCGATGGATTGAAAAAATCAGCGATTTTGACACTAGGGGGGGGAAAAAGTGAAATTCGCTAAATTCTGTTGGTGGTTACACAACACCACACACCTTCATTACTAAACTTACAGAAAGGTATAGTAATGTTAACAATTAAAAAAAAATAGGGAAGGACATGAAATTATAAATTAAAGGGCATGAAAGTGTAAATTAAAGAAATTAAAAACACGAAAATTAATGATCAAGTATCAACAAAGAAAAGAAAGATCTGAAACACTAATTTTATTCTTCGCAGTACATATACTTCCACTTACAGAAAGTTGTAAATTGAGCTTGTACACCGAATTCGATGAGAGAATTGTTCGTGACAATATGTATAATGTAGCACCAATACACTTGCGAAATTCTCAGTTCAATACTGGATCTGACGACGTGTCTTTTCTGAAATTGAAAATAATATATATAAATATTTAAAAATAATAAAGTTTGATATATACGCCTAAAAATCGTCTGTCATCTTTCGCAATATTGCGTGCGGCGTATCATTCCGTTTTTCAATCATTGCATTTTTTCGGCTGAAGGGAGCCGAAAAGACGTCTCGCCACAAGGAGGGGACTGACAGGGCCCGGAACTATTGGTTTTTTTTTACAAAAAACATATTCAAGTGAAGGATTTTAAATAATTTTTTGAAAGCGAAAAAAAAGGAAATATCTAAACATCTGTTTATGTCTAAGCATATATAGGGTCTTTATAATTAAAGTTCCACTTTGAAATCGCCATAAAAGGAAAACTACTGGACAAAATGTTATCAAACTTGGTAATAGTTTACAGGAGGTCATGAGATTCAATTTTTCGCAAAAAAAGTTAAAAAACTCACTACCAGCGAAGAATGGCGCTGTATGCAATATTGTTAAATGAAATAAGACATGAAGAGATCGGTTTAAATAGATTCCTCCTGCCGTAAGACATTTAGCCATTACGATTTTGCATAACCCCACAGTTTCGTTTAGAAACGATTAAAAACATTTTGTTTGCCAGTCGAGAAGATTTTGTTGCAATTTTTTACCCAATGTCGCACCGCAAAGGTGCGACATTGGGTCATCAACACCTTGCGACATTAAAAGGTTTCTTTTAATGCTAATAATATAAAGGTAATAATAATAATTCCACGGAATTTTATTTCATTAAGTGATTTCAAATGCACGATTTAATTATTTTTCCCTCAAGTATTATTGAAATATTTTTTTATAAGAGTTGGGATGCAATTAAACACATTGAATTTTATAATATTTTGTAAAAAAGCCTGTGTGTATGGCGGAGGGGGTGAGGGGGAAGAAGTAATTTTCTTTTAAAAGTCTCAGTTTGAAAGACTTACACATTAATAGGGGGGACGGTTTTGGCTCGTTCTCTTGAACGTCGTATGAATGAATTTCCGCTGTTTCTAGAGAGAGTTTCTACGGGGCAAAAAAAGCTGGAACTTCATAGAGATATCGCCAAGAAACTCGAGAGAAACTATACGTAGCGAACTGTTGTAATTTTTAATAATTTTTTGCGGCTTCAATAGTTGAACTCCGCCGCTAATTTTTTTTTGTTTTTATGTGTTTCTGGGTGAGATTAATGTACGTAGTTTAATTTTTCATAATTTTTTGAGGATGACAGCTTCCGACCCTTTCCTTGTTAGAGCGGCGAACAAATTTTTTGTTCAAAAATGGTCGAAAGTCTGCTCTTCTTTATAGGCGCCTTATTCCCTAAGGAATGTGTGATTTCATCTCTCTATAGGAGGTTTTTTTTTTTTGCTCTTATTTTATTTATGATTTTACGATTTCCTTGCTACCGAGGAAGGATTTTGACATACAGTACTTCCGGTACACGTCTGGCTGTTGTTCTCTTCACATTTTGGGTATATGTGCGTTGTTGGTGATCTTCTTTCACACTCATTACTCTTTTACTCAGCTTGGTTAAAAACTTAAGATATACTTGGTTATAAAGACCACATAAAAATTGAGAACTTCTCCATTTACACCTCCCACTCGGAAGTATGCTCTTAGTGCTTATCGCGTTGCTAGCCATAAAGCCAAACATCAAGAAGCCGAAAACCTGTGTATTTTTCTTGTTTAGTGCAACAACCGGATACCACTCTATCAGCACCGGTTTTCAGATACAAGAATTCAAAATTATCGTATGCATGAGAGACGGAGAGAAAAAGCTCATATGTATACAGGCAACCTCATGAATTTATTATGCGACGACTTTTATGTACCTCTTTCTCTCTGTATTAAGAAGTCAACAAGTATTAATCACTAATTCTTCGTGTTCATATTAGACGTAGACAAAAAAAGCAGTCTTATACTTGTCAATACATATATCATAAAAACTTATTAATACTTATATTTTTTTCTGATCACATTTTTGTACATGAAGGCAGATAGTTTTGTACACACTCTCTCAAGAGACCTTAATGATTACTAGCATGCCACTAGATATTATCCATTATGTCGTCAAATTCGGAATGCGTTAGATTTTTGTGGGCTTACTGACGGAGATTGATGAAGAGATGCCATAGATGAACCTCTTTTATGTTAAAGGTACACTTGTTTCAGGCGTAATAGCCAATAGCTGAGGAATATTGATCTATTTGACGTACAGGTCTGTCTATACAAAATATGACAGTTGCTCGGCAAAGTAATTTCACTTCTTTATATCATTGATACTATATATCATGTTGGAAGGTTGAAATGGATTTTATCTAAAATTTAACGAGATAACTTTATTTACTCACCGTACACCAGGCATGGAGCCAGGGCAACGTATCGGGAGGGGCGACTCATTATGTAGGTTAGTTGAATCGTCCTGTATTTTACAGGACAGACAAATTTTTCCCATAGTATTCGGCTTTTGGGAGAGCGGCCGCCCCTCTCTGGATCTGTGCCTGCCTGTCTGCCGCCATAGAGGCAATTTACGAGATTGAAGAGAACAAATAAATAAATATTTTTAAGCTGTTCATTTCCAATATTTTAACGAATATAATGTCTCAGTTCTATATTTAAGTGATGTATGTTTTGTTTTCTGCTGAATGAAAAGTAGTTTATTTAGAAGGAAAAGAGAGAGTAATTCGAAAGAACGCCTATTAAAATAAAAAAACCTCGTACATGTGAATTTACACTTTATTTTTCCTCTCTAATACAACCAGAACAAAAACTTAGGTTAAAAAATAAGGTTAGAAAAGTTGTTTGAAATGAATTTGCAGCAATAGAACTGGTGCGTCAGCAATGCAATCTACGTCACGTGATTGTTCCATTTGCATAATCTATATTGCATGTGTAAAAGGAATGAGCTGACTGGTTCGCTTGTGGCTGTGGTACTTTCACTGATTATACACGCTCAAATGCAAAGTTAACAGATATTACAGAATAAAATATGTTGGATCTCCAATATAAACGAGGCCAAATCCTTACAAACTTCAAAAAGAATTCCGAAATCCTCACGTAAAAAATAATTGTAATTTTTTCTGACATTCCAAGGTTTCGGGAGAAGAACGATGTAGCGTTAATGTAGGCTGTAAATCATTTGTACCGTGTTTTCTGATTTTGTTGGTTGCAAATGTGCTTTTTTCTGGTAAGAATTCGGTTATTCTTTCCCGATGTAATCTCATGTCTGCCTATATATTTTGTTGCCACCTTTTCAAATAGACCAGCGCATTAAAGTTGGGCTGAATTTCGGTAGAACATGATATTGCAGCAAAAAGAGTATGACGACTGAGTTGAGGAGCCAATATAAGAAAACACCTTCTTATATAACATTTCCCTCGAAATTTCCAAAAACACCGACAGCCGTTCATTAACAACCGAATGCTTGTAGCAATAAGCAATTTTATCATTGTAAAGCAGTATATACTTATCCGATTCTACGGAAAACGACAATAAAAAATTATCCACTTACAGAGGTCATGCTACTCATAGTTTAGATCTGATTAAGCTATCAGTACTTTGGAGATAAGTGTGATACTTATTTAACGTGCTTTATCATTTTTTAAATTAATTGCTGGAACGAATTTCGTATGTATCCGTTTGTGCATTGTTGTGTAGGATTGTGCACATCACGAACTGTGATGAGTCTTAACCCCTTCACGTACAGGTTACATACATTATATGTGTGGAAAAAATCATTAACAGGAGTAAGAGTATATGACGAACAGATGGGAAAAAAGACCCCACAGTTCATATGGTTATAGTAAAGCTTCTCGATGGTGAGGAGGGAGGAAAGAAAACACAGACAACTGGATTGAATTTCTTCCACTGCCGTTTGGACGAAATATTTCATTGGTAAAGGAGCATCACTTCTTGACGATCAGGGACGAGATATCTTGGCCTTATGTAAATGGAAGAAATACATTCAAGCTCTCCTTGTTGTCTTTACTTCTTTTCCCATCATCGCGAAACTTTATTGTTGAACAGAAGTTGTTTTTTCCTCCCACATGTAATGAACCTATCTATGAGAGAGAAAGAGAACACAATGTGAGAGTGAACCCCTTAGCACAAGGATGCAGGTCTATATCGTAAAATTTCAGTTTCCAATATTGATCTATATCGGGCAACGATATCGTTCTGGATAATAAAGGCATAGTCAGTGTACCCCCCCCTCCCCGAACATTTCTGACCCCACTTACCGACATGCCACCTCATCACTGGTTGCGCAATGCTATTATAATATGAGTTTATAAGTAATGGTTTGATAAGTTGGATAATTTCAAATCTCGTCAAATTTATTCATTTTCATGCATACAGAAAAAATACAAAATAAAAAATGTGAGACATATGCGTCATTTATTTATTCAATATTGCTTGCCCGAGGCCTATACAAGGGAATGCGGTGGTAGAGTTTGACAGAAGAGATGGTTGATGTTACAAAGGAAATCAAAAACTGTTGTACTATCAATAATGTTTGACGGGAGGTTGTTCCAATCGGTTATAGTTCGAGGAAAGAAACTAAATTTGAAACAATCAGTGTAGTATCAAAGATAGGTTTCAATTTATGGGAATGGTTAATTCTATTGGAAATGTATGAAGATGGAGTTAAAAAATTGGAAGTGTCGATGTGAAAATGGCCGTGAAGGATTTTGAAAAGGAAAGTGAATCGAGAGTTATGTCTACGGGTGGAAAGCGGTTGGATATTGAGTTGGCGCTTGAGCTCAGTTACTGTGACGGAGGATGACCAAAAGTTTAAAATGAAGCGGGAGGATTTATTTTGAATAGATTCTAGTTTGTCTATATTGGAGAGAGTATGGGGGTCCCAGATTTCACATATGAGAGAATATAGGTTTGAAAGCAGAGATGTCTGATGTGACGGGTGGAGTTTTTAAGGTTTCGACGAAGAAAAAAAGAGTTTTTGGAGACACTTATGAAAGACGTAATCAACAAACATGGAGGTTCCAACGGAGGTCGGCAGAAATATTTATACCCAGATATTTATAATAGGAAACCTCGTTGATTAGAGAATTATTGATAGAGTAAGAAGAATCGAGAGGAAGTCTTTTGCGAGTAAGTTTCATAAAAACAGTTTTTGAGGAATTAAGGGGTAATTGATAGGACGAGCACCATTCCGAAATAATGTTGAAATTGTTTGGGAGAGATGCTCGTTCGGATTCGTTGTGCATTGTTTGGTAGATGACGCAATTGTCTGCAAAAAGTCTGATATGGCAAATGATGGAATTAGGAAGATCGCTCATATAAATCAAAAATAATAATGGCGAGAGAACCGAACCCTGGGGCGTGCCAGACTTAACTTGGAGAAATGGAGAGTTAGAACTCCCTCCCAAAGAGACAAACTGACTGCGGTTGGTAAGGAAGGCATCCATATAAGCAGCTGAACACATAGGCCAAGATTTTGGAGTTCATGTAGAAGTTTATTGTGGGGCACCCTGTCAAAATCTTTGGAAAAATCCAAGAAAATTATATTTGGACGTTTTTGTCGATACTGCTTGATAAATCATGCATGTAAAGAGCTAATTGGGTAGTTACTGATAAACATGATCGAAAGCCGCGTTGATTTGTGAAAAAGAAGTTTATTGAATCAAGGTGTAAGCGGATTTCCTTGGCAACTATGTGTTCAAAAAGTTTGCAGCATGTAGAGGTGATAGCGACTGGTCTGAAATTAAGGGATTTGAAAGAGAACCTGATTTATGAATTGGAATAATCTTATTAATTTTCCAGTCAGAGGGCAAGTTAGATGGGTTTAATGAGACGTTTTGAAGGTAATTAAAAAGTTTAAAAATTTGAAGTAATTAGAAATTTCATCAGCGCAAAATTTAAGAATATGATTAGGAATCCCAGCCGTGCCAGTGGAGTGGAGCTTCAATTTTTTTGAAAGATTCAGGAGGCCTACTGTAGTGAAGAAGATAGGACAAGAGTTGAATAATGAATCGGAAAAGGAGTACTGAGAGAGTGTGGTCAGAGGAAAAAGCCCGATTAAATTCTGTGCCGATATCAATTTGAGAAGTCAGGTCAATGTTATCAATTTTAAAGGACGAAGGGCCAGCTGATTCAGGGCGAAGAAAATTCCAAAATTTTTAGACGTTAGTTTTAAGGTATTGAAGCAAGGTAGGTAATTAGGTAATTTCAAGTTAGGTAATTTGTTTTTCGGTGAAAGATGAAATCTTTAAGGTTACGTGTGAAGTTATTTCTGAGAGAAAGGGAGATTGAATTTGAGTTTGGAGACATTTCGGCGAATTTTACTTTTTGAATTTATAATATCACGATTGATCCATGGGTTAAAGAGACATTTAGAAGAGATATTTTTGATGGGAACAGAGGCTTTGCATTTTTCGATAACCGCTTTGACAATATGAATATCATTTAAAGCAGATGATGAAACATGCCCTCTTATTTATGGGCATCTTTTTATCAGCCACCTCGTTGGGCATTTTGCCTGTTGTGGCGTTGTATTTGTATTTGTATAAATCCGGGGAATGGGTGGAAAGGATATTTTGCATAAAGGGAATATCGGCCTTGTTAAAGTTGAGTTTTGCAGCGTGTTTAAAGGAAGGGAGAGTGTGATGGAGGGAAAAATTTACAAAAAGAATTTTATGGTCGGGAATGCCATCAAAAACTGAGAAATCGGAAACCGGGATTTTGTTTGAAACAGCAATTAGGTCTAATGTAGAGCTAGAGTGATTTGAAATTTTTGTTGGTTCTAGAATAGTTTGGACGAGATTAAACTTCAGGAAAATAAAAAGAACTCTCTTATTAATATAGTGATTACCCGAGAGAGACTCCATTTTGTGCCAGTCAATTCCGGGTAGGTTCCAGTCACCGGCTATGATTAAGAGGTGTGAATTATAAAATCTATTTAAAATTGATTCCAATTCGACGAAACAGAAGAGAGCAGTGTTTCCCAAAGTGGGAAATACTGCCCCCAGGGGGCGTAGAAGCTTTGAGTTTAGTATACGATCCTATGGGTTGGCAAGCGATGAGAAGAAAAATTTTATGAACAAGGGGGCGATGGGACGAAAAGTTTGAGAAACTATGATCTAGATCAGGGGGTGAACTATCTCTGCAGTCCTTAGTAACTACTAGTCCTAATGAACTACCGGTCGGAGGACTGAAGCTAAGGACCGCTTCAACTACTAGTAGTTAAGAGGTACTATGTACTACCAGTCCTTAAGGTCACGTGACGTGAAACAGTAGTTAGAGGGGAAGAAAATTTTTGGTTTCGAGAGTAACAGATCTCTAACCAATCGGGATGCCGTTTGAAGCCTACAACTACTAATAATTATTTAACAATCGTTTTTCCGCAGTGGGTTGTGGCAGCAATTTCGTGTTTACAAACAAACATGTTGTAAACAAACTTTTTTTTCCGAGGGACTCGCCATACATTTTTTTGTCACCCGTGTTTTGCAATTTTTTTTACTCTAATATCGCTGGCTAGTTTAATTATTTTGTAAACGTATGAGGACGTTGCATTTTTCATCTTGCGACTTTTTTTTAGAATAAGATTCAGTATATAATAATAGTCAAAGTATTTTTCTTGTCCGAACTCATGGACCCCACTTTTGGATGTTTGAAGAAGCGAGTATATGGGACCCCAGCTGCATAAAGTGGGTCGCATACTGATGAAATCAAAATTTGAAGAAAAAAAAATTCTTACAACAAAATGTAAGATTTTAAATTAAGGTTACCGGCACTAGTTGAGCCTATGGCCGCAATGTGCCTTTTCGGGGCAGACTTTCCCTTTTTTTTGGGGGGCGTTTTCGATAATAAAACGATCCCCGATCGTTTTATTATCGTTATCCTCCCGCCCCAAAAAGGTGACAGTCAATAATCGACTGGCAAACGACATAGATGATTCACGGAACGTTTGTATAAACCATTCACAGTCTTGATTTCCACAACTCTGACCTTTCCGTCGTCACCTGGAAAGACTTGGGTCACTCGAGCCAAGTGCCACTTGAGGGGAAGTGTGTCTTCCTTCAAGATAACGAGATCGCCGACTGCTATGTTTGACGTTTCATGTTTCCACTTCATCCTTGGTTGAAGACTGGTCAAATATTCCCTGGACCATCGATTCGAGTTCTTTTGCAATTTTTGTATCTTGGCCCATTTGGCTTGTAGACTTCCCGATGCTTCACCATCACCTTCGGGTACAGCAGTCATTGGAGTACCGATGAGAAAATGTCCAGGAGTCAAAGCTTGCAGCTCGTTTGGATCTTGGCCGAGTTGAGTTAGGGGTCTTGAATTCATGCAAGCTTCAATCTGGACAGTCAGAGTAGTTAATTGCTCATAAGTGAGAGCACTTCCCTTGCACGTTTTCAACAGATGACGCTTTAAACATTTGATGTTGGATTCCCACAGTCCACCAAAGTGAGGTGATAACGGAGGAATGAAGTGCCAATTGATTTTTTCTTCAGAGATAACTTTCTGCACATCTTGGGATTTACAGAGTTCGAACTGTGCCTTTAAATAATTGGCAGCACCCTTGAAGTTGGTTGCATTGTCCGAATACATATCTGTGGGCTTCCCTCTTCTGGATATGAATCTTCTAAATGCTGCTAGGAAAGCTGCAGTACTTAGCTCTGACACGATTTCAATGTGAATGGCCTTTGTTGTGAAGCATACGAACAACGCTAAGTATGACTTGAGTCGAACCTTCGACCTCTTCAATATCGGCTTCGTTGTAATCAATCGGTCCGGCAAAGTCTACACCAGTTCTTTGGAACGGTCTGCAGGGCAAGACTCTGTGCGCGGGTAAATTACCCAACATTGACGTCTCAGGTCGTGCCTTGAATCTGTAACAGGTTACGCACCTGTTGAGTATTTTTTTTACGGTGCCCGACGTAATCCAGAATTGCTGTCGAATCATTGAGAGAACCAGTTCAGCTCCAGCATGAAGGTATTTGAGATGGAAATGTTCCACTATCAGGGATGTCAGATGATGATTTTTAGGCAGGAGCAATGGATGCTTGGCACTTGCACTAAGATCCGAATGTTTCAATCTACCACCCACTCGTATCAAACCCCTTGAATCGATGAATGGACTTAGTGACAAGAATTTGTTTGTGGGTGGAAGGGGATTTCCCTTATCAAGAAAACTGTGTTCATCCTTGAACTCTGAGTTCTGCGCGATCCGAACTAATGCTAGAGTAGCATCATTTAATTCAGAAGCACTTAGTGTACCAACGATTTTGTTCTTGGATTTACAGTTGTGGATGAATCGAAGACTCCAAGCAGCAACACGTTGAAGTTTAACAAACGATGAATACTTGCTGATCAAACTCCATTCTTCGACGATTTCGTGAGATTGGGTTGCATTCACCGACTTCTTTAATTCCGATTCATCCTCCATCAACTGGTCTGAAGGGTCGGAATTGGATGGTATCACCAAGCCACTTTCACTCCAGCATGAAGTGAACCAATCTGGCCCTCTCCACCACAAGAAATTTTCTCTCAGCTGTGACAGCTCTGACGACGGCCCCCTGGAGGCACAATCAGCTGGGTTCTTCTTGCCGGGAACGTGATGCCATTGATTTGGATCACTTGATACGTGAATCTGTTTCACTCGGTTCACGACGAATGCCCTCCACCTAGTGGGATCGGATTTTATCCAATGAAGTACAATCTTCGAGTCAGCCCACAGAATTATGTTGTTGATTTTCAAATTCAAAGCTCCATTCACTCGTTCGGATAGTTTAGTCAGCAACACTGCTCCACACAGTTCCAGACGTGGTATGGTTGTAGATTTCAATGGGGCAACCTTTGTCTTTGCACATATCAAGGCTACATTCACTGCATCATCTGTAAACTCAGTGCGAAGGTAACAAACTGCTGAATATGTCTTACATGATGCATCACAAAATCCATGAATATCCATACTCCTGACAGTCCTTGTACTCCCCATAAGAAATCTGGGAACAGAAATGTCCTTCAGGAGAGAAAACTCCTTACTAATTTTTTTCCATCCGACAAGACATGAGGTGTCAAAGGGTTCATCCCAACCCCTATGATCCTTCCACAGACCTTGCATCAGAATTTTTAGGATCCCGGTGGTCGGACTCAAAAAACCCAGAGGATCATAAACCCTAGCAATCTGGGATAGGAGCTGTCTTTTTGTTTGGATTTCTGTGGAAGTTTCATCAACTTGAACACTGAAGGTATCTACACATGTATTCCATAGAATTCCCAGAATTTTTGTGAACGGAGTTTTTTCGAATTGAACCAGATTTGTAGAACCTTGAAGTTCCGGGGGAAGGTCATTCATAACCGCCTTGATGTCCACTTCCTCAACTGGAAGCCTCCCCTTTGCATGAGTTTTATCATTTTTTTCAACATCCTTGGTTGCAGCACCGGTCAGCAAATCGTCGACGTAGAAATCCTTCGATGCAATCCTTGAAACATCTGGGAATTGTTGCTCTTTATCTTGAATCAGCTGCTGAATTGTTCGAATGGCCAAGAACGGAGCACAGGTTGTACCATAAGTAACTGTAGTCAGTCTGTAGTCCTTCAACTCCTCACTTGGATCGTTTCTCCACACAATGCGTTGAAACTCGGAGTGATTCCTCTGAACGAGAATCTGTCGAAACATCTTTTCTATGTCGGCGGTGAGTGCAACAGCATGCGATCTGAATCGTATAAGAACATCAAAGATATCTTCCTGGAGTCTCGGACCAGAATGCAGAATTTGATTTAGTGAGATACCTGATGACGTCTTGCACGAGGCATCGAACACCACCCTCAGTTTAGTCGTGCTGCTCTGCTCTCTCAGGACACCATGATGCGGCATATAGAAATGCTCAGTGCAATGAGTACTCACGCTTGATTCTGGAATGAGCTCCATATGACCCAGTTCTTGGTACTCGTTCATGAAGTCCACGTATTTCTTTTTGAGTTCGGGTTGGCTTGACAAACGTCTCTCCAGTGTCTTAAATCGTTTGACTGCTATGGATCTAGATTCTCCCAACTCAGCAGCTGTAGATTTGAATGGCAGACTCACTACATACCGTCCCGAATCACTTCTCTTGACATCTGTAGAGTAAATTTCCTGGCACATCATTTCATCGGACAATTCTTATCTTTCGGCGGGAATCGCTTCCAGTTCCCAGAACCGGTTGAGAATCTCGTCCACACTGGCACTACAACACTGAGTCTGAGTGCAGCTAATTTCGAGTCCTTGCAGTGTCCCCTTAGCCGGCACCCTTCCAGTCAGTATCCATCCCAGTTTTGTCCTCACTGCAAATGGAGCTCCAGGCATTGAGAGTCGTTCCGGCTCCAGAATATCGAAGAAAACATCTGCACCTAGAATTATATCGATCGGCCTTGACTTGTAGAATTCAGGATCGGCTAGTTGAATGTCACCGAACATCCCCTCAGGAACGGATATCTCGAAGTTGGGAATTTTTGAAGACAGTTTTTCGACAACTAATGCTGTTGTTGTATGGATTTGACCCTTGCCGCAACTTGCGATGAACTTCAGATTCACTTGTGCTGTCGAAACGTCACATATTTCATCACTGACGCCTAGAATTGAATGATTAGATTTGTTGAATATCATTCCTACTTTCTTGCAACAGTCCTTGGTTGTGAGAGATGTTTGGGAGCCACTATCCAGGAGTGCTCGACATTTTACATAATCACCCCGGCACCCGCGGACATTTATGAGTGCTGTAGACAACAGCACTTGACTCGATTTTGCTTTGGAAACATTGAAAGTGCTCGACACGGCTGCTTCTTCACTCGTAGGTATTACGACAGGAGGCTGTACCTTGAATTCATGCAAGAGAGTATGGTGCTTTCCTTTACAACACTGGCAGCGGGTTGTAAACAAACATTTTGCAGATGAGTGATTATTCCTCAAGCAATTGAAGCATAGCTTATTTGACTTCACGAAAATCCACCTGTCGTTGAATGTCATGGATTTAAATTTGCTACAATCTTTGCTTATGATCTTGTTTACACACTATACACAACACATTAGCTTGTTTACGAGTAGCACAGGAAAAAGCAAGTCTAGAATTACCTTTCGACTCTTCCCTTGGTCTGGGACCATCTTGGACAGACTTTAGACACCTGGCCTGTTTTTCAAGGAAAGCTATGAATTCATCATACTCTGGATAATCTTGACCTTGACTTAGTTCCCACTGCTTGATTAGATTATCATCCAATTTTTGTTTTAGAAAGTACACCAACAGTACATTCGAGAGACCACTTACTTCAAGTCCCAAGCACTGTAGATTTCGTATTGCCTCGTTCGCCGTGTCCAGCAGTTCCAAGATGTTTCTTGAATTCACGATTTTCACTTGTTTCAGCTGGAAGATCTTGGCGCACTGTGCATACGCGAGTTCACGCTTGTTGTCATATCTCGACTTCAGAGAATCCCACGCTTGAGACTAACTCGCACTCGTAATCGCAAATCCCGACACTAATCTCGCCGCTTCACCTTTCAGGGCCGCCTTCAGATACTGGAACTTCTGGACATCTGATAAATTGGGGTTGTTGTCGATAGAACCCTCGAAGATTTCCTTGAAGCTCAGCCAACCTCCGAACTCGCCCTTGAACTCCGGTAACTCGAACGTTGGCAGCTTGAGATTATTGTCCTTCGACTGAGATTTTTCACTGGGCTGGCTGAAACTATCTTCAGCCATCGACACCGAACTTGTCATCTCGCGAATTTTTCGTCTCAGCTCTACGTAGCCGTCATACTCCACTTCACCGAGTGATTCATTCGATTTCGCGATATCGCGGTAGCACCTCTCTAGATTCTGATTCAAGTTTTTTAGCTCGCGCTTGAATTCCCGTAGCAAATACACGTCATCGGATTCTAAAATAGCTGACACCTCTTCCTCCGCCGTTCGAATTTCCTTCGTCCAGAGCTTGAATTCTGAGAGCATATCACTAGATTTTGATTTCGGCATATTGGAGAACGGTTTAATTCGAACAGAAACGCCACGGAAAAGAGTTGAGTTCACTCACCGATAACACTCGCTTATTTTGGTTGAATTAAGTTTCCTTTCCTATCACCGAGCTGTCCGGCTTCCAAATCGAAACAAGTACAGACGAAGAGCCTCCGGCTCCTCGACGGACCATTATCATGGCGCTTCACAATGTGCACCTGCTGATTTCTTTGGGGCTTGCTTCGCAGTCGCTTGTTCGGAATTATGAGACGACATTTTAGAATTAGATTTAATTTCTTCAAATATAAAGCATGCGAGCTACATACATTTGCGACTTGTTACCACGATGTTTTGAACGTAACTGTTGCCATCTTACAAAACAGTAATAATGAGAATAAACGATAAAAAGGAAGTAAACAAAAATAAAACGATCCCCGATCGTCCATTCCTTTTAAATTCATTGAAACAACGAATTGCAAATTCTTTCTGGAGCAACTAAAATAATAAATTATTAATAATTTATAATTAAAAGAATTAACTGCCTTGCTGCGTATTGTAGTTCTGTATTTTAAACTGTGGGTTTCTCCTCAGTATTAAAAAATATTATCAGAACATGATTTTCTATGATTGAGCACTTACCTGTTAATGCAAGTGAATACTTCAATATTTAAAATATATATACTTTTATATTAAAGATCTTTCATCAATTTATCTGTTTCATATTTAGCTTCCAACAAATAACTTCACCTGATAACTTCCATTTGATCGTATATTTCATTTCAGTTGATTAGAAGATGAATGATTGATTGAAGTTGATTAATAACAACTTGCACACATGATTTGTCATACAAAAACATTTTATTTCAAACATATGTTCATAGAAAGTTATCATAATCACAATTTATTTATTGTACTTTTCTTAGAAATCGCACCTTTCAAGAATATAATTTTTTGAGATTCATTAATTTTCATTTGCATCTTCAAATGTTGATTTACCTGAAATTAGAAAGAGGAAGAAAAAAAAGCCCTTTTATTATGCTTATCAATCTTTAAATGTACTGTATATTTGATTTCAAATTATAACAGTCTTTAGTTGCATAAGTAGAGATAATTTGTGCACAATAGCACTTTGTCGACTCGCCACCATTTTATCACAGTAGGATCCAAAATGCATCAACTGTGTTTTACAAGGGAGGCCTGGCATTGCACACAGGCGCACTTGTTCATGTCTAGATGTATTTACCTAGGGCTTCACAAATCTTAGGAGCCAACATTGCAAAAAAGAAAATCATACTGACACCTAAAATTTTCTATGCAGATCAAAAAATATTTGGAGTTTATGTCTGCATCTTCCAATATATGAAGATCATCACTAAGTGCTGAAAAAGTTGAATATAATTTGTTTTTACTTTGGATTATTTCTCCTAAAATAAAGCTTGGCTGCCAAGAAATTTGGCCGGTGCCTAAAATGTTTTTCAATTTTTCGAGCCATGTTTCTACGCTAAAATTTTGGTCAGACAGATGAAGTGAAATTGGCACGCAGCTTACTTTATATTTTCACTTTACTTTCAGCTTCACTCTAAAACACATTCTTAACAACCTCTTGTGGATCAGGGAACCCTATTTAAATTAACATAGAAATTTTGCAGTGTTGTATGGTCTCACTAGTTAAAAAGTATGATATTATTTGTCGTCAATTATATTAATTGTTTTAATATTTCCATTCACAAAATTTGCTAATTAGTAAATATGATAATAACATTTTCAAAGAATTAATATTGCTTTTCAGTTAGCAAAGCTTCTAAAGGTTTTTTTTAATGTCCTCCCTCTCATTTATATAGCCAAGACAAGCATAGCAAGATATTTCTCGAGAAAAACCAATATGGTATGGACTAAAAACAATGCCACCTTCCCCCCCCCCTGCTTATTTTGGACGAAATAGGTGGCGTGTTTCTTCCATCATTAACGAGGAAATTCTGGCATCAGAACATTCTGGCGTCCAATTGAATTTATTTGTCTTAAAAACGTGACAATTTTTGTATAAATTAAAACTAGGCAAAGTTTCTCATTTTTTTGATAAAATTACCTTTGTTTGCTCTGGTTGAATTGTTTGGTAACCTTGAAAACCTTCACATAACTTCGTAGCTACCTACAGCCAAGTTCCCGGGAAACAAAATTTTTCAAGAGTTAGAAAAGTCTCACAAATGTATATACAATATATATATGTATATATCAGCTGTTTACTAACAACATCGTTAAAAAATAAATGCTTGTTTAAAGTTTAAATGTTAAAAGTTTCAGTTCCATAACATCTCAAAATGTTATATTTTAAAGTTCTTAAGTATTCGACATGGAAATTTTTTTTCTGTCCTTACTCATACACACAAAATCAAAAACTATTTTTGGCAAAAAATTAAATTTGAACACACACAGCAAGGCCATAACCCAAATGCTGAAGTAGTAATATGTTTCAAACACTAATCTGCTTCCTTTCATTATAATGTATATACCTCAACACTAAAAACTGTGCCTGAAATTAAAACTTTGTTTTTTAGTCCCATTGTACGAATTTCATTTTTTATATCAACAAAACAATATAATGATTCCTTATTAAATATTCTTCATCTCAGAGCGAGTTACAGAGTGCAATTTTTAAAATACAAATACAAATACAACGCCACAACAGGCAAAATGCCCAACGAGGTGGCTGATAAAAAGATGCCCATAAAAATATGGATGTCATGTTTCAAAAATACAGCAACCCCATTAAAAATGCAATTAACACAAATTATAAACAATATATACACATGATAAAATATTATACAATGTCCATAAAGAGTACTTATGGTTGTCTTATTCTAAGAATGGATAGCTTCTCGATTTACCCCAACATGTTTATCGTATTTCTTTTTAAACGTGTCAATTGTGTTACAATTTACTACCTCCGGGGGTAAGCTATTCCATTTATTAACAACCCTATTAGAGAAAAATTCCCTGCGACACCATAACCTTGCATTGTCCCTCACCAATCGATACTGGTGTCCACTTGTAAAAGCAGTTGATTGGCGGTGTACTAAAAGTTCATGGTCCATCCTATCCATCCCATTGAAAATTTAGAACACTTCGATCATATCTCCTCGACACCTGCGTTCATCCAGTGTAAACATATTCAAAAAATGAAGTCTCTCTTCATAACTCAAGCCCTGTGTGCCAATAAGGACACGCGTAGCTCTTCTCTGCACCCCTTCAATCAAGTCTATGTCCCTCTGTAGGTATGGTCTCCAAAACCTTACAGCATACTCCAGTCCAGGACGAACTAAGCCTCGAAAAAGCGGAAGAATGACTTTAGGAGAACGCGAAGAGCCCTTTTTGAAAATGAGACCAAGGATTCTATTCGCTTTTTTGACAACCGCTGAACAATGTTCAGAAAACTTAAGTCGCTCGTCAATGAGAATTCCCAAATCGGTGACTCTAGTTGCATCCGGGATAGTGACACCATTCAACTCGTAAGATAACCGTGGGTTGTTCGAACCAAAATGAGCGACCATGCACTTATCTACGCTAAACGTCATGCTCCATTCATTTGCCCATGCTGCAATCCTGTTTAAGTTGGTCTGGAGCAACTCCCTATCGCTTTCATTCCCGATTACCCCCATTAGTTTCACATCATCTGCGAATTTGCTAGTAATTCCATCGATACCCTGATCGAGTTTGTCGATAAAAAGTGAAAAAAGTATGGGGCCAAGGACACTTCCCTGAGGAACTCCACTTGTGACGTCTGTCCAACCAGAGAATTCCCCGTTCACCATAACTCGTTGCGACCTATCTCTTAACCACGATTCTATCCAATTCAGCAAGTTGCCCCCAATTCCAATCTCGTGTAAACGCTTCAATAGTTTGCCATGTTGGACCCGATCGAATGCCTTCTGGAAATCAAGGTAAACAACATCGACATTTTTGCTCTTACCCAAAGCCTTAGTCACGTAATCATAGAAGCAAAGGAGGTTAGTTACACATGACTTCCCCTTCCTGAACCCATGCTGATTATCCGACAATACATTATTCTCGTCTATCCACTTCACAAACTGCCTTTTGATGATAATTTCCAAAATTTTCGAGAGGGAGCTCGTCAAACTCACTGGACGATAATTTGACACCACTTCTCTACTACCCTTCTTAAATATCGGAACAACGTTAGCCAGTTTCCAATCTCTCGGGACGATACCCTCAGTAACACTACTCCTGAATATCTGTGCGACTGGCCCCAACAATTCATTAGCACATTCCCTGAGGACCCTGGGATAGATGTCATCTGGTCCTGGTGCTTTGCTTGCACATACATTTCTTAGAAGATTCAAGACCTCCACGTCTTCCACTTGAATATCGTTGAGGATGCAACACCCGTACATTGAATATCATTATCTCCATTAAAAACCGACGCGAAAAAGTCATTGAAAGCACTACACATGCCTACATTGCTCTCTACCTTAGAGCCAAAGGGGCCAACTGTCCCCTTACATCCATTATTGACGTATCGAAAAAATGATTTTGGGTCAGAGCCAATGTTATCTGCCAACCTAGATTCAACTTCCTTTTTACTATCCCTTATCGCTTTCTTCAACAGTCTTCTTTTATCAGTAAACAATGATAGGTCACCACGTCCACTTAAGTAGTAGCACATGATTTTTTTCTGAAAATTTAACTTTCACTAAGTAATTACAATATTGTTCATTTGAACAGTTCAAAATATCAAATCTATATTTTAATCCTTTACACTAAATTTAATGCATGAGTTTTACAAAATTTAATATTTAACATTACTGCCAATTTTTACAGTGCTTTATTTCAATTTCACCATTACTCATCACAAAAAAATAATTAAAATTTTTGTCATTTAGGTGCTATAATTTATTATCAATGAATTGTAGCTTATTAGTTACTTTGTGCATTGAAGGGAGGTTGATCTAAAACACCAATTTTCAATTTCCTTATTTATAAGCGATTATTTATAGCATAGTCATCCAAGCACAATTTTTATTGTGCCAACAATATTCAAATTATTTATTTACGCATGTGCTCAATTTATTTAGACATAATTTTTCATTAAAAAAAATTAATGTAGCAAAAAACATAGAATGTAAAATTTCAATTTGATATTATCGTAATTGAAGATTCATGTTTCATTCGCCATGTAAATATTTTCAATACAACCCAAAATATACATAGGCTATTTGATATTTTTCCAGTATTACCAAGTGGGATCCACTGCCCTATTGATTGCGTGACATTATGTCCGTTTATATTTTTAAATAACGCATTTACCGAGCAAAAAAATATTAATAATATCTCTAACACTTTTCTTATATACTTCTATAGCAATAAAATAATTCTTACCTCAGTAATGAACTTCGTCGGGGCTTCGATCGCCGATGTCAACATACACGTATACTAAAGCAGGTTTTTGAGGATATAACGATGAATCACTTCAACTTTGATGACACCGAAGATATAATCCAAGTTTTACCTGTCATTATTATCGTAAGCTGCTTTAGGACTGGTGCTAGGCAGTTCTTAGCAGCGGTCCTAAGTAACTACTAAAAAAAAGTCCTTAGCTTAGAGATAGTACCGAAAAGTCGAACTACTGGCCAGCTAAGGACAAATCGGCGCTTAACTACTTTTTTTCGGCTAAGGACCGCAGAGATAGTTCATCCCCAGGGTTTTCCAACGTTAAAGGTCGAGCGAAACCCTTGACGAAGCTATTCCGCGGAACCCTTAACAAATTTTGAATATTTCTTCAATATACAGGGTGTCCCAAAAGTCCGCATTCGCTCTGCGGAATAAGAATCGAAACTTATAGACCTGCAGATAAAAAATGTCTAAATAGGACTTAGGACATATAGCTTATTTAATCATTCATCATATTTGTGTGACCACATGACCCATATTTTAAGGGACAGAAATATTTTTTATAGTAATATTTGGCTATTTCATCGGTTTAGTAAAAATGTTAATTTTTGCAAGCCTGCTGAAAAAACTGACTTTGAAATTTTTAAATCGCGAATTCGTTATTTTAACATGAGCTGCATCAATGAAATGTCCTTTTTTGTTTTTTCCCCTTTGGTCATCCTAGTTATACACATAGCTTTAAAATAACGAAAAACACGCTTATTTAATCCTTTTCTACACAATAGGACCAGTTACTTATACAGTTCACCACCGATTCCAAACGGATTTTTTATGTTTCTCACCGAGAGGTTCGTACTCCAAACGTTTGGTATGCGGACTTTCCTCGATAGCAATCTGCTGTTCGATCATCATGGCACTGTTTCTGTAATAGTTCTCTTGTATCAGAAAACACACTGGCAAGGACAAAAGAAGAGTATCGAACGTACGTCATCTCTGAGCATCTTGTTTCATAATTCACGAATGTTTTATCGACCTGGCTACCATATTCCACTGTAGGGGCGTAGCCAGAAATTTCGTTCGGGGGGGGGGACCAAAGTGACAGAACAATGGATTTGGCCATCTTTTTCCCTTTTTCGGTCATTTTCTCACATTTCGGGGGGGGGGGGACCAGACCCCCAAGTCCCCCCCTCCCCGCTACGCCCTTGTTCCACTGCTGTGTAAGTAGTATTTCACAAATACCACGGTATTTTAATCATAACAACACTAATGCACAGTATCACTGATTTCTCGTTTAAATATTCCCATTATAATTCCCGAAATGGGAACAGATGCAGTATGGTCCGCCACGACTTTGGAGACTTTTTCTCCGCGATAAGTTGCCAAGACCGTGTTTTCTAGAATTTTCGATCTTCCAGAATTTTCCATTTCAGATGACGCTCGCTTCGCAAAACGGGTTTTTTCTTTTGTTAACCGCGTTTTTCAAAAATTTGATACAGCCGTTGTTCCATTTTCAGCGCGTTTCTTGGTTTGTTGGTTCGTTTTTTGTTTCTCTCGTCGCGCCACTTGAATTATTTTATTCGTCTTTCAACTGGTCAGGTTGTACCGTTCCCTTTATATTATTTTTTCATTATTTTCATATTTCATTTACCCGTTGTCATGCCCTCTTGGGGAAAGAGGGAGTGGGCAACATCGTGCTTTATTTATCTTACCTGTGCCGAAATAAGCCCCTTTCCTTAGAATTCTTGAGAGAATCACGGCCCATTAGGTCAGAAATGCTTTGCAGTAAATGCAACTGTGCCATGAGGGTTGTCCCGAAAAAAACTTTCCGATCGTTTTATTTGGGAATGCACAGTTAGGAGTTGTAGAACCCAGAAGTCAGTTAGGTACGAGTCGTGGTTCACTTGCATCAAGTTGAATCTCCATGAGATTTGGTTGCTCGCCTATTCCATTGTGCTACTTACACTCCAGTAAGATAGAGGAGTATTTTTTTTCATCTCACGCCTTGGCCGACTGGCGGCAATTCATTCATGAAATGATTCTAAATCATATTGAGCTCAAGTCGGAAAAAATAGGTGGCACAGGGAAGATAGTAGAGATGATGAATCGAAGTTTGGGAAGAGGAAGTATACACTCATGTCCTTAGGACACTCATGTCCATAAATTAAGGATAATGCCAACTCCGGCGAATAAAGGTTCAGAAACAAAACAAACGTTACTTATTCATAAAGCCCATTTATTAAACAAAAGATAAAGAACATAAAAACCTTTCATAAAAACTACGATTTTTGCTCCCTGGAGCAATTTTAAAAAATATCTCCTTTACAAAAACTTACTATTACATGGTTGGTATGATGGTTAATACATCGTATGTCTCCCATGCGATGAAATACAGTCCGTACAACGCCCAGGCATGCCGAGTATCAAATTATCGATCCGATCTTGGGGAAGATCACTCCACTCAGCAAGCAATGCTCTCCGAAGTTCCGGTACACATGTAGGAGGTGGTTGACGGGCTGCAACTCGTCGGCCAAGCATGTCCCACACATGCTCTATCGGATTCAAGTCAGGTGAGAATGCTGGCCATTCCATACGGGTTATATCCTCAGATTCAAGGCATTCGTTTACGATGTTTGCTCATTGAGGACGGGCGTTGTCATCCATAAACACAAATTCTGCACCCATGGCACCCCTAAACAAACGTACACGTTGTTCCAGAATGATGTCCCGACAAATTTGGGCTTTCATGGTTCCGGTTTGAACATGCAGATCTGCTCTGGAACAACAGTATAATTCCACCCCAAACGAGCAATACTGCACCACCGTAACGGTGTCGTTCAATGATGTTGTCTTGGTGGTAACGGGTACCTGGCGTTCTCCATATGAAAGTCCGACGTGAATCAGACTGCAAGCTAAACCTGGACTCGTCGGAAACATCACACAAGCCCACTGTGACGATGTCCACATTACATGTTCTCTACTCCAGGCTAATCGCTGCCGACAGTGAGTTGCCGTGAGCGGAACACATCTGACAGGCCTGCGGGCATATAGATCAATATCTCCCAAACGTCTGTACACGGTTTGCTTTGAAACTGTGGTACCCGTGGCTGCAGATAGCTGACGAGACAGGTCGGATGCTGTGCTCCGTCTGCTTCTTTTGGCAGTTACTGCCAAATACCGGTCTCCAATCGGCATTGTAACTCGGGGGCGACCTGTACTGTAACGTCTACTGACATTTCCGTTATCTTGGAATCGTTGCCAAAGCCTAGAGATAACACTTTGGGCAATTCCAATACTTCCATCTGAGTACGCCCACATTCCAGGCGGCCGATAATTCTACCACGTAAAAAATCATCCACATGCTTCCTCTGTGTCATAACTATTCGCTTATGGCACTGAGCGCCTTACAGAACTTTTGTGAACAATTTTACTTCTTTGCCACCATTCCTTATATACCCCCCTCTTACACTCTCGTCATTGTGACGTACTATCGGCATCATCTGGTGGCTTCCTGAAATTTGCATATCATTCTTGCAGATGTGTGTGATAATTCTACAGGTGAAATTTTTACTTTAGATTTCGATTTCCGTGTGATTCTGAATTATCCTTAATTTATGGACATGAGTAAATATAATATATGAGTAACATGAGTAACATAATAGAGGTCACAGGGTGGAGGGGCAGTGGGTTTTTGGTGGCATACAGAGTGGCTCAGGGATGATGTTTCTAGTAGCCGTTCAAGATAGGTCCACGGCTACTCTCGTAGGTGTCATCGAGACGTACAACTATTTTTTCAGATTGTTGGAAAGCCTATCATCATCTAGGGGCATGGCCCCCACAAAGGGTGGGCTGACAAGTCTCCAGCCTTGGGGCCCGGGACGATTCTCACCCTTTTTTGTTTTTTCACGCTGTAAATTCAGCATAAAGGGGGGGGGGGCCCGTGAAAGTCTGGTAAGGGGCCCGCATAAGATCCTGGCCTGGAGGCCCTGCTCCAGGGTGTGGGGGCCATGTCTAGGGGATAAAGGTTACAACCTTTATCCCCTAGACATGAAAAAAACCTTGAAGTGTATCATAGCGTAGAGTTTGTTGACTCCATAACTGGAGTGCCGTCTTAACGCATGGGCCCATCCCAGTGCACTAACGGGGGCCTCAAGAGAATGCGGGCCTCACACTGTAAATGATACCCAGTTAAAATTTTCAAGAATTTGCCAGGTGGGATCTCAGAAAAGTTACTTGGCCCGGGGGCCCATGACGCTCTAAACACGGCCCTGCCCAAGACAACCAAAAATTTACTTTTTTCAATAAATTAAAATATTGAAAGAAAATATCTAACATTATATGTGTGCTATATTTTCAATTTCTGTTAATTTAAAATGTCTCTGAGACAGATGCCCTGTGCCCAGAGCCGTCTCAAGAGCATCGTGGGCCCTCGGACCAAGTGATTTTTCTGAGGCCCTACCAAACAAATTTTCGAAAATTTCAACCATATCTCATTTTTGTGAGGCTCTTTCTCTTGAGGCCCCCGGGCCGCGCCTGGGTGGGCCCATGCCTTAAGACGGCACTGCCTGTGCCCCCTCATAATATTCACATAAAACTGAAATTCTATTATAAATCGATAAAGTGGTGGAAAATGGGTTTAATCATCAATCAATGATGGTTTTGATCATCAGTTCCTTAAAACCATACTCTCTCTAATGCGTATTCTGAAATCCACAATAATTCTATCGTATGCATTTTAGTTTTTTGGATTGGATGGATTGTTGATGATTTAGTTGAATTCGCGCGTTTCAAGTTCTCCGATAATTTAAATTGACAACCATCACCACAGAGTAAAGTCGCGGAACATTTGAGTATAGTGTTTCAGAATATTGGTGAAGTTTATATTGAAAACAGGAAGTGATACAAATACATAATGCAAGGGTTCTCGAACTGTGTACCGCGGCACCCTGCAAAGGTTTTTCGAAGCGACTCTTTGTTAAATTGCTCTGGCGAGCCGCGGATAAACGTTGATTAGGGAAAGAGGTGCCGCGGGTGGGAAAAGTTTGAAAACCCCTGACAGCCAAGTGATTTTTCTGAGGCCCTATTAGGCAAATTAATTGAAAGTTTCAACCAGATGTAATCTGCATCTGCCCCCCCCCCCAAGCAAAACTTTTCACAGGCCCTTCTGTAGTTAATTTACAGCTTGAAAAAAAAACCCAAAAATTATGGTAATTGTTCCAGGTCCCAGGGCTGTTCTCATGTCAGCCCTTCCCTTGTGGGGTCAAATGTCGAACTTGGAAATCGGGTGTCGATCTGCACAACAATTTTACCGAATTTAAGAGCTGAACTTGAAAATTATTGGCAACATTCCCAGTTTAAACGACAGCGGTTGGTTTTTCTACAGTTAATCACACAAAAGAAAGCAAAAAAAAAAGGTAATTTAGATAAAAGCAAACTTACGTGGGGTAGAATCTAGTTCATCAATATGCTACTATGAAATCGTTTTAACTTTGAAAAAAACAGATCTTAAGCTCTTTTTTTTTTGCTCACATAGGAGCGTTCCATTATTCCAATAGTAGAGCAAATTTGTGTGATTATTACTCTATTTGACATAAACAGTTCAATCTTACACGAACTGCAAGGAATGGTTCGATTCTCTACATGTAGCTGGTCATCCGACACATGAGCGGGAAAAAAATTACACACCAGAGGAAGTCCAGCAGTACAGCAGAAACGGTTTTTCCCTTCATATGGTAGGTATACTGCATATCTATTCAAGGAACAGTCAGGCTGCACACTAATTGTATGCTATCAGCGGCTCTTTTTTCGCTGAGTAGAAAAAAGATCGACAGCTAAAATATTGTTAATTGAACTCACGTGGTCTGCAAAACGATTTTTTCCTCTCCCTTTAGAAATATTTGGTTCCGAGGTAAAAAAAGAAGCTATATCCGTTTGCAATTCCCATTTCTCCATAGTGCCGGCGTTGATTTTGAATAACACAACGCAAATCACACGGGTAGAGGGATGAATAAATGGTGGGAAAAAAATGTGTGACAACCAGACCAGACCAGAATGAAATTTATTTTCCAATGCCTGGCCCTTAGGGGCCATCTACGGGCTTACAAATTGTAGCCTTGGGGACTACGTATGAAGGGAAAGACAAGGGCGTAAGTGAAAAATGAGTGTATGTGTACAGAAGAAAAATTTTGACAAGTCGGGAAAAAATGGTCTGTGGTTCCGAAAACTCGAATTCCGAATTTAAGTTAAATTTTGCAGATAAAATGCCAACACAACCTCAGATTTTTTAGTATGATTATTACATGATTGATTATTAATTATGATTATTAATTAGTGCTTTCAGCAGTGAAGAAAGCTAGAAAAGCGATGTTTCTTCGTCTCCTCTATGCCTCTGCCTCGCATCTGATTGGCTTACCTGGTCATCTCTCATTGGCTGGACCTGTAATCGATACTATTAGTAGGAGGTAAAAATTCGGAGATAGAATTAATCGATTATTTTCAAAGTTGGAGAAATGATAGAGATAAGAAGAATCAAAAATAAAATGTTTTTTTTTTTTTGAGCAAAAAAAAATTTTTTGGGGTTTTTTTTGAAGATTTTTCAAAATGGTGGGAGGAAAATGAAGAAAATAAGAGTTTTTTCGATAAATATTTTTTAGAGTAAATAAAAAATGAAGTCGCTTATTATTTTATAAGAATGTTCCCTGCTTCAGTCAGGAACTTTTCTAGGATTGATTTTTTATCCTTTTTAGTAGCGCACTTCATAATGTCCTCCACGCAAGATTTTGCGAACTCGAACATTTCGTAAGTCGAATTTGAACTTGCCGTCGAGTAATCGAAAAAGGATAGCAGAGTGGAGCCGTTCATTCCCGTCAAAATTTCCCGTCATTGTTAGCTTCCTTGGCCTGCCAAATTTTTTCCAAGTTTTCTCTAAAGTCCGTAGACCGATTTTTCACTAAGTCCGTAGAGTGGGACTATGAAATTTTCTTGGGCGATGTTTGACGGCCCATTTTTCCGGATTTTTCTTGTTTCGATGGCGCAGGACTCCAGTCATTTTTTGCAGACATAGATGACGTCGCGCTGGTGTCATTAATAACTTGTGTTTTACCATGACTTCGGAATTTTTCCCACACGCCACGAGGAAGAAATGTCGTGTTTGAATAGACTCTGTCAGACTTTTCGAAGGTGACAGGCTGTATTTCTATGCGAGATTTCTTGCAATTTTGATGAGCAAAATTGTCCACGTTGTTTTTTAGAGAATTTCCTCCTTGATTTGAGAGCTTTTTTTTCTTGAGAGCTTTTTTGTAGAAAATGCATCCACGGTACTTACTGGGGTGACCAACCGTCCCGCAGTTACAGCATCAGTCCCGCGTACTTTGCACAACAACTGAACTGCATGGTTTTTCTTACATTTTAGACAGCACTGGGGTCCATCACAGGGGCCCCCCTCACATTCCCATGATTGGCACCGATAGCACTGCCTTGGCGTAATTCTGTTTGGGTTCCTTTTGAACCTAGAGACGGTGACAGCTACGTAGGCAAGCTGTTTAAGTCCGAAGATATTTCTGGACGCTTAGTTTTCGGGCAATTCAATTCTCCAGAGCGGTAATTTCCGCAACCGTGCTGTTCTCCTTCTAGAACGGAGCTGTTCGATGGACGTTGCGTGGAACCCCGCGTCCGCAAGATCGTTGCGCAGATCCTCTATCGGTGTGAAAATGACAACGACATTTGGTTAATGGTGTTCTTTTTTAAGCAAAATTCTGTTTTGTCAACCCTAGGGGATAATGAGCAAGCCAGATGTCTGGAAAAGTGTGCAGACTCCTCAAACATGAATTCATTGGTGAAATAGGGCCAAGCATCACCTTAAAATTTGATTCTGGTTCTATGAATTCATAGGTTCTCTGTGGGTGGGGGTGGATGGTGACTTTTACCGTTGGTAGTGCGGAAAAGTAATGAAAAAAACCACGCAAATTAAAATAAATATGGTGATTTCATTAAAATACTTTTTTTAATTACTTAAAACAATTTCCTTCACTTTTCCATTATACAACAAGATGTATATAATTTGTGTATGTTCAGAAAAGAGATGCACGAAACATTTTTGTCTCAATTTTCATGGTGCATGCAATCAGTGTTTGATCTCGTTTATCGAATCATCTTTTCTTTCAGGAATCATCGTTGAGATTTGTCTTCTGTAAATATAGAATGCTGAAATGATTATTCACATGCATTCTGGAAGTAGTAGCGGAGAGGTTTTCTGGTGTTTTCGACGATAACTTTATGGTGATATCGAACATTGTGTATCTTTTCTTTTTATTTGAAGTCATTTATGTATTTTTTTCTTCACAAATTCTCCCTCACACTGTCAGAAGTCGTGGAAAATGGAAAAACAAACGTCGAACCATTTCTCCTTCGTCTTTGAATCTCAATATACAGCATCTCATTTTATTAGGATGTTTTTTAATACATGTTTCTGTTGTCGGTGTGTATTTGTTTATTTATACTTACAGGGTGATCAGCGAATAAGCCCTTATTTCAAAATTAAATATCTCTACAACAAAGATCAATAGAATTATGCGGTAAACGGTACGTTTATTAGCAAAACTGTAAGAATGTTGTACAGAAATTTCGAAAATTTAGTTTTTTTTTTAATTTTTTAAAATTAAAAAAAACAAAACAAAACTGGAGATTTTAAGGTTCCGAAAATCCTCATTTGTGTGAAGAGAAACCACTGCATTCGCTTAAAGTTACTGCATGGGCTGCGGTATGTGCCAGAGACATTATCGGCCCCTTCTTCGTGCGAGAAACTATTACTACTAAACGTTACGTTACAATTTTGGAACAATTTGTCAGCACACATGGTGCATACCGCAGCCCATGCAGTAATTTTAGGCGAATGCAGTGGTTTCTCTTCACACAAATGAGGATTTTCGGAACCCCAAAATCTCCAGTTTTTTTTTTTTTTTAAATTTTAAAAAATTAAAAAAAAAACTAAATTTTTGAAATTTCTGTACAACATTCTTACAGTTTTGCTAATAAACGTACCGTTTACCGCATAATTCTATTGATCTTTGTTGTAGAGATATTTAATTTTGAAATAAGGGCTTATTCGCTGATCACCCTGTATACTCTTTTCCTGTTTGAAATACGTTAATGCCATGCCTAATAACGCTAAAAATGATATTATAAGGGCTTCAAACTGAAAGCCACCTTTCACAATGAATAATAATAATGGGGAAAAAAATGGTTTAATGGGGAAAAAAATTAAATTTTAATTGAAAATTTCCAAAACATCTGTTCAGAAAGAAAAGGGTTTCTTTTAGAAGAATTGCGGCCCGGTGCGACCGCACCTTTCGTACCCCCCTAAGTCCGCCCCTTCAGATAGCAAAGCTGTCATTATTGCATTTATTATTATTTTTTTTTACTTTTACAAGTTTTATTTTCTCAGCAACTTTTTTTTGTATTTTTTAACTACATTGATGAGACTATTGATTGATGTTTCTATCCCTTTTACACGGCATAATAGCAATAAGCTATATTATTTATAGATTCCTTATGATTTTTAGCAGTAAATGAGTATAAAAAGTAATGAGTATAGAGCATGGGCGGAGATACGGTTGCCCCCCCCCCCAGCGTTAAAGGTGGATTCGACTAATCTAATGTATATATTTACATAGGAATTGACATCATTATCATCGTGGCCCCCCCCCCCCCAGCAATAATGATCGTGCCCCCCAGACTTCCAAGTCTATTTCCTCCTATGGTATAGAGCAGCTTTTTGAAAGCGTGCGTTGCTGTTTCTAGGGGCATCGCCAACGTTTATGTGAGGTGTCACGGCGAGCTTGAGATATTGATTTTAGCAGCTATTTATGCTGTGAAGTTAGGGGAAAAGTTTATACCGGAAAATATCTATTAATCTGTCCTGAAGAGCCGCTGACAAATCATGAATCAGGCAAGGCAGCAGTGGTCGACAAAAGTTTGTGAACCATTGGTATAAGGAAAAGTGTTCCACTGAGAGAGGGATTAACTTTACAAAATATTTGGGCTTGCCAATGCTAAAATAAGGCGGCGAGATATCGTGTCAATGCCACTCAAAGGGTTGAGATCCGTCTGAAATCAGCGATGAAACGTAATCTCAAGTCTATTGCTGTGACTACCGTTGTGGTATTCAGATGCTCTTTGATGCTCATTTTATTCTCATGCTTAATGGATATACAGGGTGTATGGGTAAGTCCCTTGGACGTGAAATGACTAGCAAACAAAAAGAGCTACAGCCATGCAACTCCTCACAAGGAAAGGGTATTTCTTCAAAAATTTTAGTTAAAAAAAAAGCGCTTTCAGTGCAATATTTGAGCTATGTTCAAATGGTGATTGGTATGATTGGTATTGCTTTAGCAACACGACAGATATGTTCCGGCGTCCCTGTGACTGATTGTTCACAGATATACGGATCAAGGCCGCTACTCGATACTTAGTCAGCCGGGGCAAAAAACACACATTTTGGTACCCTTTTAATGTTGAGGAAATTTGCGGTCCCTCTATAGTCCGTTACTCGGGACACCAGACCCACTAGTTAGAACCACCAAGTCTCGTCCCCCCCAGTTGCATCCCTGCCCAGAATAGTCTAAAAAATACCCCTTCAAAGCACAAAACAGGCAATCAGCAATGTTGACACCCAGCCACGACGGTGTATCGACAGTTCCGTACGGTGCATTTCCGCACATGGGGTATTTGGGGACGATTTCGCACAGTCCATTTCCGTACTTGCGAAAACAAAGGTCCTTCTTGTATTTCTTTTTCTGTTTTTCTTCCTGTCTCCTCCTTCTTTTCTTCCCTACCGTAATGGACTGAAGTTATAAGGGGGTTGTATCTCCTCATGAAATTGTGCCACTGAAATCATCTTTGACTTATATGATTTTGAAAAATTTAATATGTTGTGGGTAAGTTTTCTCAAGAATGATTATTATACACTGCTCAAAACAATTAGGGGAGCAAGCAAAAAAGTGAAGAAAACCGTGCGAGACAGCCACGTATTGGCATACAATGGATAGTACACGCGTATCAATGAGCAATATAGAAAAAAGACGTAAAAAAATTTGGAATTAAGCTTTAATTCTTTGAAAATATGGAAAAAACATGAAAAGATGATTTAGGGCCGCAATTTGGTTACAAATAGGGCGTGTGGCCTCCTCGAACAGCTAAGACTGCTGCACACCTGTTTGCCACGGATGCGATAAGGTTATCGATCAGACTTTGGGGAATACTGTTCCACTCCTCAAGAAGTGCAATCTGCAAGTCTCGGACAGTAACAGGCGGCCTTGGTCGCGCAGCAATGCGTCGTCCGAGCATGATTGGATTCAGGTCAGGAGAGCACGCTGGCCATTCCATACGCTGTATTGTTTCAGCTTCAAGCATGTTCTCCACCAGACAAGCTCTATGCGGTCGGGCATTATCATCCTGGAAAACAAAGGAATCTCCAATGGTTCCAGCGGAAGGGATGACATGAGGTCGCAGTATCTCGTCTGCATACCTTCGGGCCGTCAAAGTGCCATTCCGAATGATATGCAGGTCCGTACGTCCACCTATGCTGATTCCACCCCATACGTCCAACCAGCTCGTCTGTATTGTGACCTTTCACGAACGAATGCGGGGTTATTTCGAGTGCCCCTGTCCCTCCATACCAGAACACGTCGGGTGTCACACTCCAGACTGAATCGGGACTCGTCTGTAAACAGCACTTGGCTCCAATCATGTTGCTCCCAATCTCGATGTTCAGCAGCCCATCTTCTTCGGGCCGCACGGTGGCGTGGGGTCAACGGAATGCAGACCATTGGCCTACGTGCATAGAGCCCTCCCTCATGAAGCCGATTACGTGCTATTTGACTGGACACCCTTCGTCCTGTTGCCAAGAGCAACCGTCTTTGCAGCTGCGTAGCATTCTCTGTTCTGTTTCGACGGGCTGTTAACCGTATATACCGGTCATCAGTTGCTGTAGTGGCGCGTGGCCGACCTTGCCCTGGTCGACGTCTAACATTTCCTGTTTCTTGGAATCGATTCCACAGCCTTGCAACAACACTTCTGGCGACTCCAACAGCGTCCGCGACACTACGTTGTGTTTGTCCGGATTCCAGTCTGCCTATAACACGCCATGCCATGGATTCCGGTAAATCACGTTGTTGAGACATCCTCAAGTCACCTTGTCTCAAAAAAAAAATACTGCGCAATATAATTTTACAGTTACGGCAGTAAAACAGACGTTTCTGCAACATCCCGATTTCTGCCCTTATCTCCTTTTTCTGGTTTTTGACGTCATGAACTTTGATTTGCATATGAAGTTTTCTTCTTCCGTTTCCTGCTAGGCTTTAAATTATGGATGATTCATTTTATGTTACTTATCGGTATACATCTTTGCGTAATTTTGTTAAAACCATTTGCTCCCCTAATTGTTTTGAGCAGTGTATATATAACAAAATTCAATTAAAACCATTGAATTTTTGTGATATTTTTTTTAGGTCTATGGGGCAGAGATCATTTTTACCGAAGTTTCAGTATTTTCACCCATGTGCAACGTTTTGACGTGGTCTCTTGAACCGTATGAACGAGGTTCCATTTGTACTGAAGAATCTGTAGAATGGGAAAAATAGCCTCAGGCAAGTTGGAAATCAAACTTTTCCTTTTATCTGTCTTACGATTGCTATTTAGGATTTGCTATTCAGAAAAGCGAAAAGAAATCGACATCATGAAGCTGAATTGGCCATCGGAAGGAAGAGAATGGGGCCGCACACAATGCAAAGAAACAATTAAAAAGTTTGAAGGGAGACCTAATAAAATCCGCATGTAGGTCTTGAGTCTCGGGAATATGAGATTATTCTGGAATTCCCAGGAACTCTTCTTATAAAAAATTGCTACATGTGAAACAGTAGAAAATAGTCACAACTTGAGGAGGACAAATGACACTTTATAATACACCGACACGGTATACGGTACTCATGGGTGCCGTTATCAAGGTAGAAAAACACGTTCTGTTCCAACGTAGAAACATGGTCAGAATGAAAGAGCGGTCAGAGTTGTTTCCTTCACTTCAGTATTTTTATTATCAGTTTTGACACTAGCGGCTAAAAATCTGACATTCCCTGGTGAACTTGGCCAATCACAGAGGAGCGGGAGTGAGTTACTCTCGAACCGGTCGTTACTGTTCGGAACTTACAATGCGCAAGCGCGTTCTCGTAATTTTGTAATATTCTGCACTCTTTTCTAATTTTTTTCTGGCTCTCTTTATTTTTTTCCATCAATATTTTCTACATAGTTCTCTTTTTTTCATCAATTTCCTATTGGTTTGGGTTCATGTATTTCAGTTTAATTGATTTTTCTTTTATAATTATTTTTCCTACATTGTGTATAATTCTGTTTTTATTTTTCCTGCATTATAAATACATTTTCCTGTTATTATTTTCCCTACATTACGTATATTTTTTTTATTTTTCCTACATTAAAAATACACTTTCCTGTAATTACTTTTCCTACATTACATGTACCTTTCTGTTCTTATTTTTCCTCCATATTAAGTACATTTCCTTGCAATTACATTTTCTACAGTAAGTATACTTTCCTGCAAAGAAGGGTAAAAAATCTGAAAATCCTCTCCTTGAGAAAATTCTACGTACACCTATGCTTTCCTGTAATTAACTATATGTTTAATTTCTGTGTGGGCGGGGTTCATGTGTGGTGTAGCAGTAGTAGGTAGGGCCTCCAAAAAATGGCTCGGGGATCCATGATGTTCTTAGGTCAGCCGCCTCGTTGGGCAATTTGCCTGTTGTGGCGTTGTATTTGTAACTTGTATTTTATTAACTCTGCCCACTAACAGTTGATTGGTTGGAGGGGAATGGAAAACATTTTATTGTAAACACAGTTTCACTGCATTTTTATAGAAGACAAAATATTTCGGGGTGACAGAAATAAAGCAGATCAGGTTTGACAAGATATCTCAGGATTGCCACTGAAAGGGTAAAAAAAAGTCTCTTTGGGCAGAGCAACACGGTCTTTAATATTAAAAATTTAATTCATGATTCTACCCCATCACTCAAAAAATTTCTGAATCGCACCTTCCGCTGTTGCCATTATTTATCTTAATACTAATTATTTGCTTCATTTATAATTTATTTTATTTATATTAATAAAACAAATCAATAATCTTAATCCAAATCAATGTAATATTTTGTGTCTGCGTATATATGTGTGTATGTATGTCATATTAATTAGATGATTTCTCTGTCTTGCGTTTTTTCATTGTTTTTTTTTTAATTATTAGTTTATTATTAATATTTACTATTCGTGTTTGAAAATTAACTTAATAATAATCGTGTCCACCAGTATGGATCAACAACGATCCCTTGGATGGATTTTTTCTTCGTTTTGCCAATGTAAATTTTATGATGTGATGAATAAAATTGAATTGAATTGATCATGTTTATTTTTAATATTGTAGAATCGTGTCTGCAATGTCTTATTGATGGCCTTATCCTCTCGGCTATTAGAATAATTGTTTATTCTACAGTTTATATCTGTTTATCTACTGTATATATATGTTTATCTTCAATGTTATAAAATGTCTGATCTCATATTAATTTTGATGATCTGATCCTCTCTGCTATATCAGGAAATTGCTTATTCTATAATGTACAAAAATTCAGAACACCATGTACATCTGCACAGTATTACAGAATACTATGAAAAATAGCATTTTCAATCTATGGAAATACAAACAGCAATTAAAAAAAAAAATTTAAATTTCGAAATATATAAAATCATATTTATTTCTAATTGCCTTTGGGACTATGACATAGTGTGTGCAACTTTGTTTATTTATGTTAAACATCATTCAATAACATATGACTTAATAAAAAATTTTGTGTTCAAAAATTTTTTCCCTCTCACTGTGTATAATTATTTGTGCATTTCTATTATTCTCTCAACTGTTCAAATATTACGTAAGCACCAATAGGGAAAAATAGGGTTTTATATTTGCTTTTAATAGCAAGGAAGGGATTGGAATGAAGATTATCTAAGCATTTGGATGAGAACATATTGGCATGGCTTTATTCAAATCTGGTTTGAAGAAAATTGAATATATCAGTTTATCAAGGATACAGTACCTTGGCTAACAATTTTTTTTTCCATAGTTTTTCTGCCTTGGCTAACAGATGCGATTAATGAACATTTTCTTTGATATAAATGCAAGCAATGACATAAATCAGCTGCATCATGAGATGAATTTAAGCTAATCATTGCCAGAATGTCACTTGACCATTGATTTACTCACATCCCCTTTTTTTGTAATCTTTTCCCCAGATGTACCAAAACACAAATGGATGGGGGACACCTACACACTCGACTGTGTTAACACTGGCTTAAGCAGAATAAAGCTGGTGTTTGTGTGCATAGTTTAAAATAAAAAGATCTGTATCTTATACTCCTATAAATGCCCATTTATAGCTCTCAAAGCTATTCATTTTAGCGTTTGGTCAGTTTTTATCGTCTTTATAACATTCCTTGGTATTTTAAAAAACAAACTTGGTATTTTAAATTTTGAGCCATACCTGGAATAAATCAAACAATATTCCATAGAAACTTATGGGAAATTGTGTTTCAACAAACAAAAGTGATTCTGGAGCAAATTTCTTCATGCAGTACTGTATCCTCATTCAGAGCCTCAACTACACTGCTGGCCACCGTAAATGCAACACCCTGAAGGAAGCATGCAAATAATATGAAATTTACAACATGCATTAGCGGAGGTGATATATGCAAATGATTAGAATTTCAGCGCAGACGAACATCACGCGCACCTGTGGCGCCACTTCAAAGCGCTATTTAAGGCTTGGAGATTTCGACGATTTGAAGTACGGCAATTGTGTTTTTCTTGTGGTTTTTTTTCAAAAAAACGATCAATTATGCCTCGTAGAAAACAGCGATCATTTTTTGATCAAGTATCCGAGTTCGACAGAGGAAGGATAGTGGCCTACCGAGATTGTGGATTATCTTTCAGGGAAATCGGTAGTCGTGTTGGACGAAACCAAACAACTGTAATGCGGATATGTGATCCTTGGATGCAGGAGGGTACGGCGGACCGACGTGTTATATTCCCCCACCGGCGTATTTCTCGAGAATGGGGAGGGCAGCCGAAGCCCCCTTGGTTAATAATGGTACTAATCTAGAAAGTTTTGGTCCAGTTTACTTGATTTTGCTGACAAGTGGGGTTGAGGAGGGGTAAAAACCCATAAAATTTTGCTTAAGTAATACTTGAACGGTCTATAGTTACGGCCCAACCACTTCCTTCTGGAACTATTTTAACTTTTATCCGGCTCGGAAGGTTTCAATCTGTTGTTTACACTTCTTTACAGTGTTTACGCCACTAAATTTACGGTTCGAGAGTAACTCATTCCCGCTCCTCTGTGATTGGTCGAGTTCACCAGGGAATGTCGGATTTTTAGCCGCTAGTGTTTTGACGACATGGTTGTTGCTTTCTGTTGTTAGTGACGTCATGTATCCAGCTTGGCCCATTTGAATATTCTTGAAAAAATACTGAAGTGAAGGAAACAACTCTGACTGCTCTTTCATTCTGACCGCGTTTTTTCGTTGGGACAGAACGTGTTTTTTCCACCTTGATAACGGCACCCATGAGTGCCGAAACATATGTCGGTGTCATATATTCTTTTCATTAAAGGTGAAACAGTGACAAGAAGAAATTTTAAGCTATTGGGGTTCCGTCACTTTTGATTCCGCAAGAAAGCGGAAGCACCAGTTGGAAAATCCTGATCCAGAGATGCCCTCACAGATGATTGAAAAAACTATATTATAAATAAGGAAATTATAAAAAACACAAATAAACGAAAAGACAACATAAAAAACGACAAAATTGTTAATGTATTAAAATCAATGTATTCTGTGTAATGTATTAATTTTTCATCAAAATTGATAATTATAAATTATTAATAGAATTATAGAATAAAAAATACAAAATTACGAAACAACAAAAAAAAATCGAAATTCTCAATGTATGATAGAAAATGAAAAATAAACAAAAAAGATATCAAATAAAAATATTATAATACAGTCAAACCTGTCTAAGACGGACACTGTCTTGAACGAACAAAGACTCCAGTGGATAATGAATGCTTTTTCCATTATGGGGAAACCTCTGAGACGGAAACCCGGAAACGGAAGGCATATTTAGTCTATTTTCGATTTAAAAAAAACCTGGTGAAACAGAGAGAATTTTTGGCCAAGTGCAAGTTTTTGTCCCTTGAATGGGGAAAAATAAAGTCGTACTGATTTCCGTTTTGTTAGGAAACTCTTAGGCCCTTTTCACACGGAGCGGATGCGGACGCGGGTCAGGAAGAAGTTTTAACAATTGGAATGCACACTGAGCCTTTCAGACGAACCGAAATTCTCCCGCATCTTCGAAGTGTTCATGTGGGTCCGGACGTCATCCGCATGTGTCAAAACATAAGTGCAGGCTCCGCATCCACACATACAAGTTTTGACAATTAGGTTATTCGGAGCTATTCACACGATGCGGATGCGGAGCGAATTCGTCCACATCTTTGGCTACTTTTTAAAAATGCACGAAATTTTTTGTTATTTGCCATGAATACCCTTAAAAATACCATATGAAGGTCCCTGTTCATCAATAGGATGTACCCACATACGTCTGTTCATCCGTTTCCTTCTGAGATGGAGATATAGCAACTTTAACTGTCTTTTGTCCATACTTTACAATTTGAAATACATTTGAAATAAACCTTGTCAACAACGGCCACTGACGGGACCAAAATTATAAGCCGTTCTGTTGTTCATTACGAACATTTAATTGACTACATACTTTAATAACTTTTAAATTTCATTAAAAAATTTACTTTTTTTCTTTTTAAATATTTGAAATTATTTAAAAAACATAAATATTTAAAATTATTTTAAATATATATATATACACTGCTCAAAACAATTAGGGGAGCAAGCAAAAAAGTGAAGAAAACCGTGCGAGAAGGCCACGTATTGGCATAGAATGGATAGTACACGCGTATCAATGCGCAATACAGAAAAAAGACGTAAAAAAATTTGGAATTAAGCTTTAATTCTTTGAAAATATGGAAAAACATGAAAAGGTGATTTAGGGCAACAATTTGGTTACATGTAAACGATAAAAAAAAGTACTGTTTAGACATGATGCATGAGTTTTAATAGGGCGTGTGGTCTCCTCGTACAGCTAGGACTGCTGCACACCTGTTTGCCATGGATGCGATGAGGTTATCGATCAGACTTTGGGGAATACTGTTCTACTCCTCAAGAAGTGCAATCTGCAAGTCTCGGACAGTAACAGGCGGCCTTGGTCGCGCAGCAATGCGTCGTCCGAGCATGATTGGATTCAGGTCAGGAGAGCACGCTGGCCATTCCATACGCTGTATTGTTTCAGCTTCAAGCATGTTCTCCACCAGACAAGCTCTATGCGGTCGGGCATTATCATCCTAGAAAACAAAGGAATCTCCAATGGTTCCAGCGTAAGGGATGACATGAGGTCGCAGTATCTCGTCTGCATACCTTCGGGCCGTCAAAGTGCCATTCCGAATGATATGCAGGTCCGTACGTCCACCTATGCTGATTCCACCCCATACGTCCAACCAGCTCGTCTGTATTGTGACCTTTCACGAACGAATGCGGGGTTATTTCGAGTGCCCCTGTCCCTCCATACCAGAACACGTCGGGTGTCACACTCCAGACTGAATCGGGACTCGTCTGTAAACAGCACTTGGCTCCAATCATGTTGCTCCCAATCTCGATGTTCAGCAGCCCATCTTCTTCGGGCCGCACGGTGGCGTGGGGTCAACGGAATGCAGACCATTGGCCTACGTGCATAGAGCCCTCCCTCATGAAGCCGATTACGTGCTATTTGACTGGACACCCTTCGTCCTGTTGCCAAGAGCAACCGTCTTTGCAGCTGCGTAGCATTCTCTGTTCTGTTTCGACGGGCTGTTAACCGTATATACCGGTCATCAGTTGCTGTAGTGGCGCGTGGCCGACCTTGCCCTGGTCGACGTCTAACATTTCCTGTTTCTTGGAATCGATTCCACAGCCTTGCAACAACACTTCTGGCGACTCCAACAGCGTCCGCGACACTACGTTGTGTTTGTCCGGATTCCAGTCTGCCTATAACACGCCATGCCATGGATTCCGGTAAATCACGTTGTTGAGACATCCTCAAGTCACCTTGTCTCAAAAAAAAATACTGCGCAATATAATTTTACAGTTACGGCAGTAAAACAGACGTTTCTGCAACATCCCGATTTCTGCCCTTATCTCCTTTTTCTGGTTTTTGACGTCATGAACTTTGATTCGCATATGAAGTTTTCTTCTTCCGTTTCCTCCTATTATGGATGATTCATTTTATGTTACTTATCGGTATACATCTTCACGTAATTTTGTTAAAACCATGTGCTCCCCTAATTGTTTTGAGCAGTGTATATATACATTTAATTTTTAATCTTAAAAAAAAATACTTGTATTAAATACGTTATCCACGTACGGTGTTCACTCAGGCCCGGATTAAGACGTTTGAAGGCTCTTGAATAATATTTTGGTGCCTCCCCCCCCCCCTCCCCGAAACCTACTAGTATCTTTTATTCGATATTGAGTCTATAAACTAAAAAAAATTTGAAATTTTATATTTCAGAAGTGACTAATCTAAGGATAGATGGGACTTCACTCTAAAAGGTTTGTGAAAGTTATTTTATAAAACTTGAAAAAAGCAACAAATAAATTTATCGGTTGAATTTGCTCGAATGCAACCGATAAATTTATTGGTTGCTTTTTTATTATATGCTTTTTTTATTTATTTATATACTTTTTGGTTGCATTTTTAAAGGAATTATTATAAAATTTTTATAGTGTAATACGGGCATAAGGCCGGGATTACACTATAAAGTTTTATAAAAGATCTTTTATAAAAGTTTAAAAATTCAACCAATAGGCGCATCGGTAACTAACAGCGCATCAAGCAAATGCAACCGGTGATCTTATTGGTTCATGTTTTCACGTTTTATAAAAGAACTTTTAGAAAACTTTTATAGTGTAATCCTGGCCTAAGACAGAATTGTGTGTGAACTGTGATTTCTAAGCACAGACATTTTGAAAGTTTCCACCACTCCCCTTTTTTTCTACTTGCAAGTCTTTGATATCTTTTTTTTTTGGATCATCATTGGATGTTTTTGGAATTTTTATTTCATATTTTTCCGAAAAGACAGATTTTTTTCAAAATCCTTTAAGGTATTTTCTCCCATCGACTACTGGAACAGCTTCGGTATAAGGGACACGCCAAATTGGCGACTTTTTTCCGACCATAAGTCGCCGTCGTTGGCGCGCTCTGGTTCGTTGTTGTTCTGCTGGGTTGTCGTTGTTCCAGAATGTTCTATGCTATTCAAAACGCGTTCTGAAAAATTCTGCTAGGTGGCGTTAGTTGTTGTAGCGAGTCTTTTCAAACAGCCGTACAGCCATTTTGTCGTTTGTGTTTGTTCCGAGTGTTTGGATTACATTTTCGTCCTCTGGTCAGGTTGCATTGTTTCCTTTTTTTCCCTTTATTTAAACAGTGCCCTTATTTTATTTATACCCTGATCGATTTATTATTTAAACGGAATTCCATTTAAGCAATGTCCGGATTTTATTTAAATCCTGATCGATTTATTATTTAAACAACGGTCCGGGCTGCGTAATTCCATACCGTACATAGGATTTTTAACATGGGATGTACCTCATTGGCTAAGATCACTATTACGTCACTAAATCGTCACACCCGATCTTGACTTCGGAACTCGATGTAATGCGCATGCGCGACATATTTATTGGCGCGCGTTTTTCCGGCGACTGCTGGTTGGCGCCAATATACTGCCTGGCAACGTTTAATAATACATATATCTAATTTTGGATGCAATTGACGTGTGCCAGTCGGTGTAATGGTTAGAGTATGGGGTTTTTGAGTTGAAGGTTATGGGTTCGAATATCAATGTAATCCCACTCGAATTCTTTTTTTAATAGTGGTACCCGCGGTCTGTTTTTGGAATATCTTGTTTCAACTTAAAAGTTTTGCCATATTTCCGGTTATGGTGACGACATAATTGATATTTTCAGTCCGGGGGCAGGGGCCCCCCTGTAACGGCCGGAGGAGCGAAGCGACGCCGAAGCCGTTTGCGGGCCGCAGGCCCGCGCCGAATGAAGTTCGGCCTACAGGGGCATTTATTAATAAAGTAGTCGGAAGTATGTTTTTTTGAGTTGTGATATTATATTGTATATCATTATTATGATAATTATATTATGTTGCTATAAAATTTTATATCTTTGTAATATAATAATATATCGATAATATATCAAATATAATATAATAGATGTAATATAATAATAGATGTAATATAATAATATACGATATAATAATATCGTGATCTTTAATGAATCCTGGTGTTTGGCGATAAGTTGCCAAACGTAACAGCCATAGCTCCGAATCGGTAATGTTCGGCTCTTCGGCTAATACGTCACGAGAAAGGTTCGGAGTTAGAATTTCCCTCGATCTTAAATGACGTCATTGTGATCTTCGCCAATGAGCGTATCCCAGGTTAAAACCTGTATACATAATGGAATTGTGCGTCCAGGCTTTATTTAAACCCTGATCGATTTATTATTTACAACGGTCCAGGTTTTATTTAAACCTTGATTGATTAATTTTTATCCACAGTTTTATTTTTAAAAAAACAGGAAGGGCTGTTTATTTATTTGTCTGGATGCCTTATGTTGTTTTAATTATTATTATATTTAGTAATTATGTGCTTTTTGGTTTTCGTTGTTTTTTTTGCTTTCTGGCGATTTTTTTTCGGCTCCCGTAATGTGTCTGACGGCCTTGGCGACTTTTGATCGGGTCGTCGGACATGTTTGGCGCCGAAAATCGCCAACCTGTCCCTTATACCGAAGCTGTTCCGTTTTTATGCACGAATTTCAAACTAAAGATGCGGGCGAAGCATCTTTAGTGCTCGTGTGAAAGGGGCCTTACTTCTTGGAAAAACGATGAATGCTTATCTGAACTGGTTTTGGAAGTAAGGCCCCTTTCACACGAGCGCTAAAGATGCTTCGCCCGCATCTTTAGTTTGAAATTCATGCATAAAAACTATTTTTTCACAATTTTTGTAATTACTTTTCTCCTTCATCCCTGATTCAGTGCCCATAGGCAGCCTAGAGCCATTCTTTGGTGGTTTAATCTAGAGCCACATAGAATATGGGTATAAAGATGCCTTCATTCCCATCCTCACAAGTAGTCCCATCCTCACATTTGAAAAAATATCTGTATTTTCAAAAAAATATAAAAGAAAAATTTTAGAAGAAATATAAAAAAAAAGTTGAACAGAACGGCTTATAATTTTGGACCCATCAGTGGCCGTTGTTGACAAGTTTTATTGTATAAAATTGTAAAGTATGGACAAAACGCAGTTAAAGTTGCTACATCTCCTTCATCTCAGAAAGAAACGGATGAACAGACGTATGTGGGTACATCCTATTGATGAACAGGGACCTTCATATGGTGTTTTTAAGGGTATTTATGGCAAATAACTGAGAAAATTCCGTGCATCTTCAAAAAGTAGCCAAAGATGCGGACGAATTCGCTCCGCATCGTGTGAATAGCTCCGAATAACTTAATTGTCAAAACTTGTATGTGCGGATGCGGAGCCCGCACTTGGGTTTCGACACATCCCAAGTGATCGCCTGACGCCAAATATGACGTGAAAATTTGGTCATTTTTTCTGAATGACGTCAGTCAAAAAAAAAAATCACGTCATTTCAAAGTCATTTGGTGACCACGAACAATAAAGGTCAGGAAATAACGTAATTCTTGATGACCTTAATGAAATATGAGGTCATTTCATGACCTTATTAGCCATGAAGGTCATGAAATGACGTGATTTTTTATGGCGTAAACGATTTTGCGTCATAAAAATCCCGAATTTCTTTCCAACTGAAAAATTCTGTTCCGGATGAAAATATCAAAATTATCCAAAATGTTTGTTAATGAACCTTCAGAGCGTGTTTCAAAATTACCCTAGGCCTATTCGTTACTGGTTGTCACAAGATAAATGAAGTACTTTTAATTGCGATTTTGTTTTGAATGGAAATGCAAAATTTTTCAATGAGTAATTGTTCATATAAATTTATCAACGTACGTTATATAAATTATAATTGCATCCATATCATGTCTTTTACGGACGATCAGAAGATCTGTGAAATCTGTCAAAAATTCAAAAAGATGCAACGAATTCAATGATCTAAAAAAAATGAATTTTTTAAAAACGTTTTTTTTCGATAATTGTAAATAACGCAAATAATTATATTTATAATTATATTACTATATTTTTCATGGATCAAAAAATAAAATAAAACGAAAAAATAACTGCTATCGGCTAAACTCAGCAAGAGATTAAACGGCGATTGTAATATAACTAATCAATACTTTTAGTCTTCATTAAATAACAATGTTTTTTTTGTACTGCTACGATAGCGTGATCGGTAAAGGCATGGCGTGAGATACATAGGGACAATCCGGGGAAAAACCAGGTTCACCTGCGCCAGAAAGTGATACATTTTTTTTCCCAGTCTCTTCGAATAGCGCCATCTATCTTCTGAAAGTCTAACTATTTGCTAATGGTCATTTTTTGACGTTTTGCTAATGGTCATTTTTTGACGTTTCCAAAATGGACATAATGACCATTTTATCACGTCATGTTTGAGACATTTTATGACTTCCAAAAAACGTTTTTATTGACGTCAGGCGACAACTTGGGATGCGGACGACGTCTGGATTCTTCACTTCGAAGATGCGGGCGAATTTCGGCTCGTCTGTGAAAGGCGCAGTGTATATTCCAATTGTTAAAACTTCTTCCGAACCCGCATCCGCTCCGTGTGAAAGGGGCCTAAGGGATTGGGTTTGAATGAAAGCAGATTTATTAAAAGCCCATTTCGTTTATGATGAAAATGATGGCTTTCGTTAGGAAGCACTCCTGTTTCTTGGAAAAAATGTTGGTAATTTCTATTTAAAGTAGTTCAAGAGAGGAATAGGTGAGGGAGACACAATTTATGTGATATAGTACCGTGTTGTTGTGGCCCACTGATTGATGACTGAAGACGTGCCGTGTGCAAAAACGCGTAGGCGCGTAGGAAAAGAAAAAGCGCTACAAGAGATAAGAAAGAAACTGATGCGGGAGTCTTCATGTGTTTCGCACTTCATTCAGTGTAGAGATGGCCGCCGGTCACAAGAAACACGTGTTGGATTTGAACACAAAAGTGGAGGTCATAGATGCAAACGAAAAGCAAAATTTAAGTGTTACAGAGATAAAAAAAGAGTTTGCTATTGGAAAAACCCAATGTTATGACATTATCAAAAGAAAACGTGAAATTCGAGAAGAATGATTGAATGGAAATGGAGAAACAAAACGTAAAATGCGCAAGACTGGAAATGAGCAAATTAACGAAATTGCATGGGAATGGTTTGTGGACGCCAGATCTAGAAAACTGCCGATAGGCCAATGGTTCAAGCTGAAGCAAAATAAATTGCCGAACAAGTTGGGAAGGAAGATTTCCATGCATCCAATGAGAGGCTAGAAAGTTTTCGAAAACAGCATTCAATAAAATTCAAGGAAGTATGAGGGGAAGTTGCTGATGCTGATCCTGAGACTGTGAATGATTGGAGCCAAAAACTTTTGAATTTAATTGAAGGATACGATGTTAAAGACATGGCAAATTGAGATGAAACCGGATTGTTCTACACAGGGCTCTACCAAACAAAACTCTTTGCTCGAAGGGAGAAAGTTGTGCTGGAGGGGAAAAAGTCGAAGGAAAGATTTACTGTGTTTTTGTCTGCTTTCATGACGGGAGAAAAGGAAAAACCTCTGGTTATTAGTAAATCCATCAAACTATGTTGTTTCAGGAATATAAATCCAAACACTCTACCAGTTGAGTGGAAGGCAAAAAAGAAAAGCATGGGTAACAGCTAAAATCATGGGAGAAACATATTTAATGCCAGAATGAAGAAACAAAAACGAGTTCCAGTTTTCCTAATAATCATGCAATATGTATAGAAATCCCGAATTCCGCTAAATGCTGTTTTCAGTGGAGAATATATCTCGTGTCAGAGATGTTTCAGTTTTAAATGCACTCGCATCGGATTTTTTTTTTATTAAGAAAATCCGAGATTCACGAAAACTTGTAATTAGGTCGGTGCTGAATCAAAGAAGTTTTGAGCACCAGCGGATTTAAATAATCAATAATTTGTTTGAAAATCAACACATCGGAGACTAACATCTCAGTCCAATCTCATTTAACTGGAATGAAACTCGTTGTTCAAAATAAATAATAATAATAATAATAACGTGATACTCACGTATTCCTAAGGGATCAGCATGATCCGTCCAGGGAATTTCAGCTGCGGAAAACAGCCGTGTGTATGTGTATATATACGGGTTGATTCAAAACTCAATGTACAAAATTTTATGGGCGGTGGAAAACACAAAAACAAAACAGAATCACAAAAAAATGTGCATAACTGGATGATAAGCACTTGTTGTGAACTTTGAGAACTTGTTGTTGAACAAGGGGTCAGCATGATACGTCCAGGGAATTTGTTACTGCTAGTAGACATTCATGCCCGAACCGGAATTCGAATCCAGACCAGCACAGTCAGAGGCTAGTATTTAGTACGCTAAATAAAGAGTTTTGCTACCCATTATTGGCTTATCGTTTCTGCATCTTCGTTTATCCTCTAGCTGATCAGATTGGGGTTTCCGTTCATACATTCCTATGTGATTCTGTTTCGTGCTTTTGTGTTTTCTACCTCCCTTAAAAGTTCGTACGTTGAGTTTTGAATCACTATATTTAATATAGTGTATCGTACTACATACATATACAATGTGCAGGGTGATTCCATAATTCCCCTTGCCACAGTTTAGGAAACCGATTAGTATTAGTAGAGCAAGGTCGTGAATTAACTCACAAGTAAACACACATACATCATGCCAGGTTGATTCACTAAAACTCTAACTAGAATGAATATCCTGTAGCATAATTACCGATTTCGCACAAGACAACATTATTGATAATTTAATCTTTTGATTCAAAACATTTTTCATTCATAAAAATGACATTGATCTCAGCTTTTTGAATGGAAGCGAACTTTTTTAAACAAAATATATAAACCACGTTCTCGAAGTGGCGGCATGAATTTTTGTTGAATTAAATTGAGTTTTCGTTCTGAAGACCAATAGCAAATTGAACTCGGAATAAAAATTGAAACAAACTTATGATGCATATATGACACACATATTCACATAGATTTTATCCGCACTCCTATGGAAGGAGTATGAATAACAACATTCTGACTTTTTTTTATAGTGAGCTTATATATTTTGTAGTGAAGAATGAATTCTTATTTCTTCGAATAATATTTGTTTTCATTTAATTTCAGGATCTGGTGTTTTTCCAAAAACCTTATTCCTACTCAAAAATATGTGAAGTATTTTCAAAACATAGTTCATAGTTCTATTTGCTTTCATTCGTGAGCAATACCAAAACAATAAAATGTCATTGAAAGAATATCATTAGCTGGCAAACTATATTATCAAATTTATTTCGTCGTAACAAGTCCATAATTTTTTATAGAACAGGTTGATTAGTTGCATAAGCCAACATCAGTGATTCAACTCATCATCATCACCCTTTCTTTATGTACTCCACTTATGGGGTTCGATCACTTACGGGAGGGAACGAATTGGGCTGGGGTCCTACCAGGCATATAAAAGGTTATCGGAGAGAAACTGACGTCTAGCGCTCGCGATTACTATAGGTATCCATTCTGAGAGCGCATGCGCATTAGAAACAAATAGATGTTATACAATACAACGCCACAACAGGCAAATTGCCCAACGAGGTGGCTGACTTAAGAACATCATGGATCCCCGAGCCATTTTTTGGAGGCCCTACCTACTACTACCCCCCGCGGAACCCCCAACGAATCGGTACATGCGGGAATGTGCGTGTACGTGTAGCGAAACCTGACGTGAAGTTTTTTGTTTCTCTGTAATGCTTGTTATGTGCAGTGCTGCCATCTGATTTTCTAACTATGAGTGAAGTGTTATGATTGAATGATTTATCGTTGTAGGACTTTGCTCTATGTGGCGAGACTTTTTAACGGGGAGATCGGCTCGCATTTGTGCCTTGAAGTTGGGAACCACAGAAAACCAACTTCAGCCGACCACCACTGTGGGGTTCGAACCCGGATCCTCGCATCGCGAGTCCGTCACTATAACCACTCGACCACCACAGCGGCTAATATATTAATAATATATTATATATATTAATAATAATAATAATAATAATAATTTTATTTACATGCATTGGTTCCAAACCATTGTCACAAAAGGCAAAAGCTGACAACACGAAAAAACTAAACAGATATTAGTTGATAAATCTGAAGCTCCACATACTGAATACAACAGTACAAAAAATTACATATTTATGAAAAAAAATCAATAAAAATAGATTCAGAATAAAAGAAAAATGATCCGTAAATATGATACGCACATACATAAGTTTCACAATTTCTTGATTTCAACATACAACGATTAATTATGATAATCAAACAATATAAAACAACAATGATACAAAAGAAAGTGTTATATAAAGGTGAATACAAATAAAAGGTGAAATACAAAGAAGAAAACAAGAAGGTGTTGGGGGGGGGAAACATTTGTTCGTGAATTGTCAATATTCAAAGAAATCTCTAAATTTATAATATTCAAGAACCAATAGATTTTAGAAATGCTAGTTTTTCATGTTTCAGAAATTCAGGAATTGAACAAATAGATGTTCGAGAATTGATATATTTAATCACGAATGGCTAGCAGCAACTTGTTGAGCAGTTGGTACGACGGTGATGCGGTATCGGGCGCAGCCGAAAGGGGTTCATGGTTCGAATCCCGCCCCTAACGCTGTTTTTTCCCATGTTTTACCTCACAATTTGAGGATATGCAAATGGCAGGATCCGTGCAACAACCGTGGATTGGTTGTGAAATAGGGTAGCAGCGATTCCTTGTACGTCACTCACTACAAACTGAAGCTGTGACGTAGGTTAGCGGTGACAGAAGTTAGCGTACCACCACAAGCGTGACCCAAAAGTAAGAGTTATTTAAAACTCAATAACAGTACCGGGTTTGTGGACTCACGAGGTACGAACTAAAGCAACATCTTCAAAGACGACCCTTCTTTAGGGGGGGGGGGGTGGCTAAAGTGATGATTGGGCCACGAGTACAAAGAGACACCCGGCTTAAACATTTATTAAATGTACTAAATGTTGAGCTCCGCTTCAACTTGCAAAAAGACGCATTTTCCTGTTGGTTTTAGCACCGCTCACTAGTTCCCGTTTTTGCCTACATCGTGAGGTCTCCGAAGAGACTAGTATCAAGATTCTAGCAGTTTCCAAGATATCGCCATTATCCCGACGATGGAAGCCGGACTCCGACAGCGGCCATAGTGCGAATCGGCAAAACGGCTTCGAGTGAACTTTGCGCGATCGCTAGTGATTTATATAGTAATTTAGAGATGTAATCATGTGTGGTTGATTTCTGATATCATATTCTGAATCCTCTATGCGCTATAAATTGTGTGTAAATTCATATCAAACTTACAAAAGTTTTCCCCATTTTTCTGAGCGATTTCAACTTAATTTCCCTCAATAGGCTTAGTTTAGAATCTGACCCATTTTTTCTATGGCTACTTCAACATTGCTACCAAGGCAATGCTTGTTCTTTGTTTTCTAAAGGTCTCTCTCATCAGTGTGTTCCTTTGCGTCTCACTCTCGGAACCTGACTCGAGGCATTATAAACCTTTTATAAGACGTGTGATTATTTCATGCTATTGGCAATCGGAAAGAACGACGACGTACCTCTATAATGACTGGTATGCGGGATAGGACCATTTACAATAGGTCTTTGAGCACCGATGTAATATAACGTGACGGTACGGTGTCTTTAAACGTAGGAATGAAGAATTTTAGGGCACTAAAGAGAAGTATAGTAGCAGACGTTGATACTCAGTTGCACACGTAACAATCTTTAATCATGTCGTTAGTAGTGGATCAGACACAGCAGATAGATACAGGGGCAGGGCCGTATTTACGTTTTTGCTGCCTGTGGGCTATACAAATTTTGCCGCCCCCTCCCATTTCAGTCCAACTTTTTTACCCTTTTTTATCCCCTCTGCCCCTCCCATTTCAGTCCAACTTTTTTAAACTTTTTTTATCCCTTCCGCCCCTCCCATTTCAATCTAACTTTTTTACCCCCCCCCTTTCCACCCCCCTCCTACGCCATTACTAATAAATCATAAACAAACACAAGCCGAAAAAATGGTACTGTATATAGCTGCGCCTAAATTTTACTTTTCTGTCCTGTATTCGTATCCTATTCCGTTCCATATAACGATTGCCATATAATGGGGGTGTGCTCAACCTCCGGCCAGCAGACGTCAACACATCGATGAAGAACACTGATAAATTTAATTCAAATGTATGGTGCATACATTCGAATATGAAAGTATCTCAGCAACCAATCAATGGTGCCGAGATACTTTTTGCGTACTTGGTTAGCAGAAACGAGAGATACTTTTTGCGTACTTGGTTAGCAGAAACGAGAGATACTTTTTGCGTACTTGGTTAGCAGAAACGAGAGATACTTTTTGCGTACTTGGTTAGCAGAAACGAGAGATACTTTTTGCGTAAAGGTTAGTCTAGCAACAAAATCAATAATGCACTACATAATATCTATACATATTATGTTTTACCGTAGGTCCTAAAGTGTATTTTGAAATAGTGAAATACTTTTTGAAAATTGTTTCGTTGAGTGCACAATCATCTGACGGTTTTCAAAATGGGAATAGCAAGAAAACGGTGAAAGATATTAAAGTCAATCTTGCGGAATGTCAATGTGCGAAGTCAGGAATTTCAGCTACGTCATACATGTTTCAAGGGGTTTTATAGATATTAAAATAAAAAAAATTAACCTGTGCCCAAAAACCGAATTAAAAAGTTGTTGCACTGTCTCTTCTGACTCCAACGAAGAAATTTCCACGTTTCTAAGTGCTATATTCGCAGAGGTATCTGAATTCAAATATCGGAGAAAAGCTGGGAAAGAAGTGTTGCCCGTTAGTTTTTGCTGCTTTTTCTCCCAATTTTCGAATCCAAATACCTCAGTAAATATACTTAGAAACAAGGAAATTCTTATTAATTAAACTGCTTTTGTTTTTTCCATTTTTGTTCTTTTCCCTATGCTACTTTTATATTGAAAGCTACATAATAAAAAATATAATAATAGTATAAATTATATGTAAAAAATTCTTTGAAAAGTTAATTTAGTATTTAAAAGGTTAGAATAATGCATATTTAATAGATTTTCTCCTGTTATATTTATTTATTATATTATTTATTATTTATTTATTTATTATATACAAACCTGTGCAAGGCCAGTAGGCTCTAACTCCACAGGTGCACTATTCAAACAATCAATAAAATTGGAAAGAGACGGCAGGGAACATCAGTACACATTCATACACACGAATATATGCAAAGAGAAAAATGCATAAAAGATGACGCCAATAATAATAAAAAAAAAATCCCCGAACACAAAACAACAATAAAATAAACATGTTTACACAATAAAATTCAATATATAAATCAGAAAAAAATACATGTATATATATATATATATTTAAAAAAAACACAAAAGAAAAAAAAAATCATCACATGTAATTCCAAATTGAAATAATCAATAGAACTGATGGAAAAAAAAAGTTATATAAATAAAACAAGCATATATGCACCAATAAAACCCGACATGAACTAAAATGCATAGCACATTAAAAATGTTGAAAGATCAGAAGCGTTGAGAGAGTGACAGAATCTGTGATATGTAGATGAACACACGAGATCTGGTGGTAATTTGTTCCATACTCTTCCAACTCGGTATCGGAAGTTATAAAATTTAGCATTGTTCCTGGCAGTTGGAATTTTTATTTGTAATGAATGTCTTCTCAGTGATGGTCTGGGATTGATTTCAAAAAATGGAGTTGACTGACCCGTATATACTAAGTTGTGTACAAGTTTGAAGCACAGCTTTAAGTCGGCTTCAAGGCGACGCCATTCTAAAGAGTGGACGCCGAGACATCTCAGCCTTTCCTCGTATGGGCGATGACGCAGACTGCAAAACTGTTTGGTAAATGACTTCTGGACCTTTTCGATGAATTTTATATCTTTCACTTTGTACGGAGACCATATTAGCGAACAATACTCCAGGATTGGGCGTATAAAAACGATAAATGCGTGCATGAGTGTAGCGGTATCACATTTTCCATACGCCTTCCGTAGGACATAAGAAGCGCGTCTCGCTTTACACACTATATTCGAATAATGTAAGTCGAAATTTCTGGTATTGCAAATGGTGATCCCCAAGTCAGTGTAGGAAGTGAACCTCTGGAGCTCTTCGCCACCCATCGAGTAGCTTGGACTCATTCTGTATCCCCCTATGTGCGTGACACCACTTTTGTTAACGGAAATTGGAAGACGATTGACCACAGTCCAGTTGTGGAGACGTTGGCAGGCAGAATTAAGCTCTGTGTGTTCAGACGTGGGAAAAAACAGTTTAACATCATCAGCAAATTGTACTAGTGGAATTGGATGAGTGTAAAAAGCAATGTCATACGTGAATCGTACAAACAACAGATATCGAAATCAATTTTTGTGAAAATTTTTTACGTGATATTAAAAAATGAGCACCTTTAAATTCAGTGACCGAAAATGCGCCACGAAACTTAATGGTTTCCAAAACTTTACAATTTTCCATAGTTTCAATGCTACAGGTCTGAATAACCAAATTTATTATATTAAATTGATTCTAAATACGAATTAATATGGATTTATCTAGTAGTAATTAATATTTTTTATTAGAATTAAAAACGAAATGAGCAATAACTAATATATATTTTACTGTGGCCTTTTGTTTGTGTTTTATTGCGTATATTTTTCTATTGCGGTAACATGTAGTTTAATACCGTACCGCATTTCTTGGAATAATCACCACATGAACGTATGCGTCGCTGTATCGGAAAAAAAAAGAACAATCGATATATGACATTTTGTTTATAAATTTAACATAAGGTCCTGCATCCACCGCACATTTCTGAAATAAAATTTATTAGATGCTTATTTTTAATTTCGGAAATACTTACTAAATGCTCAGTAATAACTGTCAAATGCTTGCCAATTTTAAAAATGCTACTTGGTTCATTGACAGTTGAATATCATGTGATTCAATAGGCCAATCTCTTGGAAATTGTTTTTTGAAACAAAAATGAACATCGGGTTTCGAAAATCGGGAATACGGACGCAGTATGTTCACATCCTTACAGAGGATTCCAAATTACCGAAGATTGAATTGTGGCGATTGTTCGTAAATTATCATTAAAGAAAAATCTCACAAAATACAAAACATATGAACTTATCAGAAATGAGTAGCTATATTTGATATTTACTTACTTTGTTTTCGTCGGGAGAGTGTAAAATGAAGAGGGGCTTTTTCCGTTTTGTTGGTAATCCTGCGTTTATAATCGAATGTAGTTTTCTAATACTGTATATAATTAATAAAAATGTGGGTTCTGCGAAGCTCCACATTTGTCTCTCCCTCCCTTTTTTCAGGAAAACCTCACATAAGGGGAGCTGTCCTTATGGGACCAGTAAACGAAATCGCGTGACCTCGCCTACAATTCTGTAGCACGATTTATTTATATTCCAATTTGTGACTGCAAATATATGTTGTTCTGGATTGACCAGCTTCATCCCATTTCGATTCTCCAACAAGTTAAAAAATCATATTGTAATCGAATTCATCCATTCGACTTAATTCGCACTTAACACTGTTTCTATCCCCCCAGATGGTGAACCAAGACTCTCACCAAAGCCCCGACCGGAGCCAATAAAAGCATCTTTGTGGCAAACGATTTTTTCCCATATTATTACATAACATTACATTAACATTATATAACATTACACTGATTTTAACGGCGCCAGCCGTTAAAATCAGTGTAATGTTCTTTCTGGTCAGCTCGGAAGGGTGCAGCAGCCTCTAGTCACGGAAAGAACCCCCCTTTTCTTCATCCTGACCACTTTACCATAGCCCACTAAAAAATTATGCATGTCTAGTTGGCCGTGACTGTACCAATAACCTCCATAGATAGCTCTCCGAAGAAGATAACCCTCTTCTCTAGAGGATGTCGGCTGAACCCTTTTGTCTTTTTTGCAGCACCTTCAGTAATCTGAAATGAGAGCTGCTTTGCTTCGCTTGACGCCTACTCACACTCCCACCTCTACGTGTGACAATACCATTTAGGAAGGCCGCACACTGTAAATGGGAAGGTTTAGATGGCAGTCTGTGTGGGAAAAACACAAAACTAAACAAAAATGAACAATATGGTTTAATAATTATGTATTATTTACGATAGAAATGACGCATATGACACTTCCACACGCTTACGAAACGTGAATTTAAAAAAAATATATTTCCCCCCCCCCTCTTTCTATACTCCAAAATTCACGCTCCTAAGAACTTGCCGCCCTGGGCTATAGCCCGCTTAGCCCCCCTGTAAATACACTACTGTACAGGGGCTTTGACATAGTCCGAGACAGATTACGATGTCGTCTTCTCTAATGAGCATGAGCATTTACTACGAATATAGGAATGGCTAACTGCTCTCCGCAGAAACTAGGTAGGAAAGCACAAGCGATTTGTGCCCTTATACGCCCAGGCAGAATAAAATCATTTCACCAATTCGACAATCGCTCAACTGCCAGGAGCAGCTTCGTCTTACCGAGGGAAGTGTGGTATCACCTGTGACTTACGAAGACCCCGGAAAGACTTGCAACGATGGATCTTGGAATAGTTTCTGAGATGATAAACCAGGCTGATCACAAATTAGAAATGGAATACACATCATTCTTTGCGTTGGAGAACCCAAATCCGCCCGTAGGATCACAAAGTGATACTTCTGGTATACAAATGTTAGAGGTGGCCGAAACAGCAGAGTTTCCTTCTGAGGATTCAGGAAAACACTGATCAACTCTTCGCCACAATTGACGAAGTGCATGACAGGAACAAGAGATCTTCGATAAAAGTATGAAAATATTTCACCAAGAAATTGTCATCCGATTGAACATTATGTGCCTCCAGCTGATACTACATACTACAAGGAATTTTGGAAAGAATGCCCTGCCATCCTGTGACGCATTTAACTGTACCTCAAAAAGCGTCAGAAGTCAAGACAACAGTCCGAAATGTAATGTTATTAGGAAAATTCTATGAAAGAAGCCAAGGTTTTCAGAAAAGATAAATCTGGTTGTCCTGATGGGAGCAAAGGTACCTTTACAGCTTCCGGAAACTGGAGGGAAATTTGAAGAGGAGCTGAATAAGAAAACCCAGCCAGCTCAGCAACGACAAGAGAAGCTCGCATCTCCAGGATCATCCTTTCTAATAATTGACACCTGGTCAAGGAAGAGTAACACGAATTCTACCAAAGGCCAACATAGTGATCACCTCTTGAATACTCCATATGGTAAGTTCGACCATGTAACAGAAGTCTCAAAGCACAGTACACCCATATCGGAGTGCTTTGAAAGTGGCCACCTCGGGTACCACAACAGCAGATTAGAGCCCAGAGAAGTGAAAATAAAATTCCACTGCAACGTAATTCTGAATGGCGAGTTCATCTTCAGGACATTGGAAGGGACAACAACGGTGATCCAAGTGCAAACACAACATATAAGAGCTGCCCTCGAAAAACTAAAAAAGTGCAGTGGAGAACGCCTTTGGAAGAATGCCAGTGGCAAGCTGATCCTGAACTGCTGAAGGGTATTGATACTTAATGAAAACACTATCTCGAGATACACAGTGCTTGACACTTGGTTACCTTCGAATGATAAGTGTGCGTCGAAAGGAGACTCGCACCATAAGCTCATTGACTCCCCGAGGCCTCAACGATTGAGAAAAAAAAAGTGAATCCCGGTGCTCGAAATTTGTCTGCGAAACCGCTTCACCCAACATTTCTATTCACAGATCTAATCGCATTCTAATCACAAATCCAGTAGCACCGACGGCTTATTTACGAAGCAGCAAGACCACGATAGATGGCGATATCGTGTTGACTCAGATCATCAGCGACGCACGTGAAATAAGAAGCATTTCAGTGGAAGTAGTATAGTGTAGTAGTAAAAAACTATGGACGGCAGGCAGATTAAGATATCAGATCTTGCCAAAAAGCTAATCATTTCCGATTCGGGGCTCAATTTTATCAATATACCGTCGAGTCTCAATTTCAGGCCAGAAGGAAAGGACCGATGTGTGCACTGCTGTTTCCAAAACCTAGTACATGGCATCAATCTCGATGTCTATCATCGTGCCGTCAGTATGTGCACCAGTTTTCTTCTCATCAAGGGTGGACGACATATCATGAAATAGATTGTGAAAAAAAAATGCCAATAATAACTGAGGAAAGAGCAGGGAATTAGATTACTTCAGATTAACTTAAACCACTTTAAAAAGCGGCTACTTCCCAATTAGAAGAAACTACCAACGAAATGAATGTGGACATAGTACTGGCCCAAGAGCCTTAAGTCTGGTCCACAACGCAAGATCCGGAATTCTTTGGTCTCCACTTGACTTGGTCGCGCTGAATATCAAATAATGCGATGGGGTAAATCGAGAAGCTATCCATACTTAGTATAAGACAACCATAAGTATTCTTTATGGGCGTTGTATAATATTTTATCATGTGTATATATTGTTTATAATTTGTGTTAATTGCATTTTTAATTGGGTTGCTGTATTTTTGAAATATATGACATCCATATTTTTATGGGCATCTTTTTATCAGCCACCTCGTTGGGCATTTTGCCTGTTGTGGCGTAGTATTTGTATAAGGCTGCGATCATGATCCGCAATAAAGCACGTCGTGGAGCTGTGCTGTCGGTTATGAATAACTTGACGGGAGGGAATTGATAGTGGCTAGCTCATATTCCTCTTCATACAAGGACATAAAAGAAGCTATCCAGGAGATTGAGGAGATCATTGTAAAGAATGGAAGGCACGGGATCATTATTGCCGTAGACTGGAACCCCAGTAGTACAACGACATACTACAACATCTGGACCATATCGTTATATATCGAAATGTCAGAGGAATATCAGATGTCATAACTATGATATAGAACGATCTCGTCCTATATGGTGAAAATTATCTATGATATTAATTGAGCAAGTCTTTAATTTTTCGGTCGAATATATATGTATTTGATTCCATGTGAATTATCTTTACTTTGAAGGACAACAACTTGGGACAATAAATTATTTTATTATAGTTTGAAATACATAGATATATATCGTGAACCTCTGACAAAGATTGTATCAGATTCACGATATAGACCTGATATAGTCAAGTGTACATTTTTTTGTTTGAATGGAAAACGTTTGCATGAACAACGTTTGCAAAATATGAAATTTTGATTGTAATTGGATAAATTATGTTGATATATCAAATTCCATTTCATCAATAATTGAATCCTTAATGTGTATGTTTTACATCGTAGATTTTGGTATTTTAGGAGGAGCAAGAACATATCCACAGTGACTTTAATTGCCAGTTTATAACTGCTCATAATTTTTAATTTAGAAAAATTTGCTCTTGTTTTTGTTGTATATGTGTGTTTTTCTTAAAATTATTTATTAATATTATTTATTTTAGATGTTTGTTCATTTTTTACCATAATTTGAGAATTTTAAACTTTTTGTGTTGCGTATTTTTTGTTCTATTATAAAAATAATTAATTTTAAATAAATCATTAATATATTACACAATACATAAGTTTTGATATATTAATTTGTTTTTCTTTATGTTGTGTTTTTTGTATTATATAGTTTCCTTAATTACAATATTTTGAATCATCTGCCGCTTGATGATAAATATGTCTCAAATTTTTTCTTTTGCAATTTTTGTGTATACATGAAAATGAATAAATTTGACCCGATTTGTGAAATACAAATAAAAAACTATTACTTGTAGATTAATGTTATAATAGCATCCTGCAGCTAGTGCTGTTGTGATGGGTTGGTAAAACATGACGCTAGAGATGAGAAGAGGTTAGGGTACACGAGTTCAAAAACCTATCCTCAGGAAATCTACAATTTTTTTTTTTTTTTTTAAATTTCTTCTGAAAGGACGCCATCTATCGTCCAAAAGTTGAAGTACTTACATATACCATACATTCACGATATAGATCCATTTATGTCTGACTATGCCTTTTTTAGCCAGAACAATATCGTGCCCCGATATAAATCAATATTGGAAACTGATATTTTACGATATATATCTATATCTTTGTGCTACTTGAGAATGGACGTAAGAAGACTCAGAGCTCTGAAAAGACGATATATACGAGCAAGAGATCAAGGGGACAAAATTCGCCTGCTCATGACATCAGGCTCAGTACCGTAGGGATTCGTAAAATAAAATTAACTGCCTCTGAATTTGGTACGGTATATCACGCTTCTATGTCTCGCAAAACGAAGCCACAGCTGACTATGACACAATTTGGTGACGAAACAATTCTGCAGGCGGGGTATACACCTTAATGACATTTACCCTGATGATTATGGTCCTCCTTTTATGATCTCTAGTCTGTACCTCAATCCGGATCTGAATGAGAGCAATATCTATTCAAGAGATAAAAAGAATCGTTGACCAGCTTAATATGCGAAAAGTGCTGGGGCAAGACCGGATGAACAGCAGGATGATCAAGGCGATAAATAAATCCGTTCCAGATCTTTTACTTCCTATACAATAAGTGCTTGCAACTGGGATGCTTTCCAAATCATTTCAAAGAAAGTAAGCTGCTTTTTTTATTGAAGAAAGGAAGACCTCCAGGTGACCCAAAAGCTTACCGCTGTATCTCTTTACTCTCTAGGTTCGGGAAGGTACTGGAAAAGATTTTGGTACAACGAGTCATGTTTTACAGGGAGAGGCAAGGATTCTGGCATGCCAACCAGTATGGATTTCATCAAGGTCGTTCAGCGTAAATGGCGCTTGCAGGCATGATGGATCGATCGAGCAAGAAAGACGCAGAGATCTAGGTAATAACGTAGCCATCATATCCCTGGACATAGAAGGAGCGTTCGAGAACCTCAGATATACGCCGTCTATACGCCGCCGTCAAGCAACAACGCCCATACCACAGAAGCTCAAGGTCATCTTATTGGACTTTTTGAACTACCGCTGACTGGTGGTAATCACGGACGCAGGAAATGCTGAGAAGGGCTCTGTTCAGGGCTCATGCTCCGGCCCGTTGTTATGGAATCTTGTTCTGGATGAGCTGTTGAAAATTAAGTGGCGTCGAAGTTCAGGCTTATGCTGACGACCTTTTTGTGATTGCATCTGCCCCTACTGTCAAGGCATCAGGTGATCTAGCAGGGGAAGCCCTTAGAACAGCGTCTAATTGGTTGCACATGCATGAGCTCACTCTCTCTATGGCTAAGACAAAATTCTTGTGGATATCAAAGAAGAGGCCTCACACTATCCGGTTCCACGGAAAAACCATCAATAAAACGGACGTGCTATGTTATTTAGGTGTCTTTATCGAAAGCAACTTAGCTGGGAAGATCACATCAAAGTACAGAAGAGAAAGGCGTCAGGTGTTCTTCAGAAGATGCGCCTGATATCCGGACCACAGTGGGGACTGACACGGGCTCTGAGAAGATCACTGCACTTGACTGTGGTTGAGCCTATGATAGCTTATGGAGTTTCAATATGGTATTCTGCCAAGGTCCCGATGTTCAGACGGCTCGAATCAATACAAAGACACTTCCTCCTATATATTTCTGGTGCGTATAGAATACACCTACGAATGCTCTACAGGTGATCCTGGGGCTTCCGCAATTATCCCTCAAGATAGAATTCCTGGCAAGAGTCACGCGTCTTCTAAAACTTCACAAGCCATGTCCATTGCTAGAGGGAACATTAGTCCCGGACGCCATCGCCGCAGTGGTGGTCGGCTGAAGTTGGTTTTCTGTGGTTCCCAATTTCGAAGCGCGATTGTGAGCCGATCTTCCAGTTAAAAAGTCTCGCCGCAGAGAGCAACAGGCCTACAACGTTACAATTCATTACACTTCACTCACTATGAGTTGAGAAAAACTCATAGTTTAAAAAATTGATTGCAGATTACAGCACACAACACATAACAAGTATTACACAGAAACAAACTTCACGGAAGGTTCACTATACATACACACATTTCAACATACCAATTCGTTAGAAGTTCCACAGAGGAATATGGATGAGGTACATGGCTGGTTTAGTAGTAGTAGTCCCGGACGCCTTCGAGCAGAAAAACTATAGGCTGGACCTCGCATCCTGCAGAATCTCTGCAGGTCAATCAAGTACTTCTAGACTCTTCGGAGGATGATACACCTGAGGAGATATCCGTCGTATACTACGCTGATGGCTCAAAACTGGAATCAAATACAGGAGCTGCCTGTATAAAAACCGTGGGAACGGAGATCGTGGATAAATAGGCTGCTAAACTAAAAGAAAATAACTGAGTATATTAAGCTGAGATGCCCGCTATAATTACAGCAGCTGTGGATGCAGCAACTAAAAGGACGCAGACTGTAATAAGATCGGATATCCGGTCGAGTATCCAGGCCATTCTAAACCACTCTCTGAAAACGCAATGGCCAGAAGGATCAGGAGTATACTTGTATCTCACCCATTAATACGTATCTACTGGCCCACAACGGCCATCGGGGCTAGTGGATGCGGTGGCCAATACCGGAGTGTTTTGCGACGAACTCTTATATCCAGCTTCTTACGCAAAATCATTCCTCTGGAGTGACATGATAGGAAATTTGCAACTGGATTGGGATATGCCGGAGGCGTCAGCAAGATCAACTCAAGAAGCTATAAAGAAAGTAGGACCAATTTTTTTTATCCGGTCGCACCGCCCTAAGACCGCCCTTGCCTAGGAGTTTTAATTCATTCTAACCTGAAATAGAAATTACACACATAATGAATATATTCTAAACTTCGATATCTGATATACAGATTCTACTACCTCAAATCTCATATCAACTTCTCATTTCTTTTGGTATTATGTTACGCTTTTTTTTGTCATTCTCATCTGCTTCATGTACTGTCAATTTGGGGATCTGAAAACATTACTAATCTACACCCTTTAATTTGTATTCAAAAAAGACTAATTAGACTAATCACCAACAACTGTAGTTCATCACATGAGCTTTAGCTTTTATTAAATATCCTCCCTTTGTGGCATTTATACTTTCTGAAAAATCTGTTCTTATTTTGAAAAAAAAAACAATTTCCTTTACCCAAAATGAATAGCTTTAGATCTTCCCCAAGATCTAATCATTCCTATTTGATTCCAAAAATGAATAAAACAGCTAGTAAAAAACATTTCACCTATCTGATTCCAAATTTTTACAATAATTTAGCAAATGAAATTATTAACAACACAGCATCTATATCTAGTTTTATGAAAATCTTGAAAAATATATTTTTACTATCACTAGCATTCACATTTCCTTTAAAAAATTTGCATTCGCCAACCCCTTTTCTAAATCATGTTACTTTCCATTTGCCACAGGTTACCTCTCCTTAATTTTTTCTACCTTCAAAACATAACAATTTCAACTTATTTTTTTTTATTGTTTATTTTTCTTTTGACTTTTTAATTAAGACTTTTAATTTGACTTTTTAATTTGACTTTTAATTCAACAAAATTTTGGAATATAAAATGAAGGGGAACAGATCAAACAATTTCTCTCCAATATTGTTGCTGCACCGCAATTGCTACCACTAACTATTTTTGCATTTTGTCATTTTCGAGTTTTCTTTCCCTTTCTGTGTTACTTGTTTTATATATTTATCTTTTTTTGTCTTTTGCTCTCCTTTATTATCATTTTATCTAATCAAAATCCTTACAGCTATTGCCTAAAAAAAAACGTGATCGCTAATAAAAGCCACGTCTCGCCTTCTTAGCAATTTTTTTTACCACTTATATGTTCTGTATTTTCTATTTATGAATAAAATTGAATTTATTTATCTATTTAATTTAAATCTCGTTGAATATTAGTAAAAAGAGTTGGCACCAGGAAAATAAGTCTTATCAAGCAGGAAAACGTTATAAGCGGGATCCACTGTATTGTGTACAAAAGCTTTTGCAGCGAAGCTGTCGCTTTATCATGGTCCGCCCACGAGGGTGGGGCTGACGAAGTTCAGCCATGGAGACTGAACCATTCTCGTCATTTTATTTTCACACTATAAATTCACTATGGTGGGAGGGATCCTCAGAATAGTGCAGCCTAGGGTTCCTGTTCCAGGATGTGGAGCTGTCACACGCTCTATCGGCACCCAAACACAATTTCACTGTGGAATGCGAAATCTGTTTATGCCACCAATTTTCATTTCATTCAGACATTATAGCCTTCTATGCACTGAAACAGCAGGGGTTATAACACTGAGGTTTTTTACTTCTGTGTAACATGAGACTCCCTTATGCATTTGGGGGTCCGGCTCATGTATTAAGACGACCCTGCTTTTATCTCAGTTTCAACGAGCGAAACAATAACATAATTTTATGAAGGCTGTCATAATCAAGTTTGACTTTACATGTATGCATGAATGAAAACGCACACGTAAATTTGAAGTTAAGTCACGCCCCACCCAAGGAAGCTAAAAGGGCTGAGACCCTTTTAGGCTCCAGGGCAATTCTTTTTTCTTTTGACCATTGCTGTATTAATGCATAACTTGCTGGCTGCGGAGCACCGTATTGGTGCCCTTAGTATAACCTATTTTAAAATATAGTATAACCTATAGTATAAACCTATTTTCGATTCCCCCTCGAATGCTGCCGCTTCTGCCGTGACAGCACTGGAGGGGGAATCGAAAATATATTGGTTTATATTGTAAACGCACCAATACGCTGCTCCGCAGCCAGAAAATTTTCTGTCGCGAAAATTTACATTTTCTTCGCGGCGAATGCTTTTGTAATCTATTGAAAGGTCTATTGTGTGTTCCCCGAACTCCTTGTGTGCCATTGTCAAAGGAATTGCTCTTCTTTCAAGGTTGCAAGAAAAGAAGGGCTGGAAGGGAAAATCAAGACACTGAACTTGGCGCTTCATTACCGTATTTTCAAACTAGATGTCGGATGTTTTTTTAGGCGAAAAAGTATCAGTCTATATTTCTGAAGCAAACTCAGCTACATAATTAAAATTATTACTGGCAAAAAATTTTCTTGTTCTTTATCTTTAGTTTTTTATGTGAATTTCAAAATGTCAGGTTGTTTGATTTTTTTTAATATTGCCCCTCCCCACAGTCTGCTGCAGAGCCCCTAGCAGGCCCGTAGCCAGAAATTTCGTTCGGGGTGTGTGACCACTTTCATTTCGGGTCGGGACCAAAGTGATAGAATTTGGTCATTTTTCCCCCTTTTTTTGGTTATTTTCTCACATTTCGGGGGGGGGAACCAGACCCCAAGTCCCCCCGCTACCGCTTTGGCCCCTAGGCATGGACCCTTGCATCCTGAACCGGGGGCCAGGCCAGATTTTTTAAGGGCTCTCACAAATCGATTTGTAGCGTGGAAAGGAGGGCTGTCTTAAGAGCGTCATGGGGCTTCCGGCCAAGTGATTTTTCAGAGGCTCTACACAGCAAATTCTTGAAAATTTCAGCCGGTTTTCATTTTTGTGAGGATCCCGGGCCTTGCTCGCGTAGGCCCATACATTAAGACAGCAATGGTGAAAAGGAAAAGTAAGAATCGCCCTATTAGCTTCCTTGGGGGGGGGGGAGGTGATGACTTAACTGCAAATTTACGAACGCGTTTTCTTTCATGCATACATGTAGAGTCAAACCTGATTATGACAGCCTTCATGAAATTACGTTATTGTTTCGCTCGTTAAAACTGAGATAGAAGCAGAGTCGTCTTAATGCATGAGCCGGGCCCCAAATAAGGGAGCCTCGTGTTACACAGAAGTGAAAAAAACTATAAATAAGATTCGAAATCGGGGCCGCAACTAGAGGGGAGCAGGCGGATCTGGTGCCCCGGGCCAGTGCCGCAACTAGATACTTTGTCACCCGGCGCAAACCGGAATTTTGGGGTCCCTTGCCTGTAGAGGAGGCAGTTAAAGGGTGAATTCGGCGCCCCTTCTGGTTCAGCACCCGGAACACCAGACCCACCTGCTCCCCCTAGTTGCGGCCCTGCCCCGGGCGCTGGACGTGAAGGAGTGCCGAATTCACCCTTCAACTGCTTCATACCGTGCACCACCGAAGCTCTATCGACCATTGTCAATTTCAGCCATTGCTCCGGATGGGCTGGGCGGTGTCGGGTGCTTTGTTGTGCGTATATAAATAATACATGTATATAAAACACATATATTAAAAAAAAAGACAAACAAAAAGTACATACAGATTTAAAAAAATTATGATGAAAAATTCCTATCGTACAAAATTTACGTCCATGGATTTGTAGCTCTAGTGAGCCCTTTGTCGTCTTCTGTGGCCAGGCGCTGGACCACGTCTTGTCTCCTAGGCTTGGTGGCTTGGGTTACTTGGTCCTTTACCGTATAAGTTTCTAATTGAGGTTGCTGAGGAATTTGGCAAGGGGAAAAAAATTCAAGTAACGGAACGGTGAAAGTGGCACAAAATAATTCTTTGATTAACTCGCTCGAACTGATAACAGTAAAAAATATCGATAAAAAAATTATTTTTTTCTGCTTATAAAATTTGTCATTTGCTTTCATTTTGCATAAGGAATTTTTTTTAAATTTCGTTGTCTTTCCTTAATTCTGAACCAATTTCAAACGTCAAATATTGTATCAAAAATTGAAATCATTTTTCCACTTAAAATTTTTTCTATTATCTAACACTTAACGCTCGCTAATCAGACACAACTTCGATTTGGCGCTAAATAATTTCGCCAACATCCAGATATCACGTGACACTTTACAAAAAAAATGAGGCAAAACAAAAGCGATGGGTGTTCACCACGAGATAAGGGATTTCGTGGTGAACACCCATCGCTGTTTTTTGCCGCCTTTTTTTTGTAAAGTGTCATGTGACATCCCGGGGTTGGCTGAATTATTTAGCGCCAAATCGAAGCTGTGTCTGGTTAGCGGCATGGAGGAAAGAATACAAGGAGGTGACATCAGGCACGAAAATTGAAGCCGTTGTGGCAACCCTATGGGCTGACAAGTAAGCCCAAACAAACCGCTCTTTTCCCTATACTTAACATGTGTTTTGCCGTATCGAATTCTTTTAAAATATTAATAACTAAATAAATTTAAGCACCATGACTGTTTAATGCGTCTTCAGGTAATCTACATGATCCGATAATGGGGAAAGATAAAACCTTAGGCCGGTATTACACTATAAAAGTTCTTTGTCAAAGATAATTTATAAAATAAGTTTGACAAAAAAATTTGATAGTGTAATGAGGAACGCTCTTTATCAAAGTTTCTTTTACCAAAGTCAGCCTCCTCATCCAATATTTGAAAAAAGATTGATGTTGATGCTTTCTATGCTGCAGTTTCAATTGCTCAAGTTTATATACTATGTACTTTGCGAGTTGATAAAGTAATTAAAAAATGAGTGGTAGGTATCAATTGGATATCCAAGTTTTTTTTTCGTCTCGATGAACTGAATTAGTTCAAACGATTTGAACAATATGAAAAAATATAAGAAATGATTTTAAATAAACTAAATAAAAAAATATTTTTGTTTACTTCCATCACATACTGAAGTCAGTGGGAGCTACAAAGACCTTAATTCCCTATGTGAATATCAGATTTGAATTCCGCTAGCTGAATGAAAAACAAACGTTTGGATGCTTATCGGTTATAACGAATTTAATTCCGTCCTAATGAACCTGCAATACAATAATAAAATAATGTTGAAAATATCGTTATAACGAATGGACATATTTATATCTATGGGACATAAGGGGTCATCTTAAAGTAGTACGTCACCAATCGGGGGGGGGGGGGGGTTCGCATTTGCTGACTTTTAATGACAAGGTGGAGGGGGGGGGGGTGTTCAAATGATGATTGTGTGTGAGCAATAGAGGTAGGAAAATATGAAATTGGGTTGGGTTGGTATATATGAAATTTTAGTATATATATATATATTTGTTTGGTAGATATATGAAGTGATAAATACTGTACTTTCGGAAATCATATATGTAAATTGGAAGGCCTTTTATTCAGTGCCGTCTTACCACATGGGCCCACCCGCACACGGCCCGGGGGCTCAAGAGAAAAGGGGCCTCACAAAAATGGAATGTGGTTGATTTTTCGAGAATTGACCACGTAGGGCCTCAGAAAAATCATTTGGCCCGGGGGCCCATGATGCTCTTAAAACGGCTCTGCATATATTTCTGGTACTTTTGCAATCAGGTAGTGGGGCCCCAGAACATCACTCGGCCTGGGGGCCTGCCTCACGATGCTCTTAAGTTTTACAGACATGGGTCATAGCTAGGACGGGGCAGGGTCATGGAGTCCGCAAATTTTAGGGGGGGCGGGGTTGTTTCTAAGGTTTCCTTTGGGAAGCCACACACTGGTGGAGCGATTTTTGTTTCAATGGATTAAGTTCCATAAAATCAAAAGTTGTATTTCAAGAAAAAAGCCCGAATCTGAAGTACTATCGTACTATTGCGAAAATCGGCTTCAGGTGTGTTCTGTCAACGTTATAGCTAGATGGCTATCTCTAGCTTTCATCACTGATATCACTGAGACTGTAAGGCACACACTCACAATCCCGGCACAACTCATTCGGTAGCAAATTCCCCCATGGCGATAGACCGGAGTTGTTCTCGGTTTGAAAGAAAGTGTTGGTAAACGTCAGAACTATTGAAATATCGGTGACAGTTCGACGGACCACTTACATCCGTGATTTTTAAAAATTTTGCCTTTCATTTCCCCGCAAAATACTTCAAGTAGCACTTCAAAGCACTGAACAAATCAATATAGACAGCTCGCCTCTGGTAAAGGTTTGTGACTACCCTAGAAGATGCGACTAACATTTTGAGAAACACTGATTTGCAGTAAACGGGTATTAATTCAAACCCCCTACGTGAATATCTTTAAGGTTTGTCACGTACATAAATAATTTTAATTTTCTTAAATTTTCAAGTCTGTACGAGGAACAGGTGGTCCTCTAATAATTATTAAATTATTATTCATAAACTAATAAGCATCAGAAACTAATAAGTTGATTAATTCATTCATTTAAAACGGACTTTGACTTGGTAAAAATCCGAAATGAAAACGTTTACAAGCGTTTTTTGGACTTTCACCAACTCACCTTGACGAAATCCGAGTCTCTGGGATTTTACCCTGACATATGAGCCGCAATAAGTAATATGATGAAACATGGACAATTTTTAGTCGCTAAACCATTCACTCTGGGCGTTGTGTGTGTATTCCTCAACTTCTTCATAAACTGACATATTCATTATTCATTAAGTTGCGTTCCCAGATAGATGTAATGCATCAAAATAATTAGCTTCTTCCGCAAATTATTTCATCCAACACAGTGGCGTCGGAGCAGGGGTGCTCAAGAATCCACAGTAATTTGTGGCATGGATCCGAGCACTCCCAGAATTGATCCAGAAATTAAAATTTTTCAGATATAAGACGATCACCCACAGTTTAGAAACACTTCCGACGCCTCTGCATCCACATAAGCTTCATGTTTTTAAAACCGAAGCCATTACAGAGGTTGCAAATGATAAATTTCCCCCCATAGCAAACGGTAAAAAAAATTTCTTCATCCGTAACTACTACCAGTAATAGCACAAGACTGACGAAATGACAAACTGACGAAAACTTTTGCAAAAACAATTTTATATGAATCTTTTATAGTGTAATGTGGTCCATTTCCTTTATAAAATAAATTTTATAAAAACAAATTGAATATAAAATTTACAAAAGATTTTTGTCAAATTTTATAAAAGAAATTTTATCAAACTTTTATAGTGTAATACCGGCCTTAAACACAAAGTTACAACCAAGTTTTTGAATGATTTATATTATGCACTGTTTTATTCCGCTATGCAAACTATGGTATAATAATCTGGGGTGGAGACTATAAAACAAATTTGCAATCAATAGCGTTAATTCAAAATAGATGTTTTAGAACCATGAATATATACTGTTAGTTCTCCTTCTACTCCAATATACAGAACCTTAAAATTATTACCTTTTAGACAATGTTATATACCGATTTCTTCTCACTTTATACCGGGATAAGTCATTGTGTTGCAAATAATAATGTACCACTGCGGCGACCAACTGAAATTTTTACTATACCGCACTGTCGAAAAGAAATTTTCCGGAAACATTTCTATTACTTACCTCCTAAACTTTACAATGCATTACCTTTAGAAATTCAAAATTTACCTACCTACACAAAATTCAAAAAAGCCATTTTTAAATTAATCTTATCAATAGACGATCTAACTCAGCAACAGATATGAAATTTATTTAAATGTATTATACGAAAATTGTATTTGGATATAGTGTTTTTATTTGTAATAGTAAATAAGTATGAAATGTGTGTATATTTATAACTATTATTTATGCTGTTTAGATGTGTAGATGCATTCTATATTTAACACATTTATTATCTACCCTTTCCCTTCTGCTAATAATTTGATCATAAAAATTGTCTACGGTCGACTGTACAGGCACCGGCCTCTTGTCGACTAACAATATATTAGTCGACAACCACTGTAATTTATTACATATCTTGAATTGGAATAAATTTGACTTGATTTGAAAAAAAAGTATCAGGGCTAGAACTGTCTGGTCCTTCAATCGGCTTAAGTTTTGTTTCTAATGATTGTGAAATTCATAAATTACTTTCAGAATTTCCAGAGATCGTAAATTCGAACTTATCTTCATCACCCGTACTGCACAATACCACTCATTACATTCAAACTACCGGTCCCCCAGTTTTCTCGAAGCCACGTAGATTGTCGCCGGAGAAACTTAAAATTGTTCGACAGGAATTTGACCGTATGCTTCAAGGGGGCGTTTGTGTCCCCTCGAATAGTCCGTGGGCCAGTCCCATTCACAAAAGATAAAAGATAACTCATGGCGCGTTAGTGGTGATTATCGCCGGTTAAATGCGGTAACAATACCGGATCGTTATCCGATACCACGTTTACATGATTTTTCACATAATCTATTTAGTAAAAATATTTTTTCAAAAATAGATCTTGTTCGCACCTATAATCAGATACCTGTCGAGGAATTAGATATCCAAAAAACAGCAGTTACACCCTTCGGGGCGTTTGAATTTAAATATATGCCTTTTGGATTGCGTAACGCTGCGAATACATTTCAAAGGTTTATACATGAAGTTTTATGCGGACTTGACTACTGCTTTCCATATTTGGATGATATATTCGTAGCATCTGAAAATGAAAAAATTCATAGCGAAAATCTTTGTACAGTTTTTCAACGACTGAAACAGTATACACTAGTCATAAATGTTCACAAATGCACTTTTGGTGCTAACGAATTACCATTTCTTGCTTAGTTGGTCAAAGCATCAGGTTTGTCACCATTACCCGAAAAAGTTTCAGATATCGTTAATTTTACAAAACCCGACACTGAGAAAGAATTACGTCGATTTTTGGCGGTTCTAAATTTTTATCCCAGATTTATACCAAAAGCCGCAGAAATTCAAGTTCCGTTATATCAATTCGTAAAAGCTAAAAAGAAAAATGATAAAACTAATCAATTGGACAGATGCAGCTCTTAACGCTTTTCAAAAGTGTAAGGAAACTTTAGCGACATCTACATTGTTGGTTCATCCGGTAGTTGATGCAGAAATTTCACTAATATGGTTGACTCATCTTCTATCTCTGGTGGCAGTTTTACAGCAAGTAGTGGATAAAAATGTACAACCTCTGGCATATTTTTCCCGTAAACTAATACCTGCAGAATCAAAATATAGTGCTTATGATCGTGAATTGCTCGCTGCCTATTCTGCTATGCGATATTTTCGTTATTTCTTAGAAAGCAGGAATTTCGGATCAGAAACCCCTGACGTTTGCTTTCCAGCAAATTGGAGAAATTTTCTCCCCGACAGCAAAGACACCTCGAATATTTAGGGCAATTCACAACAGATATACGTTATATATCTGGTAATGAAAATGTAGCAGATTCCCTTTCGTGAATTTCCAGTATTTATTTTCCTAATGAAATTAATTATGAACAGCTCGCAAAAGAGCAAATTAACGATCAGGAATTAGGGTTGTTGCGCGGTCCCGGCTCTAGTCTCGAGATTAAAGACTTGATTTTTTCACCTACAGACGTTTCGGTTGCATGTGACGTATCTACTGGCGTAGTTAGGCCATATGTGTTCCAGCAGTATTTCGACGAATGGCGTTCGATACGGTGCATAGACTCTCACTTCCAGGAGTACGTGCTACAGTTCATCTCATGACGCAGAAATTTTTGTGGAAAGGAATAAAAAAGGTTGTGCCGCCTGGACACGTTCATGTATTTCGTGTCAAAAATCCAGCGACACGCGTGCCCCAGTTGGAAATTTTCCTCTGGCGGACGAAAGATTCCAGATAGTGCATATCGATTTGGTCGGTCCGTTACCAACTTCACAAAGCTGCCGTTATTGCCTGACATGCGTGGACAGATGGACAAGATGGCCAGAGGTTCTCCCGATCGCCGACCAGACAGCAGAAATTAGACTTCATCACCGCTTGGATATCCAGGTCCGGCTGCATTACGAAGGCTTTTACCGTGTGCTCCAAAGAAAGGACAGAACATTTCTCTTAGAGGTGAAAGGTAAAAAGGTCAATATTTCGATTGACCGTGTCAAACCCGCCTTTATAATAGAATCAAAGCCTGCTGGTGTGCTACGTCCAGTGCCGACTGAGGTGAAATCCACAGTGCCTACCAAAGACACGTTCATCCGAAGTGGGAGAAGAGTCCGATTTGTGCTTCCACCTACTTCTTAACGGGGGGGGGGGGGTATTGTGGCAACCACTTTGTGCGACGTATGACGTCAGCCACCAAGAGTATATATATAGCTGTGTAATACTCGCTCTTCCTCTTTGCCTTTTTCCTGTTTTTAGTTTACGCGCACGCAAGTTGCGTGTCGCACATTTCAGAATTTAATCATGTTGTATTTCTAAAATAAATAAGTCAATGCATCACTGGGATTTTATTTCGTGGTGGTGAATAAAAAATAAATTCCAAGCAGCTCGTGACTACTCTATGTAAGTTATTTTCCTAAAATGTTTTGTAACGTGTGTTTCAATAGTGCATTATTGACATACACGTGTTAAGGCGGATACACACTACACTGACGTGGCGTGTTACCACACGTTAATGCGTGTGATATTAAGTTCCACCAATGAGTCTTCTGTAGGTACGTTCTCACTGTGCTGACGCAACGTGGTAAAGTCTGTGATGTAATCTGACATAACACGCAAAAATTCGTGCACACTACTCTGACGTGACGTGGGACCACGTAGAAATGCGTGCGATATAAATTCCACCTGTGAGCCTTCTGAAGTTACGTTCACACTGTGCTGACGCGACGTGGAAATGTGTCGGATGATCAAATCCGACGTAACACTCCTTATTACGTGTCACAAAAAAAATCAAATCGTTCATATTTTCGTCAGTCGTGTGGTGGCATGTGAAGACGTCATATTTGTTTTCCTCGTTCTTTTTGGTTTCGTTCGTATTTTGATCAATTTTGTTTTTTGTTCGCGTTTTGATTTATTCAAATTTTTTTCGAGTTTTCATTTAATTTGATTTTTGCTCGTGTGTTGATGATGGAAGAGCAACTGATCGAACACGTTCGGTCAAATTCTTTGCTCTATGGCCCTACCCACTGAAAATACAGAAATCAAAATGCGCGGAGGAAGGCCCTGGACGAGATCAGAGAAAAACATGAAGTTTCCGGTCAGTAAACAAATTATTTATTTAGTATTTAAAATTTAACAGGTGTATTTGAATATGAGATAAATAAACATATAGGCTACGTTACGGTAAATTTCATATATGCGGTTATTATACATAACTGATTATTATGTACTTACTAATCGTCTTGGTGAGTTTGATAAATTGTCCTACCATACGATAAAACATGATAAAACGTATTATGTATATGATATACATAATAATTCATACATGTATTGTATCAATATATTGGAGTACGATAGTAAAACTTATTATCATTATATCGGGGCACGATCGTCAAATTTGTTATTATATCGGGGTCCGACTTTATTCATCAGACATAACTCATTTGGAATTTTTTTTCATATTTTAAATTTTTGAATTTTGAATTTTTTTTCATAAAATTCCCCAACTACACTAGGGAATTATTTTTTTTATATGCAAATTATCAAAAACAATACATCTTGCAGTGCCGTCATTTCAACTTTTTCCAGGGAGGGGCAAAATTTTTCCGGGGGGGGGGCAAGCACTCAATGTATTTATAATTATATATATATTTGTATATATATATATACCATTTTTAGTGTATTTTCAAAAGCCGGGGGGGGGGGGCTAACGGCCCCCCTGACCCTCCAAATGACGGGTCTGACATTTTGGACAGAGGCACTGACATGTAGAAAACATTGAGGGGAGATGAAAATCATTTTTCTTCCTGTATGTATATAACCCCATACGCGAAATGCTGTATTGCATTGTGGGGCTATATATGTAAATTAACCAAAACAGTCAGAGGGACAGGTACTCTTTAATGAAATGAGATTATTGCTTACTGTAAATTCGTAAGCCTCATTTTCCTAGCGATTTATAATTTTATCTTTGGATTTCCTATATATCGTATCTCATTTGCTGTCTGAAAAATTATTCAATGGGAAGTAGTGTTTCTTCCATTCGAGCGTCAAGACAGCAGCAAATACAATAGTAAAGTACCGAAAGTTCATACTGTTCGGAAATTTTGGAGAAATAATCAATAAAATAATAAGTCGATAATATTGATTATCAGGAGGAAAATACAATACGAACAAACTTTTTTTTTTGTCAAGCAAAGTCATAATCGGAAACCATTACAATAAAAACCTGTTCTGTTTTAAAACGTAAATTTCTAAAGATTTGTTTTTTGTAAGCTATACAAGAATCTGCTAGATCTACCTGAAATTGATCGCTTGTGGACTGGTTGGTGTATTACACAAAAATCAGGGTTATATATATTATAGAACAAATCTAAATTTTCATTATGCCTCGATCTTCCAGCTCCACAATTTTCAGCTGCAATGAAACGTTTTCCCGTGTCAATTTAGCGATATGTGATTGATGATCAGCCAGAGATTGATCCATATTAATTAGTCTTGCATCAAAATTGCCCATGCGAACTTTGATACCCTTATTATTAGAGCTTTCCAAATTTATTATACGGTCCCATAAAGCATTAACATTTTTAGAAATAGACACTAGTTTGGTATTTGTGTTCATATTTGTAGAGATAAATGTAGCGGGAGCTATCAAATTGGTTTTAAGTTTTCCTACGATTGAGCTAATTTAGCTGTAATTTTTTCCAAGGTGGTGGCACCTTCACCATCACGACTGCCATCTTGGATGAAAGTTTACATACTGTCCCACTGATTATCATCACTAAATGTTGATGTTGGAATAACAAGGAGGGAAAAAAGTTCAAAAACAAAAAAAACAAAACAACGTGACTTGCTAAAGCGAAATCAGTGTTGCCATCCACATTCCTTAATCGCAAGGAGTTGTTATAACAATGGGGTAGCGTTGTTTTCTGATGCTATCCTATGTCGAGTCCACCTGGTCATAGTATCGCGAAGAATTAAACAAGTTCGCATCAGAGCGACGAATGTATTTGTTCCTGTAAGTTCTGCAGTGGAAAAGAAATTAAATCTTGCTGATGCGCTAATAATTGCAATATCCCCCCTGCTATGAAATTTAAAGACTTTAAATAACTTACCTTGAACAGCTGTAGTAATCAGAAAATCCTGTATATCTGCAATTCATACTCTCGTCACCAAAAAAAGAAATTCTAATTTCTTTCGTCATGTCTGAAAATATTCGAGAAAATTTTTTTCTGTCAAAAGTCGAAAGGTATAAAATGTATACGTAACCTAATATTTAAAAATTAATACACGTCCGGTCCAGTTCAGTCAACTTTTAACACACACACACAGCAAGGTTGTTTCTCTGTCTATATTCACATCAAGTCCATTAATGTGGATATGCTCAATCGTTTGAAACTGACTGCAGCTCTCACACTGGTGATCATTTTTGAGAATTGGCAAACAAAAAGACTTCAGAAAATGAGTATGCTCAGCTGACTGATGAAATTTAAATTATCAGTAAGAAAAAAAATCTTCAATTAAAAAAATATTGCCTAAAACTTTTACTTCCATAATCTTTACCTGTGTAATATTGAATCTCGAATTTGCAATGGTAAAAGAAACTAAAAAATTAGTAACTTGAAATTAGTAACTTCTAAATTACTGTTTCATTTTTACTAATTTTTTCATTTCATACCTGTTACTTTTGATTGACGCGAAACCCTATTACTCTCACTTAGAGTCCGCGCTATCCCCAGCAACCTTCAGTCAGTTGCCTAACAAAATGAACATATAATTTCAGGTGAAGTTTGAAGTCAGGTGAACATTGCGACATTTAATTTCAAAACCTGTATAACGTGTGATATGGTGTGGAAGTTTCACTACTCATACTCCAGGGGTTGTGGTGAATTTTTAAATTTTTTGCTTCAATGTCATGTTTGTGTTACCGGTAGTTCGCACGGATCCCCGAGTTATATCCTCGTTGCGTGAGCTGTATTCTTTATGCTCTGGATTTTTAATTAACATTTTCTCAAGCAGTTGGGACGTCCATGAATACTGACAGACCGAGCTGCAGTTTTCCCGACAGGTTGCGCTCTCTGTGTGAATAATTGCAACTATCATACACAATGGTGGAACAATACACTAGACACCTGTCATAATCTCTGGCAATTTCCCTAAACCTGTAAATATTTTACAGACTAGAAGTTATAAAAAATTTCACTCAGCTAATAAAATATCTGCTGTATAGAGATCAAAACAGTAATTTGCAAATTTCGAAGAAATCGTAGAGGTTCCAACACAAGAATTGCTAAATCGTTAAGTGGAGAAGTGCGTTTGTATGTACAGGGTGATTATAAAAAAACTATCCCGACATATGGGCCCCTAACTATCATACCATTCACAGAAACTGAATGAAATTTTGGCATAAGGTATTTTGATGTATGCGCTCAAGAATGATATGGAAAACAACAGTGTCACTCTAACACTTACGGTTACAGTGAGAAAATTTCGAAAATATCAAATGGCAACACCAAGTTTTTTGTATTGAAATGAGATCTCCATTGTGAAAAACCCTAAATAGCGTTCGAACGGCAACTGTAGCATGAAAATCACCGGCGGTAGATAGGCTAAAAGTGAGGACAACCAATAAGGACAGAGAAGCAGCATAAAATAAAGCATTTTATTGTGTTTCACAAATTTTCCACATGACCTTCACACACGATGACACTTTGCATGCGTCAGATGGTGGATAGCACTGCAGCACGTACCATGGCAATAGGAATCTCTTACAAATACAAAGGAATCTCTTGAATCGCAGTTCTGATGGCATCTTTCAAATCAGATGCAGTTTGCGGACGAAACTGATACACTTTGGATTTTAGATATCCCCACAGCCAGAAATCCATTGGTGTGAGATCAGGAGACCTTGGTGGCCACGGAAACGGGAAATGACGGGAGATAACTCTGTCACCAAACTGTTGACTTAAGACACGTTTGACTGAAGACCCTACATGTGGAGGAGCGCCATCTTGCATCTATACAAATTCAGATAGAGCATTTTGCCGTTGCAATGCGGGAATCGCGTAACGAGTTAACATATCCAGATAGCGAACACTCGTTACTGTACATGTTTGCAGATCACCGGCAGTAACCTCTTCAAAAAAAGTAAGGGCCGAGGATGAACGTACTCGTTATATCACACCACACAGTCACTTTTTCCTCGTGTAATGGACGTGCAAGCACATCATGTGGATTATTGTCTGCCCAGTGCACACAATTTTTCGAATTCACGTTACCAGTTAACGAGAAATGCGCCTCATCTGTCCACAGAATGCGTAAAGGCCAGCTGCTATCTTCATCGTACCGGATAAGGAATTGATTCGCAAAATCCAGCCGTAATTGATAGTCTCCCGCTTCCAACATCTGGACACGCTGGAATCGATAGGGAAACATGTTTAGAACAGAGCGCAGAATCTTGCGGACAGTTGAATTCGGCAGATTCAGAACACGTGAAACACCGCGTGCACTTGCGGGACGAACTGTGCTTATCGTCTGATGAACTTCTGCAACAGCTTCCAAGGGAACGGCAGGTCGTCCAGACCGAGGTCGATCGCATGTGCAACCAGTTTCTTCAAATTTATGAATCAAGTCCCGTACAGCTTTGACAGTGTACGGGGCCTCGCCGTAATCCATGGTTTCTGCGGTAAACACGCAATGTCTCTGCGGCATTTTGTCCATTCAGGTAATAAATCTTTACGATTTCCCCACGTTTTTTCCCTGAAAGCGGCATCTTGTTCGGAATGGCAGAAAGCAACATACGTGGCTCGCATTTCGCAGTGCCTTTTCTTTCACCTAGCGTGACGACGTCAGTCATGACTGTGTCTTACGTAGAACCCGAAATTTGCATTTCTTGGTTTCTTCCCGTTTTGTGGAGGACTAATCAGGCTGGGATCTCAGCCGAAGAAACGGTGTGACGAATGAAACGAACATTAATGCTCTGGTGCACGGCAAAGTCCTTTTTACTTTTTCCTTGCCTAGCTTCGGGGATTTACGTGCTACAGGTGCCATTCCAACGCTATTTAGTGTTTTTCAGTATGGAGATCGCATTCCAATACAAAAAACTTGGTGTTGCCATTTGATATTTTCGAAATTTTCTCACTGTAACCGTAACTGTTAGAGTGACACTGTTGTTTTCCATATCATTCTTGAGCGCATACCTGAAAATACAGTACCTTATGCCAAAATTTCATTCAGTTTCTGTGAATGGTATGATAGTTAGGGGCCCATATGTCGGGATAGTTTTTTTTATAATCACCCCGTATAACATACAAGCTATAACATTAGCTTGTCATTTATACGGTAAAAGCCCGAAGTCGAGTGGAGTTGGCAAAAGCCAGAAATACGCTTGAAAACGTATACATTTCGGGCTTTTACCAAGCATTTCGATAAAAGCTGACATTTATTAACTTCAATGAAAATTGGTAAAAATACGAATTTTCTAATTTTCATAAATTAGAAAGCTTGTCATTTATCAATCACAACAATCCTGATGCTAATCAAGATCATAATTAGTGAAAATTAAATTAATCAAATTCGTGAAAATTAGTAAAAATGCAATTTCTATAATCTTCATAAATTTGAAAGCTTGTCATTTATTAATCTTAACGATCCCGATGCTGATTGAAATCATAATTAACTAATTAGTCATTCAAATTCGTAAAAATTAGTAAAATTGCGAATTTTTATAAATTTGAAAAGCTATTTGATAACCAGGCTCGGTAGGGGGTTCGACAGTAGCAATCTGTAAAACGATGGTGGCCATGGGACGATATGCTCGCGTGATATAAATTAGAGCTTGTCTTTGAATCACGTCCATCTCTGACATTTGCCAGGAACCGAGCAGAGGGGAGAAGAAAACCAGATGGGAGTTGCAAGGGTAATCTTTCGATACAGTACAGTTCTGTGGAACGTAGAGGGTGTTCTTTTTAGATTACGATGGTATCTCCACTCTGCACCCAATAATCGTCTGAAATGATCCAACGTAGTGGTCTTTTTTATTAAGTAATGTGCGCGTGCTAAAAAAATTAGCTTTTGTTTGCGAACCATATTTCTAAAATTTTGAGACCTTTTTCGGCAAACTTAATTCGTTCCCGGTTAATTTTGATAGTGAGACACTTTTTCCTCTTGTTTTGTCAGAGAACTGATGATTTGGATTGTTCCACTTGCAGATCATTTTGTTGTAATCATTCGGAGATCTGTGTCATCGCAGCGTTGGCAGAAGCTGTAATTTCAGTGGGTTCCTTAGCAGACACCAAAAGCAGGTAGTCATCGGCAAAGGCTTATGCTATGACCCCCGGGACCCACTGGAGTCGAATACTGACTCGAATGCAGTATTCCAAAAAGCGGGTCCACTACATGAGATGTGGGGGCAACCTCAAACCTACGTCTTGGATGTTGGTGCTGTACTTGTGTTAAGAGTTATGATGCGTACCGAGAAAATGTCCCACAGAATTTTTCTTAGCTGAAGAGGAATAGACATCTATCAGCTATTACCTCATGACGCACCCAATTGAAAGCTCTCTTAATGTCGAGGGAGATAACGACAATGAGTAAATGTTCCTTCCTCCTATTCTCAATCTGTTCCATTAGATGATGAAGGACATCATCCGTTGAGCGACCCATACGAAGACCAAATTGAAGAGGATGAAGGAGGCCGTCCCGCTCAACATAGTAGGAGAATCTTTGTATAAGTAGTTTCTCGAGCACCTTTCTCAAATTGGAAGCAATTCAACCTAGTGAGTTGTGCCGGAAGCCTATCGTCGCCAAATTTTGCACATATACCAAACAGGACCGGGATTGAACCGTAGGCTACTTTAAAAGTTCGTCAGAGCTGGGCAAAACATCGTCGGGCAAGAATCCTTTGCTGGTTCCTGGGCCCCAACAGTCACTTTTGGAATGTTTACGTCACTTATGCTGTCCACTCGTTCATTTTTTCTTTCATGTTTTTTTCGGAGGCTTTAGCCAAGAAGCTTTCAACACGTGGCCCACTGCTGGCCCCCACATGTGGCCTTCGAAGCTTTTTGCTGTGGCCCGCCAACGAAAAATCTTACATGGTTACAGAATTTATTTAAATGCTTGGGAAAAAACCCTTGATGAAGGAGAGAGGGTATTCGAGAGCATTCATCGCGTGTGTGGGAATTCCACCTGTGATAAGTTTTTAATTTTTATATTGTTCGTTATGTAAAAATTAGATTCGCGCGAATGGGAAGTTAAGAACGAAAGAAGTATTGTGCTTGTTTGGTATTATTTCAAATCCGTAGACAAGCTATCGTTATGGAAGCAGTTATCGATGAAATAAAAAAATCTTGTTATGTCTTTGAGTGGTTTGCCAAATAAAAACTGTGACATCTTTGCAAACTCTTTTACTGAATGATAAAAGTTATGATAAAACGATGACAAATATGTGAGATGAATTTTCTTATTTATAGTCGTTATTATCATAATTTATGAGTTTAAAATACAGTAATTTCAATCATTGATTTCAATAAAGACTAAAATTAAAGTTGGCTTCATTGAAAAAACCGGAACCTTTTTACAAAAAAGTCGGCATAGCAAAAGTTACGTGAAAATATGGGAATGTCCCGAGAAATACAGGACAAATGGTCGCTTTACTCATACCTCTCAGTTCCGCTGCAAAAATGTCCCAAACATTTGCATTAACCTTTGAACCGGCTTAGGGGTTGATTTGTGAAAAATCCCTTTTTCTAGTGAGTCTACACTAAAGACGAAAATACTGACCACTACACAAATTTTATATTTTTCACTTCAGCGGTTTCGGCTCGGCATGATTTCTCTATATAACCTTTGATCTCCTGTGGGAAATCGGTCAAAGCCGACCACAGAATCAAGGTCGTCAAGTATACACAGTTAGTTGGTTTTGGAACGCGCTGATGAATGGCCGCGCTTGTTGTTGGGAGACAAAGTTTTATATATTAATTTACTATGTAATCCTGCCGTATACATTTTAAATAAAAGATATTTTTATAAAAAGTGTCGTCACTCCTCCTGCCATCCGCCACCAATAAATGGTGACCCGGACGTTGATTTGAGTCTCAAATATTTTTTATACTGCGCTACCGATATATATTTTTTGATATTTTTTTATCGCAAATCTCACTATGGATCAGGAACCGAGTAATGTCAATAGAGTAGTTGTCAAACTCCCACAGTTCTGGCGTTCAAATCCATCGTTGTGGTTTCTGCAACTCAAGTCGCAATTCACTCTCGCTGGATAAACGGTGGAGATCACAAAATTCCATCATGTCGTGGGGGCATTGAAACCAGACGAATTGGCCGTGGTTGGCGACATGCTTGCTAGTCCTCCCGCTGTGACGCCATACACAGCTCTGAAAGATCGCTTGTGTGCCTAGTACGTAGATACCGAGGTTCACCGTCTCAAGGACTTTATTTCCGGCCTGCAGTTGGGTGACAAGAAACCCTCTCGGCTGCTTCTCGAAATGCGGAGACGACCTGCTAAAGACTTTGTTCCTGCAACGCTTGCCAACTCATGTCCAGCAAATAATGGCGATCTCCGGCGACACGCTGGACAAACTAGCAGACATGGCCGATGGAATCATCGCGGAGTCCGACAACATTACCATCCAAGCAATATCATCAACTGGCAGTTAGTTAAAGGACATGCTGCATCAAATCACTTCGCGTTTGGACGACTTAGAAGTTCAGTTCCAGCCTCAGCCTCACCGAAAGAACTCTCGTCGCCATTCCAGATCACGATCTCGCAGCCGAAATCGCAGTTTCGCCGAAGGACAGTGCTGGTATGACCGACGCTGTGGAAACAATGCCCATAAATGCTCCAAGCCATGCAACTTCGCTCAGGGAAACTAGCACGGCCGTCACTCGGTGCATCGGGTGGCGGCACATCAAATATTCAACAATTGCAACTCTCAGATACGTCCTCCGGCCTGCATTTTTTACTAGATACTGGCGCTGATGTATCTGTACTGCCACTACGCAAAGAAGATTCCCGACGTCAACCAGACAAGCTTCAGTTGTTTGCTGCCAACGGGACTGTCATCAATACCTTTGGTCAACGACTGTTAAAGCTTGACCTAGGACTTCGACGTGCATTTCATTGGTCATTCATCGTTGCTGCCATTTCACGTCCAATCATTGGATCTGACTTTCTGTGACATTTCGGACTGTTCGGCGCGGTCAATTAATCGATCTACTCACTAAGCTTCGTTCGCGTTGCAAGACTGCTGGGGCGAACGTACCATCCCCAGCAGTGAAATCATCCGGGACAATAGCGAATTTCATCGAATTCTCACCGAGTTCCCTGAACTGACAGAGACTGTTTAATGCTGCTAAGCATGGCGTCCAACATTGCATTGAGACCAAAGGCCCGCCAGTTACATCAAAACCTCGCAGGCTACCACCGGATAAGCTGCGTGCAGTCAAGAGGGAATTTGATCATCTAGTTGCCCAAGGAGTCTGCTGACCCTCTCAAAGTTGCTGGGCAAGCCCACTGCACATGGTACCCAGGTGCAACGGAGATTGGAGACCATGCGGCGACTATGCCTGGCAGATATCCCGTTCCGCACATCCAGGACTGTCTTCAGGTGCTAGAGGGGAAACAAATATTTTCCACCCTAGATCTCGCAAAAGCTTTTCATCAAATCCCTGTGAGACAAGATGATATTCCGAAAACAGCCATAACAACATCTTTCGGGCTGTTCGAATTTCTTTTCATGCCTTTCGGACTGTCGAATGCAGCTGCAACATTCCAGAGGTTCATATACATGGTGTTGCAGGGTTTCACCTTTTATGTACCGTATTTCGACGATGTTCGTGTGGCATCTACAAACGCTGAAGAGCACAAGGAACATTTGCACCAATTATTCTAACGCTTTTCCGAATTTGGAGTTCCCCTCAACGTTGCCAAATGTGTTCTGGGGCAACCATCAGTTAGATTTTTGGGTCATATGATCTCTGCAACCGCCGTGCACCTCTTCCAGAGAAGGTGTCGGCCATCGCAGAATACCCAATGCCAGACCAAATCAAAGAGCTCCGACGATTTTTGGCCCTCCTCAATTTTTATCGTCACTTCGTTCCAAAAGCAGCAGAGACGCAGGCACTCCTGCATAAATTTCTCGAGGGTGCCAAGAGAAACGACAAGAGGAAGATCGCTTGGACCAAAGAAGCCGATGAAGCATTCCTGAAGTCTAAGCGGGATCTGGCAGATGCAATAGCTTTGGCATTTCCAGTGGCAGGAGCATCTTTCGCTATTGTGGTAGATGCTTCCGATGTTGCCATGGGCGCAACTTTGCAACAACGTGTGTCAGGATCTTGGCAGCCACTTGAATTGGGTACTTCAAGAAGTTATCTCCTGCACAAAAGAATTACAGTGCCTATGATAGGGAGCTGTTGGCCGCTTACTCTGCTATCAAATATTTCAGGCACATGGTTGAAGGTCATCCATTCGTCCTGTATACGGATCGAAGCCTCTCATATATGCCTTCAGCCAGACTACTGACAAGTGCTCACCTCGTCAGCTTCGACACCTCGATTTCATTGGTCAGTTTACCACTGACATCCGACACATCAAGGGTGCAGAAAACATTGTGGCAGATGCATTGTCTCTGATATCCATATCTACCATGGAGACACCATCTCCCACCGACTTCAAACGAATGGCAGAGGAACAACTCAAAGATGAGGATATTCAGCAACTACTCACCAATCCTTCATCTACTTCCTTGAAGATCCACTCTCTTCCTGTTGAGGAATCAAAGCTTTAGCTGTACTGTGACGTCTCTACAAGGTCGCATTCGACCACTGGTTCCATCCTCCCTGCCTTGCATGGATCGTCACATCCAGCAGGAAAACTAATTTTCTAACTCTTTTTTTTACGGCCTCTGTAAAACTAATTCAAGAGCGTTTCGTGTGGCCCGTACTGAAGGCTGACGTGACCACTTGGGCACTTACATGCATTAACTGTCAGACGTCTAAAGTTAGTCGCCATACAAAGAGCCCACATGGGGAATTTTCACCACCTGATGCCAGGTTTGAACACGTTCATATTGATATTGTAGGCCCTTTGTCTCCATCGGAAGGCTACAAATATTGCTTCACCTGTGTGGATCGCTTCTCTAACTGGTCTGAAGTTCTGCCGGATAGTTCTGCTGACACTGTGGACAAGGTTTTCTATGCTGGATGGGTTGCTCGGTTCGGTTCACCTAACAGAATCACCTCAGATCAAGGTGTCCAGTTTGAATCTTTTTTGTTCAAAGCTCTAACCAAGTTCTTGGGACCAATCGCCAGAGAACCACATCATACCATCCAGAAGCAAATGGTCAAGTAGAACGCTTCCATCGAGACCAATCTATTAAGTCTGCTAACAGTACTTCCTACGATTCTATTGGGGTTTCGAGCCGCCTGGAAGGAGGACGTGCAAGCTACAACTGCGGAAATGGTGTATGGTGCGACACTTCCAGGAGAGTATTTCGTACCTAATCATCATCACCCAGATCCATCAAGCTTCGTTGATCAGTTAAAGACCACCATGGAAAATTTGAGCCATAGACAGGCTCTTCGCCACGGAAAACGCGCTGTTTTTGTCAGCAAGGACCTGCTGTCCTGCTCATATGTTTTCCTCCGCACGGACAGAGTGAAGAAAAGCCTAGAACCTCCGTACAAGGGACCTTACCAGGTGCTGTCAAGATCGGAAAAGGTGTTCCAAATACTAATAAAATCTGTAAGCGTAGACAGAGTCGAACCGGCTTACATCTGCGGTGATGACCTGCCCTTCAATGCCCACAAGCCTTCCAACGATCAGCAGGCAACAGCAACAACTTCAAAGCATCAGCAGGCAACAACAACAAAAACTTCAAAGCATCAGCAGGCAACAACAACAAAAACTTCAAAGCATCAGCAGGCAACAACAACAAAAACTTCAAAGCATCAGCAGGCAACAACAACAAAAACTTCAAAGCATCAGCAGGCAACAACTTCCAAGCATCAGCAGGCAGCCAATTCAAAAAGTCAACAGACTCCCAGTCACAAGGACCAACCTTTCATGACCACCCGCTCGGGTAGACGGGTCAGGTTTAGGTTGCCCTGCAAGTAGTTCTCTCGCTATCGCTGGCGTGGGACTTTTGGGACCTTTGGGGAATCGGTCAAAGCCCACCACAGCATCAAGGTCGTCAAGGATACACAGTTAGTTGGTTTTGGAACGCGCTGATGAATGGCCGCGCTTGTTGTTGGGAGAGGAAAGTTTTATATATTAATTTACTATATAGTCCTGCCGTATACATTTTAAATAAGAGATATTTTTATGAAAAGTGTCGTTACTCCCCCTGCCATCCACCATCTATACCCCCCTTATGAGCCGAATTTGGGAAAATTCTTTCTTAGTGAGGCGTTATGTCATAAAATAAAACTACTGACCAAATTTAATAAACATAGCTTCAGTGGTTTCGGCTCGGCGTGATTTTGGTGTGTAACCTTTGAACCCTCTTATGACCCCCTTAGGATTCGAATTTCGAAAAACCTCTTCTTAGTGAGTCTTTACGTCATAAAATAAAGCCACTGAACAAATTTCATGTTTATAGCTTCAGCCGTTTTGGCTCGGCGATGATGAATCAGTGAGTGAGTCAGTCAGGACATGTTATTTTATTTGTGTAGATACTGCAATAACAATAATAAATCAAAGTAATAAAGATATTAGCATAAAAAGTTAGAAAATGAACAAAAAATTCCAGTTTAACATATAAGATTAACATGTAGCAAATGTAATGTAACATGTAACACTGACAAAAATTTAGAAATAAAAACAATCATATATAAGAATGTAGTCTTTTTTTTACGTAATAAAAAAAAAGTAGCGGACTGAGGAGCCGTGGTACAACACGTTCCATTAGGCAACGAGTCCACGGCACAGATCATTTTATTAACAATAATCATGCCAGAATCGTTGTTGAAAATGAGTATTAAAAAAAAATAAAAGAAAACATTATATAATCACATTTAACCACTTTACGATCAAAGGACATAATATTTCACCCGAACGCCAGTGGAATGAATTTAAACAAGTTCGCTCTGTTTTCTTTTTTCACTCCTGATAATCCCGAAGCTTTATAGCAATCTTAATTTTTTTTTTCCTTTTGGTTTTATGTGTACCCTAATAGCAATTTTTTTTATTACAGCATTTTACACAAATAATATACAGCATTTTTCACAAATGATGCATCTTTCTTATCTTTTATACTGTCTTAATCTTTTATTTGTTTTTTTTGCTCCCTTTTTCTAATATGCAGTTAGGTTAATACAAAGTTACTATATTCATTGCCGATTCGTCAAATAGAGAGCAGCCGAACTTCTTGCCAGTTCACTTGTATTGCCTTTATTTTATCTTACTTTTCTAATCACTTTTATATTTTGCATATCCGATTCTATACCTTTAATCCCTGAAATTCATGGTAAGACATTTGACGTAGACATTTAGCAAGACATTTGACGTATACATTTAGCAAGACATTTGACGTAGACATTTAGCAAGACATTTGACGTAGACATTTAGCAAGAGTTTTGACATGACAAACTTTTGACATGAGTTTTGTCATGACAGACTTGACTTGACAATAAGTTCAACAATGTGTATATAGGGTGGTTACCATATTGATCACCAAATAATTCACACGTGATCCCTTGTAAAAAACTGATATGGGAAAGTGTTTTCAGTTCTTTCATTTGACCCATAATTAATGAGTTATAACGCTTAAAAAATTGATAACGTTACTTTATAATCCTGCCAAATTCACCAAACGTACACCAAGCGCACGACTTGGTGTTTTTGAAGCTGTAACTAATTTCATTAATTCTAAGAGAAATCGAGAAACCTAACCATTTTTTTCCCTTGCTTTCAAAGCTTTCAAATTTTTAAACGATCGTTATATCCAAGAATAAAAATATTTCAGCTTTGTGATCAAAGTTACCCAACGTTTGTTGTTCATTTGAATGAATGAAGTACGATAACAATTTTGAAGTGAGATTTTTTTCCCGTTCCAATTTAAAAGTTTTCAAGGATTTACAAACATGTTGCATCACGACTTTGGATTGTAATTCTGCAACACAATTAGCTTGTTAAATGATATCGGTCACAGTTACAAACTTTCATGACAAAGTCTAACAAATACAGTTTAAAATTCTTACGGAATCTCATTTATTGTATTAGTGTGTGCATGAAACAATATTAAAAACCATATTTATAAGAACAAACAGTACAGAGATGGCTTTCATTTTGAAAATTAAGAGCTAAGGAAAAAGGGGCATGATTTTTCGGAAAAAAAGAGAAACGAAATATAAGAGCATTTCAAAGGGACTACAAAATTAGTAGCACTTAGGGCGGCGAGAGCCTGAAGTCCGTTTCTGCTAAGAGGTGCCCGGGTCAACAGCTCTCTTATAAATACACCCCCGAGTGAAAATTCACTTGAAAAAATGACCCAAGTTCTGAGCGAATCATGCAGGCTGGAATGAATTTCGAAGTCGTGTCAAAAATCTTTCTTATAATAAGGTTAAGTAAATTTATTAACATTTCAGCGCGATAAAAATCAATTGCAGTCACAAGGAAATTAAAACTATTCGTTACTACATATATAATCATTATGTGACTCGATGAATAATCAATAGAAAAAAAATGTAAAACCACTGCTTCTAGACAAAAATGGAAATCTTGTACGTCAAATACGTAAGCGTACACGTGTGTGTAGGCAAAGCCAGTAGAGAAACAGGCTTTATAAGCTCGCGTAAGTGAAGACGCATTTCGTTCGCTAGCACAACTCGGCCAATTTCTTGGTGTTATTTTACACCAATCGGTTAATTTCAAATTGTAACAGTAAAAATGAGTAACCACCAACGTTTAGATGATGGAATGAGGTGGCGAATTGTGGGGAGGCTAGAAGCAGGCCAATCCAGATTTGTAGAGACAATGATGCTGTGTTCGAAATCACCGGAGTGGATTTGTGTGGTCCTCTATTCCTGAAGAACAACACAAAATGCTGGATCGTCTCTATACTTGCGCAGTATATAGGGCTATTCATTTGGAAATAGTCACTTCCTTGAGCACAGAGGCTTTCATCCAGTCATTCCGAAGGTTCATCGCAAGAAGAGGTAGACCCTCCGTGGTCTATTCGGACAACGGCACGAACTTTGTAGGAGCCAGTAATTCTCTGAAAAGCCTTGATCGGAATGTAGTGTAGACTGATCTTGCGCCTATTATGGGAGTTCATTCTTCCTACTGCCGCCTGGTGGGGGAATCTTATTCGTTCCATCAAAGAGCTCCTCCTGCGAGTCTTCGGATGTGCGTCCCTCAGCTACGAAGAGCTATTAACGCTCGTGTGTGATGTGGAAACCACAGTCAACAGTAGGCCTCTTATGTACATATCAGATGGACCTGAGAAAATGCTTCCTCTGACACCCGCCATGTTCCTCCAGCTGATAAGGGAAGTCGGTGTACCTGACATCGACACCATCGATGCCAAATCCCTGAGAGTGAGGATCAAACACTGCTTCCGTCGGGAATACCCGAGCCAACTCGTGCAACGTGATGGTGAGAAAAGCAGCACATTGAATGTAGAAGACGTTGTATTGGTTGGCGTGGAGAACCAGAAACGAATCCACTGGCCTCTGGACAAAGTGATAAAAATATTTCCGAGCAGTGATGAGTGTTGCTCAAATTCGAACGAAATCGGGTTCCCTTGTGCGGCCAATACAGAAACTGTTCCCGTTGGAAATTCGTTTTGACGATGACCTACTTTCCAAAGAACCTGAGAAAAGATCCCGTTATGGCCGACTGATAAAAACAAGAATGAAACTGTAAATTAATTTCTAGACAAATGCGTTTTTTGTTCATGTATTCATTTCGATAATTTTTTATTTGTGTTATATATTTGTATATATATACACTCATTGCCATAAAAATTTGCGCACCAAGAAATAATTGTGGGATCGAAACGAAAGTTGGCCTGAAGGTACATGTCGGGCAGATATGCAAATGATTAGAAATGCAGCGTGATTGCGCATTGCGTAATGCCACTAGAGGGCGTTGAACTTCGTTCTCCTTGGAGTATAAAACAGGTAAGCAGAGCTTGCTGGAGTGTATTTAATCGTTTGCAAAGGAAATGCCGTTACGCCGCCGTCGAAGACCATATGAGCAGTTGTCAGAGTTCGATAGGGGAAGAATCATCGGGATGATGGAAGCTGGGTGGTCAGCTCGGCGAGTAGCTCGTCAACTAGGCCGTTCTGATTTTACTGTGAGGAGGTGGACAGAAGAGACGTCATTTACACGGCGACCAGGTTCAGGACGCCCTCGACAGACCAGTCGTCGAGAAGACCGTCACATCATCCGAAACGCACGCGTAGAGCCAACTGCCTCATTGGCCGCTATCTAGACACAGGCAGCAGCTTCACTACGGGCCCCTGTGTCTTCCTGAACCATCGCAAGGCACCTGGCTGAAGGACATCTGGTATCGCGGCGGCCATTACGTGTGCTGCCAATGACACCAACGCCTCCGTTTGGAGTGGTGTCGAGCACGACGGGATTGGACTGCAACGGAATGGAACCAGGTCGTCTTCAGCGACGAATCGAGATTCAACTTGAGCAGTGATGACAATCGTGTTCGTGTGTGGAGGCCCCGTGGTGAACGCTTCAATCCTGCCTTCGCTTTACAGCGACACACCGCTCCCACAGCTGGTGTCATGGTATGGGGTGCCATTGCTTACGATACACGGTCACCCCCCTAATATTGATCCATGGCACAATGACAGCCCAGCGGTACGTCCATAACATCCTTCAGCCACATGTGTTGCCACTCATGGCAGGGCTCCCAGGAGCCATTTTTCAACAAGACAATGCTAGGCCACACACAGCAAGGATGTCACAAGACTGCCTCCGCCACATTACCACCATTCCCTGGCCTGCTCTATCCCCAGATTTGTCACCAATCGAGCATATCTGGGATCATTTGGGACGGCAAGTTGGACACCCTACGAGGTTGGTCGAACTAGAGGCGCATTTACAGCAACTGTGGAACGGGATGTCTCAGGACATCATATGGAACTTGTATGCCTCAATGCCCGCTCGTATCGCATCGTGCATTTGCGCTAGAGGGGGTCCAACAGAGTACTAAAACTTCTGTTCATCTGTACTTTTTTCTGCAATAAATGATCCTTTTTCTTGGATTTTCTAATCACTTACTTATATCAACGTAGTACTTACATGTGTAAAATTTCGTTTCATTTTGACGACTTCTTCTGGGTGCGCAAATTTTTATGGCAATGAGTGTATATTCTTTGCAATTTACAGGATTAGTGCAGATTTAAAATTTATGCAATTTTTTATTGAATAGTAATTTTTTTGCATTTTTCATTGTGTAATTTTTTCTGAATTGTACTGATATACATTTTATAATTATTATGTGAATTTGTTTTGTTCAAAAATTCAGATGGGAGGTGGTGCGATTAGTTTTGGTTTCAAACCCTGTTGTTTTTGGTTGTTGTTGCTTGGGGACGCTATCAATAGAAATAAACGTGGCCTTTTAAATATCGTTTAAACGAGCATAGAAGATACGTAAGCAAACGTAAGCAACCAAGACTTTAACCACTAGTTCATAGCCCAACATTGCTGATCCTTTGATCATAAATTCGATTTTTCTTCTGCCAAAATTATTCAAATACGCCCCTCACAGTCTGACTTGGACTTCTTCGAATCATTCCACATCAACAAAAACTCAAACCAGTTGGTCAACGACCTAACCAGCACACCACCCTTCTCAAAAATCTGGCAACAGTTTCCACAATAATTATTTTTCTCCATCAGCATCACGTTCCCGTTTGTAATTGGTTCCGCCATATTTCTTTCTTTCCCCCTGCTTTTTCTCTTGTTGCCGGTCATTTCAAAGTCGACTCTTTGTCTGGAACAGTGAGTAACTCCCTCTATTTTCACTATCTTCCAATTCCTTACTTTGCTACTGATGAAGGAATTTCATACAGTTCCGAAACGCGTCTAGCCGTGGTTCCTTTTTTCCAATTTTGGGTCTACACACGTTGTTTTCTTCCCTAGAATATTATGGACGATATCAAGTTAGTACTTTTACAAGGTAACTTGGAGGATTAACACCCGATTTCAAAATTGTGTATTTCTTAAAAATTAAAAACACAGAATAGAATGATAAGTAATATGTGAATATACGGGGGAAAAAGTGTCTACGTTTTATGAACAATTTTTTTAATGGTCGATTTCAAGTGCAGAATCATTTTGAAATCTGATGATTCTTAATCACCCTGTAGACGAAAATCAATCATACATCTCCGCTACACAAAATGTGTCGGAAGTGAAATGATGTGATGTATAATAATCGAATCGGGTGAAAAGGCCATGGAGCTGAAGGGATATAGGTTGTTGACTGTTGGACGAGAGATGGCGAACGCTCTGGTTTAGGCGTTTATGTAAATAAATGTGAATATATGTGATTATGAATTATTCTCATTGACTCCAGTGTATACTTGAATCGTAATATGTCTTGGATGCCAAGCGTAGCATGGTGGCAGCTGCGGGATCCAGAAAGATCCACCGATCTACTTTTCTTTGAGTAAGTCTTAGCTTGATTACTTACGTTCGAATAACTAAGCCTAAATCACCGCTTTACAAAAGTCTATGGTTAGGGCAAGGAACATGTCGTCCACATTTCAAATGCCGTGTCCTGAACCGTTTTCCGCAACGCCATCCAAGTGGCCAAAATGGAAGAAACGTTTCAAGAGATTTCGCGACGCTTCAGGGCTAGCGAAGAAGAGCGAGAAAGACCAGGTCAAAACGCTTCTGTAATTGTTGGTTGATCACGCGGAGGACATTTTCACCTCGTTTCACCTGCCAACAGCGGATCAGGAGAAGTACGATTTAGTTATAGCGGCATTCGACGGACATTTCTTGCCCAAGAAAAATAAAATGTCATATACGAGCGGTCCAAGTTCAACAACCGTGTTCAACACTACGGAGAACCAGTGTTCATCTCTGCTCTCCGTGTGCTAGCGGAGTCATGCGAGTATAAGCTCTCCGAGAAGAGATGATCCGCGACCGCATCGTCGTGGGTGTCAGCGACCGAAGATTATCAAAAAAGCTTCAGCTGGAGCAAGGCCTGAAGCTGGAGAAAGCTACGACCATGGCAAAACAATACAAATCGGCCAAGAAGCAGCAGGAGGAGATACATAAACCTGCGTTAAACCAACTCAGAGCTAGCCAGGAACCCGGCCATGGTCGCAGGAATCAACGGGGAAGTCATGGCTCAGAGTCCAAGAAACACGAGAAATCAACGAAGGAAAAGCAGAGACAGACCCGCAGTAAGAACGAAGCTTGTTTTTGGTGCGGACGAGCAAAGTTTCGTGACAAGAATTCCTGCCCGGCCAAGGACGCCACGTGCCGTAAGAAAAATCACTTCGCTATGGTTTGCAATTCAAGGGTAGCTACGAACGTTTCGACAGTGCGTCAAATCGGGGTGAAGATGCCGAGGTCATTCCTTGGCTACTTAGTATCATCCGCGTCACCGCACAAAGACACTTGGGAAAAAGACGTTTTAGTCGGAGATGTCAGAGTCAACTTTCTGCTGGATTCAGGACAGTCATCCCAGACAGTGTCTACAGACAGAAGAAAAACAGATTTTTTTTTTCTCTCTCTCCCTCCCTCCATCCCCAAAACTCAAGCCAAGCCTCCTGACCGGAATCTTTCGAGTCCCGGTGAAACAATCTCAAACAACAAGGGAATGTTCGAGTACCAGCTAACTTGTAAGTCAGTCTCTACTTCGGCAAAAGTCAAGGAACCCGATCGACCACTATTGTCAAGAGAACATTGCGTGTAACTGAAGTTTATTCAACAACTCAATGAAGTGACGGCTCACAGCCTAACTCAAATCTACTCGGAAAAAGAATTTCCACAAATTTTCGATGGGCTTGGAGAACTGAAAGGAGAATATGAAATCAAGCTGAAGCCCGGTGCCGTGCCGTTTGCAGTTCCTATCCCATCAATGGATAAAGTCAAACAGCATCTCGATGCGATATTGAAGGACGGAATTATTAAATCAGTGACGGAACCGATTGAATGGTGTGTTCCGCTGGTGTTAGCGGCAAAACCGAATGGAGACATCAGGCTCTGCGTCGATCTTACCAAGTTGAAAAGCAGCGTTCAACGTAAGAACTTTCCGTTACCTTTAGTTGATCATCTGTTGGGCCAGATACCCCCAGATTGGGCCAGATCTTTTCCAAGCTGGACGCCAAAACAGGATTTTGGCAGAGAAGTCTCGAAGGTTGACGACTTTCATCACGCCTTTTGGAAGGTTCTGTTTCTTGAGACTTCCGTTTGGAATTTCTTCAGCTCCCGAAGTTTTTCAACGAGACATTGCCACCGACTGACACTATGAACTAGAGTCATTTTTATGAAAAAAAATAAACATAAAAGGGGGGATGTGTTGGAAGTGAAATGATGTATAATGATCAAATCGGGTGAAAAAGTCATGGAACTGAAGGGATATAGGTTGTTGACTGTTGGACGAGAGAGATGTCGAACGCTCTGTTTTAGGCGTCTATGTAAATAAATGTGAATATACGTGATTACGAATTATTCTCATTGGCTCCAGTGTATACTTAATTCGTCTACCACCGTGAAGGTTGCTGTCACGGTCCCGGGCCCAAGGGAGGATATAGATAAGATATTTTTCCTAACGAACTTGAGGCGACCACCGATAGACATCGCCTTCATTTCCAACCCATCTCATTAATGGCAGTAAATTGCAATATAGCGATATGGCCAGAGCTGGTGTTTGGTAAAGTAGTGTATACTTAAATCGTGATATGCCTAGGAGGCCAAGCGAAGCACAAAGTACATCAAAAAACAAAATAAATATTTATATGATATTTAAAAAAGCTGAATATCTTTGGAAGTCAATATAGCCTAATCAAAACTAATCGAAATCGAAACAAGCATTCCGAAAAGGGCTTTCGGAACAGCAGGTTTACTGGCGAAAAATTGAGATGTCCCAGAAAACCGGGACATATAGTCAGCCCATGTAGGGGTGATAAATTTTTCGGTCAAAAGTGGTTGCGTTTCAAAAAGTTTGTGCATCACTGCTTTAAACCATGGCCCCACATTCCGGAGAAGGGCCCCCTAGGCTGGGACTTTTGCCGGGCCCCAATGCGAACACAGCATCATCTCTCACTCTTATCTAATGGCAGGGGCACGGGTGGACTAGTCGAGGTTTTCGAGCTGAATCTTTTGCAAGTCACACACCGTGAAATGACAGATCTTAAAGCCCGTTTCGATGAAACGATCCAATACAGTTCTATAAGAATTTGAATACCAGCATGGTTATTTTTTACGTGATATATTCTCTGATTAGACACTCCACTAAGTGATGTTTAGATGGAAGCAGAATAGGATAGCGGAAATGAAAACTCGTCATCCCTCTCAATGATTTCAGTTTTCACGAGCCTCTCTCTTTAGTAAATTTATAGCGTGAAAAAAAATTATGGCATCGTCCCGGGCCCCAGGACTGGAGCTCTGTCAACCCCCTTGTGGAGGCCATGATTGATTACTGCAGCCAGTTTGAAGATAAAAATTCAGAATTGCCTTTGCACAAAATCGGAGGTTATTTTTTTTGCATTTTATGTTTTGAGTTGACTGGTAGGCCCCAATTTATTTACGACAACACTGTTACACAGTGTTACAGTGTTACACAGCATGTGGGGCTGTGATTTCGCTAATTTGTTAAAATGGTTTTTTTTTTGCATTTCTTCTTGTTTTACTATGAAGTTTTCAACTCGATTTTTCTTCCCACTGTAGTTTAAATCGCACAAAGGTAGTATTATACAGTGTGATCCAAAAGTCACGCAACCCGTTCTAATATATTTAACTTTTAAAATTCTATCAATAAATAATTTAAAAAAAACTAAAGACACTAAAGTTTGTTTCAAAACGTTACAATTTGTATTCAAATTGTGAGCCTTTTGCGTGAATGCAAGCGCGCATTATTTTTGCCAGGATTCTGGAACTGTGCCACGCATCACTCAAGTGATTCGTGGCACAGTTCCAGAGCGCTAAAGCGGCCCGAAAACATTTCCAGAGAACTTGAAGGATCCGTGAAACATTTAGAGATCATTAAAGTGGCTCTGTAGGGGACTTATCAATAGGTAGAATGTTAGTTCAGGTGCCCAATAACTATCGAAAGGTTTTTCCGTTTTTGGCGCACCGAATAAGTTGCCATTAAGAATATTTCATATCTTCATAAAGGGTGGTTGATGACGTGAGCATCATCCAAACTCCCCCTCCCCCTTGTCATCAAAAGTCAGCAAATCGGAAACCCCCTCCCCCCATCGATGCTGACGTAATACTTGAATGACCCATTTATACAAAGTTTGTTATTGGTTTTCATTCTCAGAGAAGCCTAGCTTACATTTCTTTCATCAGGGCACTAAAGTATGAACAAAGGTCAAGTCTTTCGAGTGTGTGCCATAACATATGCTGCAAAAAGAATAACAACTGCTTTTAAAATCGATATAAGTTATGAGACACATAGTCTGGCCCTAGGATAAGTGTCTATCGTATTAACCACTTTGCGATCAAGGTCATAATAAACTCAAAAAAAAAACAAGCTCTCCCTGTTTTGTTTTTTCTTTCCTCATCATCGCGAGTCTTTGTTGCAATTCTACACACACGAAGTTGTTCTTTTTACTTTCCTTTTATTTCTATACAATTATTAGTGATTTCCCCCCCCCCCACATATGATGTATCCTTCTACTGTATACAGATAAGAGCAAAAGAGAGCAAGTAGAGTGAGGGTGAAAAGAGAAATTTACTTCATATACCTACTCTCTCCTATCTGTATCCTCTCTCATCTGTAGTTATCAATCATACCGTTTTCCTTTCATTTGTTGTTTTTCTTCCTTTTCTTCTACTTTTTTTTCCTTTTTGTAACGTGCGGTTAGATTAGTACAAGGTTACCATATTTATCACCCATTCATCAAATAGAGATCATTCGAATCTCTTGCCAATACCTTGTAAGCGCAGGGGTTAAACAAGGAGAGTGAAATAAAGTGTAGTATATATACAGGGTGATTCAAAACTCAACGTACAAACTTTTAGGGGTGGTAGAAAACCCAAAAACAAAACAGAATCACATAGGAATGTCGGAACGGAAACCCCAACCTGATCAGCTGGAGCATAAACGAAGATGCAGAAATGACAAGCCAATAATGGGAGGAAAAACTCTTTATTTATGATACTTTACACGACGACAGTACGTGTATACATTAAGTTTCACAACAAGTGCTCAAAGTTCTTCATATCCACAGTTATGCACAAGTTTTTTTGCGAGTCTGTTTTTTGTGTTTTCTACCTAGAAGGAAGTAATTTGTACGTTGAGTTTTGAATCACCCTGTATGTACATTTTATCAAGCGTTTCACATTATTTTATTCAAATTCATTCATCGATTGTTTTTGATCTTGGACAAAAGTTGATTTTATCTCTCACTCGTATTTAAATAATTTATTGAAATGTAGAGTGTATCAACTCTTGACGCACGTAAGAAATTTTGTCTATTTCTTTCTCCTGTTTTCAAATCGGCAATCATTCATTTGCATTTTATTTACGATAGTTGAAGCTAAGAAATAGGCAAACTTACCTTAACTCATTATGTTTATTTTATGAATGAGAGAAAATGCACACCCATCGAATGTTTACTCAAGAAAACATGCGATTCTCGGACATATTCAAGCTCAATGAATTCGCAGAAAATTCAAAACCGATACATATCATGTCACATTTGGAAATACGCGTAAAAAATGGTTGTCCCACCTTTTCGAACAAAATACGAAATAGAATATTATAAGGAGAATAAAAGATTGACTAATGGTAAAACATAAAAGACGGTGAAGTGAAAAATAATCAATATTTTAACTTTTGGTATTTTCTTTTGCTTCTAGGTATTTTAGACTACGTGAGGAAACCGTAATTTAAATTAAGTTTAAAATGACGCCTGGAAATGAAGTTTCACTTCTTGAAATATTAAATTTCTGTTTGCTTTTCATTAGTTTTCAGAACGCAATTTAAATGAACGCAACAGGTTTTAAAAACTTGTAGATACGAATATAAAAGATATTTTTCATCAGTTTGGTCGCGTTTGTTTTCTTCTCGGAGATTACTTATTTCTATCATCAAATATTTTCGTTACATTTGACTACCTGTGTGAACTCTGAACAAAGGTCTTAATGTTTGAGCACTTCCAAAAACAATTTTCTTCGAGGAAATTATTCTATTATACTCGGAATTGAAAAGCCATACAAATAACAAATTTATTCGCAATGTACCTGGTCAACAGAAGTACGAGCATATGCCGTGAAGCATAATTCCGATATATATGCAACATAATTCAGTCATAATGACGGACTCGCAGTGGTGGTCGACTGAAGTTGGTTTTCTGTGGTTCTCAACTTCAAGGCGCAAATGCGAGTCGATCTCCCCGTTAAAAAGGCTCGCCACAGAGAGCAACAGTCCTACAAACAGTACAGATATTCAGTCATTACACTTCACTCACTTCACTTCTGAGATATAGATGGCAGCACTAAAAAATTATACACAACACTAGATACACACTCACTGTTAGGTACACATACTTACACTTCCGGCACAACTCACTAGGTAGTAAATTGCCCATGGCGATAGACCTGAGTTGTGCTCGGCTTAAAAAAAAAAACAACAACATAATTCAGAAACGTTATACTGTATTTCTGATCTGTATTATTTGAGCCTAGATACAGGCAAAGCGTCCTAGATACTATTAGCAGACTTTGACGCACGCAGGCCTATATTTGCACTTGCATAATGTTGTTTCCCAAGTAAGTAAAAAAAAGCCTACCACGTCTTTAGGGAGACGTCGCACAGTGGTGCGTTTTGTGAAAAACGTGGTCAAAACTCTTTACTCGCCTTGAAATTCGTTGCATATTCTTGGAAACTGTTTGGAACAATAAATATTGCTTTTTTAACGGCAGGGCGCAAATTATATGATTAAACGGATTTTAAGGATATGAAATGGATAAAAAATAATATGTTTGTATATGGCTATTGATAAAATTGCGATAGAAAAACATACCATGGATTTGTTTATGATATATCATCATATACAGGGTGATTATAAAAAAACTATCCCGACATATGGGCCCCTAACTATCATACCATTCACAGAAACTGAATGAAATTTTGGCATAAGGCATTTTGATGTATGCGCTCAAGAATGATATGGAAAACAACAGTGTCACTCAAACAGTTACGGTTACAGTGAGAAAATTTCGAAAATATCAAATGGCAACACCAAGTTTTTTGTATTGGAATGCGATCTCCATACTGAAAAACGCTAAATAGCGTTCGAACGGCAACTGTAGCATGAAAATCACCGGCGGTAGATAGGCTAAAAGTGAGGACAACCAATAAGGACAGAGAAGAGCATAAAATAAAGCATTTTATTGTGTTTCACAAATTTTCCACATGACCTTGTGGAGGACTAATCAGGCTGGGATCTCAGCCGAAGAAACGGTGTGACGAATGAAACGAACATTAATGCTCTGGTGCACGGCAAAGTCCTTTTTACTTTTTCCTTGCCTAGCTCCGGGGATTTTCGTGCTACAGGTGCCATTCCAACGCTATTTAGTGTTTTTCAGTATGGAGATCGCATTCCAATACAAAAAATTTGGTGTTGCCATTTGATATTTTCTCACTGTAACCGTAACTGTTAGAGTGACACTGTTGTTTTCCATATCATTCTTGAGAGCATATCTCAAAATACCTTATGCCAAAATTTCATTCAGTTTCTGTGAATGGTATGATAGTTAGGGGCCCATATGTCGGGATAGTTTTTTTATAATCACCCCGTATATGACATTTGAATTGCAGTAGCATGTAAGAATATTGGTGAGATGCATTAAAAAACTTAAAAAAAAAAGTAAAACTAGGAAGTTAAAATAAGCATAAAACGCAATTTAAACACAGAAATTTATAATAAAAAGTTCGTAATGGATGGAAAAAATATTTCTGGTCGTGGTCTGGGTGTAAAATCGTATGGTCACAACGATGTATTAATGTATAATCATAATTATGATTTATTAACAACTAACTGTAATACCCGGCGTTTCCCACCTTTTCTCAACATACTGGGAGCCCTGAAGAAGTGAAGGAATGTCTGAGGGGTATTGTTAGGGAACCGCGGTGAACAAAGTTAACATTCCGAATGTCATTATTGAGTCTCAAGAACCATTGTTGCCCGACAATTTCGGGAATTTGACCTGTTTTGATGAACTTTTACAGTAGCCTATCGTTCAAGGCGGGTCCTGTTTCGTTTATGAGTATATGTAAAATTTGGTAACGATCGATCTGAAATTGTGGATTTGTAGAGAGAACAATATATACACAGACAGACATACAGAAAATCAATTTTATATATATATAGATATCGCTGAAATAGTCAAAACAAGTTTTGGGTTATTGAAGACGTTTTGCGGTAATCTTAAATTTTTTGTTCGTTGTTTCCTTATGCTAAATATGAATGGATCATAAAAAATTATTAATTGATGCATCACATCTTGAGAATTTTTGCAAGACACTTTTTCGAATTTATTTTCCTGTCTTTTATTCTCTTGTTAGTCCCATTTAATTCTGATATGTGTTGGCCACCGATTCCTTGTGTGTTCAGTGCTTCGCAGAAAATGAGGACGTTTGTTAAGACCAGTCGAGACTTGCAATTCATTCTTTTTCGTTTTCTCTACACCCTTCAAAATGTACTTAATTTAAACATTTAAAACTTGATTTTGTGTTCATTTTTTTAAGCGATTTTCTAAATCGGTGATTGCTGCTTAAAATTTGAGCTATGATCCTTTGTAAGTATTTCGTTAAAAATCTAAATTTTTTTCAGAGTGAAGCAACTTGAGTTTGAAACTAAAAAACACAGAAAAAAAAAAAAAATCTGAGGCATGTTTTGAAGTTTACAATGTTTAAGCTCGAATAATCTGCGGATATCAGAGCATTAGTCTGCCATTTTTAAAGAAGTTTTCTCCAATTCAAATCTATTCCGCTTTTGTATAGGCAAGCCGCCTCAGCTATGGCATGTTAAAGAAAAGTCGCTGGGGTCGGCGGAGTAGCAGATATTAGCAGCTAATTTCACCTTTTTCATAGACTAAACATGTTAAAGTATGTTTAGAAATAAATTTCAGGAGGTCATATCAGGTCATTTTTTTCTACTGCCACTCACAAAAATGAAATGTTTTAAAAATAACTTGGTATTAATAATAATTTATTTTTTAATAAAAATACCAAAAACGAAATTCAAAATGTATTTCTAAATTGCTAACACACTTGAAAGCTGCCTAAAATTCCCTGGAGGGCTACGAAATTTCTGAACGAGAGCGGCTTTGCAAAAGGTTGAGATTGATGTGCGGTATACTGCTACTTGAATCACCACATTGGAGCTCCTTCTGGGCGAAAACTAAGAGGTGATGAACGAAAAAAAACATACGCCGAGAAGATGGGGTTTATTCACTCTTCATCTGTGAAAAAATCGGGGTCGAGTGGCAAAACTTTTTTTTGGGGGTTTTGCCCACGATTTTCGCAAAATGCACCACTGTGCGTCGGTGTGGCGTCCAATCTTAGTGTCATTGCTGTATAAATTTACAATTCGAACGTTTTAAGACAAATGATAAAATAATTTAAATAGCCTTACGCATTTCGGCACTCCTGGGTGCCATTTTCAAACGTATCACTGTATGACGTAACAGTCAATTTACAAAAATGAAACAGGCGTTACTTTTCTCGCATTCCGTTGCATTTGGGCGTCATCCTTATCCTCTGACTGAACAAATTGGATTTGGCTGCTCACTTGTCGGTTACCTAGCTGGTGCAAACCAAGGTTTCTAGAATATATAGGTGCAAACATTTTCCGGAATACAGAGTCATCCATGGCGATGTAATTGTTGGCGTCGATTTCATATCGTTTATTAATGTGTCCTTGAAGATGTTGATATACACACCTTCATAGATATTCACCTTCAGAAGATATTTTGATTTTGCGCTATAGAGTAAAATCGAAAATGGCACCCAGGAATGGCGAAACACGTCAGGTTATTGAAATCCTCTTATTATTTATCTTAAAAACGTTGTTCGAGCTGTAAATTCATTAGTGTTATAGGCAAAGTGTAATATATATATATATATATATATATATACATACAGGGTGATAACTATCGACCGCCCAATAATTACACACGTGATTCCTAGTGAAAAACTAATACAGAAAAGTGTGTTCCGTTTTTCGATCGGACGAATATTAAGTGAGTTATAAGCTTTTAAAATTTTGTGACGTGTCATTTTTGTAACGCTCAGTTATATGCCAAACACCGAACCAAAGTGCATTTCTCCACCAGCAGCGGGTTGTCACTTCTTAAAAAAAAAAAAGAGAGAGAGAGAGAGAGAAACTGTAATATTCAATCCAATACCTTCTAGAGCAGGTATTGTTCAATCCCATTAGAAGCCAAGACTAACGCTTAGAAATTCTAATTCTCCTCGTTACAGCCAATCAGAGTCAAGCAACTGTGACGTCGTGAAGTGTACCTCCTGCTGCTATGTTTGGCAACTCATCGCCAAACACCAACGTCTATTAACGATTTTGCTATTATTTTGTCATTACGTCTCATTTGCTCACACGATAATATTACAATGATATAATTTAACAATACTATACTATTACGATCATAATGATATATATTATATAGTAATAATTATATTGACATGCAATAAATACAGTGGCTTGCCGAAACACAAGTTCTATGTTTGGTTTTCTAATGAATCTATTATCATTATGAATCAATAAATGATAGCAGGGCCCAGCTTCGCGAGCCGTTATTATTGTCAACTTGATGCAAGTGAACCACATTTGGATTAAATCAGAAAAAAATGAAAACATTTTTTAGTGATTCAATAAACGATAACTTATTGTACGGGGGTGCCCCCCCCCCATTCCCCTTTATCCCCAACTTCGCTGTTTGGGAACAACCCCCCACCCATTCCCGTGCATCTGACAATTTGTGGTGAATTATAATATAATCATATTTATGTGCAACGGTTAAAAGAAATTAAATGTAATAAGATATTAAATTTTTCAAACGAAGATGTTAGGAAAAAAAAAAAAAATTGGATGGGTTCGAAGGGACTCGAACTCATAACCTTCGTTTCAAGCGTTCCATGATCTTCCCACTGTACCAATCGTGGTTGCCGAGCTGAAGTTTAATTTAGTATATCCATTATTGAAATGTCGCCAGGAAATATGATGGCGCCAGATGGTTCAAAAGTTGCGGTAGCCTCGCGGTCTACTGTGACATTTCTATGATGTCACAGTCGCTTGACTCTGATTGGCTGGTAACGTGGAGAGCTCAGAATTTCTAAGCGCTACAGAAGCCAAGTTCGGCCTTCTTCCTTCACGATTGGCACTTTTTCTCTCCATGTAGTGTGATACTATAACCTTGCTATTACGTATCGTTTACGGCCGCTGTGGTGGTCGAGTGGTTATAGCGCCGGACTCGTGATGCGAGGATCCGGGTTCGAACCCCACAGTGGTGGTCGGCTGAAGTTGGTTTTCTGTGGTTCCCAACTTCAAGGCGCAAATGCGAGCCGATCTCCCCGTTAAAAAGTCTCGCCACAGAGAGCAACAGTCCTACAACGGTAAATCATTCACCCATAACACTTCACTCATAGTTAGAAAAACTGGGAGCAGATGACAGCACTACACATAACAACAAGCATTACACAGAAACAAACTTTACGTCAAGTTGCACTACACGTACACGCACCGATTCGTTGGGGGGTTCCGGGGGGGGGTGTGCATGTGTGGTGTAGCAGTGGTAGGTAGGGCCTCCAAAAATGGCTCGGGGATCCATGATGTTCTTAAGTCAGCCACCTCGTTGGGCAATTTGCCTGTTGTGGCGTCGTATTTGTATTTACGTGTTAGCTTCGTCTTCTATGTTGGCAAATTTATCGCAAGATTTGTACCATGTTAGCCAAATGAGATCTGTTTGAAAATTTACTGCGCGATCATTATTTTACGTTGTTGTTTTTAATCAGATTACAATGTTTGATCAATAAAACGGCAGTATTTTTTTTTTTTTGAACTTTCATCGAAACTTACTTATAAAAAGATTCAACGAGGGATGTAAAAATGGTGGAAACAGTAAAATAATTACAACGATTCAATCAGAAACTTTTAATCACACTTATTACGTTACGAATTGACGTATTCAAAATAATTTTTGGTTTCGAATTTTTCTGTTGATTCACACTATTCAACTCTGATTTTTTTTCTCAAGGATATTTCAGTGATTTTAGGGTGTTTTTGGAGCACTGATTCTGAATATTACATTGGTTTTATCAGATCGGCTCTAGTTTTTGAGTGAATGAAAGTTGAATTTCGATGGTAATACCATGTGCAAAACGCGTATCTATTGGGAGGGGCGAAGCAAAACGTGGAAATTTATGAAATTTTCGGAATTTCTATATGATAATATTCCATTCAATGAATCCGTTGAAAATTACTTGTATCAACATTTCTGATTAAACAACAAATTCAAGAAAACTGACTAAAAAATAGGAAAAACCACTGCATTTAAAAAAAAAAAAAATTCGGGACGGAGAAAAAACAGAAATAACGAGATTATTAAGGAAAATACGAGACAAGGTATGGTCATCCTATTCACAGTGACTAGGTCATTTTATTTATTTTTATTTTTTTATATCATAAAAATCTTATTTTTAAATCCCCCCCCCCTCTCCCAACAGCGAGCTCTCGATCCGCTCAGGTCACAAACCAGCATGGAACTGTACTATATGTGTGTGTGAATCATTTATAAACTTAATCAGCATTTGATCATTTTTGTCGCAACACGGTCATTTTCTGTGTACGAGGGCCTAGCCCTCGTACACAGAAACTTGTAGGCCCAGTACGAGGGCTCCCTACTGGAACCTACAATTTATTGCCGATTCCGAACGGCAGCCTTCTTTTATATTCACCGAGATGTTAGTGCGCTAACCCCTCGATGTGGTCCCTGCGGTAGCAATCTTTTTCTGTGGTCATGTCACCGTTTCTGTTGTACCCCTGCGTCAGGAAAGTTTCTGACGAGAACGAACCGGGTATCGAACTCGCGACACCTCTAAACATCCTTTGGTACTTTCAGGCGAGTATCTTATCGACCTGGGCTACCGTGCCCACTAAACTTAATATCAATACATAAAAATCACTGATGTCCGGTAATGATATAAATGTGATAATATGTTGAATAAAATAGGAAAGAGTGAATAAAAATTGGAAAGAAAAAATTCTATGTAAAAATTAATGGCTGCAGACTACATTGAAATATTGATACTGTACCGAAACCATCAGCAGCTTTGAAATCAGCCGCCCTAATTAACCATTAACATTCCCTTGGAAACGTGAAAATGTTTTATTTTCAGGCCTAAAATTTTGATATTTTAATCACAACGTTTGATTCCCAAAATTTTTTAAGGTCAGTTTGGTAAGAGGAAGTTTCTTTCTCTTAAACCAAACAAAACGATCTATCGCTATGGCCAATTTACTACCGAGTGAGTTCTGCCGGGAATGTAAGTGTGTGTGCCTGACAGTCTGATTGAGTATCTAGCGTTGTGTCTGACGTTTCAATACTGTGGGGAATGATCACTATAGGACACATTTAACGGGACACTAAGACTTTATTCTATTGATCTTGATTAAAATAAGAAACAAAATAATATAAAACAAATTCGTCAGCGTGGGAGGCCACGTCTGGTCTCATCCACGTATACGTCGACATCTGCGTCTCTCAGCTCCGTATACATCGCCAGAGGGCGCTCTTATCTTACCGTGAAAGATAGGACGTCTTCCTCCCTACATCGGCCATTCTGATCTGTAGCATGCAATACTCATACATATAAGCAAATAGACAAAAAACTTGCAAGGAAAAAATAGACATAAAAAAATAAAAAAAATCAGCGAGAAAAAACACATGAGAAAAATTATCGAAAAATAGAAAACACGCTAAAAGAAGAATATATATATATATATATACACTGAAGAGCCAAAAAAACTGGTACGCCTGCCTAATATCGTGTAGGGCCCCCGCGACCCCGCAGAAGTGCCGCAACACGACGTGGCATGGATTCGACTAATGTCTAAAGTAGTGCTGGAGGTAATTGACACCATGAATCCTGCAGGGCTGTCCATAAATCCGTAGGAGTAAGGGGGGTGGAGATCTCTTCTGAACAGCACGTTGCAAGGCATTCCAGATATGTTCAATAGTGTTCATGTCTGGGGATTTAGGTGGCCAGCGGAAGTGTCTAAAGTCAGAAGAGTGTTCGATGTCGTAGATGTTATTTTTTACCGGATTCCCGATATTCACGGTACACTCGTGAAATGGTCGTACGTGAAAATCCAAATTTCATCGCTACCTCGGAGATGCTACGTCCCATCTCTCGTGCGCCGACTATAACACCACGTTCAAACTCACTTAAATCTCGATAACCTGCCATTGTAGCAGCAGTAACCGATCTAACAACTATGCCAGACACTTGTTATGTTATATAGTCGTTGCCGACCGCAGCGCCGTACTCTGATTGGTTCCATATCTCTTTATTTGCATACGCATGCCTTTACCAGTTTTTTTGGCTCTTCAGTTTATAAACACACACAAAAATATTACGAAAGTTTCGAAATAACACGTCTACAGAAAAATGATAATACGCTTAATCATGAAATAATACGCTCATAATCATTATAATCATCTATCATTCATTGAAATACGAAATCAATAGGATCACGAATAGAAAAAAAAATCAGTCGCATTAAAATGAGAAGAAAGCAGAAAAAAAAGTGTATACAATAAAATCAAAAAGTCAAATATTTATATTATTGTGACAACGTCGTTCAGTTTATATTTGAGTGGAGGTCTTCTACGATAGTTATACGTCTTTCTAAACTTTAACATATGTGTGAAGTTTTTGTTGGACGTCGGCAGGTCCAAGGTGATTGGTATGGTAGGTGTTCAAAGGAATGCCGTCTTTTTGATGGGATGCAAACTACTCGGTTTGGAATTCTTTCTATTAGGTTTTCGGGCGGCTTGATGAACACTGTTGGATATCCGAAAAGATATAGTAACGGCCAAAATTACAACGAAGAGGTATGCTGCAACACTTATATATGAGAAATATTTTAGAGATAATAGCAGAAGTAACACCAACACAAACACTATAGCACTTTCTTTCACATCTGTCCAATGCATCGATTCGGCAACTAGAGAGAAGAAACAGCAACAACCTTCATCATCAGTGTTGTTATCAGGTTCAGCTTCCATGACGGCGGACGCTGTTGAATGTTTCACCACCTTTTCGTCATCGGTGTTGACCATACGTGCAACCAGCTTATCGCATACAGGACTCATCTGTTTCTCATCATCAATATCGTCTTTAAGTGAATCAAAGAATTGTTCCTCATCAATATCACGTTCGATGAAAGGCTCTCTGGGAGGATGGCACGTCGGTTTGTCGTCTGTGACGGTGATGCAAAGTTCAACATTCGTAGTTTCGGTTTTAGTAGGCACATCAGATGAAAATAATTGGTCACTGCCAGTTTGGGTTTCTTTCGAGACCAAGGGCGAAATGTCAATTTTATGGTTTTCCTCAAGTATCACATAAACGAGTGGTTTATGTGCATCGTCAGACGTCTGCTTCTGAAGGTTGGAAAATGTCACACCATCGGGTGTAATAGTGAGTTCTTCTTGGTTTATAACATCACATCCTAGGATAATATCAAATATCATGGAGGGATTCGGCACAACGTGTATCTGAGCGGTAAGGTTCTGATCGTCAATGGAAAGCGTCGTTTGAAAAGAACCAACGACACGAATTTTTGAATAACCAAATCCAATTAGAACACCAATATTAGTTGTTAGCGTTGGTGATCCCAGATGGATCCATGCATTTAGTTTCATGAGAGTCATTTGGCTTCCTGTATCAACTAGACATTTCATTTTTGCACCCATGATTCGAACATCTTTGCACATTTTATCTAGCGGAGTATCTTGGTAGCTATTATTTACGTCAGTGGCGTCGTGCAAGGATTTTTGGATGGTTTGTGGACACGCGTCAGATTTATGATCGAATTCGGAACAGGAAATACACTTTGGTCCTCGATGTTTCTCTGGACATAGTCTAGAAATATGGCCATTTCCATTGCAATTAAAACACGTGATCTGCTTTGATTGCCTAGGTGTATGAAAGTTTTCGAAACTCGGGTTTGGCTTTTGACTGCTTAATTTCGCAAATGTGGCACCGATTGTCTACGTCGAGAGCATTAGTTGGATGATGGAATTCAGATGCGGATTGGCTACGGCTTGATTCATTAAAGACTTTTTCATACATCATTAATTTTTTTTGAATTCGGCAATCGTCTGGCACCCATACAGTAGAAATTTATTTGCTGGTAAATCAAAAATACCGTTTATACAATACTCTATAATCGACGCATCATCGATAATACCATTGCCATGGCTAGCTAATTCTCGAATAGCTATAAAATATTCGGTTTCTGACGGACGCATTTTCCGTTGCTGAAGTCGTCTGCGCAATTCGGCACTGTTTATCTTCATGCTAAATTCCTCAAGTAGTGCTCCCTTTAATGCTTTCCATGTGGTGAGCCCTCTTTGGGATTGCACGAACATTTTCACGGGGCCTACAAGGTTTCGTCTTACGAGCATGATTTTTTGTTGTTCGTTTAGGGAAGGAAAAAGCGAAAAATTCTCCTCCGCGTCCCCGATGGAAGCATTCACACCATATGTGCCTTTTCCCGAGAAAGACCTCGTCGTCTCTTTCAAGTCGTTCAAAACCAACCAATAACTTCCGTCTTGACAGCTATGATGTCATTCGACAGGAGGGTACAGAATCGTCATCACTGCAGCATTTTTGTTTACATGCAGGGGATCCCGTGGGGTGAACGAGTCTCTGTTCTGCTAAGTGTGAGGGTGGATATGTGGTGGGGTTGCGTCGGAGTGAAGTGGGGGTTCTTTTTTCTTTTCAAGAACTTCATATCAATCTTAGCAATCATTGATATAATTGATAGCAATATGGACGATTTCGCGTCGTCGTCGTCATCATCATCATCACTGTCCTCCTCTAAAGAATTATTATTACTATTATTATTGTGAAAGTCTTGCACATTCGACAAAAAATTAAAAATTTCGTCGCAAATTTGTTCTTTTCTTTCTGGGATTTCCAAATGCAGGGCATTCCCGGCTGAAATTAATTGGGACAAATTAAATGATTCTAGGACTATTTTTTTATTTTGGGAACATCAATATTCCAAGGAATTTCCCGTGAAAGCTCGAAGCTTTTTTCTGCTGCTTCGATCGAAGGGTTTGTCAAAAATGATGTCATTTAGCAGTTTCGGCATATGATTTCGCAAATTTTAGAGTTTGAGCCGAATTTCTCCGAGAGAAATCTCCATTATGAGAAAAAGAACTCACCCGCCTGATGAAACAAAAAAGCGGCTAAATAATCCAGATGCACACACACAGTACAGTACTCGCGTTGGACGGCTTCTCGTCTCGTCTACGAAATGTCACTACACTCGTCATTTATCTAGGGCAGCGGTTCTCAACCCTTTTTGATTCGCGGAGCCCTTTTAAGTAAAAAAATTCTATGGCGGAGCCCCGTGGGCCAACTTTTTAATTATTCATCAAAGTTACTGATTTATTTTTTTACTATTTAAAAATATTTATATTTATTATTTTTTATATTTTACTGTTTTTTTTTATTTTCCTCGAGCGGCCGCGGAGAGTGCTCAAGGAGCCCCAAGGGCTCCGCGGAGCACCGGTTGAGAACCGCTGATCTAGGGGATGGTTGGGTTGAAAGGGCGGGCCCCCAAATGTGGGAAATGATCACTATAGGACACATTTAACGGGACACTAAGACTTTATTCTATTGATCTTGATTAAAATAAGAAACAAAATAATATAAAACAAATGCGTCAGCGTGGGAGGCCACGTCTGCGTCTTTCAGCTCCGTATACATCGCCAGAGGGCGCTCTTATCTTACCGTGAAAGATAGCATTGTAGGAAGGAAGACGTCCTATCATCTATATTTCAAATTGTGAGTGAAGTGTAATGATTGAATATTTGTACCGTTTTTAGGTCTGTTGCTATCTTTTGCGACACTTTTTAACGGGAGATCGGCTCACATTCGAACCTCGAAGTTGGGAACCACAGAAAACTAACTACAGCCTACCACCACTGTGGCGACGGTGGGGTTTGAACCCTCGTGATGCGAGTCCGTCACTATGATCACTCAACCACCACAGTAGCTAAAAGGAAGATCGCATCTTACATTAGTAAGTGCTCAAAATGTGCTCCATCCATTGAGATACATGAAGAAGCACGGCGTGGGATGGAGAGCTGAACCCGCTCCAGCATGGACGGTGTCACTGCTATCACTGCCGCATGCAAGGCGGCTACGAGGTCTTCTTGCATGTCACATGCTATGCCTATACACATGCGTTTTAAGATGGCCCCATAAAAAAAAATCTAAAGGGTTTAGGTCAGGGGATCTAGCAGGCTACTGCATTGGGCAACTAGCGATTGAAGGCCAATCCACCGATTTGGGTATTCTTGATTTAACCACTCGCGGACATTCGATGCGTAATGGGCCGGTGCTCGATCATGCAGCAGCCATAGATTTCGCAAGAATTTCAAGAGACGCTCGTCAAGGAAGTCTGGGAGGCAATCTCTCACGAAAACGACGTAGTTTTCAGCAATCAGACGTTGTGGAAGCAGATATGGCCCCAGAAGATTGTTGTTGCATGAGCATTTGGACGTGTTGCATAGGGATTTGAAAAATCCTAGATATGGCTGTTAAAGACACCTTCACGAGTAAATGTTGCTTCGTCAGTCCATATAATCCTATTTAGGAAAGTGCTGTCATTTGAATGCTGTTGAAGCAGCCATTGACAGAATTTTTTCCTTCGCGGATAATCTTCTGATGAAAGTGCTTGCACCAGTGTGTAATGATACGGATGCAAAAACTCATCGTGCAAAACGTTTAAGACCGTTACGTGACTTGAATTTAATTCTCTTGCGATCGCTCGACTGCTGGTCGTTGGATCCTATTCAACCAATGACAACACGTTATCTTCGAAAACCGGTGTTCTTACGGAAGATACTGACTCAGCGTCTACGTTTGGTTGTGGTAATACACACCCTGACTCGCGCAATCAGCGGTCCAGTCGCAAAATAACTTTATGGTCTGGGTGCTTTCGCGTTGGACATCGTTGACTGTATAACCTTGTTGCTTGCAAGGCTGATCCGTGGCACTCACCTAATATAAGGTGCATGTCACAATATTCTTATATGCTGAATGCCATCAAATTAGAAATTATAAAAATAAATAATTAGACGCAGATCTGGAGAATAAAACAAAACGACTAAAGGCGGATACACACTACTATGACGTGACGTGTAACCACGTGACGTCAGATGGCGCCAGGTCATATCAGACATTATACGGTGTGTGATGCATTAAGACCGAAACACACTACGATGTCGAATTTGTGAAATCTTATTCGTGGAAATTCATAACGTCTCTGACATGACGTGCAACTTTATTGCGCTAGGCGTTTGTGCTTTCGAAGCGTGGCCCATCTCAACTATTCTGTCGGCTGCATTCTTCAATGTGTGCTCTTCGGCCAAGAATCGTACTTTGGCCACGATTTTATACTCTAAAGAAAGGGGAAACAGAGAAATTTTAAACACACTCAAAGACGAATCTTGTTCATATCTTTGGGGGGGGGGGGGAAAGCTGATTTCCGTCGTTGTTTTGGTCGATTTAATGATAATTATTGGTCGTTATATTGCAGCGTTTCCCAACCTTTTTGATATCACCGACCTCTTGTGTTGAAGGTCAATTTCGAGATGGAAGCCCCCAATAAAATTCAAAATCATAGACGCTGGAAGCTGGGGACTGCAGCTATATGAGACCTCCTCAAATAAATTTTATGAGGAGTCTGAGCCTCCCTTTCCCCCCAATAATTAATTAATGTACAATGCAATGCATCATTTCGCCTCTTTCGCGTATGGGGTTGATATATACAGGAAGAAAAATGATTTTCATCACCCCTCAATGTTTTCTAGATGTCGGTGCCTCTGTCCAACATGTATTGTTTTTGATAATTTGCATATAAAAAATAATAATTCCTAGTGTAGTTGGGAAATTTTATAAATATGAAAAAAAATTCCAAATGAGTTATGTTTGATGAATATAGTCGGACCCCGATATAATAACAAATTTGACGAGCGTACCCAGACGTAATGATAACAAATTTTACGATCGTGCCCCGATATAATGATAAAAATTTTACTATCGTACTCCGATACAATGATACAATAAATGTATGAATTATTATGTATATCATATAGTACGTTTTATCATGTTTACGAACTACGCGACGCATGGTTATTATGCATAATCACCAGTAAAAGCTACAGTTTTTAGTATTTAAATTTACTAATCACGCTTGGGTACTATACATAATCACCGGTAAAAGTGATAAATTTAGGGCAATTTATCAAACTCACCAAGACGATTAGTAAGTCCATAATAACCAGCTATTATGTATAATAACCGCATATATAAAATTTACCGTAACATATATGTTTATTTATCTCATTCAGATATACTTGTTTAATTTTACAATTTCAAAGACTAAATAATTTAATTTCTTTAATTTCTTTTTTGACCTGAAAATCGGAGAAAAACAAGTTTTTCTGATCGAATGACGATTTCACGATTTGACCGAACGTGTTCGATCAGTTGCTTTTCTATCATCAACACAGGAGCAAAAACAAATTAAATAAAAACACGAAAAAAATTTAAATAAATCAAAACGCGAAAAAAAAAAACAAAATTGATCAAAACACGAACGAAGCAAAAAGAACGAGGAAAATAAATATGGCGTCTTCACATGCCACCACACGACTGACGAAAATCCGAACGATTTGATTTTTTTGTGACACGTAATAAGGCACGTTACGTCGGATTTCATGAACCAGCACATTCACACGACGCGTCAGCACAGTGTGAACGTACCTACAGAAGGCTCATAGGTGGAATTTATATCGCACACATTTCTACGTGGTCCCACGTCACGTCAGTGTAGTGTGCATGGATTTGTGCGCTTAAGGCTTATTTATAACCTCTGTGAAGTTAGCTTTGTGAGATGCAAACAATCTGTTCTGACTTGTAAAAAAAAAAGTTTTCTCTCTTTCCCGAAAAGTGCGAGGGAAAAAAACTTGTTTTTATATCGCCTTTGTTTTCTGTATAGCAAGATTAATACATTTTTAGCATTGTCTAAAACGCCAAGTTATTCATTTGGTGTACGTTTGGTGAATTTGGCCGGATTTTTAAGTGACGTCAATTTTTAAAGCGTTATAACTCGGTAATTATGAGTCAGATCAAAAAACGGAAAACACTTTTACAAATACAACACCACAACAGGCAATACCCAACGAGGTGGCTGAGAAAAAGATGCCCATAAAGTTATGGATGTCATATATTTCAAAAACACAGCAACCCAATCAAAAATGCAATTAACAAAAATTATAATCAATATATACACATGATAAAATATTATACAATGCCCATAAAGAATACTTATGGTTGTCTTATTCTAAGTATGGATAGCTTGTCGATTTACCCCACCATGTTTATTTTTTTATTTTCCATATTAATTAGTTTTTCACAAGGAATCACGTGTGTAATTATTGGGAGGTCGATAGTTACCACCCTGTATATATTCTTCGTCTATGTCAAGTGTTGTGTTTCTCAACCTTTCTGAAAACGGACCACTTGTGTTGCGTATTCCTGTAATTTTCATTTTTCCGATTTCTTTTACACACACACACACACGCTTGCCCCATTTTTCACCGATATTCATGAATTTGTAATATTTACTGAAGTCATTAATACAGACATACTGCGTTTTCATAATTTAAAAATTATATTATGGTAATTGTGGAAAAAAGATTATAAAATTTCTGTCACATATTTGTCAGGTTTAACGTTTTGTCCTCGATTTTTTTTGAATTTTAATGATGATCGGTGATTGTGCCTACTTCTGACAATGTTTTTAATGACAATTGGCGATATCCCGTATATTTTACGGATTATTATTTAAGAACTCTTGACCAAATTTTTTCTCATTGAAGTATGGTCACATTAGATCATTTGAATGTTTTTTTTCGTGAAATACATTTTTGTTAAATGCAATTTGTAGCAGCCCTTTATTTCCACCATCTTTAGCAATGTTACCAGTAATTAATGAATTGCATCTAAAGCAATTATTTGCAACTTTTTGCCAAATTTAGTGATATCCCGTATTTAGGACCGCAATATCCTGCATTCTCCTCGATGTCGTATGGTGAACCTATAAGTAAAAGGGATAATTTTATGTGACCTCATGTGGATATTACTAATATCAATTACAATGGGTGAATAATTTTATCAAGTCTGCCTGCGGACCACCTATGTCATCGTCATGAACCGCCGCGGACCACAGGTTGAGAAACACTGATCTATGTCATTGCTGGTAGTTTCACCTTCTCTTTCAAATAACAAATAGCCAGAGCTCGGGAATTTTCAATCAGCTTTGTACTTTCGAGCTCCACAGCACTCGTTTTAAGCCATCGTTCCACCAAAATTCACTTTTCCAAACTTTATTTTCATATTCACCCGTAAAGTTTTGCAGGCCCAGGCGAGAATCCCGGTGAATATCGGAGAAATAAATCTGCTGGCCTAGTCTTTATCCTTCGTGTTCATATAAAAATGATGTCTCCGAAAAAAATATTCAAAAAAATTACACGAAATTTTGTTCATACTGATATAGAGAGATAATTTGTGTGATAATTTGGTAACACTACGCCAGTTGGCGCACAAGAGGGTGTCGTTTGGCGATATTGGATGAGACCTTCAGGAAGAAGAAAAAACGCCAAGACAGAGTGGCAGTGAACAGCGACGGAAGAAGACCCTCCTGGCGGTGAGTTCATAAATCACTCCCTTTCTCTCTCCCACAACTTGCCACCTCGCGTTAATTAAATAAATATGCAAATTTTAAAGTTTGAATTGAAGAATGGATGTGGAATAAACAGGAGCAATAGAACCTGGAGTTAAGAGTATTTATTTGAATTGTAATGTCTAAATTTTAATTGATACATCGGCCTTCGTATCACTGGTGCCATGACCAATCCTCGTTTAATCCGCATCCATCAACTTCATATTGTGCAATGCCTATCAATCAATGATTTTATTTTGACGAAATAATTGCAATATTCACGATTCCATCAGTATTTTTTGTAAGGTGAAACATAATTTTAATGTGACCCACGTTTTTTTTTTCTTGTGAAACCACGTGATGCGAAAATTCGTAATGAAGTCTTGAATTAATAATTGGTGGCTTGTGCAAAATATCTCATGTTGTAAATTTTCATTGTGTATGCCCGCAAAACGGGTTTTTTCTTTTGTTAACCGCGTTTTTCAAAAATTTGATACAGCCGTTGCCATTCCATTCGTTTATGAAATGATTCTAGATCATATTGAGCTCAAGTCGGAAAAAATAGGCGGCACAAGAAAGATAGTAGAGATAGATGAATCGAAGTTTGGGAAGAGGAAATATAATAGAGGTCACGGGGGGGGGGGTGGAGGGGCAGTGGGTTTTTGGTGGCATAGAGAGGGGCTCAGGGAAGATGTTTTTAGTAGCCGTTCACAATAGGTTCGCAGCTACTCTCGTAGGTATCATCGTGACGTGGATAGGAAAGGGTACAACTATTTTTTCAGATTGTTGGAAAGCCTATCATCATCTAGGGGGGGGGGGGAATAAAGGTTACAACCATCTCAAAGTGAATCATAGCGTAGAGTTTGTTGACTCCATCACTGGATGTCATACAAACACTATTGAGAGTGTCTGGCGACACGTCAAGGCCTCGCTGCCAGAATATAATAGGCAGGGAGATTTTAAATTTGTTTTTTTTTTTGTTCCGGCTGTCATGCGAAGAAAAAACATTGATATATTCCATGGCTTTTTAAAAATAAAATTTTTTTAACCCAGAAATCTCGGAGAATATTTAGAGCCAGAGTATTTATTTATTTATTAACCAGAAATCAGAGTATTTATTTTTACAGTTGTTATTTGTTATACTGTTATTGTTTTTTTCATGCTGCGATTTTTTTTCGGCGCCCGTAGTGTCGGACGGTCTTGGCGAATTTTAGTCGGGCTGTCGGACATGTTTGGCGCCGAAAAAAGTCGCCAAAATCGCCAAGTGGCGGACCATACGACAGCTGTTGCTCAGGCTATTTTGAGATATGACTTTCTGAAAAGTAGAAAATCTATCATTTACAGAAGAATAACTATTTGAAATTTAATGACATCACTGTACCAATTGTAAATCTTGATGGGAGGAAAATCAACGAATCTGAATGGGGAAGAAATATCTATGAAGTTAATCCTCCTAATAAAACCTACTTGCCGCCTAACCAAAGCACCATTGTTAATGTTCATATACCTGTTTTGCCACATTCTAGTGTAGAAGCGGGAGTTGTTATCAGTCCCAAATTGCAACATAAAGGTGTAGAGATAACATGTCCTATTGTTAACGCAAACAGTGACCAACGAGAAACCAATGTAAAAATCACTAACTTGTCTAACACTAACCCAATAATGTTAAATAAAAGTATGACAATTTGTATTGTCAACAATTTCGAAGAGATTCCCACTGACATTCATGTTTCAGATGTTCACTTTTGTGTGAGAAGGATTTTTCTCTTCATGGTGTCGACACACATCTCAAACACCAAACTGTTGAAACTCTTGTTGAAACATTCGAGTGCTTTTGCTAGCTCCACCATTGAGTTGTCAGCAGCTTTAACTGATCCTCACGAAATCACATTAGAACACGAAAACCCCATAAGATGTCCTGTATATAAAATCCCCTACAATTTGAGATCTGAATTTCGCAGTGACTTAGAAAAGGCTGGAATCGTATATAAATCTCAATCACAATATAACATCCCAGCACTTTTTGTCAAGCAGCGAACTAAGTGACACCTAGTTCTTGACTTTCGTAGGCTAAATGAAATCACAGTAACACAAGAATTTGTCATTCCCACATTAGATGACATTCTACACACACGAGATATCTGGTTCAAACTATTTTTCAGCATTGGACGTGAAATCTGCTTTTAATCAATCGTTTACACGAGATTGGAATAGGGGGCAACTTGCTGAATTGGATAGAATCGTGGTTAAGAGATAGGTCGCAACGAGTTATGGTGAACGGGGAATTCTCTGGTTGGACAGACGTCACAAGTGGAGTTCCTCAGGGAAGTATCCTTGGCCCCATACTTTTTTCACTTTTTATCGACAAACTCGATCAGGGTATCGATGGAATTACTAGCAAATTCGCAGATGATGTGAAGCTAATGGGGGTAATCGGGAATGAAAGCGATAGGGAGTTGCTCCAGACCAACTTAAACAAGATTGCAGCATGGGCAAATGAATGGAGCATGACGTTTAGCGTAGATAAGTGCATGGTCGCTCATTTTGGTTCGAACAACCCACGGTTCTCTTACGAGTTGAATGGTGTCACTATCCCGGATGCAACTAGAGTCACCGATTTGGGAATTCTCATTGACGAGCGACTTAAGTTTTCTGAACATTGTTCAGCGGTTGTCAAAAAAGCGAATAGAATGCTTGGTCTCATTTTCAAAATGGTCTCTTCGCGTTCTCCTAAAGTCATTCTTCCGCTTTTTCGAGGCTTAGTTCGTCCTGGACTGGAGTATGCTGTAAGGTTTTGGAGACCATACCTACAGAGGGACATAGACTTGGTTGAAGGGGTGCAGAGAAGAGCTACGCGTGTCCTTATTGGCACACAGCGCTTGAGTTATGAAGAAAGACTTCATTTTTTGAATATGTTTACATTGGATGAACGCAGGTGTCGAGGAGATATGATCGAAGTGTTCAAAATTTTCAATGGGATGGATAGGATGGACCATGAACTTTTAGTACACCGCCAATCGACTGCTTTTACAAGGGGACACCAGTATCGATTGGGGCGAGCGCCATCTAGAGTCGTCATCGTCAGTCACCGTTTTCAGCGCTCTGTGCTTTTGTTGATTATTTAATAGTTTATACTAAAAAATTGTGCAATAAAATGTAGGTAATGTACGTAAGAATGTGTGAGGAGTATTCTGGTGTTTGTTTGAGGGAATCTGTCTACAAATTCAAAAGTTATTGCTGTTCCACCGTGGCGAAGTTTTAACGGTCACCGTTGGGTCTGAGTTGAAAGAAAGAGATTGGAAAGAGAAAAAACATTGGGTGAGTTTCTTCAAACTTTCATCGAAAATGAATAATACGCCTCCGGATTTCAATTAAACATAATTGAAAAATAACTGTCAACATAGTAACTGTGAATGTGCCTGTGTCTTCCCCCCCCCCCCTCTTCCAAAAAAGGAAAAAAAAAAACTTCTCGGCGACAACGATCATGGGCGACCTCTATGGTTGAAAATGTAAACAAAAGCTAAACTGCCAGTTGAGTTCAAAATTATATCAAATATAAATTGCTGTAATTAATAGAAGCCCAATGCAACATGTTCCTCTTGTTTTTTGCCCCTGGTATTATTGTCTGCCATACAATATTTTGGAAAATTTGTATTTGTGGTTATATCAATGATCTGCCCTAGCTAAAGTACAAAATTGTTGCCACCGACATTACTATCCTGAAAACTGTTGGCTCGATTTCATTTGTTCGTTTTGTAACGGTCTTTAATTAATTTGCACATTACTTTCATATCCTATAATTTTCTGTGTTTGCAGCTCAGTAATTTTTGTCAATTTCGCGGGTTACCGGGTTGGATGTGACAATTTATATATTGGTGGTGAAGAAAAGCAAAAAATTTGCATACTAACTTATATGTATATATAGAATGATTGACATCCAATTTTACATTTCATAAATTGCAAAATTTGAAAAATTTATAAAAAAAAAAAAAAGTGTTCTTCGTATATTTTTGAAACTATTTTTTTATTTAACCCACCTTCAAAGAAAATTATGAAAAACCACACAGAATTTGATGTCTCACTGGACTTGGATTGTAATTACAACGAGGCATCATTAGTAAAAATGGGGAGGAAGTCAAGGTATTATCTTAGATCCTACCTGCAACAACAGGTAATACAAGACTCAATGACGGAATATCTTGATAAAAGATCGACGGAGTGTTCCAATAGTTCCCGTATTGAAATGATGTCACCTACGTCGTCCATATTTGAAACCGAGACAACAGAAGGCTCTCTTAAAACAGAGACAACAGAAGGCTCTTTTAAAACAGAGACAACATCTGAGCAAAAGGACCCACTTGCTGATGGTCAAAATTTCAATACCGACTCTATTATACACCCTGAACTGAAGATACAAGATGAAATTTCTGGGGTGGAAGCTCAAACTGATGAAAATGTTGATGATCACCTTTTGGACTCTCCAAGTTTTCTTGTATCAGATATATTCTCTGGTATTGTTGGACTTTCGAATGATCACCATTCTACTCCAAACAACAATGGAGAAATCAACAACTTAATCATGGACATTATCACCGAGCTATCAATGGAAGAGAAAAGACATCATGTAGAATTAACTGATGCATATAAGCTCAATAATGAAGGAGGTACTAATGCACAGTCATCGTCCCCGGCATCGGTCTCCAACCACGTACCTTTGCAAGCGGAAATAGTAGCACAGACAACTGAGTCAGAGAAACAGAATACCAGATTGTTATTAGGATCACAGACAACTGAGTCAGAGAAACAGAACACCAGATTGTTATTAGGATCACAGACATTTGTTTTTACTCCTACTGATGTCATTCCATCCAAATTCTACATGATCTCACCATTTGGAAACAATAATGATAAATACATTAATGATGGAAATAAGCTGGGAGGCGAAGATGATATTGATAAGTCAACGGAAAATTCAAATCCACGAGTTGTATCTGACAAACAGGATCCAGAGAACGGCACCATTATTCGTGACCTTAAAAGTCCTGAAAAGTTCCTGAATACCAACAGGGCAAAAACTAAACAGAATCCAGATGACAAAGACAATAATGAACATACAAAGAAGAAAATCAGCAAAAAGACCAATAGACCTGCTGTTAAAGGTAAACTATCCGACCCATTGAAAAGAAAACCAACAAATTCTAATGGGAGCAAAGAAAAAAATAAAAATGATCCCATAGCCTCCACATCACATGAGTACTCTGAACAAGACTGGATGGAAATCATTGCTACAGAGCGTTACAAGAATAATGTCTTGAACATCCAGGACATCTTCCAGGAGATCATACAAATCATAAGACATTCCACAGGCGAAGGCAAGACGTTTAAATTCGGAATTCCAACTCAAATGCGGAAAAAAGCGGAAAAATTGTTAGAAATTGTCAATTTATGGGCTCTTAGCTCCCATAATGATTTAAAAGATGCTTCTACTCAGACTTCGGACAATGTTGAGAAGAAAACAAATACTCCAGAAAAAAACTCTACAACTAGCGACACAACTTTGGCAACTAGGAAAGACAAGATGATACAAGTTCCATGTCCAAGAATTTCTTCTCCTTTAACACAAAAAACCAATTCGTTAACCTCACATAATGAAAACGAAGATGACAGTGCACCTTCATATGTCATTGTAGACGAGTTAGATTGTAATACCTTGCCCTTTCAAAAAGTCACTTATAGGAGGAACCAAAAGAATCTAAAACAACGAATACATACAGTATTATTATACAAAAATAAAAAATCCAACTCGAAACAATTTGATACCACCGGTCCAATTATAATAAAGAAATTTGAAAACAATATCCATGCCATCAGACATATAAAAAATGGCACGGCAATTGACTGCTATACCATTCAGGATTGTCTCAAAATAAGAAAATTTATTCTCAACAATCACTTATTGAGACAAACAATATATGTCATTTGTCCGGAGAAGAATATTTCTGGTCACCCACAACATTGGACTCATGATAAAAAGATTTTCCAGGAAAAGAATCCTCGACTCATCTCACAACCTAAGAATTTCACTACATACCTTCAGAATAACCCAAACCCTGTGAATAATCACCCGCCAATTTTCAGGTTTGGATCTGGTAGTGTATTGTATAATCGCCAACAAAATGCAAGTTTGGCCAAGCAGCGAACAGGATGGAATCGCACTACAAATTTTCGCAATATGGACATAAACAGAACTCGACTAACTTTCAACATCCTTGATCATGGTGACATCAATAGAGTCGTACATGATTTGGAAGAACAACTGACATACAGTAACCTGCATGAATACATTATTAAAACAGATGCAAATGGAAATCAACTCGTACTGACTTGCACAGATCCATTAGCAGCGAAAATTATAAGTTCGGAGGTGACCAATAACTTCAAACTTAAACTTCACTTAGAAATAACCAGCGACATAAGATATAAATTTTAGAAAAAAGAAGGGCACGCATCATCGAAATCAGTGTGTCTAAAAACGCAATTTCACTGAATTCAAATTAATCCTGAATAAAAAACAATTTCAAGCTAAAATTTATCTACTGCACACTAAAACTATGTCTCAGCAAAGTCTTAAGGGGCCCATCAAACTTTTACAGTATAACGCTGACCGTGCACTGGACACAACCGAATCGTTCGTAACAATGGCCGGAAAAGAAGGAATTGATTTCATAATGCTGCAAGAGCCGTGCACCAAAAACGGACAACTGCACGGTCTTCCACCGCACTGGAATAGATGGTCATCCACCAACAATAAAGCTGCAATAGTATGTACAAATTCCAACATTCATCCAGCCACAGTATGCAATACAACTTCCACCACAGCTGTTAGAGTATGTCTGAATAACAGTGATCTCATTATCATCTCGGCATACTCTTCTCCGTACGAAAACTTATCTTCTACAATTGATGAAATTGAAAGAACAATAAAGAGCAACAAAAATATACCTATATTGATTGGATCGGATCTGAATGGTCATCACTCGTTATGGGGCTACAGAGATGAAGATTCCAGAGGAAGAACAATTTTACAATTTCTACAAAAGAATCATCTCATACTACTCAATCAAGATCTACAAACTCCAACGTATGTGCACGGAAAGTCTAAAGGATGGCCTGATCTTTCCTTCTGCAATTCTCCAACGCTTTCGGCTTCTACTTCGTGGGAAATAAGCGACAAAGACACCTTGGGCCAACACAAGTACATTCGAATCAGCATTTCTGAGAGCATTTGTGTTTCATCTTATCCTCGATATCACGTAACAGAGAGAAAATTAAGGTTGCTTTGCAAAAAGCTGCAAGAACCTCTGAACAATTTATTGAACGAGCTGAAACACCAAGATACATATAATAATCAAGGATCACTAACCTTAGTAGAGAAAATTTTGGATCTTTTAACGACTGCATGCAGTAATACTTTCACTTTAAAAGTTCCCAAAACTATTTCCAAATTATCATGGTGGAATGAACATTTGACTAAAGAAAAGCGGAAACTTCGTGCAATGGAAAGAAAAATAAATTACGTAAAAGAAGATGACAGACCAGGATATATACTAGAATTTAAGAAAAAGCGTGCTATTTTCAAGAAACTAATTAGAAGCACTAAGAAAAAACAATGGTATGAATATTGCAGCCGAATGAAAGAACCTTACGGGAATTGCTTTAAAACAACGAAGAACAACAAATATTTCCCGCCGCAGCTCCTTCTTCATTTGCAAGAAAACCAAAAAATAGATATTGTGCAAGCAGCTGGACGTCAATTAAATCTTATTTATCCAGATCCGATCCGGAACACCGATCTCCAATCTCGTGACATTCCACTGCACACAAGAGATAAGACTATCACACACATGGAGATAACAAGAATCATTAACAAGTTAAACAATAGAAAGGCACCAGGTGTGGATGGAATTTGTAACAGAACTATCAAAAAACTTCATTGTCAGTTCCCTTCTCTATTCTATATCTTGTTCAATAAATGCCTGGACATTGGAACCTTTCCGGAACATTTCAAAAATGGCATGCTATTATTATTTCTGAAACAAGGGAGGAAGCCCGAAGACCTTGACTCTTACAGACCCATAACATTATTATCGAATGCTGGGAAGATATTTGAACGTATACTCATAAATAGAATGGATTATTTCTTAAACAAACAGAATTGGTTCCATCCGCTACAGTTTGGATTTAGAAAAGGGAAATCGACAGAAAAAGCAATAGACAACATGATGCAAGAATTGAAACGACAAAAAGAAAAGAGTAATTTCTCTGCTGTGATCCTTCTCGATATCAAGTCAGCATTCGATAATCTTCGCCATGAGCTCATATATAATAGGCTATCGTCAATTTCAACAATACCTGATAATTTACTTAAAAGCACTTTAAGTATTTTAGAAAAAAGAAGTATATCTATCATGACAGATAGAGGGCCTGCAACAAAGACACAGAAACAGGGATGCCCTCAGGGCTCCTGTAGTGGTCCTTTTTTTTGGAATGTTATTATTAACGACCTTCTCAAACATCAATGGCCAGACGATGTATGCCTACAAGCATATGCTGATGATATCATTCTTATAGTATCAAGCAACACATCAAAATCCATCAATGAAATTGCCACCCGATGTCTAAAAGAAATAGAAGAATGGCTTGAAATTAATCACCTGCAACTTCAAACGAACAAGATTGCATATTTCTGGCCTTATAGAAAGAAAGGACGCCTGAAAATCCAATATGATAACCAACACATCAAAAGAACACGGAACTTTAAATATCTGGGAATCAATTTTGACGAAAAATTTAACTGGATCTACCACATTGACCAACAAGTACTTAAAGCTCATAAAACACTCCAGTCTTTCTATAGGATTGGGGGCAGCAAGTGGGGTATTAACAGGCTATTCAGAAATATCTATTATCGAACCATTATCATCCCCCAATTATCCTATGGATCGAGTATTTGGTTTGCAAACCCCACCTGCAGAATGAAACGCAAGATGCTGACAGCTCAAAGGCAATACTTACTTTTTGTAACAGGTGCATATAATACTACGCCAACTAATGTGTTACAACTTTCCACTGGAAATTTACCTTTGGACCTTCAAATAGAAGTTATATCGAAAAGAAGCCGACTCCTTCTATTAAGACACAATGTCATATGTAACGATTTCAGTCTACTAGCATCTGCATACGAAGAAAAAATAACCTCATGGCCTCATCATCCAGCCATAGATCTTCAAGATAATCAGCTCATCACTGAAGAAAAAGACATTCCAACTGCCATCAAAATATATACGGATGGCTCGAAAACTTCTAATGGAGTTGCTTCGGCTTTTGTCGTCTTTCGCAACAACGTCATCATACACGAATGGTCACAAAGGCTCCAAGACTTCAACTCTGTTTTCCAGGCAGAATTGTATGCTATTCATCAGGCAATTCTCCATATACTACATGAGAACGAACCTATTCAGATTATATCCGACAGTCTTTCCAGTATTCTCGCGCTTAGAAATAATTTTTCCCCCACCCGACTTGTACGACAAATCAGAGCAAATCTAATTGACAAGCCCAACACTTTCATCTCATGGACCAGGGCCCATGTGGGTAATCAAGGGAATGAATTAGCAGACGCACTTGCTAAAACAGCTACTTCATCAGAAAATATGAACTCTGATGTTTTTCCTCCCTGGTCTCATGCCAAACACAAGATACTTTGTGTAGCGAAAGAAACTTGGCAGTCCAGATGGATTGATGGTGAACAACGGGGCAGAAAGGTCTTCCAAATCATAAATAAGACCAAAATCTTCAACCAACCATGGATTAGAGAAAGGACAATCCTATATAGTGAGCATGGCCCTGTTCCGTATTACTTAAGGAGATTTAAAATATCTAAAAATAAATTATGTGCTTGTGGGGAAATCGGAACATTTCCTCACTATATTTGGTCGTGTCCAAGCACTGCATCCTACCATCAGCCCCCGATTAATCTAAAACATTTCCACGTCTGGAAACGTCAAGTAATAAAAACTAAAAACTGGGCTGACATCATTAAACTTATCAACTTTCTAGAGGAAAATCTGTCGTTACTGCACAGCAAAAATGAAGAAGATCTCTTTGAATCTGATGAGAGTGGTGAAGACATCCCTGTCTTCACCATGGTGACTAGATCGATGGCCAGATCAGCATCGACACCCCAAATCTAATGACTACGCTGAAATTGTAAAAATGTGTTCACATTTTTTTCCTTCTCTCGGACTGTGACGTGCATTGTGCTTACCACAGATGTTTAATTTTCACTGTTTTTTGTTTCCCATAGTGATTTAACTAATTTTTATTTTCTACTCCTCATATACATATGTACTTGAAAGGACTGTGACGTGCATTGTGCTTACCACAGATGTTTAATTTTTACTGTTTTTTGTGTTTCCCATAGTGATTTAACTGATGTTTATTTTCTATTCCTCATATACATATGTACTTGAACGGACTGTGATGTGCATTGTGCTTACCACAGATGCTTAAGATTTGAATATTTCTTGTGCTTACCATATTTGCATTTTCGTGTTCTTCATATTTGCATTTTCGTGTTCTTCATATTTGCATTTTCGTGTTCTTCATATTTACATTTCCGTGTTCTTCATATTTGCATTTCTGTTGTTCCCCGTTTTTTTTTTTCTCTCGGACTGTGACCTGCATTGTGCTTACCACAGATGTTTATTTTTCATTGTTCTGTGTTTTCCAGTGTTATATAACTGATATATAGTATATATAACTGATGTTTTCCCCCACCCTTTTCATACATACTGAACTGTGACGTGCATTGTGCTTCCACAAATGTTTAATTTTCACATTATTTTGTAAATTACTATATATATTTTACGTCCCCCCCCCCATGTACTTTGAAAAAGTGTTCTCATGTTTGATCGGGTAGGGTGGATGGATTTGATGGGCTGGGGAAGGTGTTGCTACTTTTCCAACAGATACCCTTTACGTTAGAGGTTCCGTAAGGAATATTAACGTGGGTATCTGTCTGGTAGTTCAAGTTCAAGTATCGATTGGTGAGGGACAATGCAAGGTTATGGTGTCGCAGGGAATTTTTCTCCAATAGGGTTGTTAATAAATGGAATAGCTTACCCCCGGAGGTAGTAAATTGTAACACAATTGACACGTTTAAAAAGAAATACGATAAACATGTTGGGGTAAATCGAGAAGCTATCCATTCTTAGAATAAGACAACCATAAGTATTCTTTATGGGCATTGTATAATATTTTATCATGTGTATATATTGTTTGTAATTTGTGTTAATTGCATTTTTAATTGGGTTGCTGTATTTTTGAAACATATGCCATCCATATTTTTATGGGCATCTTTTTATCAGCCACCTCGTTGGGCATTTTGCCTGTTGTGGCGTTGTATTTGTATTTGTATCAGATACCACTACACCCAGATGATAGACACAAAACAGCGTTCTCTACACCTGACGGTGACAAATATGAATTTAATAGGTTGTGTTTTGGATTGAAAAATTCACCTTAGGCTTTTCAGTCTATTGCGAAGGAAGTTCTTGGTGATTTGTTACACAACGGTGCTCTTGTATACATAGATGGTATAATTTTGTTCACTAAGACTATTGACGAACACTTGGTGTTATTAGAAAAGGCACTTCAGAGATTTGAAGATGTTCGTCTCAAATTCAATCCCGAAAAATGTCAGTTTCTCACAAAATCTTGTAAATTTCTTGGGTACATAGTTACTCCTCAGGGTATGATGATAGATAAGGATAAGACCGTGTCCGTTAATGAATTTCCTGTCCCCACTGACCAGAAACAACTAAAATCCATCTTAGGCTGTAGTGGGTTCTATCGTCGGTACATAAAGAATTTTTCTTCTCGTGCCCACCCTTTAACTACACTTTTGAAGAAAATGTACCATTCGTATGGAATGACGAGGCTCAAGCTGCATTCGAGGACATTAAGAGTGCTATATTAAAGCCCCCTGTTTTGGCATTGCCAGATCCCTCAGCAGAGTTGCAGATAACAGATGCATCGTGTAAAGGTGTAGGTGCAGTACTTGAACAGAAATACCCCAATGGTGAAGTGAAACCCTTGTATTTCTTTTCTAAGAAATTGAATCAGTCACAATCTAAGTATAGTGCCACTGTTTTGGAATTTTTTTAGACCATTTTTAATTGGAAGAAATTTCAAGGTCTACAGAGACCATAAACCTCTGCAGGGCTTTCTATCCAATAAAACCCCAACTTCTAAAATATTGCATTAGAAATTGGCACTAGAAGAATTTAATTATGAGATATGTTATGTAAAGGGAACATTAAACGCAGTAACTGACCATTTGTCTCGCACAGTCAACAGTTTCACTATAGTTTTTCCTGAACCTGATGAACTTTCATCAAAGCAACAAAACGATAATAAATTAAAAGTAGTAATTGAAAATGTTTAAGAATCTAACACAGATCCTAAGTATAGAAACTGCCTGATTGACGAGAGAGGTATATTGATACATTTGTCAAAAAGACACTTAAAATCCCCTCGTCAAGATGTGCGAAAACAAGTTTGTGTCCCTCATTGCCTCAAAGCTAAAGTGTTGGAGTCTGTACATTCAGAAGCAGGAGGTCATTTGAGATTCACCAAGACATACTATCGTCTAGCAGAATTTTTGTTTTGGAATAACATGTACACACTAAGAATTTTGTAAACTCGTGCACAACCTGTCTTTCTCGTCTCAATGCTTTCAGGGTCACTTCTGCCCCAAATGAGCCAGTAGATCAAAGTGAGAGTCCGGGTGAAAGGTGTCATATGTATGTGTTTGGTCCCTTAAAAACTACTAAATCAGGTCACAGTTATGTTCTATCCATGATAGATGCTTTTTCGAAATACACACATCTCGTTCCACTGTCTGCCTTTGAGTCGACAACTATAGCTGAAGCGTTTTTCAACAATTACATTGAACATAGAGACTGTCCACGCAAATTAATTACAGATAATGATAGATATTTCATACATATATTCACTAGTGCAGAATTTACTGAATTTTGTAATGGTATACAGAAAAGACACATTTCCACATATTCTGCACACGTCAATGGACAAGTAGAAAAGGCCAAATATTTTAGCTTCCATGTGTAATAATGATGATTGGGACACTTGTTTGCCTCAAACAATGTTAGCATTGAATTCATCAATACATGAAGTAACACACACATCACCATTCTTTTTGGAATATGGTCGAAATATCAGATTACCATACACTTTGAACACAGAAACAAACACACGAGTCCAAATTTGAGTACATACAACACTTGGTACAAACATTGAATGAAGTATTTCAGTTTTGCAAAATTTAAAGGAACAAGAAGTTAAACATCACAGCTCACAGTAGAATCGGAAAAAGTAATGAAAAATTTGATTATTCAATTGGGTCATTATGTTTTATATAAAAACTCCAAACTTAAAACCAGGGTTGTCACGGAAGCTCAAACCTAAATTAGGTCCCTTTAGAGTGTTGGAGAGATTTTCAAAAGTTAATTATAAAGCTCGTCATGCACATAACACTAGAAAAACATTTAACACACATGTAAACAGAATGATCCCATACACTCAACGATTCTCACACTTGCACTTGGTGATCACAGAAGGGAATGCAATTGGTGAGCCAGAAGGTGAACTTGAGGCGAATGGCAACCCCGAACCTCAAGCCAGGTACGACCTAAGGCCAAGAATTTAACACTTAAAATGATGCCATTCAAATTTTTCAAGATGCAAAATTTTCTGATTGATTATATGAGTGTTTTGAGATATACTTTCATGAGACATGTTATCCATGCCTAAAACACAATTTTTTTTTTCAGTGTAGGCATTGTAAAATAACTTGTGTTGAGGTGATACAATTGTCATTGATTGGTACGTCTATGCATAACTTTAACACCTCCACACTGATCCCGTGGTTGAGTTGCAGTTCGACATATGAAACAAAAATGCATATATATATAAAATCAGATTAATTTAAAAGTTAACAGTAATTTTAATGTTGCAGTTCTCAAGGATAGTTGTGTTGATAATTATTGTATGAAATAACAAATTTTAATTTTGGTTGTTCTCGAATGTTTTGATAACAGTGTAAAAAACACAACGAATTCACACATCACATTTTAAATTTTGGATGAATTTTGAATTTCGAACAAGCTCCTGTTGTAAATACAAAGTCAGTATAGATGGAAATTTTTGAATACAATTTGTTTGTTGAATTTAAACTATTTGAGCCAGACATTGTTTCGATTGCAGTGTGTCAAATTGTATATGAAAATAGATTGAATTTTCAAGGAATTTGAATTTGTTCTAGAGTTGAGATTGCATGATGTTGAGATAGAGCAAAAATCAAAATTTTTTTTTAGAGTTGGTGAATGTGTATAATGAGTTTTTTTTCTTCATCATTGCAGAGCGAAGCAATCGTTAATATTGAAATTTTTTCTTGAATTCTCAATTTACAGGAATTTTGAGTTGATAATGGCGTTTATGGTATTGATGTATATGTTTGAATTTTGTGAATGTGTATTATTTGTTCTGGCGTCACTCTCTACTCAATTGTTTTGGTATATAGTCACATGCATTGTCTCTCCAAATTGAATATAAATCAAAATTTTGGCAAATCTGTACAGGTGGTAAGTGTGGAGAGGGAAGGAGTGGCCTTTTGAAATATGCACACATCCACATTGAGATATTACTACTACTAGTACTAAACCACACACGTACCTCGTCCATATTCCTTTGCGGAACCTCTAACGAATTGGTACGTGCGGGAATGTGTGTGTACGTGTAGTGAAACCTGACGTAAAGTTTGTTTCTGCGTAATGCTTGTTATGTGTAGTGCTGCCATCTGTTACCAGTTTTTCTAACTACGAGTGAAGTGTAATGATTGAATAATTAATCGTTGTAGGCCTGTTGCTCTCTGTGGCGAGACTTTTTAATGGGGAGATCGGCTCGCATTTGCGCCTCGAAGTTGGGAACCACAGGAAACCAACTTCAGCCGACCACCACCATGGCGACGGTGGGGTTCGAACCCGGATCCTCACGATGCGAGTCCGTCATTATGACCACTCGACCACCACAGCGGCACATTGAGATATTGTCAAGTCGTCACCATCGCAGCACTATCATCGAGGCATCGTCGACCAGGCCAAGTGGCACCAGAAGCCACACACCAGCATGCAAAGCGGTGGGCAGAATGGACACTTGTGGACATTGCGAAACATAATGAAAATAAAAATAAAAAGTAAAAATAAAGTAAAGTTAGTGAACTCTCAGTCATCAATTTTATCGGTGGAAAGTTTTCCAAAGGGGGAGGTGTGATATAGAGAGATAATTTGTGTGATAATTTGATAACACTACGCCAGTTGGCGCACAAGAGGGTGTCGTTTGGCGATATTGGATGAGACCTTCAGGAAGAAGAAAAAACGCCAAGACAGAGTGGCAGTGAACAGCGACGGAAGAAGACCCTCCTGGCGGCGAGTCCATAAATCACTCCCTTTCTCTCTCCCACAACTTGCCACCTCGCGTTAATTAAATAAATATGCAAATTTTAAAGTTTTAATTGAAGAATGGATGTGGAATAAACAGGAGCAATAGAACCTGGAGTTAAGAGTATTTATTTGAATTGTAATATGACATGAATGTCGCTCTCCACTTGTTAACACAAGATATAGTATATCACGTATAGTATAACACGTATATCTTGTGTTAACAAGTGGAGAGCGACATTCATGTCATATATATAGCCCTCTGGTGGCTCGTCGTCAATGAGCTATTAGCTGATCGGTTTCACCGTCCATTGCACGGTTCCGTTCGGCATATATACGCTCTAGCGAAGGAAAATCTCTATCTCCTCTGTAGCTTAGTGGTCAGAGCACTCGTCCGGCAATCGAGGGACCCGGGTTCGACTCCCGGTGGAGGCAGAGATGAGTTTTTTCCTTCCTTAAAAAATAAACATCTGAAATAATAAATATCTTCACAACATCCAGTCTTCCGTATATCTTGAATTGTAATGTCTAAATTTTAATTGATACATCGGCCTTCGTATCAATACTGATCATTAACAACTGCGGAATAGAATATTTTCACGAAAAACAATTCTTGACTTCATGTTTATGTTATCTTACCTTACGGTACGTTGTGTTATACTTTATGAAATATTTTCTGAAAAATTTTAGAATCAAAATGTTACAGTGACTTACCATCAATAGGAGGGATCACACTTCTTCTGCCGTAACGGCCATTTGGATAAAACTGTTGACCACTTGCCTCCGTGAAGCAGCAGAGAACCAGCACAACAGCTAAAACCATCACGCTCCAGCACGTTACTCGGTTGAACATTCTAAAATTAAATAGTAACAAGTAATTCATCATTCAAGATGATGTTATTTCGTATATTGTTTGGATTTTCACTGAATTTATGTATTATATATTTTTTTGTATTCGTACTAAGTATGCTTAATTTCTGTGTTACACAAAAACATGCGATGGTACGACTGCATTTCGCATATGTCTTACCCTCACTTGAGTATGGCTCAGTGATATGGGGACATATTCTTGCAGTGATGAGCATACGTATTGAACATGAACAGAAAAAGTTTTTGAGGTCATTATTCCGGAAGACATTTGGTGTGTACGTCCCAGATGCGCCTACTTCGGATCTTCTCTCTTTTTTCAAGATGACATCTCTCGATAGCAGACGTACAAAGCGAGATCTATCATTCCTTCATAAAGTTCTTCGCGGCAGAATCGACGACTATTATCTGACGAGCCTAATTAATATCTCCGTGCCATTTCGCGAGCGATGGGTTCATAGTTCCCGAAATGTTTCTTATTTACCTTGTGCACGCACGAACATTTTAAATGCTTCACCAATTTTGCGAGCATGCGGTTTTTAATACATTATAATACGGGTGAATTCCCAGATATATTTCACAAGGATTCCATGTTCTACTAGGTGCTATATGAATTTGTATATATTTTATGTTTTCTCATTAAATGTGCAAGCAAAGCACCAGGACCAGATGTTATCTATCCCAGGGTCCTGAGGGAATGTGCTAATGAATTGTCGAGGCCAGTCTCTCTCTCGCCCAGATTTACAGGAGTGTTTATTTATTTATTTATTTACACACCTGAACAGGCTGAGCCCAATTACAGAGATGGGAAACACACGGACATAAGAATACGAAAAATACAAGTAATGAAAATTAATAGAAAAGCAAATAATAATAATAATAATTTACACGTTAAAAATAAAATCATCAACAAACATATAATACAAAAATATATATGCTCAACGGAAGCAAACATTGAGAATTCAATATGAGGGAGACAAAATGTCCAAAATAGATGAGAAAACATAAAATATATACAAATTCATATAGCACCTAGTAGAACATGGAATCCTTGTGAAATATATCTGGGAATTCACCCGTATTATAATGTATTAAAAACCGCATGCTCGCAAAATTGGTGAAGCATTTAAAATGTTCGTGCGTGCACAAGGTAAATAAGAAACATTTCGGGAACTATGAACCCATCGCTCGCGAAATGGCACGGAGATATTAATTAGGCTCGTCAGATAATAGTCGTCGATTCTGCCGCGAAGAACTTTATGAAGGAATGATAGATCTCGCTTTGTACGTCTGCTATCGAGAGATGTCATCTTGAAAAAAGAGAGAAGATCCGAAGTAGGCGCATCTGGGACGTACACACCAAATGTCTTCCGGAATAATGACCTCAAAAACTTTTTCTGTTCATGTTCAATACGTATGCTCATCACTGCAAGAATATGTCCCCATATCACTGAGCCATACTCAAGTGAGGGTAAGACATATGCGAAATGCAGTCGTACCATCGCTGGAACTGAGGTGAATGGCCCAGACGACCATACGAGAAAACCAAGTGACTTGTTGGACTTTGACAAGACACTTTCCGCGTGAGCGATAAAGTTCAAATCACTCTTGAAAATTACACCTAAATCCATTACCATGCTCTTTCTTTCTATAGCTGCTGTATCTACGGTGTAATCGTAAAGCAATGGATGTAACTTTCACGTGAATGAAACGACACTGCACTTTGAAACATTCAGACCAAGATTGTCACGACACCAATCATTCAGATGCAATATATCATTTTGAACAGCCAAGCAGTCTTCTATGGACTGAATTGATCGATGAAATTTTAGATCATCAGTGAACATGAGGCAGCGGCTATTTTGAAGATACAACGTTAAGTCATTTACAAAGATAAGAAAAAGTAATGGACCAAGATTGGACCCCTGAGGAACACCAGACGTGCTTGTATATGGTTTAGAAAGATGTCCTGATGGCAGCCTAACGACGTTTGTTCTATCACTCAAATAGGAAGCGAACTAAGCTATAGATTCATTTGACAAACAAAGTTGGGAGCGTAATTCCGTTAAGAGTACATGATGACCTACGCGATCGAAAGCCTTTGCAAAATCTGTGTATATGGTGTTTATCTGTTGTTCCCCATTGTCAAGAGCAACCGACAGATCATGGATGAAGTTCGCAAGGCTAGTTACAGTTGAGCGTTTGCGAACAAAACCGTGTTGAAACGGAGTCAATGAAGGCGGAAAGTGATTATATAGTTTTTCATAAACCAATGATTCAAGAATTTTGACGAACGAACTTAGAATCGAAACTGGTCTGTAGTTAGTTACATTGGATGTGTCGCCCTTTTTATGAATGGGAACTATGCTTGCCAATTTCCACGACGAAGGGAAGCAACCTGTACTCAATGATTTATTAAATATAATTGTTAACGGACGTGCCAGTAATTCACCACAACCTTCGACTACGTAAGCCGAAATATCATCTGGCCGATGGCCCTGGATGACTTGAGCTTCCTTATAGCACATAAGACGTCAGCTTCCCTAAACTGTATATGGGCGAGATGTAAGAGGCCAGTTTCAGTCAAAAACTGCCCTTGTGGAATCGACTGTAAAGAAATATTTCTATTCGTAAACACAGATTCAAAGTAATCCGCGAAGGCATTAGCTGTTTCTTGGCCAGTTGAAGAAGTAGAGCCATTAAAGTGCATTGTGCTTGGAATAATGTCACGTTTTCGTTTGGACTTTATGAATTTCCAAAACAATGAAGAATCCCGTTGAAGACCATCTTCAATATGTTTTAAGTAGTTCCTATATGCAGTTTGAATTTTTTCCTTGCATAAGCGTGTGACCAAACAGAAGTGAAGTTTAGACTCCACACTCCCGGTACGAAGATATTTTTTCCTAGCTTGATGTTTTATGGCTATGCTGTTAATGATTTCACTGTTGAAACATGGACCATGGAAGGAATTTATGTCGATGCGCTTTCTTTTGTGGAACACAAGAGCCGAGTACCCGATGCAGACTTTCATAGAATAGACTCATCACAGAGTCAGCGTTATTAATGTGAAGGAGGCTGTCCCAATTCAAATATCCTAGCAAGTGGTACAGCTTAACAAAGTCGGCTCTACTGAACTGATAGGAAGTTATTCCACAATTTCTTATGTATTTCGCCAGGCATTGAACTTGGAGAAAAATTTCAAGTGACGGATGGTGCCTATCTTCTATAATTAGAGAACATTCACAGTGTTTCATATGGTACGATATCCGATTGTGGCAGGCAAGATCGAGAAGCCGCAGATTGGTGTTTGGCACTGTGTTAACTTGTTTCAGCCCATGATAATCCAGGTTATCCAACAAAATATTTACAATTTCACAAGCTGAGATAGGTTGAGGTGGATCCACTGACCAATCAATATTGGGTACATTAAAATCACCTATGATCATAAGCTCATGCATTTTCGAAACAGGGAATGCTTCTTCAACAGCTTGAAAGAACTCGATGTAATCAGCACTTACAGATTTAGGTGGAAAATAAACATTGCAAATAGTGACTATGTGATGATCGGAAGGCCTAACCCGAACGCATATAGATTCTGCGGAACAACACCATGTAGCCAATTCAGTGCTTTGCAGGTTTTTATTAACTGCAATTAGAACGCCACCTCCTTTACGTTGCCCCCCCCCCCTGGCTTTTGAAAATACACTAAAAATGGTATATATATACAAATATATATATAATTATAAATATATTGAGTGCATGTTTCTTGCCCCCCCCCCCCGGAAAAATTTTCCCCTCCCTGGAAAAAGTTGAAATGACGGCCCTGCAAAATGTATTGTTTTTGATAATTTGCATATAAAAAAAATAATTCCCTAGCGTAGTTGGGGAATTTTATAAATACGAAAAAAAATTCCAAATGAGTTATGTCTCATGAATATAGTCGGACCCCGATATAATAACAAATTTGACGATCGTGCCCCGATATAATAATAAATTTTACTATCGTACTCCAATATATTGTTACAATACATGTATGAATTATGTATATCATATACATAATACGTTTTATCATGTTTTATCGCATGGTTATTATGCATAATCGCCACTAAAAGCTACAATTTTTATTATTTATTAAATTAACCAATGATGCTTGGGTACTATGCATAATTTTGGGATGTCGACCGTGTTGATTTGATAACGCACATCTGACTCCACTCTGATCTGATTATAAGACGACTTGTCAACAATCACCAAATTAATTTATTTACAAAAATTCACACACACGAAAAAACATCAACATGTTATTTACACTGACTCGCAACAACTGTATATTTTTTCTTCTTCCGGTCGCTTGGCGCGCGTAATCTGCGTAGTCACTTTTAACGCCAAGTGTTCGCGAAACTCCCCCGCCAGTCTCACACTTCATTTGTGAGACGAAACCGAACTTTGCGACCGTATCGGGAGATGTAAGTTTTGTTCTTATCACTGGAACTGTCACTGGAACGTGATGAGTCATCCTGAACGGCTTCATCCAACAGCAAAAATGCCGGCTTTAATCTGTCGATGTTGACCACCTTTTCTTCGTCATTTACTTCCACTACGAAGTCCTTGGTGAATATACGCACAACACGGAATGGACCTTCGTACGGGCACTGGAGAAACTTCTTGAAGGGACCACGGCGGATGAAGACATGAGTGCAGGTGGTGAGCTCCTTCGGGACGTAGATCTTTGGAAGTCCATGCCGCACAGGATACGTTGGTTTCAGAGAACTAATGATCTTTTACAATCGGGCAATGTAGTCGGGAGAGTTAGACAATGGCTGATCGTCGTACAGCTGACCAGGAAGACGAAGTGAGGAACCATAACTCAGCTGGGCTGTTGAGGCATCAAGGTCGCTCCTATATGCTGACCTTAACCCAAGAAGAACCAATGGGAGAGCTTCATACCAGTCTGAGTCGAGGCCTTCCAGGACTTGTTTTAGCATATGACACATCAATGCTTGCTTGAGTGGCCTATGGAACCTTTCCACCATTGCATTGCACTGTGGAGTATATGCAGCCGTCCTTGCAATTTGGATGCCAAGCATTCGGGAAAGAGCCTGAAAAAGACCAGATTCAAACTGTCCACCCCTGTCGCATGTTACCCTCTGAGGTGTACTAAATCGTGCAATCCACCCATGTGCCAACGCTCTGGCGACACTTTCAGCCGTCATGTCGGATAGTGGCACTACCTCGGGCCATCTCGTGAATCTATCTACCATCGTTAGACAGTAACGGAAACCATGACACGGAGGAAGTGGTCCTATCAAGTCTATATGAACATGTGAAAAACGTTCATCGGGGACTAAAAACAAAGCCATTTTAGCATTTGCTGAAGGATGGTACAATAAAGTTGCCTCAGCCATGGCATTTTTTGCTTTTTCGAAAGCTGTGTCTAAGTCCGAATTCCATTCGATTTTCCGCTTGTCATTGTTTTCTGCCCCAACCAGTAACTTATTTAAGGGTGCAATAATGACCTCACTGTCTACAATAAAACGGTGATAGAAATTTATCATCCCCAAAAATCGTCTAAGTTGGCTAAATTCAAGATTGCATCAACTTTTTCTTTAGTAGGACAACAACCATTTTGATTGATTGTGTGACCTAAAAATTCAATTTGCTCTTTGCCAAATTCACATTTAGATTCGTTAATGACAATACCATATTCCAAAAAACGTTTAAAAATTTCTTCCAAATGCTGCTTATGCTGCTCCGGATTCTCACTAGCAACCAAAATATCGTCAATGTATGAAAAAACATAGTCCAAACCACGCATAATCTCATTGATAAATCTTTGGAAAGTTTGTGCTGCTGAACAGAGGCCAAAATTTAGAAATGGAAATTCAAATAACCCAAATGGTGTTATTATGGCAGTCTTGGGTATATCAGGTGGATTAACTGGAATTTGGTGGTAGGCGCGAACCAAATCAATTTTAGAAAATATGCACTTTCCATTGAGCATATGCGAGAAATCGTGAATGTGTGGTACAGGGTACTTATCTGGTACAGTAATGCGGTTCAGAGCTCTGTAGTCACCCGTGGGTCGCCAGTCAGACGAACCCTTGGGAACCATGTGTAAAGGGCTGGCCCAATTACTTTTTTAAGGCCTACAAATACCCTTATCCAGCATATAATCGAATTCTCGCTTGGCTATATTCAACTGCGCAGGATTTAATCTGCGTGCTTTAGCTGAAACAGGAGGTCCTACGGTAGGTATAAAATGTAATGTGTTATGCTTTACAGTATTTTGAGGTGCAGTATTTAACTGCGTGATTCCTTTATACTTGAGCATACACAGATTTGTCCAATCGGCATACACAGATTTGTCCGAAACTGTTTTTACTGCCTGAATGTCACAAACCGGCACGACCATGAGACACAAGATTTGTCAAAGGGTCAATTAAGTTGCGTTTTTTAATGTCAACAAGCAAACCAAAACGCTGTAAAAAAATCAGCCCCTATAATAGGTTTGCTGACATCGGCAACGATAAATGGCCACTGCAATGTACGGCGTAATCCTAAATCTAAAGTAAGCAATTTGACACCATATGTTTTTATATATGTCCCATTCACAGCATAAAGATTAAATGTGCTAGCAGTAGTTTCTTTACTCACAAATGATCTGGGATAGCATGAAACATTGCTACCTGTATATACCAAATATTCAGACTTATTTAAGCGATCTTATACATAAAGCCTGCGACTTAAAACCAAATTCCCAGAAGCCGCAGCTACTTCTGATGGCTTGACTCGTTTTTTGACCCATAGGAATAGGGCGAAACGCACTTAGTTGCCTTTTCTCCAAATCGAAAATGGTACTAACAAAGCCAATTTTCTTTTTTTACTGCATTACGATTTCTAGAATTAGAGCGATATCGACCTCGATTATTGTTAGATAGACGGTGATTCAACTCTGTCAAATTCTCTACTTGTTTTGTTAATTCATTTACCTAATGTTTGAGATCAACTAGTGTTGCGCTTTCATCACTTTTACCAGCAGTCAAATGAGAGACATTTACGGAAGCAACCGAGACATTCCGAGCAAACCGAGTGCATTCGCAAATTTTATCTGCCATCTGTGCCAATTTGTCCAAATTTTCGGAACTAATGGCCAGGACGGTTTGCACTGTGATCGGCAATCTACGCAACCATAAATTTTTCAAAAAAATATCATCAACGAGATCTCTCATTTGCCTTAACAACATTGAGGGTGAGCGATCCCCTAACTCAACATTCTCAAGTAATGTTTGAATTTTTTTCGTGTGAGAAATTTCAAATTCTGAAAGCAAACGGGCTTTTAGCTGAGAATAAGGCCGATTTGAAGGGGGGTCGCAAACTACGTCAGTAACATGTGACAGTGTTTCAGGGTCTAACGAAGCAACTAATGTGTCGAATTTTGTCTGCTCAACAGTAACAACCCTGAAACTGGACTCTAGTTGAACAAAAAATAGTTTCACATTGTTTGGCCAAAAATTTGGTACTTTGACAGACACACGACCACATTGGGATTCAACTTTCTCATCTCCTGAATTTCCAGGTTTCGGATCCGTTATTATGAGCGTGTTAGCTTAAATACCAATACGAACGGAATTGCACTATTAACACCCCAGAGGACACACGAGAAAGTGAACATACGAATCCAGCCTACCTTTATTCAGCCACGTGCCAAATAATGTTCTTGCGCCATTCCACACCACGTCACCACATTTGGGTGTCGACCGTGTTGATTTGATAACGCACATCTGACTACACTCTGATCTCATTATAAGACGACTTGTCAACAATCACCAAATTTATTTATTTACAAAAATTCACACACACGAAAAAACATCAACATGTTATTTACACTGACTCGCAACAACTGTATATTTTTTCTTCTTCCGGTCGCTTGGCGCGCGTAATCTGCGTAGTCACTTTTAACGCCAAGTGTTGGCGAAATTCCGTCACACAATCACCGGTAAATGTGATTTAAATTTAGGACAATTTATCGAACTCACCAAGACGATTAGAAAGTACATAATAATCAGTTATGTATAATAACCGCATATATGAAATTTACCGTAACGTAGCCTATATGTTTATTTATCTCATATTCAAATACACCTGTTAAATTTTAAATACTAAATAAATAATTTGTTTACTGACCGGAAACTTCATGTTTTTCTCCGATCTCGTCTTGATCTCGCATTTTGATTTCTGTATTCTCAGTGGGTAGGGTCATAGAGCAGAGAATTTGACCGAACGTGTTCGATCAGTTGCTCTTCCATCATCAACACACGAGCAAAAATCAAATTAAATGAAAACACGAAAAAAATTTGAATAAATCAAAACGCGAACAAAAAACAAAATTGATCAAAACACGAACGAAGCAAAAAGCACGAGGAAAACAAATATGACGTCTTCACATGCCATCACACGACTGACGAAAATATGAACGATCTGATTTTTTGGTAACACGTAATAAGGCGTGTTACGTCGGATTTCATGAACCGGCACATTCACACGACGCGTCAGCACAGTGTGAACGTACCTACAGAAGGCTCATAGGTGGAATTTATATCGCACGAATTTCTACGTGGTCCCACGTCACGTCAGAGTAGTGTGCACGGATTTTTGCGTGTTACGCCAGATTTCATCATCACAGAGTTTACCGCGTCACGTCAGCACAATGTGAACGTACCTACAAAAGACTCATTGGTGGAACTTTATATCACACGCATTAACGTGTGGTAACACGCCACGTCAGTGTAGTGTGTATCCGCCTTAAAACTCGTGTGACTTCGATCTAAGTCCATTCACATTTTGGTAGTACATTCTAATACCATTGCCATTGGACTTATTGGGTCATGGCATGCATTCATTTGAGCTGTCTGATCAATCTTTACATTTTGCGTTTCCGGGTTTGCTTGAACATTTGTGAGCTTACGTCGCGGTGTGTAAAACCGTCGTACCACAACACCCATTGGCCAGAAAGAACTGTCTGTCAGTAACTTTGTGCCGTCATCAGCGGGCACAGCTATCCTGAAAGATGCATATGGAAGATGCATAGTAGTGGTGTTGCTGAGGGTATCGTCCCAAGAGATTGGAAGGTTGCTGATGTTGTTCGATATTTAAAAAGGGTAGTAGAGGCTGCGTTCAATTATCATCCTTGACGAGCTCCCTCTCGAAAATTTTGTAAATTATTATCAGTAGGCAATTGGTGAAGTGGATAGACAAGAATAATATATTGTCGCAAGTTCAGCATGGTTCAGGAAGGGGAAGTCATGTGTAACAAACCTTCTAATCTTCTATGATCACGTGACTAAGGCTTTGGGTGAGCGCAAAAATGCAGATGTTGTTTACTTTGATTTCCAGAAGGCATTCTTCCACCATGGTTAAAAAAGCGAATAGAATGCTCGGTTTCAATTTCAAAATTGTCTCTTCGCATTCCCTTGAACTCGTACTTCTGCTTTTTCGAGACTTGCTTTGCCTCACGCTGGAGTATGCCATAAGGTTTTGGAGATCATACTCACAAATGGACATATATTACTTGGTTGGAGGGGGGGGGGGTGCAGAGAGAAGAGCTACACATGCTCTTGTTAGCACACAAGGCTTGAGCTATGAAGAGAGACTTCATTTTTTGAATATGTTTACATTGGATGAACGCAGGTGTCGAGGAGATATGGTCGAAGAATTCAAAACTTTCAATGGCATGGATAGGATGGGCCATGAATTATTAGTACACCGTCAATCGACTGCTTTTACAAGGGGACATCAGCATCAATTGGTAAAAGACAATGCGAGGTTATGGTGCCACAGGGAATTTTTCTTCAATATGGTTGATAATAAATGGAATAGCTTACCCCCGGAGGTATAGTAAATTGTAACACGATTGACACGATTAAAAAGAAATACGATAAACATGTTGGGGTAAATCGAGAAGCTATCCGTACTTAGAATAAGACAACCATAAGTATTCCTTATTTGCATTGTATAATATTTTATCATGTATGTATATACAGGGTGATTATAAAAAAACTATCCCGACATATGGGCCCTAACTATCATACCATTCACAGAAACTGAATGAAATTTTGGCATAAGGTATTTTGATGTATGCGCTCAAGAATGATATGGTAAACAACAGTGTCACTCTAACAGTTACGGTTACAGTGAGAAAATTTCGAAAATATCAAATGGCAACACCAAGTTTTTTGTATTGAAATGTGATCTCCATTGTGAAAAACCCTAAATAGCGTTCGAACGGCAACTGTAGTATGAAAATCACCGGCGGTAGATAGGCTAAAAGTGAGGACAACCAATAAGGACAGAGAAGCAGCATAAAATAAAGCATTTCATTGTGTTTCACAAATTTTCCACATGACCTTGTGGAGGACTAATCAGGCTGGGAACTCAGCCGAAGAAACGGTGTGACGAATGAAACGAACATTAATGCTCTGGTGCACGGCAAAGTCCTTTTTACTTTTTCCTTGCCTAGCTCCGGGGATTTTCGTGCTACAGGTGCCATTCCAACGCTATTTAGTGTTTTTAAGTATGGAGATCGCATTGCAATACAAAAAACTTGGTGTTGCCATTTGATATTTTCGAAATTTTCTCACTGTAACCGTAACTGTTTGAGTGACACTGTTGTTTTCCATATCATTCTTGAGCGCATACATCAAAATGCCTTATGCCAAAATTTCATTCAGTTTCTGTAAATGGTATGATAGGGGCCCATATGTCGGGATAGTTTTTTTATAATCACCCCGTATATGACATCCATATTTGTTATGGGCATCTTTTTATCAACCACCTCGTTGTGGATTTTGCCTGTTTTGGTGATGTATTTGTATCTTTGCGAGGTTATCACGGACGTTGCAGCTGTATTGTATTTTACCAAGCGATACTAATGTCCCCTTGTAAAAGCAGTCGATTGACGGTGTATAATTCATGGCCCATTCTAACCATGCCGTTGAAAATTTTGAATTCTTCGATCATCTCCCGACACCTGTGTTCATCCAATGTAAGCATATTCAAAAAATGAAGTCTCTTTTTTTTGCGTGGATGTTCTACTGCACATGTTGTTTCCGTTGCGATGCGCCCTCTTTCTTTTTAGGTAAAATGCCTTAATTGATGATCAAACTTTCCGAGGTCATCATTTATGGGAGTCTGTTGGACAGTTGCGTGTAGTTTCTATTCAAGACAGACATGCATTTTATCTTAAACGAAGGGACGGACTTTATTTCAATTCAATTTTTTCAATTTCAATTCAATTTTTTCAATTTCAATTCAATTTTTTCAATTTCAATTCAATTTTTTCAATTTCAATTCAATTTTTTCAATTTCAATTCAATTTTTTCAATTTCAATTCAATTTTTTCAATTTCAATTAAATTTTTTCAATTTTATTAATTTGTTTTCAATTTTTTCAATTTCAATTAAATTTTTTCAATTTTATTAATTTGTTTTCAATTTTATTAATTTGTTTTCAATTTTATTAATTTGTTTTCAATTTTATTAATTTGTTTTCAATTTTATTAATTTGTTTTCAATTTTATTAATTTGTTTTCAATTTTATTAATATGTTAGATGAATGATAACAATACATTAGGTTAGTGAAAACCACCAAGGAGACATCAAGGTCCCATACTGGTTGTTACAATGAAGTTAATTCAATAACATTTCAATTATCATACAGTGTAAAATAAAGAGTCATTATGCAGTGATTTTTGAGATTGAAAACAAAAAATTATGAGAAAAACATCAAAATAGGAAGGGGGTCGAGAGGGAATGCGATTACACGCACATATAATACATAAAATACAAATATATATAAATGCAACGGTCACAGGGGGGTGCTTTAGTGATTATAAAAAAAACTATAAATCAACATACGATTATGTATGAATTGGACTGGCAGAGCAGTTGACAGCAAGGGTATTTTAATGAATAATTCGACCGCGGGAGGTGAAAAGACAGTAAGATACACACAACAGAGAGTGTTTGGGAATCTGAGGATGAAATCAGAAATAATTTTCAATATTGAAAATTCGTAGCAAGTGTTTTTTGAGGATTTTTCTGAAAATTGAAAATGAGGGGGCTGTATAAGATCATTTGGAAGGCTATTAAAAAATTTAGGAATGAGAAAGCTAAAATGTTTTTTGAGTATAGTTTTATGAACTAAAGGCATTGAGTAAATAAAATTGTGTCTATTAGATGTTCTTGACGAGTTAAGAGGTAAAGAGAATTTTTTTTTTTAAATTATAAGTATGGATCGGTGAAAGTATAGATGTTTTAAAGGAAGGGTGTTTGATTGAAGAAAAAGTTCATTTGTTGGAGTGATGTAATTACTTGCCAAAATTTTTTTTGTAAAGAAATAATGGGTGCAATATTGGTGACATAATCACTTCCCCAGAGAGGTAGACCATAAAGTAAGTGTGAATGAAACATTGAATAATAATACGTTAACAAGAAAGATCGGTTTGCATATGGTTCAGGTTGAAGAATTTGTATAAAAAGTTTTGATTTTAAATGATTACAGAGAGATATCCATTATGAGATATCCATTTTAGATTTTGATCAATATAAATACCTAGGTATTTTATAGAGGATATTTGTTCTATACGTTGACAATCACATGAATTATTACTAGTACAATTTGGTTCATGGAAATTTATGTCATAGTCAATATGTGAAACATTGTGTAAGGAAAAGATGATCAATTTACTTTTGGAAATATTGATATGGAGATCATTAGCAATAAACCAATTACGAACTCTTAACAGATCGGTATTTATATTGTTGATAAGTGTTCGGTAGAACTGCATCTGAATGAAGAATTACAGTATCATCTGCAAACGTGATGATTTTACCCTTGATATTTAAATTACAGAGATCATTGATAAAAATTATAAATAATGGTCCTAAATTAGATCCTTGGGGGACTCTTTTGATTATCTTCATGGCCTTACTTAAACAATTATTGCATTTAACTTTTTGAGTTCTATTAGTGAGATAAAATTAGTGACTGGATAAAATTGAAAGTATTTCCTCTAATTCCATAGGAATGCAATTTTGAGAGCAAGATTTCATGATTCACGCTGTCAAATGCTTTTCTTATGTCCAGAAAGATACCTATTGTTTTTCTAGATTGGTCAATATTCTTGTAGACATATTCAGAAAAGTTTAAAAACGCAGATTCAGTATTTCTATTTGGTAGAAAACCATTTTGGTTATTGGAGAAGAAATTATTATTTAAAAAAGAATAAATCCTCTAGTTTTAATAAGTGTTTCAATTATTTTCGAGGTAGGTGACAATATTGAGATGGGCCTATAGTTGCTGAGGTAATTCTGATTACCATTTTTAAAAGTAGGAACAACTATAGCTGATTTGAGTGATTCAGGAAATTCACCCCTTTCAATGCAATTATTAATACATGCATTCAGGAAGGCTTTTGAATTTTAGTAGTCAAAGTATCATAACAAGATGCAGTGTCTTTAAGAGATTTTGCTATTTTGTAGACTTAAATTTGATCTGTGGGGGGCCAGAAAAATTGATTTGTCACTGCGAGGAACATACTGCTCAAAATTTCCATATTCATGGGTTTGTTGTGTAATATTTATGAAATGGTTTTTAAAATCATTAGTCAGTACATGCAAATTAGTTTCCGAAGGCAGACTGTAGTTTTTTTATTATATCCAAGTATTTTGTTAATTAGTTTCCAACGTTCGGATGATGTAGAGCAATTCGAAAACAAGTTGAGTAATAATTTTTTTTTGTCGCTCTAATTTGTTTTTTGAGATATGTTGCGACGTTTTTGTAAGCATTCTTGACTATTATGTCAAATGGGTATTTTTTGTTTGATCTTGGTTAAGTCAACTGTTTCAGAGGTAATCCAAGGTTCATTTTTTTTATTTTTCGGTTTGATCTGTAAGTATGATGTATGATTGTTAATTATGGTTTCAAGTTTAATCATGAATTCATCAAAAACCAATCCTGGATTTTCATTTGTAAAAACAAAGTTATAATGTTGAAGATAGGTTGCGATTCCAGATAAGTCAATTTTTTTTAAAGCGTTTCCTGTCAGTATTATCAGTTCTTGGATCAATGAAAACTTGAGTTTACAAGAAATTTAATAATGATAGGTCAAATCTGTAGTAATTATACACTGCTCAAAACAATTAGGGGAGCAAGCAAAAAAGTGAAGAAAACCGTGCGAGACAGCCACGTATTGGCATACAATGGATAGTACACGCGTATCAATGCGCAATACAGAAAAAAGACGTAAAAAAATTTGGAATTAAGCTTTAATTCTTTGAAAATATGGAAAAACATGAAAAGGTGATTTAGGGCAACAATTTGGTTACATGTAAACGATAAAAAAAAGTACTGTTTAGACATGATGCATGAGTTTTAATAGCGTGTGTGGTCTCCTCGAACAGCTAAGACTGCTGCACACCTGTTTGCCATGGATGCGATGAGGTTATCGATCAGACTTTGGGGAATACTGTTCTACTCCTCAAGAAGTGCAATCTGCAAGTCTCGGACAGTAACAGGCGGCCTTGGTCGCGCAGCAATGCGTCGTCCGAGCATGATTGGATTCAGGTCAGGAGAGCACGCTGGCCATTCCATACGCTGTATTGTTTCAGATTCAAACATGTTCTCCACCAGACGAGCTCTATGCGGTCGGGCATTATCATCCTGGAAAACAAAGGAATCTCCAATGGCTCCAGCGTAAGGGATGACATGAGGTCGCAGTATCTCGTCTGCATAACTTCGGGCCGTCAAAGTGCCATTCCGAATGATATGCAGGTCCGTACGTCCACCTATGCTGATTCCACCCCATACGTCCAACCAGCTCGTCTGTATTGTGACCTTTCACGAACGAATGCGGGGTTATTTCGAGTGCCCCTGTCCCTCCATACCAGAACACGTCGGGTGTCACACTCCAGACTGAATCGGGACTCGTCTGTAAACAGCACTTGGCTCCAATCATGTTGCTCCCAATCTCGATGTTCAGCAGCCCATCTTCTTCGGGCCGCACGGTGGCGTGGGGTCAACGGAATGCAGACCATTGGCCTACGTGCATAAGCCCTCCCTCATGAAGCCGATTACGTACTGTTTGGCTGGACACACTTCGTCCTGTTGCCAAGAGCAACCGTCTTTGTAGCTGCGTAGCATTCTCTGTTCTGTTTCGACGGGCTGTTAACCGTATATACCGGTCATCAGTTGCTGTAGTGGCGCGTGGCCGACCTTGCCCTGGTCGACGTCTAACATTTCCTGTTTCTTGGAATCGATTCCACAGCCTTGCAACAATACTTCTGGCGACTTCAACAGCGTCCGCGACACTACGTTGTGTTTGCCCGGATTCCAGTCTGCCTATAACACGCCATGCCATGGATTCCGGTAAATCACGTTGTTGAGACATCCTCAAGACACCTTGTCTCAAAAATAAATACTGCGCAATCGAATTTCACAGTTACGGCAGTAAAACAGACCTTTCTGCAACATCCCGATTTCTGCCCTTATCTTCTTTTTCTGGTTTTTGACGTATACATCTTTGCGTAATTTTGTTAAAACCATGTGCTCCCCTAATTGTTTTGAGCAGTGTAGATGAAGAAATTTCCTTGATTTGAATTTCCTATGAGTTACGAATAAAAATATGATCAATACAGGAGTTAGTGAGGTCTTGTTATTTTGAAAATTAAATCCATGACTGGATAACATGTCCTGATAATCTGAGTGGGTACCAGAATCAGTTTTAAGGATGTCAATATTTATATCACCAATTAGTAAAACATCTCTATATTTGATATTTTTAAAAAGTGAACCAAGTTCTTCAATACATTGAGTTTGTGAGAATGAATGTGATCTGTACAAGCTGAAGATGGTAAATTTTAATGTAGGCTCTTGAATAACTATCAATTATGTTTGCATTACTATAGAATCAAGTTCGAAAAACTGAAGGGTATAAACGAAAATTCCGCCTGAACTATTATAATCTCTGCATCTCGTAAATAAATTGTAATTTGGCAATCTATAGTGACCAACCTCATCCTCAAAAACCCAAACCTCAGACAAAACACAACATATTGTGCGTACGCGATGGCGCTTCGAGCGGGTACATCAATCATCGCTCTGCTCTGGAGAAGTGGCTTTCTCTTCTTACACGTGCCGTCGGTGACGCCACAAAGGAAATATGATTGATCAAGTACCCCCCCCCCCCCACGAAACTTCCTCATGAGAGTCCCCAGACTGGAGCCCTTTTGAAACTCGAAACATTTTTTACTTGTATTCATTTTACCAGCAAATAAATTCCAGGTCCCTAATGTGAAGGACCCTGGACCCGATTCGCAGAATTTTAGCTGGGGCCCACACTGGATAAAGTGTAAAAAAAAAAAAACATCCAGGGCCCCCAAATGAAACCTGTCAACTACTACATGGGGCACAGCTGCCTGGAAGCTTGTCGGACAAAGCTCCTGTGAGGGCCACGAAAAATTTTCATTTGTAATTTCACAACGAATAATATCCAGGGTACCCAACCAGTTACCCGGGACCCAATTCGCATACTTTTAGTGGGGCCCCTGACTGGCTTTATCTCGGGCTACCGATGTTGCAAATTTTACAATTTTTAACAATAAAAATCAGTGAGATTCATCCAGCGACGCCGAAATGAAACCTGTCAACTTTTCCAGGGGGCCCCGACATGAAGGCTTGTCGAGCATCCCCCCGTCTTTCATTACACTTCTGTTGGCTCCCAAAACAATTAAATACGAGAACCTACACTATATGTCACATATGAGGAGAGAGAATATAATCCATGCATCACTCAACACGTTCATTCATTGGGAGGCCCCTCTCTAGCACCTTAGAAACACATAACAGCCGGGAAGTCGATTCCGAGATCTTCCTTTCTCTCTAACTCGGTATCCAGATTTTCTCCTGCTATTTTAAGGTTTGATTACGGACGTCCCAGTCCCTTGGAAACTCCACCCATTTTATTTGATTTAATACATCATCTCTAAGTTTCTATTCGTTTCTTGAAGGTTTATTCATGAGATTGGCTATTGCCTATCCATCCCTAATTTCTTTGTCCTTGTGACTCTCCGTTCAAGACCCCGAGAACCCTAGCGGCCATTACCTAACCTTTAACCTCCTCAATCTTTCTCTTTCATCGAAGCTTCTCATGACTAACATACTCGGCATATTTTAGATCCTCTGTTATACTTTAATTGCATTCCTTAAATAAAGTGATTCTATTTCTACTTAAATGGCCGTCATCTATTCTCAATCTTGAAATTTGTCTTTCATTCGTTGGTCCCCTTTATTTTATACGATTCACCGCTTATTCTCCAAGACAAAACTTCTCAGACACCTACTTGCCCAGGGCACCCCCGGAATACAACCGACCAGATGCTTTCTGACCGTAACTAAGGGATTCCCTATTGAATGGCGACTGCCCCATCTACTTACATAGGTCTGTGATTGTATTTCTTTTAATTGGGAGACTGTTCCCACCGGCTTGAACAAAGCTTCTTTCATCGACATATAATATACACGACGCCACTTACTTTAAACCCCTAAGAAACATGTCCACCATCCATAGACAACCATTCTTATTTACGTTCCTATTATTCAATTATTTGTTTGCTGTACCATAGTGGTTACTGCAGCCTGTTTTATCGGCACCTGGAGACCTACAGCTCTTTAGAATTAAATCGAAAATAACAAATTTAAATACTCCAAACTATCAATTTTAAATACATCCGAAAATAATAATTTTAAATATTCCCTCTATTTTCTATTTTTATTCTATTTAACGGAGGGCCTTGAAAAATTTTCATTTGTATTCATTTTACCAACGAATAAAATTTAGGGTCCCCAACGAGTTATCCGGGACTCAATTCGCATACTTTTAGTATGGCTTTATCTCGGGCTACCGATGTTGCACATTTTACAATGTTAAACAACAAAAATAAATGAGATTCATCCAGTGCCCCCGAAATGATACCTGTCAACTTTTCCATGGCTGCCCCCGACCTGGAAGCTTGTCGGACACATACCCCCCGTGAGAGCCACGAAAATTTTTCATTAGTATGCATTTTACCAATAAATAAAATCCAGGGCCCCAACCAATTACCTGGGATCCAATTCGCGTACTTTTACATGGTTCGTACGGTCCTTGAAAACCTTGAAAAGTCCTTGAAAAAAAAAAGTTCATTTTCAAGGCCTTGAAAATAAATAAGAGTCCTTGAAAAATAAATAAGAGTCCTTGAAAAAGAATTTTATTTTAAGAATTCTGTGAGAGTCCTTGAAAAATTTGTGTTTTCCGAAATAGTTTTCGCCACTTTTTTTTTTTACTTCGTAAGTGACGTCCTTAAAAAGTGCAAAGCACAGGGAAAAAGCCTTAGTAGCCAATAACCCTGGATAATTGGATTTAAAGCACGTTTTTCCCCATTATTATAAAGCCGTGTTTTCGTAGGAGCAGGTTTTTTGTGCCGCGTGCAAAGTGAATCGCCCAGCGTAATACGCCGTCCACTCACCAATAATAAGAAAACAAGTTCGACTGTTTTCCTAGAGAGCGCAACAAGCCTCACACTGCAGTGTTTTACGTCGGGCGTGATTGGCCGACTGTTTCTGGAGGAGTCAAATGCGTTGTGCGCCACTCGTTTTACCGATCTTCTCTTCATTTTTGTTTTCTTTCACTTCCCTTCATCGAGCTCGATGCTTCCCTTCAAACCGGAGCATGCAGATGACAGAGTAGCTGATAGCAGGGCCGTGAGCTGATGCGCCACGGTAGGAATACACAAACGCGTAGTGTGATTATGTAAAACGTTTCTGTCGACGCGAAATGATACATCGGTTCATGCGGCGCCAAAAACTTATGTTGGAATGTTTTTTCCCTTTTTATTCTCTGTGCACGTGGAACCGCTCGGCCCGACGCAATATGTAAATCGCTGGCGGCATGCTCTCACCCTCACGGGAGCTCGGCTTTGTACTGTAGGCTGGTTTTTTTCCTCGTCTATGTCGGGATTGTTTTTTTTCTCCCTGAGATTGCCGGTTGTTATTTGTCGGCCGTTTTATTTATTTATTTCTTTTATGATCGTAAATGATCTTGTTTTTTTTCCTTGCAACTTTTATGGAATAAAAGCTAGAGTTCAAAATGAACTTCCGATCGTTGTTTTTTTTCTTCAGCTCAGTCGGCACGCTCTGGCCCCCAACAACCAACCTATTTCTAGAGTAGAAGTCCTTCTGCAGTTGCCCCCCCCCCTCTCCCGCGTTCTAGTACCGGCGCTGGTATGACGTCAGTGGTCTACATAATTACTTGGAAGATCACGTGACGCGTTGAATGTCGGCGCATCTCCGTTATTTTCTAATGGTATCCATAGTTGTTTAAAGGAGTTTAAAACAATAAATGAAAGAAATAATTTCAGTATCGATGATATGATTCCAAAATTAATGAAGGAAAAAATTACAGAATTAATGAAAGAAAGAATTACAGAATTAATGAAAGAAAGAATTACAGAATTAATGAAATATAATTCCAAAATTAATGAGAGATAATTCCAAAATTAATAAAGCAATAATTCCAGAATTAATGAAATAATTTTAGAATCAATAAAATAATTCAGCATTAGCGAAAGAAACAAATCCAGAATTGATGAAAGCAATTCCAAAAGTTATGAAAAATTATTCCAGAATTGATGAAAAAATTCCAGAATTAATGAAAGAAATTATTCCAGCATTAATGAAATAAATAAATCCAGAATTAATGAAAGAAATAATTTAATCTTTTTCTATCTTTAGAAGAGTTCTTTTTTTTAGTCTTTAAAAGGAAATTAATTGCAATATTTAGAGACTAAACTACGTTTCAATGAGGAAATTGACAGGCACGAACTGTGTTATTCAATGTGTCATATGTTTTGTATGATATATGTGGTTTTTGTGTGATATATGTGTATGTGGCCTCCTTTATTCATTACAGATGATGTGAAATAAAGTAGGTAGAAATGTAATCTCTGAAAGTTTTAATCAAAATTAAATATGCGCCTATTCATGTTAAAAATATGCTTTTGTAAAAAAAGTCCTTGAATTTTTAAGTTTTACCTTGAAAAGTGCTTGAATAGTCCTTGAATTTTTTTTCGTTGGAAGAGTACGAACCATTTTAGTGGGGACCCAGACTGGCTTTATCTCGGGCTTCCGCTGTTACAATGTTAAACAAAAATCATTGAGATTTGCGCTCCCCTAATTGTTTTGAGCAGTGTAGTATCGCTACAGAGTATCCCCCAGTGAGTAGGGTGAACGATACATGAAATTACTGCGAAATATATACGCATATGCCCGGTAACATGAAATACAGTATTTTTTTCTTTGAATTGGTTACTAAAGATGATTTGCATTATGTGAAGCTAGAAAAAATGTATATATAAAAATATAAAAATATATAAAAAATAAAGATAGAACAAAAAGTTTTGTTGTATGCATAATAAAAAAGTTGATACATAGATTGATTATACAGGGTGATTATAAAAAAACTATCCCGACATATGGGCCCCTAACTATCATACCATTCACAGAAACTGAATGAAATTTTGGCATAAGGTATTTTGAGGTATGCGCTCAAGAATGATATGGAAAACAACAGTGTCACTCTAACAGTTACGGTTACAGTGAGAAAATTCCGAAAATGTCAAATGGCAACACCAAGTTTTTTGTATTGGAATGCGATCTCCATACTGAAAAACACTAAATAGCGTTGGAATGGCACCTGTAGCACGAAAATCCCCGGTGCTAGGCAAGGAAAAAGTAAAAATTACTTTGCCGTGCACCAGAGCATTAATGTTCGTTTCATTCGTCACACCGTTTCTTCGGCTGAGTTCCCAGCCTGATTAGTCCTCCACAAGGTCATGTGGAAAATTTGTGAAACACAATAAAATGCTTTATTTTATGCTGCTTCTCTGTCCTTATTGGTTGTCCTCACTTTTAGCCTATCTACCGCCGGTGATTTTCATACTACAGTTGCCGTTCGAACGCTATTTAGGGTTTTTCACAATGGAGATCACATTCCAATACAAAAAACTTGGTTTTGCCATTTGATATTTTCGAAATTTTCTCACTGTAACCGTAACTGTTAGTGACACTATTGTTTTCTATATCATTCTTGAGCGCATACCTCAAAATACCTTATGCCAAAATTTCATTCAGTTTCTGTGAATGGTATGATAGTTAGGGGCCCCATATGTCGGGATAGTATTTTTATAATCACCCTGTATATAGATTGTCATTGATTATTATTGTCATTGATTGATATTGTCATTGATTACTGCAAATGCGGCAACATATCGTTTAGGAAAATGAACTTCGTCCATATCGAGTTGTACTTTGTGAAACTGATTGTTCAGACTGTTTTGTTGTTTTATCTGAATTTTCCTTTTTTCCCCAAATGCAGATTTTACGCGATCAATTGACACTTTGACTGTTCGGTTCGGAGGTTCGATAGTCACTGTCTTGTCATTTCTGGTGATCACTTTATGTGATCCCATGTAAGGCTGCGATAGTGGTGGACGCACAGTATCTACTCACAAAAATACGTGTGTCGATCTTTCAGAGATGGATGGACATACATCGCTGTTTGACCATGTGCTGATGTAGGCACAGGCTTTAATGTATGCATCTTTTCTTTGAGTTCCGTCACGAAATTCGGAGAATATGTTGCTAAGGGGCCATTCAAGTATTACGTAAGCAGATTTTCAGCCATTTTTGACCCCCCCCCCTCTCTTGTTATCAAAACACTGACCCCCCTCCCCCCCACTGTCTGCAAAATTTCCTCAGCAGCTTAGAATATTTCATATCTTCAAAAAGGGGTGGTTGATGACGTTAGCAAACCTTCAACCCCCCCTCCCCCCTTGTCATCAAAAGTCAGAAAATCCGAAACCCCCCCCCCCGATGCTGACGTAATACTTGAATGGCTTTGAAGAGTCTCTGAGAATATCAGCTGGTAGAGGTAATGAAGTACCGTACACAAGTTCTGATGCACTAGCTCCGATGTCTGGATTGCTGTTCTGATACCTAATAGCACAATGGGTAGTGTGTCAGTTCAGTTTTGATTCTCGTGAGTTTTGATTGCCGATTTTAAATGACGGTGAAATCTCTCAATCAGTCCATTTGATCTTGGGTGAAAAGCTGTAGAACAAATTCGATTTGTGCCAAGAAAGTGATTGAGTTCCTTGAATAGATTTGAATCAAATTGCCTTCCTTGGTCCGTAGTGATAGTAGAAGGACAACCAAATTTGTTAATCCATCCCGTAAATAGTGCTTTGCATACTGTTTCGGCGTTGATGTTGGAAATTAGGACAACTTCAGGCCATCGACTGTATCTGTCTATGATGGTGAGACAATATTGCATTCCTTGTGACATAGGAAGGGGTCCTAGGATATCGATATGCAGGTGTGAGAAACGTGTATCTGGAGTTGCAAAAGTTCCTAGTTGTGCTCTTGTGTGGCGTTGAATTTTGAACTTTTGGCATTGTTTACACTGTTGCACTAATAGCTTAAAAAACTTCTGCATATAGGGCCATACATATCGCTCAGATATCAGTTTACTTGTGGCTGAAGCTCCTGGATGGGAAAGGTTATGAAAATGCCTAAAAATTGTTTCGCGTTGAGATTCAGGTACAAATGATCTAGCTATACCTGTTGATATGTCGCAATAAATATTTGTATCAGCTAGAGGAAATGGTATCATTTTTAATTTTATAAAGAAGTGTTTCCTTTTACGTAATTTTGGATTTCAAGATCAGTTGATTAAATTTTAGCAAATTCTCCGAAATCTAAATCTGGTGCTGATGAAACTGAATCTACCTCAATGCGACTTCATGCATTAGCTACGACATAGTCGGTTCTCTTTTTATATCTTATACGAGTTGAAAACTGAGATATAAAATCAAGTTGGCGAAATTGTCTTGGAGCACATTTTTCTGGTTTTTGTTTGAAAGAAAAAATTAATGGCTTTTGATCTGTAAAAATTGAAAAATTTCTGTCTTCCAACATGTAACGAAATTTTCTTATGGTAGTAACAGTTCTTCTGGGTGTCTGATAATTTTTGAGAAAGAAAGGCTATTGGTACCCATGGCGTGGTCAGTATATTGCATTAATGTGCCACCAACAGCGTTATCAGAGGCGTCAACTGTGATACGAAGTTGTGCACCTGGCTTTGGATGCTGTAGCAAAGTGGCTTGAGCCACTTCGTGAAAAGCAGTTTCAGCCTCAGGGTTCCACTGTATTGTCGGCTTGATTGCATGACTTTGTTAGTTTTGATTTCTTTTTATTTTGTCGACCTTGAAGAAATTTAACTAATGGAGATAATTCCCTTTTTAATTTTTAAAGTTTAATTCCCTTTTCTGAAACGCGTTAAAGCCTAAGAAATTAATGTTAGAAACACCAAAGATGCATTTCGATGGTTTAAGACTTAAACCATAATGATTTAGCCTATCGAAAAGTTCGCGCAGGTGTTTGAGATGTTCTTCCTCTGATTCTGAAGCAATCAGAATATCATCCAGAAATGCATAAGCAAAAGGCAAACCGCGAATAACTTCATCAATCGTTGAAATGTAGAATGATGAAAATGAATCGTTGAAATGTTGCGGCTGCATTGCATAGCCCAAATTGCATTTTTGTACCTTCGTACAGGCCAAAAGGAGTAGTTATGGCAGTTTTATGAATATCATCTGAATGAATGGGTATTTGATGATATGCTTTAATCAAGTCAACAGACGAAAAAAAAAAAATTTTCATGCAGTTCTGCAGTGAAATCTATAATATTAGGCACACTATACCTGTCTTTCACTGTTTGCGCATTTAATGCACGATAATCACCGACTGGTCTCGAGTCTGTATAATTTTTTTGCTACAAGATGTAGTGGAGAAGCGTAAGTAATTTTTGAAGGGCGCATATGGCCTAAATTAATAATTTGCTGGAATTCATCTTTTGCGGCACGTAAAAAATCTGGTGCAAGTCGTCGTGGTTTTGCAAACACCAGTTGTTTCAATATGATGCACAAAGTTATGCTTTACCACCACGTGCACATTTGCACGTGGTGGTTTTGTTATCTCAGGAAATTCCTTAAGTAACTGATGATATTGAGTGTCGCGTGTAATCAGCTTGATTGAGTGAATTGATCCCGATTGAATTTTTGCTATAGATGATAAATTGGTTACCGAATTAAATATTTTTCTTAATTTTAGATCAGGAGTAAGAGAGACCGAAATTGAAAAGAAAATCTGCGCCTATTATTGGCGTGGACACATTTGCTACTAAAAATGGCCATTGGAATTTTCTTCGTAAATTCAAATAAATTGTGAGAAGTTTTTGTCGATGTACATTTATGTTTTAATACACTGGTTTAACGCGATCGACAGAGTTCGCCGGAATAAGCGAAACGTCAGATCCTGTATCTATAAGAAAATTCATGTTCGTCTTTTTATCTGTTACAGGCGACGGGATTTTGTGGGCAAAGTGAATGCTGCCTCTACACTTTACTTTCCGCGTTTCTCGAATTATTGTAAGTACACGGTTGTTCACATTTTCTGGCATTTTGGCCAAATTTTCTGTGATATGAACAAAACCGATTGTTTTCCCGACTACGAATTCTACTTCTATACCTAAAATTACGTCTGCCTCTGTATCGAAAATTAGGCGTTCAGCCTAGAGCTTCAATACGATTCGATAACTTCCTGATTTCGGCAATTGAAAATTTTTCGAGGAACTTACCGTTTGAGAGGATGCAGAGGGAGTGCTGACTATATTGGTGCAACATTGTACTGATTTACTTCAATCCCACGAAGTTCATCCAAGGAGAGTGGCACAACGGCAGCCAAGATGGATTGTACGTGCGAAAGAAGGCGTTGCACAAACAACGGATCTAGAAGTTCATCTGGATCGTTATATGGCTCCGCAAGGCGTTTCATGGAGCGGAGCAACTCAGATGGTCGTCTGTCACCTAGTTCTTCACCTGTCAGTAATTTCCTGAGGTATAGGGGACACGCCAAGTTGGCGACTTTTTTTCCGGCGATAAGTTGCCATCGTTGGCGTGCTCTGGTTTGTTGTTCTTCTGCTGGGTTGTCGTTGTTCCAGAATATTCGAAGAATTCTGCGAGGCAGTGGCGCTGGTGGTTGTTTTTCCGTGTTCCTAGCGTTCTAGCGCGTCTTTCAAACGGGTTTTACTGCCATTTTAAAACTGATTTTCTCTTTTTTCCATTCTATTCTCTCTCTTTTTTTCTTCCAAATGACGTCACCTTATAGCCGCTGCGTTTTGAAAAACCGTTGGGATAGTTCTTCATATTTTCTCTTCCTTCCGTATATATGATGTAGTGTGTGTGTCGGATTAATTGGAATTATTTTGGATATCTTTTCCCTCAGGTTGTACCTTTAATATTTTCCGATATTTATTCTTTTCTACATGCAGGATGCTCCTGCATCGTTATTATTTTATTTATTTATTTTACCGTTGTTTATTTATAAGAACCCGGATTCCCGAAAAGAGAGTCCGGGTTTTAATTTATAATACATAGAATATATTTATTTATACAACATGCAGGACCGTTGTTTATTTATAAGAACCCGAATTCCCGGAAAGAAAGTCCGGGTTTTCATTTATAATTATTTTTTTATTATAATTATGCTTGTTGGTTTTAGCATTTTTATGCTCGCTCAATTCAGCTGTTATTTACGTTTCCATTTCTCTTGTGTTTCATGATATTTTTCATATTGTTTTCTATGCAGGATATTTTTTTTTTCGGCGCTCGTAATGTGTCTAACGGCCTTGGCGACTTCTGATGGGGTCGTCGGACATATTTGGCGCAGAAAAAAAAGTCGCCGAAAATCGCCAACCTGTCCCCTATACCGAAGCTGTTCCCAAACAATTGACAGGCAAACAAACGCGTGAATAGGAGCAGATTTAGCTGGCATCTTTTATGTCGTCTACGAATTCACCTTAATCCTGTGGGTGTACCTTAATGAAAGGGGGGGGGGGCAAGATGTGATGCATCAATTAATAACTTTTTATGATCCTTTCATATTTAGCATAAGGAAACAACGAACAAAAAATTTAAGATTACCGCAAAACGTCTTCAATAATTCAATAACCCAAAACTTGTTTTGACTATTTCAGCGATATCATATATATATATATATATTAAAAGTTTCTCATTTTTTGTGATAATATATATATATAAAATTGATTTTTGATCGTTACCAAATTTTACATATACTCGTAAACGAAACAGGACCCGCCTTGAACGATAGGCTACTGTAAAAGTTCATCAAAACAGGTCAAATTCCCGAAATTGTCGGGCAACAATGGTTCTTGAGCCTCAATAATGACATTTGGAATGTTAACTTTGTTCACCGCGGTTCCCTAACAATACCCCTCAGACATTCCTTCACTTCTTCAGGGCTCCCAGTATGTTGAGAAAAGGTGGGAAACGCCGGGTATTACAGTTAGTTGTTAATAAATCATAATTATGATTATACATTAATACATCGTTGTGACTATACGATTTTACACCCAGACCACGACCAGAAATATTTTTTCCATCCATTACGAACTTTTTATTATAAATTTCTGTGTTTAAATTACGTTTTATGCTTATTTTAACTTCCTAGTTTTACTTTTTTTTTTAAGTTTTTTAATGCATCTCACCAATATTCTTACATGCTACTGCAATTCAAATGTCATATATGATGAGATATCACGAACAAATTATGTTTTTTTTTTTTATCGCAATTCTTCTAACAATAGCCATAACAAACATATCATTTTTTATCCATATCATATCCTTAAAATCCCTTTTATCATATAATTTATGCCCTGCCGTTAAAAAAGCATAATATTTATTGTTCTAAACAGTTTTCAAGAATATGCAACGAATTTCGAGGCGAGTAAAGAGTTTTACCACGTTTTTCACAAAACGCCAGGACCGTCATTTCAACTTTTTCCAGGGGGAACAAAGAGCATGTACTAAAGGTACGCGTATATATATATATATATATACCATTTGTAGTGTATTTTCAAAAGCCGGGGGGGGGCAACGGCCCTCCCCTGCCCCCCCTAAATGACGGGCCTGCAAAACGCACCACTGTGTGATGGTGGAAATTTGCAACTGAATACGGACTAGGTGTGACAACTCTCAGTGATTTAAAAAAAAACAGATGGATTAAAGTCTCGCAAAGGTTTACAGAGTTACACCCGTATTTTCATGGTTTTAACGTAACCACTGAAGACGACCGAAATCTTCCAGATTCGAAAGAATGCTTAGATACGTTTCAGGAACTCCCTGTATTCCAGTCCTGTAATGAGAGGATGTGTCGCAGTTGTTGAAAATTGAGAGTGACAATCCAGGATAACATTTTTTTGGATGGCGAAGAAATAATTACGAAATTGAACGATCAAGTTGTTCAGGATGACTGTGGAAGTCATGAAGATGAACCAACGGCAGATGTAATAACGCACAGTGAGGCAGAACAGTGTTTCACAAAATGTCTTGCGTGGTTAGAATCGTGGCCAAACACTGATCCGCTTCAATTTTTAATGTTGAAAATATTACGGGATGAGACGGCGAAATGTTGTTGAAGCAAGATGGATTCATTTTTTTTTTCTTTTGTGATGCGCTGTCTTTCTTTCATTTACTTTTCAGAATAAGTCGGTTAATTTTAATTATTTTAAGGTTTTTGTTGCTGAATTTCAATTTATTCCTTTGTATTATCGAATTAGTTTCGAAATCGATTTTCCGAACACCTTTGTGTGTTCGGATAATCGAGCGGCAATCATGGATGACTAACACCAACTGCTGGATTATTGGTTGCTATACAATAGTATCGCTACACTGTCAACTTTTCCATTAGGGCCCCGACCTGGAGGCTTGTCGGACATCGCCCCTGTGAGAGCCACGGAAAATTTTCATTTGTATTCATTTCAACAATGAATAACATACAGTGCCACCCAACCAAGGACCTGGAGCCCAATGCGCCGATTTTTATGGGGGGGCCCCCAGACTGGATATATCTTGGGCTTCCGCTATTGTAAATTTTTCAATGCTAAAGCAGCAAGAAAACAATGAGATCCATCAAGGGCCTCTGGAAATTAAACCTTTTAACTTCCCCGTGAAGGTATATGTGCAATGCCCTGCCCTGAGTACCCCGACCCTATGTGTTGGGAGCACGATATATGTATATTATACATATATCGCCAGTACTCATAGATAGGGTGTTGTTGCCTTGAAATGGCTCGACAAACTTAGAAGGGTGATATTAATTATCAAGAGGAAAAAAAAATGCCTGAAAACATGATATCACAAACCATGTTTGGTCGGTCAAAATCGCCAAAATACACGTTACTTTCTGGGAAGTGGATTGGACGCGCTGGACCTGTTGCTTGGCCCATCGGACCTCAATCCCTTGGCCTTTTTCTTTTGGGGGCAATTTAAATCACTCGTGTAATCAGACGCCTGAGAGAGGATCAATGCCAATGGAGGATCTCGTAGCATGAATCGTCGTCGCTGCGGCAGACATCGCTAGCACTTCGTATATTTGAGTGCGTCCGACAATCGTTACTCCGTCGCTGTCGGCTTTGCACTGATCTTCGCGGTAGCAACTTCGAACAACTCCTGTAGTATTTCTCTTCGTCTATATTCTGGCATTGAACTGTGTGCACATGCTGTATTGTAATCATGCTGTCAAATAAATGTTTTTCCTCTTATTATTTGGTCATTTGTTCACTCGACGTCACACTCTTCATGAGTATTTTTGTGATTTTCACCGACCAAACGTGGTTTGCGATACCATGTTCTATGACAATATTTGTTCCTCTTGATGCTTAATATCACCCTTCTGAGTTATATATATAGAAAAATGCACATTATGAAAATTAATTTTTTTGTCGAAACTCAACAATATCAGCGCCATAGGCAGCTGTAATATGCAGTGTAGTGAAAAACATTGTAAAAGTTTCATATTTTAAATGAAATACTGCAAACAAATTTTCCAGTTCACATATTAATTTGTTTGTAGTATTTCATTTAAAATAGGAAACTTTTAATATTGTTGTAAGGTAATTAGGTATTGTAAATATAAAGATTATACATTCTTTTGCAAACAAAAAAAAAACACGAAGCTCCATTGAAATTAAGTCTAAGGTCATATTATGTCTAAAGGACATACACAGATAATGAAATGATTAAAATGATTACGACTTTAAAAATTCAAAGCCGTAGAACACATCAATGACTAACAATTGCATATTGAATGTTCAAATCAGTAATTGGTGAAACCACCTCTTCCTGGTGGCGATACATGCTTGTATACGTCGACATAAGGAGTGATAGATTCCTAATCTCATCTTGCGATACATTCTATCAAACATTCATCAGTTGTTGCTCCAGATTTACACATATTGGGGTGCCCGAATCTTGCAGCCTACTATAATCAATTTCTGTTAATTTCAATATTATTTAAAGGCTATGAACTCAAAATTTATCTTTAATAAATTCATTGCGACGTACCCCCTAAGCCATACAATGATAAATCGCAAAAGGCCCTTAGCCCGCGGACCAAATATGGTTCCGGAGGTTTATCTGATGCGGCCTGCCCTTCTCAAACCTAATTTTGTAAAAAAATGAACTAAGCGGCACATCTAAAGATCGCTTAAGTGTTCCGTGGTACAATTCCAGAACATTTAAGCAGCCCGTGGCATATTTTCAGATCACTTAAATGACCCGGGACACAGTTCCAAAACACTTAAGCGATCCGTGACACATTTAGAGATCCCTTGAGTGACATGTGACATAGTTTTAGAGCACTTCGTGCAGAATCGCACAGCGTACCGGACGAACTCATGTTGGAACTGTTTCTCCAGCATTTGCCGACATCTGTGCAATCCATCTTGGATGCGGTCACACCACTTACGTTGGTCAAAGCGGCTGACATCACCGATCACGTCATGGATGTAGCGGTAAGTACCTGTTCTACATCATCCGCAAGTTCCACAGAGGAACGTTTTTTGTCGGAAATCGAAAAGCTGCATCACAGAACCGACAAAATTTCCCGCGGAAAAAACTGCAGCCCGTACCAAAATCGATACCCACGACAGCGTAACAGATCGAAAACTCGCGACGAGTGTTGGTGAGTGACCCAGTGAGTGACCGAGACTGAGTGACCAAGTAAGTAAGTGATTGAGTGACCGAGTCAGTGATTGATTCAGTGACCCAGTGAGTGATTGAGTGACCCAGTGATTGATTCAGTGACCCAGTGAGTGATTGAGTGACCCAGTGAGTGACTGAGTGACCGAGTAAGTAAGTGATTGAGTGACCGAGTGAGCAAGTGATTGAGCGGGTGAGTGAGTGAGCAAGTGATTGAGCGGGTGAGTGAGTGACCCAGTGAGTGACTGAGTGACCCAGTAAATCAGTGATTGAAGGAAATACCGCGAACTCTGCGCAGAGATTAAAGAATTTAGTTGATAAGTATCATCAAGGATGTGACATTAAAGACTATTTGAGAGGTATAGCTCATAATGTATCATTTTAATTATGATATCAATATTTGTGAGAAATGAATATTTTTCTCCCGTTTTTTCTTACATTTGCGTGTTATCTGTTTTTCTAGATTAGTAGATTGGAACCCTTTAATTATAAATATGTAAGGAAGAAAATCATGTCGAAAATTGTTAAATAAATACTGTATGTTTTGAATGAAAATTATGTCAGATATTACTAATTAAATATTGTAGGTTTTGATTGAAAATTACAAATTAAATTTGTATGTAATGAAAACTGTGTGAAAATTATCCTTCTAAAATACTCCTCTAACATTTCCCAAAAAGAATGTCATTTTTTTGAAGCTGTGGTTCCGTGAGTTTCAGTTTTCGAAAATGTTATTTGTCCAAGAATTGGATGTTTAAAACGAGATAACTCCATACGATTTTTGAACTCATGCATATAACTTTAAACAATATGAGGCTATGGCTTTCTTTTACCAGTTTTGCTGATGGAGAAAATTAAACTTATCTAAGTATATATAAGTTATATTCACTTTATTCCATTAATTTTTTTTCCATCATCAGTAGTAGGACATAATTATATGGCCTCTACAAAACGAACTGCGTCGTAGCGAACTAATGAGGTGGGGATCATACATAATCACCGGTAAATGTTAGAAAATAACTGAAAGAACTCTAGAACAATATTCTAAAAGTGAAAGCAATCCAGCCAGACTCGGTTATAACGCCGAAATCCCGCGAAATCTTCGATGTCGTTATAACAGAGTTTAACTATTTAAAATACTGGTTTTAATAGGTGTGGCATCATCAACAACCAATTTCAATCCACTGCTGGATGTAGGTGTCCTCCTTAGATTTCCCCTCAAACGAAATGCGATATTTTATGAAATTTTCGGAACTTCTATATGGTAATATTGCAACAACAAACTCAAGAAAACTTCGACTATAAACGAGTAAAACCGTGCCATTTTTCAAAAGGTCTGGATGGAGAAGAAAAACAGAAAAACCAGACTGTCACGGAAAATACGAGACAAAATGCAGGACATGTGGTCACCGATGCTTAGACTAGATTTTTAAAGATTTGTAAAATCACCCCTACCATCAGCGAGCTCTAAATCCACCCCCGTCTTCAACATATAGGCTTGTGTCATCTGCGAATGAAATTATTTTACCGTTCTACTTCATTTTACATAAATCATTAATATAAACTAGAAATAATTATGACCCAAGGGCCGATCCTTGTGGTCGAAAGGTCCCTCCTTTCATTATACTTCAAATGTGCTGATTTTACCATTTATTATGGCAGCTTCTTTCCTATTGTAGTAATATGTTTTAAACCTATATAGTGCCTGCTCATTTCCTCATTGCCTGCTGAGAAGTGTTTTTATTTGTTAGAATATTTAAATCAACATAATTGAATGTTCGTTTTAAGTCTAAGACTGTAAGTCAAATGTCAAAATTCACCCCCCCCTAATAAAGGGGGGGGGGTTCAAAGGTTATATGGAGTAATCATCACTGAGCCGAAATCCCTGGGGGTCTATTACGCTCATGTCGTTATGCCCGCGTTTCAAACGTGTTTGGGGTTTGCGGTGCATTGTGGGATAGATTTACGTCACCATCGCTAAAGGTTGATTTTTCTCACATCGTTACTAGCGATTTTCGCTATAGACATCGCTACGTGAAACGTTAACTAACGAGAACCGGAGACCACTCGTTATGTTCGCGTTACGGAAATAAACATGGCCGCTCGCGCGTACATTTTTCGATGGTGAGAGCAACGGAGACAAATTAGTTAGAATTGGAAATTATTCATTCATTATTAATTTATCAAGTTGTTCATTATAATGAATAATAATTCTCTGAATTACATTACTTAATTTAGTAACATGATTTAGAGACAGCATTATCGTTTAAAATGTTATCTGTACACATACTGATTGGAAAAAATTATTCATAGTGGTAAATCGTTATAAATTATTATACTCGGTACAAAGATAAATCACTCTACACAACGTTATTATTTTTTTTAATCTTGTATGGAAATGTCTTTATTCTAATCTTAAACTCATCTCAATATAAGAATATTATTTAACTGGTAAATCTCTCTATCGCGATGTTTTCAAGACATTTTGAAATTTGCTCAATATTTTTTTTACATCTCGTTCAAAATCGACGTCAATATATATTTAAACGTCTCCAGATTTTCCCCTTCTTAATTCGTTTAATAACATTGATATTTTGTAATATGAATTAAGTGTTGCTACTTTCTGTGCAGTACACAGAAGCGTAATGCAGTAAACACCATTACACACACACTATACTCTGTACACTATAAAAAATCAAAGTAAATTTTATTAATCAACAAATAAATTTTTTCTAATCCTTGAGTGCATTTTCTGATCGGAGTATAAAAAAGATGTCAACAACAGTGTAAATTTGGTGGTACTTCATTTTCATGTGTGAAACAAGAAAACCAATTTTCTAATTAATGATGTAAATAAAAGGTTACTTGTTCTTGATTTTGACTTAATATCAAGACGGTAGATAAATGTGTTAAAAACATGGTAAGATATATTTTTGATAGTCGTTTTGGAAATTCATAACATCATTGAACTTCAATAGAAAATCATTTTTTAAACGTAATAATTTAGAAAATTTCCCCGCGCCAGTATCATGTGCGTGCATAGCCTACCTTTTTCTCAAATATTTGATGAAAATAAAAAAAATCCGGATGAATTAAAAAAAATGCAGCTTAGAAAATTAGGGACAACCAACACACACTAACGCGTACAAATAAATAAAATAATAATAACGCACGTGCTGCAGCACTCGTTGATAGTGATGATGATTATCAGCAGCGGAGAAAATTATCCGATTGGTCCATCCCTTTCGGAGCTAACGCAACTCTCGGACCAGGGAGTTTTTCGTAAAATAGATAACGACATACCGCTGGTTGCTGAGAAAAATCAAGTTTTTGACGATGGTCGCTGAGATTTGCGTTATGAGGCTCGTTGAGAATTTGCGTTAAGGGCGTGACGTCACTAACGACCTCGCTGTATAACGACATGAGCGTAATAGACCCCCTGAAGTCATAAATATAAAATTTAGTAAGCATTATATTTTATTACCAGTTGTTATCCGCGGCTTCGCTCGCGTGGATTTTGCAATCTCAAAATTACTCTCACCTCATAACTACCATGGGTGATGAACTTTCAGAAATCCTGTCTTAGTGTGTATGTACATTATAAAATATAATACTAACTAATTTCATATTTATGGCTTAAGCGACTTCGGCTCAGTGCTGATTGCTCCATATAACTTTTGAAACCCCCCTGAGGGGGTTGAATTTGGAAAAAATCCCTTCTCAGTGAGTCTATATTACAATATTGATCTAATGTCATATTTATAGCTTCAGCTCGGCATGATTTCAACGTTGACCTCCCTCCCTTGTTGAACCCCCCCCCCCCACCTCTTATGATGCCCTTAGGTTGTCGAATATGGAAAAACTATTTCTTAGTGAGTAGTGAGTCTTTACGTCGTGAAAAAAACTATTCACAAAATTTGATATTTACAGCTTCAGCGGTTTTGGCTCGGCGATGATGAATCAGTCAGGACATGTTATTTTATATACAGTACTAGGGGGCTCTGCCCCCCTACCACCTGTGGCGGCCAACCCCCCCCCCTTTCTCTTCGCAACATATCTTGTTTATTTCGTTCCACTTCATCAGCGTGCTATGGAAAGGAACACGTGAAAGCACCAGCTTACTGAAGAAGCGAATTTTATAATAATAAAGCAACAAAAAACAAATGTGATTCATCAAGTAACCCCAGAAAACTTCCCCATGGGGGTCCCCAAACTCCAATTCGTTGAATTTTAGTGGGGGCCCTGACTGGATTTATCTCGGGCTACCGATGTGTTGCAAATTTTACAATGTTAAACAACAAAACTCAATGAGATTCATCCAGGGACACCCGAAATCAAACCTGTCAACTTTTCCATGGGGCCTCGGCCTGAAGGCTTGTCGGACATACCCCCTGTGAGTGGCCACGAAAATGTTTAATTTTTATCAATTTTAAAACGAATAAAATCCAGGGCCCACATCCAGTAACGGGGACCCAATACGCAGATATTTAGTGTGGCACCCAGACACTGGATTTATCTCGGGCTTCCGCTGTTGAAAATTCTACAATGTTAAACGACAGAAAAGAATGAGATTCATCCAGTGCCCCCAAAATGAAACGGGACCCCTGACTCGGAAGCCAATCGGGCATCCCCCTGTGAGCGCCACTGCAAATATTCATTTTACCAACGAATAAAATCCAGCCCCCCCCCCCTCACGCAATTACCCTTGACCGAATTCGCAAATTTTATGGGGTCCCAGACTGGATATACCTTGGGCTTCCACTATCGCAAGGACCCCTGGAAATGAAACCTTTTAACCTCCCCATGAAGGTATATGTGCAATCCCCCGGGTACCCCTAACCTGCATGGTGGGAGCACTGGTGATATATGTATATTTTACGAATACATACCTCTCGGCATGACCTTCTTATCGCTTTTTGATATTTTCACACAATAAATTAAGCACAGAGGGGCCCGTGAAAAAGCTGGTTTGATGCCCCGCCATCTATTTCGGCTTAGGGGACCTGCTGTAGGATGTGGGAAACTCTGGGTACATGCACATTACTTGGTCCCGATGTGTCAAATGGGTCCCGATATATGCAAGAGTTAAATGAAAACTTCATCCCAAAATCGTAACTGACTTCCGTAACACAAAAGCGTAACAGATTTCCATCACTCAAAAAACGTCACCGACTCCCGTAATAAAAAAATCGTCACTAATTTCCGTTGCATAGGAAGTGTATATATATACATATATAGTAAATATAGAGTACATATACTACACTGTTCAAAACAATTAGGGGAGCACATGGTTTTAACAAAATTACGAAAGATATATACCGATAAGTAACATAAAATGAATCATCCATAATTTAAAGCCTAGCAGGAAACGCAAGAAGAAAACTTCTTATGCAAATCAAAGTTCATGACGTCAAAAACCAGAAAAAGGAAATAAGGGCAGAAATCGGGATGTTGCAGAAACGTCTGTTTTACTGCCGTAACTGTAAAATTATATTGCGCAGTATTTTTTTTTTGAGACAAGGTGACTTGAGGATGTCTCAACAACGTGATTTACCGGAATCCATGGCATGGCGTGTTATAGGCAGACTGGAATCCGGGCAAACACAACGTAGTGTCGCGGACGCTGTTGGAGTCGCCAGAAGTGTTGTTGCAAGGCTGTGGAATCGATTCCATTCCAAGAAACAGGAAATGTTAGACGTCGACCAGGGCAAGGTCGGCCACGCGCCACTAAAGCAACTGATGACCGGTATATACGGTTAACAGCCCGTCGAAACAGAACAGAGAATGCTACGCAACTGCAAAGACTGTTGCTTTTGGCAACAGGACGAAGGGTGTCCAGCCAAACAGTACGTAATCGGCTTCATGAGGGAGGGCTTATGCACGTAGGCCAATGGTCTGCATTCCGTTGACCCCACGCCACCGTGCGGCCCGAAGAAGATGGGCTGCTGAACATCGAGATTGGGAGCAACATGATTGGAGCCAAGTGCTGTTTACAGACGAGTTCCGATTCAGTCTGGAGTGTGACACCCGACGTGTTCTGGTATGGAGGGACAGGGGCACTCGAAATAACCCCGCATTCGTTCGTGAAAGGTCACAATACAGACGAGCTGGTTAGATGGTATGGGGTGGAATCAGCATAGGCGGACGTACGGACCTGCATATCATTCGGAATGACACTTTGACGGCCAGAAGGTATGCAGACGAGATACTGCGACCTCATGTCATCCCTTACGCTGGAGCCATTGGAGATTCCTTTGTTTTCCAGGATGATAATGCCCGACCGCATAGAGCTCGTCTGGTGGAGAACATGCTTGAAGCTGAAACAATACAGCGTATGGAATGGCCAGCGTGCTCTCCTGACCTGAATCCAATCGAGCATGTCGTTTGGGACATGCTCGGACGACGCATTGCTGCGCGACCAAGGCCGCCTGTTACTGTCCGAGACTTGCAGATTGCACTTCTTGAGGAGTGGAACAGTATTCCCCAAAGTCTGATCGATAACCTCATCGCATCCATGGCAAACAGGTGTGCAGCAGTCTTAGCTGTTCGAGGAGACCACACGCCCTATTAAAACTCATGCATCATGTCTAAACAGTACTTTTTTTTATCGTTTACATGTAACCAAATTGTTGCCCTAAATCATCTTTTCATGTTTTTTCCATATTTTCAAAGAATTAAAGCTTAATTCCAAATTTTTTTACGTCTTTTTTCTGTATTGCGCATTGATACGCGTGTGCTATCCATTGTATGCCAATACGTGGCTGTCTCGCACGGTTTTCTTCACTTTTTTGCTTGCTCCCCTAATTGTTTTGAGCAGTGTAGATATAGTAGGAAGTATATATATACGTATATAGTAAATATAGAGTACATATAGATACGCACTAAGGCGGGATTTCTGAAAGTTCATCACGTGAAATCGCGGGTAACAGCTAGTTCAGCATAAAAAAAATCCATTGGTTATTGATGATCAGCGATGTTTTTTATAACATCAAAGTGATAACAGGAGATGATTTTAAGCATTTTTAGGAAGTTAATTCATCGCGTATCCACTTACTTTATTATCTTTTAATTCTGTTATTATCCCTTTTAACATTTCCTTAGAAGTTTCTGAGTAAAACCGAGTTAATGGAATTTTGTTGAATATACTATCTTGTATTGGGCAACAGCAATTTGTAATTTATACAAATACAAGGCCACAACAGGCAAAATGCCCAGCGAAGTGGCTGAGAAAAAGATGCCCACAATAAATATGGATGTCATATATTTCAAAAATACAGCAACCCGAATCCGTATCATCTGAATTTCTTCTCATAAAGTCATTATTTAAACTTTCCGCCATATCTTTAGGATATGGCACTTACTCACTCAATAGATCACTCACTCACTTAGCAGCTCGCTCGCTCACTCACTCACTCACGGACTGACTTACTCGCTCATTGAATCAGTAACCCACTCGCTAACTGAATCACTTACTCACTCAGTCACTCACTGGGTCACTCACTCAGTAACTCAATCGCTCATTCCCTCGCTAACTGACTCGCATCGAACTGTCGTCGGTGAATTGTTGGTCGGTGCATTTTAATAGCGGTGAATTGTTGGTCGGTGAATTTTCCTAGCGGTGAATTGCATGGCGGTGAATTTTCCGTAAACCCTCGACATTCTCTAGGTTGAGTAGTAGTGGTGGATAAATATGATGGGCAACCGGGAAAGATGGTCGGCACAGATCACACTTTCAGTTTTGGACGACGTCTTTTTATCTTCACCAATTCACCATTAGAAATATATTCATCAAAACGTACGATGCATTCTTCTGCGAAATGTCTTTCACATACAGGAATCTTCTTGATCCAAATCTTTTTCAATTTTTTTTCCTTCGGAAATTGGAACACGGAAAAGGATTCCGTAGTTCCATCGTAATTGGAATTGCAAGAAGTCACAAAACAACGGTCAGGCATTTTTAAAAAACGAAGGAAAAATATCTATTTAGTACTACTACACATTGCGAATGTCTTCTTCCTTCCCACAAGCAGCTACCGGACACTGGGCAACGCCATCTATAGCTGGAAGGTGTCATCTATGCTTTAGAAGGTGTCGCACTGGGACGGGTAAAATGACGTCAGGTCACGTGACACTCTGAGTTGGAGGGCCTTAATTGTTTAGCGGGCTATGACACAGTGGACAAGATATTTAACAATTCTTGAGTAAGTTATAGTTATTTGTTTGATTACTTCACTTTTTTGTGATGTTTTCGTGAATTATGTAATCGTGTAATGCTATAATTAAGCTATCATTTTACCATAACTGGCTATTGTTTGCATTCTGTAAGCAAATTTCCCACTTGTTGGATGTCATTAATTTTACATTTTTAAGTAGTTTCCCCCCCCTTTACTTAATAAAATTCCATTTCTTCAGGAATATTTTCATGTCAATTTTCAAGTCATTCTGACAATCGTTCTTTTTTTACAGTGTTTCGAAATGAGAACCTTAGTTATAATCACCCTGTATATCGTAAATCATTGCTAATTAATCTGCATTATTTATGGTTCATTAAATACATTATATTCACCTAATTTTTTATTAGTTTTTGCAAAATAGTTTCCTAATTAAGCATACTTTTGAAAGTAACTGGAGAAAACATCTTTATGATTAACATTAAAAGAATTTTCAAACACAAAGTAATCCATTGAGTTAAGCAAAAAATAATTAAATTGCAAAAGTTGGTTTTTGTTAAAATGTAAGAAATATTTATTGATTAATTAATATAGGAATAGTGTTAATTACATTAATAAACATTTTATTTTAATTAACTGCTAGGAGTTTAAAAATTAAAATTTTGTTAATACTAGTAAAAACAAAAAAAGTTTTTTTTTTTTTTTTTTTACCAACCCTGCGCAGTGGTAAGATGCTCGTCTTACGTGAAAGTTACCATCAAGGTCCACGGGTTAGAATCCAGGGAAAAACATTAGAAATAAATTCTTTACCTACAAAGCCTGGGGCAACCACCGATACATGGTGCCTTCATTTCCCACCGAACTTCCCTGGTTGGAAGTTGCTGTATGGCGATATATGACCGGAATTAGTGTGCGGTAAAGTGGTGCAGTCATTTTGACAAGTGAAGCACTTTCATTTCTAGCTCTTTACTTGAGCATTGTATATATTGTTCATGCCTCTATACATAAAATGTGCAACATAATTTTCAATGATGAATGTTACTGTCCATGAAGTAGTAAATACAATTTTTTTTTTTCAACCAGGCAGAAGTTTTTAATGACTACTCTACTTGTAGAATCCTCAAACTAAACAAATGAAAAGTTACTAAACCACTAAATGGTCCACATACATACCGCCCCAAAATAAACTTAAAAACAATACAATTTCTGCTTTGGCTAAATCTACTACATTTGTATTATTTGGCATTATGTCCATGATTCCCTCCTCAATTAAATCAATTATAAGAATTTTGTTGATAGGATTTCATTAAAAAGTCAGAAAGGTAGAACAAAAGTGGGACATTTTACCAAAAAGTAGTTTTACTTTACCAAAGTGAGTTTTTACTGGAACCTTTCTATAAATTTCATTTTTTCTCATTCCTGGAAAACGGATTGGTATTCCACTAACACTTAAATGACCGCATATTATTTCCCGTAGGCTTACTCTAAGACCGGCGATTTTCTCGTTTGGAAATAAAAAACATACATATAGGAAATTAAAAATCGAGAGAAATCTCGTTGTCGGTCTTTTACGTCTCGGCATTCAAACATGGCCCTTCGGAGGGTCCGAAGGGCCATGTGTGTGAGAACATCAGTTCAGCTCAGTGATGGTAACTCGTGGGAAAAATTGGCCAAAATTGGTCCATATGGGAAATTTCTTAGCGTTTGTGGGAAATTTTGAGAGGTGGTCAGACAAAAGAATTTTTATTGAAAAAAATATACAAATGCCAAACAATGCTTTTCTAGTGTAAAATAATTGACTACATATTTCCACCAATAGATGGCAGCACAAATTTCGGAATGTGTGGGAAAAATTTAGTCAAAAGGGAAATTTTCGAGGGAAATTTTGCTTGACGAGGTTACCATCACTGGTTCAGCTCCAGCTCTCACACGAGATGCTTCAACGTCGTCTTTCTCTCTCTTAATATATGTACCATGTAAATAATATCTTCTATATAGCATCATAATTAAAGATAATGTATCTACAACTACGTCTCATTCATACGGAGTCAATTGCGCTACCGTCACCACTTAGCATTAGCATTTAGCACCGTTAAACCACAATTTAATTTAACAGAATTTCCCGTTACAATATTTCCGATTGCATCAGCTCCCAATAGCAAATCAATTTCATACTCGGCCACTTACAAATCTGATATGTCAAGACCTTTTTCTTTTATTTCTTGCAAAGTGGCGAGATCATTAACTTTAGTAATAAATCCACATATTTTATTCTCAGATAGAGTTTCTATGATTCATGGAACATATTCCTTATTTCCAAACTATACACTATGGCATTCTTGAAGCACACACACACACAGTCTCCTATCCCCAAACAAACCAAGAACTATGGTTTGTTTTTATGCCCATTGCGACTTCAAGCTATCAATGACCCTCTGAGAAATAGAGCGCTGAGCCTCGGAGTCTAATAGTGCTCTGACTAATATATCTTTGTCATCGTAACAAATTTTCACTGTAAGAGTTTGCATATAGACATTTTCTGTAAAGGAGTGATTAGATAACGCAGTGGTGTTTACTATACAGTTAAAATTATCCAAGCTAACATTGCTAGTATCTTCGTTTGGACACAATTGCTAAATCGGATTTATCACACTTAACTTTACTCTTACAGTTGCGAGATAATTCAAATTTCCCCATTTTTCCCCAAATTTCCCCATTTCAAGCAACGAAAACATGCTCGATTTTTGACAACTATATTTTTCCGTTAGTTGAGCGTCATTTTTTTAACCTTGAGACACTCTGCTAACTTATGGTTTTTCATGCAAAATATAGGAATAAAATTTCGCTTACCCCCGTTATCAGAATTAGCGTTAACTAACGCAGCAATGGTGGGTGGTTGGGGGTTCCTGTGACACATACATTTTCTGCACACCCATTCCCGTGCGAGTTAGAGCAATCATCTCTTCACTTCCACCTTCACTTTGAAGAAACTGCATCAGTTTATTTAGTGAGCACACACTACTACTTTCCGATGCATCTTCACTAGAGCGGTTTCTTTCCCATGCTCGGAGAATAGATTCCGGTAGGCACGATTCCACGAATGGCTCCAAAAATCAGCGAACTTCTCCTTCGTCTTTCCTAAACTTTCAAATACAAATACAACGCCACAACAGGCAAAATGCCCAACAAGGTGGCTGAGAAAAAGATGCCCATAACAAATATGGATGTCATATATATTTCAAAAATACAGCCCCAGTTAAAAACACATTCACATATATACGCATGATAAAATATTATACAATTCCCATAAACAATACTTATGCTTGTCTAATTCTAAGTATGGATAGATTCTCTATTTACCCCAACATGTTTATCGTATTTCTTTTTAAACGTGTCAATTGTGTTACAAGTTACTTCCTCCGGGGCTAAGCAATTCTATTTAATAACAACCCTATTAGAGAAAAATTCCCTGCGACACCATAACCTCGCATTGTCCTTTACCAATCGATACTGGTGTCCCCTTGTAAAAGCAGTCGATTGGCGGTGTACTAATAGTTCATGGTCCATCCTATACATCCCGTTGAAAATTTTGAACACTTCGATCATATCTCTCCGACGCCTGCGTTCATCCAATGTAAACATATTCCATCAATGCTATCAACTTTCTTACCAAGTTGTCATAAGTGTTGTAATTGTTTCCAAGGTTGTCGTAAAGCTCTGCAAGATCTGTCTTGTTTCTTCCTGAAGTTGCATTCTTCATGACCATTTGAAGAAGGTCTCTGGCGTATATTTGGACCAACAAATCGTCCCTTCCAATCAGTCCTTCAACTGCGAAACAGCTTTTGCATAATTCTCTTTGGTCGGTGGAAAGCTCTGTACAAGACGTGTAGCCTTTGACTCCGGAATAACAGCTTGCAGCAAATACTAGAATTTATCCTCTTCTGCGATGTCATCATCTTCATGAACTTTTACAAATTGACACCAAAACGCCAAGTAATGTAGGATCACCACCAAATGTTTTCAACACAAGTTTTTGGCCTAAATTTTCGTTTATAGTTAGAAGTTGACTGAAGAATTCGTTAGAAGTTGACTGACTCCCAATGCAAATGAAATCCGCATTTTCTAATTATTTTTCTAAAACTTTTTTTCTCTAACTCTTCAGCAAGAATTTATCACGATATTCCTCTGCCAGTTCGATATCACTTTCGAATTCGGATGTATCCTCTGCTGACAACAACAATATTTCTGCAATTTGTGCTTGCACCGCCTCCCGAGCGGTTGAACTTATCGGTCAATTGTTTCAATGAAGCTCCATGATTCACTTGCTAGGAATCAGCCGCCAAAGCCGCTTTAATACTCGTACAGCTTCTCGTGAATGAAGCAAAGATTTCAAATTTATTGATTTAGCTCGTGAGCCATAATCAAGGTGGCAAAAAAAAAAAATGTGCCAGTACATCCAAAAATAATGAATAAAATACAGGAATGTTAGAATAAAGTATCACGTGCTAAGGTAATATTAACAAAAAATAAAATAAATATATAGAAAAACACATTTCCGACTATTTGCAGAGAGAGAGAGCATATGCAATTACTGTATCATACTGTATCATTACTGTAACATACAAACGTATATACATGTACCCACGTGCGCAAATTCATCTCGGTACGAATTCAGAGCGACGATCTCGAACAACCGATTGCAGATTCAAAATCAACTTGTTACATCTTTTTCTCAAAAATCACAAAGTTCTCTATAATAAATAACTTTTGAAATAAAATGTTTATACATGAAAAATAAATTTTGTACCAGAGTTCAACAACAATGTCAAATTATCAACATAGTTCTTAAAAAAAATATTGTCTTATATCTAGATAATACAGGCAGCGCGAAAAAATACATGGTTCCATGTTTCATATTCTCTATAATTACAATATGTGCAGTTTGTCCCAGGGGTAATCTTGGGAGTTTTGCCATTAACAAATAGAGTATCAGCTTGAGTTCACAACTGTAAAAATATTCTTTTAAATCTAATTTCAATGTTACTGTTTAGGTAATCTTCGAGATAAAATGAAAATTTTAGAAATTTATATTGCGGAAACGAGTTGAACTCTGAACTTTTAGCATATCTGAACAACCATAAGTATTCTTTATGGGCATTGTATAATATTTTATCATGTGTATATATTGATTATAATTTTTGTTAATTGCATTTTTGATTGGGTTGCTGTGTTTTTGAAATATATGACATCCATAACTTTATGGGCATCTTTTTCTCAGCCACCTCGTTGGGCATTTTGCCTGTTGTGGCGTTGCATTTGTATCTTTCTGAATGGATTGAGCAATCAACGTATCTATGAGAGAGAGATGCAGGGCATATATGTCTTAACACACTCGGCATCCAAGGTATGACAGAGAAATGACAAACCAGATTCCTTGAAAAATTTCCAAATAAATACTCACCAGTTGTGTTTCTTGTCCCGTTTAATTCGAGCTCTGTTATAGAGTTGCACAGGCTTTGTTTTGACAATCTATCGTAGTTTAATTTTATTGTTCGTAAATAGAATTGCAACATTCTTTTTTTCAAAACTATTGAGGTTTGAGGGCGTCCAGATTCTGCACGGATCATATAGTTAGGTGTGTATCTAGACAAACAGAACATTTTTCTTATGTATAAGCTAAAAATATTTTCCAAGTCATGGCAGTAGTTTGGAGACCAGATCTCGGATCCATATTAGAAAACTGGCGCTATAATATATAGCGCCAGTTAAAATTAAATAATTTTAATGCTGTCGAGGCAGTAGAAATTTTACCTTTTACAAGTGCAGGCCAAAGATATCCTATAGAACGTTTGCACATTGAGTGGAAAAAGTGTTCGTCCTTCAGAAAAAGAACCGAGGAAGAAAACGGGACGTATGTGTATTCATTGACTGTATTTATGGGTTGATCATTTAGCATCCATTTAAACTCTTTTGTATAGGAGGATTTGTATAGGAACTTTACCTAACAGACGAACTATGGTTCAGAAACATATTAAATTATTGTATAAAAAATAATATTTTCCCACGATTGTGGAAAATAGCAATGGTGGCCTATACCCCGAAAGAAGGCAAAGACCTTAGATATGCCGAGTCCTATCCTATATGTTTGCTCCCAGCTTGGGGAAAGATACTAGATCGGATAATTACACAAAGATTAGTAAGTCATTTGGAAAGAAACAAAAAGATCAATAATAGACAATTCGGATTCCGCAAGGGGAAGAGTACAATCGATGCACTTTATAATATTATAACACAATTTAAACAAAATATCACAAATAAAATGTACACTTGCCTCATTGCTCTCGATGTTAAGAACACCTTTAATAGTGTTAAATTGACAAGTATACGTGAATTATTGCACAAGAATGAAGTTCTTCTGGGACGGACAGAACATATTATCGATTTTTTATTGAATAGAGCCATAAAGAAAGGACAAACAGAAGAAGAGCAAGAATATAATGTAGGTGTACCACAGGGATCCTCATTGGGACCTATATTGTGGTTGCTAGTCATAAATGAATTACTGACAATAACTACAGAAGAGAGAGTAAACTTACAAGCTTTTGCAGACGATATAATAGTTCCCATCAAATCTACAAATTATAGCTTCTTCGAACAGTATTCGAAGACTATTCTTGAACAAATCCTTAGATGGACAGAGAAATATGGGTTGACGTTAAGTTACAACAAATGTACCTACTCAATATTTAAGCTGGGTAAAGAGGTTAAGAGATATCCTCCAATTAAGATAAATGGAATCTATAAAACATGCTTCATTCGTGAAATATCTCGGGGTACGAATTGAACATAACATTAGTTTTTTTGAATCATTTAGAGGACGTAAAAAATAAAGTCTTTGGCTTTATTCAGAAACTCAGAAGAATTACTAACCATACATGGGGACTGCAACCCAATATTATAAAGACTATATATAGATTGCGTTGAAAGAATGATCCTTTATGGGGCTGAAATATGGTTCGCGATGAACTTCAGTATATTGACCTAAAACTTGAACAGATACAAAGAAAGCCACTGATTACTATGACAAAATGCTACACAACTGTTTCGAACCATGCAATGCAAATTCTTTCTGGCTGTATGCCACTTGTATACAAAGCCAGAATGGTAAAACTGACCTATGACTTAATACATTTACATCAAGACATACGAATAGGTAGAACCATAATAACAGGAGGCAATGTCTACGAAGAAAGAATTCACTTCCAAGAACCATGGATGAAAAAGAGAACAACATGGGACAAATGTGAAAAAGACGGTAAGAGGTATTCTATCTACACTGATGGTTCAAAAACAAATATTGGAACGGGTTATGCATATGTAATAATACTGGGGTGAAGACATAATTCGCAGTGAAGGGGTTAGACTTTCAGACAATGCAACAGTTTTTATTGCAGAGCTCATGGCAATACGCCACGCTATTGAGAAAGCCATAGTAATGAAACTTGACAACGTTAATATTTTTACTGACTCAATGTCTTCTTCACAGACATTGGACTCAGATAAGAACAATAATGAAATTAAAGAAGACATGTATAAAATGAGCGAGAAAATTAAAATGAAGTTGCACTGGGTGCGAGCTCATAAAAGAAACCCTAGAAATAAATATGCAGATAGCAGGGCAAAAGAAGCTACTTTCAAGAATACAATTGATAAAGTAGTTAAATACTCTAAATGGCAAATCAAGACACTTTTTAAGAAACTGAATTTGGAAAATTAGCAGAGACTTTGGAACTGTGGAAAAGGAAGATCTACTGCATTATATCCAAAAGTAAATATGAACACATTAAATGCTGACTTTTACATGAATCAATACATTACAGAACATGGCTCCATAGGATTTTACCAAGGCTGGAGACATGGACGAGATAGCAGCTGTGTATTTTGTGGGGCAATTGAAGCCCGAAGAAATCATTACATAGTACATAATTGCCCATACTGGGAGAAGGAGAGAGAAAAAATTATACCCAAAGAAAATAGAAAATTAGGTTTTGACACCTAATTACACTGCTGGCCACCCAAATTGCAACACCAAGAAAGACAAGAGATATCGCAACAATATTTATTTTGTAGATAACATGTTGACCAAGCATCAAATGATTAAATTTATAGACTTCTGTGAAGTGTGGTTCCTGCCAAAATCAGTAGCCAGAGTAGCCGCCATTGTTGGAGATCACCGCTGCCACACGCCTCGGCATTGATTCAAAGAGACTTTGGATGTGTTCTTGGGGTACAGCAGACCAAGCAGCTTCCACGCGTTGCCAAAGTTGATCTGGTGTGGCAGCTGGGAATGTAATCTGGGTCAATCGTTGAGCAACCATGGACCACATGTTTTCTATCGGCGAAAGATCCGGAGAGCGAGCTGGCCAGGGAAGCAATTCAATCTGGCGATTGACGAAGAACCTTTGGACAATGCGTGCCACGTGTGGTCGCGCATTATCCTGTTGAAATATGGCTGTGGGCAAGCCCTGAAGGTAAGGAAGGACAACTGGCTCCAACACCTCGGAGATGTAGCGCTGGCTTTTTAAAGTACCGGCAATGCGTACTAGAGGAGTGCGAGAGTGATATCCAATACCACCCCATACCATAATACCCGGTGCAGGACCAGTGTGGCGGTGCATAACGCAGCTGTTCAGCATCCTCTCTCCACGGTGTCTCCAGACTCGAATCCGACCATCGTGGTGTTGCAGACAGAAGCGTGACTCGTCAGTAAAGACAATTTCATTCCATTGTGCCGTCCACATCCTTCTTTCATCGCACCATTGGCGGCGGAGACGTCTGTGGTTCTGCGTCAAGGGTAGACGAAGCAATGGACGTCTTGCGGACAGACCACTCTGCTGTAAACGGCGTCGAATGGTACGCGCAGACATTGGATGTACAGACTGAATGTGCTGTGCTATGGTTCGTGATGTGGCTGAGCGATCCGTCACTGCCATACGCACAATACGCTTGTCATCACGTGAAGTGGTGCACTGAGGTGGATGCGATCGAACACGTCGGTCCGTCGTACCCTCCTGCATCCAACGATCACATATCCGCATTACAGTTGTTTGGTTTCGTCCAACACGACTACCGATTTCCCTGAAAGATAATCCACAATCTCGGTAGGCCACTATCCTTCCTCTGTCGAACTCGGATACTTGATCAAAAGATGATCGCTGTTTTCTACGAGGCATAATTGATCGTTTTTTTTAAAAAACCACAAGAAAAACACAATTGCCGTACTTCAAATCGTCGAAATCTCCAAGCCTTAAATAGCGCTTTGAAGTGGCGCCACAGGTGCGCGTGATGTGCGTCTGCGCTGAAATTCTAATCATGTGCATATCTCACCTCCGCTAATGCATGTTGTAAATTTCATATTATTTGCATGCTTCCTTCAGGGCGTTGCATTTACGGTGGCCAGCAGTGTATTCACACCACGCATTTTTAAGAAATAATGACTGCTTCATTATTTCTGTATAAAGTTCTTAAGCATTTTTAAGTATCTATCTAGAATATTGGCCTTAACTGTAAAGATGAATGAATATGATACTGTAATATGAACAATAGAGACACCAGAAGCTTCGTAACTTCGGGAACCAAACAATGTTTTCATAATTGGTAATGCCTTCATATTGTAATCTATATAGCAAATTTGTAATAGTCGAACTGGTCGACTTGTGAATGGACAACACCTTTTATATATATATTTTGTTTTTTACAAAGAAATGTGAAAGTAAGGGGCTGGTTGACCAACCAGCGCCTCACTTAGTGAAGTCACACAACCCGGATTGCATTATAGGCGGGTTGTCATAATGAAACCATATGTAACTTAATAATTTAAAATTTGAGGGCAGAGCACTTGCTAGTTAGCTAGTGCCCTGCTCAAGACATAATAGACGAAATTGAGTAGAAGAAATTGATACTAATGAGTAAAAATGGGGACAGCGCAGAAAGATAGTAATAACTAAGATATAAATTTGAAACAAATTAATTGACCAATCTGTGCCGATTGGATTCCTGGCTCTACTTAGACCTTCAGAAACAACTGTATTCCCTTAGGGGCGGAACAGGTACACCTGAGTGTATAGGAGGATTTTCGAAAAACAAGAATTTTGGTTTTTTGAATATTGACAATGAGCTGATACTCCTGGCAGAAGTTTTGAAGGATATCTATGTTTTTTGAGGTTAAGCGGTGAATCATCCAAAATGATCGTATGATCCGCGTATAGAAGACAATGCAATGATTTGTTAAATGACACTTTTAATGAAGGAATATTTGAAGAATCAAATCTATTTATCAGCTCGATCAGATAAAGGCTAAAAAGTGCTGGACTTGAGATTTCTCCCTGTAAAACACCCCTTTTAATTGGAATTTTATCCGTTAAACCACTTTCAGTTCTTATTCTAGCTGTTGCTCTCTGATAAATACTCTTTATTATATCTATGAATTGGGCTTGCCCCAATATTTCTAAGTGTTTGCCATAATATATCATGGTTAACCCCATCGAATGCGCTCTTAAAATCAACGAAGAGTGCATATAGAGATCCGGATAGTTTTACAATATTGCTCAGAATGAAAATCAAATCAATGCATGAATATCCACAACTGAACCCGCCTTGTTTAGGAGAAAGAACTTTCCTATCATCAAACCAGCAATTCAGACGATGTGATAGAAGTGATGTAAACAATTTCAAATATGTTGAAATTAATGATATCGCACGATAAATTTCTGGGCATTTCCGGTGTCTCCTTTTTAAGTAAATAGGGCTTATTAAGATTTCTATTAGGAATATTAGATTAACGCAGGAATCTGGAATATTAGAGTTAGATAAAATTGTGTTAAAAACGTATGAAGCAAGATTTTCCGACAACGAGCATTCATTGCATGAAAAAATTCATTCACTATAAGGTCGGATCCATGGGCCTTACCGTCCTTTAGATTTTTTAAAGCAAAATTGAGCTCATCTATTGTGAATTGAGGGTCGAGAACTGGGTCAACAGATGCAGAAATAAAATTCACATTTAATGGAGGAATCCGAAAACTGTCATTACTCTTTACAAAATGACGTTTGAAGTGTGCAAACCAAATCGACCGAGTGATAGCCATTGGGCTTGAACTGTTTATGACGGAGTTTGTTAAATGTCATCCAAAATGTTCTTGAATTTTTCGAAATGGATAATTTTCTATTCAGATTTTTAAAATACCGTCTTTGTTTGAGCTTACACACCATCGTTTACACACTATCGTTTATATTGCTTTAACGCAGAACGATAATTAGTTGTATTTTCTTGGCAGAAGGTTTTATGGGCCCTTCTTAAGGCTTTGCGTACTTTTTTCTTTTCAGATGCACATTCTGAGTCAAACCAGAGGTATTTTGGGGTGTCTACCTATGGCACCCGGGCGTTTTGGACCTACCCTTGATTCCGATATCATATTTAGACTCCTGGCAGATGAGGTTATAGAATGTATATAATGTGGCGCATCAATTGCTTGTTCAGGGCCAGCTAAAGCAGTGACCGGGGTAGAGACAAAAGCACTCTTCAATCCGTCTCTCCAATGTGCCCTAAAATTTTTTTTCACGAGAATTATCGATTATGGAATCATTTGGAAGCATAAATTTTAATCGCACGGTCGGAGTCTGGTTAATTTAAAATTTCAAAATCGACTACAAAATCCTCAGCGACCCTTTGAGAGATATAAACAAAGTCGGCCACGCTTGCACCATTGTGCCCCAAAAAATGTATAATCACCGTTTTTATCAGAATGAACATGCAGCCATCAAAACTACATTGTTTTCAATACCAAAATTTATCATCCATAATCCTCTATTGTTAATAATCTTGTCTTTAGTGCTTCTATATCTAAACTCACCCATCGGGAGTTCATCGGTGACACCAAGGGCGTGGCGGGGGGACTTGGGGGTCTGCCCCCCCCCCGAAATGTGAGAAAATGACCGAAAAAAGGGAAAAAGAAGGCCAAATCTATTGTTCTATCACTTTGCCCCCCCCCCCAAAAATGAAAGTGGTCCCCCACGAACGAAATTTCTGGCTACGCCCCTGGGTGACACCCAGATTATCAGTAAGGCTAACGCGAGCATTTAAATCTCCCCCATCAAAATATAATATTCATATTCTAAACAGATATCCGAAAAAGTCGAAAGAAGTTATCTAAACTGCGTGTCAAACTCTCTCTCCGGGGAAAATAGGAAATGACCATTAGACATTTATTCATCAAATAAGAAAGAGATTAATTCAATAAAGAGATAAAAACGATATACACTCATGTCCATAAATTGAGGATAACGCCAGCTCCGGCAAATAAAGGTTCAGAAACAAAACAAACGTTACTTATTCATAAAGCCCATTTATTAAACAAAAGACAAAGAACAAAAACGATGGTGTATGTATGATACCATTCATAAAAACTACGATTTTCGCTCCCTGGAGCAATTGTAAAAAATATCTCCTTTACAAAAACTTGGTATGATGGTTAATACATTGTATGTCTCCCATGCGATGAAATACAGTCCGTACAATGCCTAGGCATGCTGAGTATCTAATTATCGATCTGATCTTGGGTGATCTGATCACTCCACTCAGCAAGCAATGCTCTCTGAAGTTCCGGTACACATTTAGGAGGTGGTTGACGGGCTACAACTCGTCGGCAAAGCAAGTCCCACATATTCTCTATCGGATTTAAGTCAGGTGAGAATGCTGGCCATTCCATACGGGTTATATCCTCAGATTCAAGGCATTCGTTTACGATGTTTGCTCGGTGAGGACGGGCGTTGTCATCCATAAACACAAATTCTGCACCCATGGCACCCCTAAACAAACGTACATGTTGTTCCAGAGTGATGTCCCGATAAATTTGGGCTTTCATGGTTCCGGTTTGAACATGCAGATCTGTTCTGGAACCCAGTATAATTCCACCCCAAACGAACAATGCTGCACCACCGTAACGGTGTCGTTCATTGATGTTGTCTTGGTGGTAACGGGCACCTGGCGTTCTCCATATGAAAGTCCGACGTGAATCAGACTGCAAGCTAAACCTGGACTCGTCAGAAAACAGCACACAAGCCCACCGTGACGATGTCCACATTGCATGTTCTCTACTCCAGGCTAATCGCTGCCGACAGTGAGTTGCCGTGAGCGGAACACATCTGACAGGCCTGCGAGCATATAGACCAATATCTCCCAAACGTCTGTACACGGTTTGCCTTGAAACTGTGGTACCCGTGGCTGCAGATAGCTGACCAGACAGGTTGGATGCTGTGCTCCGTCTGCTTCTTTTGGCAGTTACTGCCAAATACCGGTCTTCATTCGGCGTTGTAACTCGGGGGCGACCTGTACTGTAACGTCTACTGACATTCCCGTTATCTTGGAATCGTTGCCAAAGCCTAGAGATGACACTTTGGACAATTCCAAGTTCCTCGGATACATACATCTGAGTACGCCCACATTCCAGGTGGCCGATAATTCTACCACGTAAAAAATCATCCACATGCGTCCTCTGTGTCATAACTATTCGCTTATGGCACTGAGCGACTTACAGAACTCTTGTGAACAATTTTACTTCTTTGCCACCATTCCTTATATACCCCCCTCTTACACTCTCGTCATTGTGACGTACTATCGGCATCATCTGGTGGCTTCCTGAAATTTGCATATCATTCTTGCAGATGTGTGTGATAATTCTACAGGTGAAATTTTTACTTTAGATTTCGATTTCCGTGTGATTCTGAATTATCCTGAATTTATGGACATGAGTGTATCTTGATACTATTTTAAAACCAGAAAAATATTTTGCGTTAAAACCAAATATAATACCACCAGTATTCTACCACATCCAGGACCCCGATGAGCATTTATCTAGATTATATAAAAGTCATTAAAAAAATATTGGGAAAATTAAAATCCACCAAGTTTCCACCAAGGCAAATATGTGCGATGTACGTATGAGATTAAAAAAAATCAGGAATTAAAAACTTATAAAATTAACTTATTTATAATTAAACTTATTAAAATTACATATTTCAGCAATGTTATAAAAAGAAATTTTATCTACTTGCAACAGGCTTCAACATTTATGTGATATCGATCGACAGTATAAACATTGTGATCATCAAATGCATCGAAATCCGAAAAGTTATTACAACTTTCACAGAAATGTCAATCAAATATTGATACACATATAGTGTATCAATATTTGATTTCGGCGTTTCGTTGAATGAGCTGATGCCATCAATACGTGGATATCATTATTATTAAAAATATTATTAGTATTTAATGGTAAATTTGAAATTTATTACACACATACATATACAACATATAATAAATAATACATACAATACAGACCAATATACAAAAACATATATGTATATATTACCATTTATGTATTACCCCAAGGGATTATATAATCCATCCAGGGCATATTGATATTATAGTATATATTGGGGTTGACAACAGAATAATGATGTGTTCAGTCCTCATTACATCCTCATTCGTAAAGAGAAAAAAAAAAATGTATGTATATAAATCATTATTCAATTGCGTTGATTTTGTTTATTAGTAGTTTTTTAAATTTGTGCAGTGATTTTTCTGATTTTATATTTCGTCATTCAATCTTATATTCCTTAGATGCTATGTATATGGATTTTTTTTGTATTACGGTTTTGTTTGGTTTAGGTATGGCGTATTGAATTCTGTGTCTGGTTTGTCTCTGTTGGCGTTTAATTTCGAACCAATCGGGATTTTTCTGAATAAAAAATGATATTTTGTAAAAGCAGTTTGTTGATGTTAAATCTATAATTATTGTGACAGTCTTGGATTGTATTTATTTTTTCAGATATATTATTCACAACTTTTCTCAGAGTGTTTCTTATTATATTTATATTTGAGTCACAATCGCCGCCCCATACCGATATACCGTATTGTATGACTGGTAGAATCCATGCGAAATAAATCGTACGGAGAAATTTAGGGGATATAATATTTTTCAAGCAGTAAAATCCTGGTATTGATGTATTTTAATTTATTACCTGTTATCACCCCTTGAGACTTCCATTTAAGGTTTTTATTGAAAACGATTCCTAGATAGTTTATTTCATTGGATTCATTTACTTCGGTGTAGCGACAATTACTAAATGAGCAATGTCCTATATCAGTGGTTCTCAACCGGGGGCCCCAGGATATTCCAGGGGGGCCATGGAGGAAAATATCGCAAAAGGGGAGCCTTGGCTGCTGATAGTGGGGCCACGAAAAAATTTAATTTCGAACAAAAATGCATAGAATATTATTTCACAATTTTTCCCCTATTTAAGTAACATTAACATAAAGATTTGATTGATTTTTCAACACCGCAGCATATTTCAACATCGAACATAAGGATCTGAGTAGTTGAAAGATGAAACTTAGTACTTGAAGTACCGCAAAGGGGTCGTTCTAGTATTATGTCAGCAAATTTTTAGCCATTTTTGACCCCTTTGTCAGCAAAACACTGGAACATGGTTGAAAGAGGGCCATCAACACAAAATGGTTGAAAGGAAGCCACAGGAATGAGAAATGGTTGAAAGGGGGCCACAGGAATGAGAAATGGTTGAAAGGGAGCCACAGGAATGAGAAATGGTTGAAAGGGTAGCCATGGGCAAAAAATGGCTGTCCTACATGATATTGTATTGTTATTGGTCCTATGTTTCTGTTATTATATAGTAGGAAATGCATAAATTTAGATTTATTAAGAGTCAATTTATTGTATTTTAACCATTGTGAAATTACTGCCATATCATTTTCAGCTTTATATATATTTGAGGTAGGTTATCATTATCGGAAATGAAAAGTACTGTTTCATCTGCATAACTTATAATATTTCAATTCATTTTTAAGTGTTGTATATCATTTACATAAATCAAAAGGAGTACCGCTCCCTGTGGAACACCGCTTACTATTTGCTTAAAAGATCGTATTTCATTTTTAATTTTAATTGCCTGTTTTCTGTTCGTTAAGTACCAGTCGTGTATTTTCCCTCTTATGACAGTGTTATAAATTTTCTCCAGAAGCATTTTATAGTCAACGCTGTCAAATGCTTTACGTAAATCCAAGAAAACAGTGAGGGTTTTGTTATTGTTGTTGACATTCTTGTAAATGTATTCAGTGAGTTTTAGAACTGTGATTTCTGTGTTTTTATTTTGAAGAAATCCAAATAGGTTTTGTGCAAAATAAGAGTAAGAGAGTTGACGAAATCTACAATTTTCATTTTCATAACCCGTTCTATGACTTTAGACATAATTGGAAGTATCGATACTGGGCGATAATTATTAATATTTCCAGTTTTGTGAATAGGTCTAACAATGGCATATTTAAGTTTTTCAATATAAAAGTACCTTCAGTAATTGAAGTGTTGATTATATGTGATATATGTAAACCGCAGATGGTGTTTACAAACAATTTTTAACATTCTAGCATTAATTCCATCGTATCCAATCGGTTTGTTATTATTTAATATATTTCATGACTATACATTTAACATATTTTTCTTCTATCGGAGAAAAACCATAGAGTTAATTTGGTTACGAGAGACTTGTATTGGGAAATGATCATTATTTGTCTCATTTGATTCACTTCTGGCAATCACAATACCGAGATCTTCATCACTGGGTATCTTTATCATTTTCTCATTTTTATTTATTAGGTTATTAATGATTTGCCATTGTTTCATTTCCACAAGCATTAAAGACATCATGTAGTCATTCACTCACATCATATTCAATTCACAAATTTTTTGAGTTTCAAAAGCAAAAAATCTCTCACCCGTTTGAGTTTGAGCATGACTGGCGTAGATTTCTGGCCAGTCACTTTTCAGATAGTGGGTTTGAAACTTCAAAAACTTCACTACTATTCGGATCAGCGGTGAAGATTAAGTCATTTATATATAGACGATTTTGTCTTATCAAAGATTTTGTCAAGTCTTACATGTTTGCCTTCATTTATGATTTAGTCATCAACGGGTACAGAAGAAACCTGATCTTTCTAGTTGACAGTGAAAAATCCTCCTTGATGATAATTCCGTTCAGATCGGCAGCACACGTTTTTCTGATAGACTTGTAAATGCCTAAAATATTGTCTCTGAGATCCGCTAACAAATTTCACAATCAAATTCACAGTCGAATCGTGTTTGTTGAGCTACCATTCTGTTTTTTAAGTGGATGTGTTACAACAATTAGAACACTTTCAGGATCATCAATTTTCAAGATTGTTTTGAAAATCTCACGAGCGTATGCTTCCCAATCATTGATCTCATTTTTAAAAGGGCAAGATTATTTCGTCTGCTATAATCCTCCATTCGGATGAGTTTGCGATCGAGTTCCTTAATCTCTACTCTCATTTCAGCATTTTCGTGCGCAGGTCATCCTTCTCTTGACCTGCCACATCAAGATCACTTGCTATTTTCGATAACTTATTACTAATAGAATCTAGGCGGTCTGGAAATCTGGATAGTATTGACGAATTATTTACCACAAGGGTTCTTCAAGCAATTCCTGATCACTGAGTTCGGTACCTTAAAAGTCATCGTTGCGGGAACCATCAGTGGGTGAATTGTGTCGTGAGCGCTTAGATGATGCATTCCCAGTACACCAGCTGGATCATATGTTGGAGATCTGTAGAGTTGGTTAAGTGGGCGGAAGATATATCATCAATTTTAGAGTCATCATTTTTCCTATTATCTTTATTATCGTCGATTTGGCCATTGCATCACCAGTAGATGCACAAAAATTTACACGTATCCTATTGTCAATGTCGCAGACGCCACTATGTTAGAAGTTCTTTCGATAGGAAGAAGATTCTCAATAAGGAAAGTATTTAATCATAATAACTGATCATATTTAACTATTAATAACTATTAACGATTATTAAGATTAGTAACTATCATAATTAACTGATGTTTTTTCTTTAGGAGGATGATTCTACACGACCGTCCTTGCCTACAACAAGCACACGTATAAAAACAGACAGAGTAAAAGGAGAAAAAAAGCGAAACTAAAGAGCGTGGGTGGCCTCTTCTGGAACGTCGTCGGGGGAGAGAGAGGCCCCTTCTGGGTGGTTTATCGTTCAGATTTGTTTCATCCGTTATATTAATAAAGTTTCTCGAAGGTCATAAGAATAAGAAATCGTCTCGTTCTGCTCGTACTACCGATCCACTCGTGTAGACCGAAGAAGTAACAAAGTCGTTCACTTTGCCTAAAGATGCCATAGCAAATGCCACGCTCCTGAGACATCCACTTCCTGAAGCTAAATAAAGTGTTTCAGTAGATTGTTTGCATAGGGAGATGTTGGAACTCGAGGTCGAAGCGTTTCGGGAAAAAATTAGGGTTCTAGAGGACGCGGTTATAACGGAGCCACTTGTTGATGAAGAAGCAATCTCCACGAACAACGACAGTTTAGAGGGAGAACGAGGTGGATGAGGTAGAGGGGGATAGTGATATATAGGGGTTTAATCATCGGCGATTCTATGGTTAGGGAACCGTGTGTGAAGGAATTTTCGGGGTTTCGAGCGCTCTTGTCTTCCTGCGGGGAAGATTAGCAATGTTCGAAACGTTTTTAATCGCCGAAAGCAGCCTTTGCGGGTAATCCTGTAGGGGGGAGGGACGAATCAGGTGGGAGCGAATATTAGTGAGTCTCTGTCTCAGAGTACCGGAATTTACTATTATCCTCTCGGGTGGTGGGGGGGGGGTTCAGATATTGCAGTGATTTCAGTACTGCCAAGGGGTAGTAGGGGTTATAGGAGTAGGATATTTATCCACCAATTCAATTTAGGCCCGAAGGACATTTTCTCCTTACTTGGGGTCACGTTCTTGGAGTTTCCCGCATTTACCGATAGGTAGCTTCATTGGCATGGGATCCACCTGCATAAGAGTGGGGACCTGGGAGGTTTACGATAGCCTTAGGTTAGGTTTTTTACTCCCAGATGATGTAGTCGGGAATGCGGGTTAGTTAATACAAATACAACGCCACAACAGACAAAATGTCCAACGAGGTGGCTGATAAAAAGATGCCCATAAAAATATGGTTGTCATATATTTCAAAAATACAGCAACCCAATTAAAAATGCAATTAACACAAATTATAAACAATATATACACATGATAAAATATTATACTACTCCCATAAAGAATACTTATGGTTGTCTTATTCTAAGAATGGATAGCTTCTCGATTTACCCCAACATGTTTATCGCACTTTTTTTTAAACTTGTCAATTGTGTTACAATTTACTACCTCCGGGGGTAAGCTATTCCATTTATTAACAACCCTATTAGAGAAAAATTCCCTGCGACACCATAGCCTTGCATTGTCCCTCACCAATCGATACTGGTGTACCCTTGTAAAAGCAGTCGATTGGCGGAGTACTAAAAGTTCATGGTCCATCCTATCCATCCCATTGAAAATTTTAAACACTTCGATCATATCTCCTCGACACCTGCGTTCATCCAATGTAAACATATTCAAAAAATGAAGTCTCTCTTCATAACTCAAGCCCTGTGTGCCAATAAGGACACGCGTAGCTCTTCTCTGCACCCCTTCAATCAAGTCTATGTCCCTCTGTAGATATGGTCTCCAAAACCTTACAGCATACTCCAGTCCAGGACGAACTAAGCCTCGAAAAAGCGGAAGAATGACTTTAAGAGAACGCGAAGAGACCTTTTTGAAAATGAGACCAAGGATTCTATTCGCTTTTTTGACAACCGCTGAACAATGTTCAGAAAACTTAAGTCGCTCGTCAATGAGAATTCCCAAATCGGTGACCCTAGTTAAATCCGGGATAGTGACACCATTCAACTTGTAAGAGAACCGTGGGTTGTTCGAACCAAAATGAGCGACCATGCGCTTATCTACGCTAAACGTCATGCTCCATTCATTTGCCCATGCTGCAATCCTGTTTAAGTTGGTCTGGAGCAACTCCCTATCGCTTTCATTCCCGATTACCCTTATTAGCTCCACATCATCTGCGAATTTGCTGGTAATCCCATCGATACCCTGATCGAGTTTGTCGATAAAAAGTGAAAAAGTATGGGCCCAAGGACACTTCCCTGAGGAACTCCACTTGTGACGTCTGTCCAACCAGAGAATTTCCCGTTGACCATAACTCGTTGCGACCTATCTCTTAACCACGATTCTATCCAATTCAGCAAGTTGCCCCCTATTCCAATCTCGTGTAAACGCTTCAAGAATTTTCCATGTTGGACCCGATCGAATGCCTTCTGGAAATCAAGGTAAACAACGTCGACATTATTGCTCTTATCCAAAGCCTCACGTGATCATAGAAGCAAAGGAGGTTAGTTACACACGACTTCCCCTTCCGGAACCCATGCTGATTATCCGACAATACACTATTCTCGTCTATCCAGTTCACAAACTGCCTTTTGATGATAATTTCCAATATTTTCGAGAGGGAGCTCGTCAAACTCACTGGACGATAATTTGACACCGCTTCTCTACTACCCTTCTTAAACATCGGAACAACGTTAGCAAGTTTCCAATCTCTTGGGACGATACCCTCAGCAACACTACTCCTGTATATCTGTGCCACTGGCCCCAACAATTCATTAGCACATTCCCTGAGGACCCTGGGATAGATATCATCTGGTGCTTTGCTTGCACATACATTTCTTAGAAGATTTAGGACCTCCACGTCTTCTACTTGAATATCGTTGAGGGTTTTATTACCCCATGCAACACCCGTATATCGAATATCATTATCTCCATTAAAAACCGACGCGAAACGTCATTGAAAGCACTACTCATGCCTACATATGCCTCTCTACCCTAGAGCCTCCTATCCAGAGGGGGCCAACTGTCCCCTTCCATCCATTATTGACGTATCGAAAAAATGAATTTGGGTCAGAGCCAATGTTATCTGCCAACCTAGATTCAACTTCCTTTTTGCTATCCCTTATCGCTTTCTTCAACAGTCTACTTTTATCAGTAAACAATGATAGGTCACATCGTCCACCTTTATACTCTCTGAATGCTCTTTTCTTTTCAAGATAAAGGTTCCGCACGCTATCCGTGAGCCATAGAGGATGCAATGTACAAACATGCTTTTTTCGAACAAAGGGTATGACGACATGCAAAACAGAGGACAGCTTCGTACTAAATTCTTCCCATTGACTTACCACCCCTACTCATTCCAACCGGTCTTTCAAAACTTCCGCTAACCGTCCTGTCAAAACATCAAAGTTAGTTCTCCGAAATCAAGGAACCAGTCTTTTGTTATCAACCTTACCCGAAGAAAAGTTACAGTGAAAACTGACGATCACTGGAAGAAAACTCGTCCCTCACCGAAACATGTTCAACTATATCCTCAGAACTAGTAAGAACTAAATCCAAAATAGCAGTACCCCTAGTGGCTTTTGATACATGCTGATACAAAAAATTTTCGAGCACCAACTTAAGAAAGTCTCTTTCATACTGATTTCCAGATGAAAGGTCACTCAATACCTGGGTAATTGAAATCCCCTAGTATTAGAACCCTCTTTCGCTTACACATGTAGGAAATTTCATCATACAATTTGGCGATGTAGTTTTGATTCCTATTCGGTGGATTGTAACAAACCCCAACAATAAGTTTATGACGTCTTTTGTTCTCAAGCTCAACCCATACAGTTTCAATATCACTTCTCTTCACGTTACACTCTCTAGCCTTTAAACAGGATTTCACGTATATCAACACTCCACCCCCTTTCCTATCAGATCTATTTCTCAAAAAAGTATCGTACCCTGAGATGTGTAAGAAAGATTCATCCCCATCGTTTGCCCAAGATTCTGTAATGGCTATAAGATCCAGGCCCTCCACAACTATCATAGTTTCTAAAAAATCTTTCTTATTACCCAAGCTCCTGGCATTTATTAACACACATTTTAATTTGCCCAGTTATTTAGTGTCAATCGAGAAGCCATCCAAGTCAGAGGTGGGTAATTCCCCGTCAATACTGTTGTGATTATCATTAACTAACCCGCATTCCCGACTACGTGGTCTGGGAGTAAAAAACCTGACCTAAGACTATCGTAAACCTCCCAGACCCCCTCTTATTTAGGTGGATCCCATCCGAACGAAGCCACCTATCGGTAAATGCGGGAAGTTCCAAGAACGTGACCCCAAGTGAGGAGCAAATGTCCTTCAGGCCTATATTGAATTGGTGGATCCTACTCCTATACCCCCTACTACCCCTTGGCCGCACTGATATCACTGCCACATCTGAACCCCCCTCCCTAGCGGATAATAGTAAATCCCGGTACTCTGACAGAGACTCACTAATATTCGCTCCTACCTGATTCGTTCCCACCCACAGAATCACCCGCAAGGGCAACTTTCGGTGATTGAAAACGTCTCAAACGTTGCCAATCTTCCCCCCAGGAAGACAACAGCGCTCGAAACCCCGAAAATCCCTACACACTCGGTTCCCAAGTTCCCTAACCATAGAACCGCCGATGGCCCCTCTAGCACCCTAACTTTTTCCCGTAAAGCTTCGACCTCGAGTTCCAGCCTTTTCCTATCCAAGCACCCTTTACAATTAAAACTATCAGCTACTATACCCCTAGACCATGGAAACCTCCCGTCGCAAGCTCTACACAATACTAGTCGAGGTCGAGGCATACTAACACTATTGCTAAAGCTAGATAATAATAATACTTAAAAATAGGAAAATGAGAATCGTTAACTGGAAATTAAAATAATGTAAAATACATTACTATGCAAAATATACGTAAGAGATTATACGAAAAAAGTACGTAAAATAGAATGCTCAGCACTAAATCACGAAGAATAAAATAAATATGTATATAAAGAATACAACACCCTCTAAAAAAGTATTAAGCTACGAAGTACAATCAATACTTATTAGAATTAGCTAACTATCTCAAATCACTAACACTACAACAATAGGTCCAAATGGAAGGAAAAGCAAAGTTATTGAGAGTACCCGGGAAAAGGTATACACTGTTTGCTAACACTAACGTCCAAGAACCTACAAATTTATATCAAAGAAGCGAGAAAATACAAATCGCGAAAAAACAATGAAAATGAAATGCGAACGAGAAAAATAAATTTAAGTCGAATTAAATGATATGATTTAGCCGAATTAGATGATTAATGATAATCACAACAGTACTGACTGGGAATTACCTACCCCTGACTTCGGATGGCTTCTCGATTGACACTAAATCACCGGGCAAAATAAAATGTGTGCTAATTATGCCAGGAGCTTGGGTAATAAGAAAATTTTGTTAGAAACTGGTAATTGTGGAGGGCCTGGATCTTGGACAAACGATGAGGATGAATCTTTCTTGTACATCTCAGGATACGATACTTTTTTGAGAAATAGATCTGATAGGAAAGGGGGTGGAGTGTTGACAGGGGCGTTCTTAGGGCAGTGCGATCGGTGCAACTGCACCGGTCAAATGAGAAGGGGCGCCGAAACGCGTTGAATATACATTACTAGAAAAATACCTTTAAGATACGTATTTATAAAAGAAATATCTATAAAATATACATGAAAAATGACCGAGATCAGAATTAAAAAAACAAAACAAAAAAACAAGAAGGTCTGAGTGTATATAATAGTACAATTATTTTTCGAAAAGCCCGATCACTGGCTAGTCTCCCGACTCGTCAGACTTTCCTATTACTTCAATCAGGGGCAGCTCGGTGGCACTGGGTGTGCTCTAGAAGTGCATCAAATCCGAAGTGAAAGGGCAAAGAAAAATTTGGAAAAATTATTTGTGCCCGCTGTAGGAGGGACGCCAATTCTGAGGTAGACAGGGCGAAAAAAAGTTAGGGGAAATGATTTTTGCCCCCTCTAGTAGGAGCGCCAAATCCGGCGTAAAAGGGTAAAAGAAATTACAGGAAATTATTTCTGCTCGCTTTAGGCGGGTTGTTATATCCGAAGGGGAAACGCAAAAAAATATTTAGGAAAACTTATTTGTACCCTCTCTATATAGGAGGGCCGTTAAGTTCGAGGTAAAAGGGCAAAAAAAAAAAAATAGGAAAATGATTTCTGCCCGTTCTAGGAGCGCCAAATCCAAAAGAAATTCGACATACGTTATGACATAAAATATCGCTGTTTCTTAGAACGCATAACGTCGTCAATCGTTTAAAACGAAGCGATTGAAACAAAAGTTTTTTTAATTGGGGTGGTTAGGGAGCCCAAAAATAGGTCCCACTCGGGTAGAGATTTTGTCTCGAGCTGCCCCTGAGTGCAACATATGTGTGTATATATGAAAACTTTTTAATATAACCGTACATATACACAACTGAACATCTTTTCGGAGTTTCATGGATCTTGTTCCAGATACCCGGTGAGTAACGGTAAACCTCCTATGAGGCTCCAATACAATATCTTTGTTCTGTCTAGGAGGCCTTGGTAAGTTGTGGCCACAACGGGACTGTAAAAAGACATCATTTCCCCTTTCAAGAAACTGAGAAACGTATGTTAAAAATTCAGTTTGATTTTTTTTCCAACCGACTTTCAAGAGCCGAAAACCTCAATATAAATTCGATCGAAATGAAAATCTGGTGATCCTAATAGTGAAATTGTCGATTTTAATTTTTGTTGTATTAGTTTTCTATAAGATTTTTGTAAGAATTTTAATCATCTTAAAGAAAGTCATTTTGGAGGTCATTTCCCGACGTTAATCTTGAATAAGAATCAAACAAAACCTATTGAATTTTGCTGCTTACAATCCGCAAACTTCGCTAGTTTTAGGAAAAAAAGGCACCATGTATAGTCCGCAGCGGTATATAACCCGCATGAGAAAATTTCATTTATCAATATGAAATCACTCTCAAGGAGGAGGGGGGTTGTTTTGACACGGTTTTGTAGAGAAAATGTCAATTTTTGTACTGGCATTTACCCAGTCTGAAAAAAATCTACCAATGTTTTTGTTAATAAATTTTTAACGTAATTATAACTAATGAAACCTCTCTCGGGAAAAAAATAAAGCCGTAGATAAGACGCAGTGGTTTATCCGCACTAAAGCCACTTCGAAGTTAAGACTCTTTTCATGCAACTTCGATCCACAATAAGAAATTAATTTCCGACGTTTTGTTTTTATTTCAACGTAATTTTTTCAAACGTATAATCTACGGACGCAGCAGAATAGGATAGGTTAATAGAGACTTCCATTGAAATATGGAAATAAAGTAGTGTACCTCACATATTCAAAACAAACAGCGGCATATCCATTTCGAATATGTGTCTTCGTATATTCGAAATGAGATTTTTTGAAGCTGAAAAGAAATATAGCATTAAATGTATGTTACGGTAAATGCGTTGAATCGGTAAAGCATATTGGTAATGCATAATCACCAATCGTCTGGGTAAGTTCGATAAATTTCGCAACATTTATCACTTTTACCGGCGATTATGCATAATCCTTTTATAGCACCCTGTATGCACAAACGTGCGGTTGCTTCTTTTCGCTTTAGATATTCTTTTTCAACCTCAGGGATGTTCAGCCCGAACTTCCAGAATTGTGCGTTATTGTTGAAATTTAAGTCGAAGTCCCCGAGGTTACAAAAAAAAAATCTACAGAGAGAAAAAACAACCCCTCTCTTCCCAGTGCCATCTTAACGCATGGGCGCACCTGGGCACGGCCCGGAAGCCTCAAGAGTAGAGGGGCTTCACAAAAATGATATCTAGTTAAAATTTTCTAGAATTTAGTAGGTAGGGCCTCAGAAAAACCACTTTGCCCGGGAGCCCATGATGCTCTCTAGACAGCTCTGTCCCTTCTCCAGGGCCGTAGCCTGCTTTCTCGGGAGCAGTCTTTTCTTGGAGTCTCCTTGAAATAGGTATGCTCAGCAAAAGTAGGATTTATAAGTGTCCCCCCCCCCCATTCGGGTCGGGGCACCGCCCAAGTTGCCTCAGGTTGGGGGGGGGCCTTCCCCAAGCTGCAGGTCCCGGTGCTTTAGCTGGTGTTTACCTGCCCCTTCTGTTTCTTAGTACTGGGTCTACTTAAGTGCGGGGGGGGGGGGGTGATGGGGACGATCACCACACCAAGAGTCTGATAATATGGTAGAATAAATCTGTCCCGTATTCTATAGGACAAGTAATGACTAGCAAAAATTTCCTCCTCCGACACTATTTGCGCCTGGGGGGCGCCACTTGGTCTAAGACTGGTCCTGAGTGTTGTTATACGTGAAATCATGTTTGAAGGCTAGTGAGTAACGTGGAGAGAAGTGATATTGAAACTATATGGGTTAAGCTTGAAAACAAAAGACAACATAAACTTATTGTTGGGGTTTGTTACAATTCACCGAATAGGGATCCAAACTACATCGCCAAATTTCATGATGAAATTTCCTACATGTGCAAGCGTAAGAGGGTTGTCATACTAAGAGACTTCAATTACTTGGGTAATGATTGGGAGAACCTTTCAGCTAGAGATTAGTGTGAAAGAGACTTTCTTAAGTTGGTACTCGAAAAGTTTATGTGTCAGAATGCATCAGAAGCTACTAGGGGTACTGCTGTTTTGGATTTAGTTCTTACTAGTTCTGAGGATCTAGTTGAACATGTTTCGGTGATGGACGAGTTTTCTTCCAGTGATCGTCAATTTTCACTGTAACTTTTCTTCGGGTAAGGTTGATAACAAAAGACTGGTTCCTTGTTTTCGGAGAACTAACTTTGATGTTTTGACAGGACGGTTAGCGGAAGTTTTCAAATACCGGTTGGAATCAGTCGGGATGGTAAGTCAATGGGAAGAATTTAGTACGAAGCGGTCCTCTATTTTTCACGACGTTTTCCTTTGTTCGTAAAAAGCTTGTTTGTACATCGCACCCACTATGGTTCACGGATAGCGTACGTAACCTTTATCTTGAAAAGAAAAGAGTATTCAGTGAATATAAAAGTGGACGAGGTGACCTATTATTGTTTACCGATAAAAGAAGAGCGCTAAAGAAAGCGATAAGGAATAGTGAAAAGGATGTTCAATCTATGTTGGTAGATAACATTCGCTACGACCCAAAATCATTTCTAAGGCCGGGATTACACTATAACACTTTCTTGTAAAAGATCATTTATAAAATAAATTTGACCAAAAATTGGATAGTGTAATATGAAACTTTGATAAAAGTTGCTCTTTATCAAGTTTTCTTTTATCAAAGTTAGCATCCTTGTCCAATATTTGAAAAAAAGATTAATGTTGATGCTTTCTATACTGCAGTTTGCGTTGCTGAAGTTTACATATATACTTTGTGATTTAATAAAGTAATTAAAAAATTATTTGTAGGTAGTCAGTGGGAGCTACAAAGATCTTAATACTGTATGTGAATATCACAGATTTGAGTTTCTGTAGCTGACTACAAAAACAGAAACAAACAGGTGAATGCTTATCGGTTATAACGAATTTAATTCCGTCCTAGTGAACCTACCATGCAATACTAAAATAATGATGAAAATATCATTATAACGAATGGACATATTTGTATATATGGGATACAAGGGTTCATGTTTTCAAGTAATACGTCACCACCAGTGGGGGGAGTTTCGCATTTGCTGACTTTTAATGACAAGGGGGAGGTGCTCGAATGATGATTGTGTGAGCAATAGAGGTACGAAAATATGAAATTGGGTTATGGTGTTTGGTTGGTATATATGAAATGGTATGTTTTCCGAAAGTAAAGTATTTATGTAAATCAGGCCTTATACTTCTGGTACTTCCAGTCAAGTTGTGCGGCCCCAGAACATCACTCCACCTGGGCCTCATGATGCTCTTAATTTCATAGATATTGGTTGATCGATGGTTAATCTATTTCATAGATTGGTATATGGCAAGATTGAATTCCACGACGCCAGGGAATTCCCCGACGTACTTTTGTACCGAATATGCACTTACACATTACAATCTTCGTTCGTCACCTGAGCAAATGAAAACCCCTTACAGAAATCAGGTGATTGCCTTTCTCCAATAGCGGAAGTCTTCACCAACTTGGTTTGGGAACACGAGGCCTTTAGCCAGATTCTGGGCGTTGGAGGACCAACATTTCGCATTTCAAGTAGTGTTAATTTCTCTCTCTCCCCCTAACCCCGGGTCGAGATCCCTCAAATTTAGGGGCTGGCTAGGACCCTCCACTGAGATGACGGTGAGTGATTAAAACTATATATAATTATTGTGTGATCTTTTTCTGTATAATTTGTGGATTGAGTGAGAGTGACCTTGTTGAATATAAATTGTATTGAGTTTAGTGTAATGCACCGTATTGAAGTATTTTCCATGAATAAATGAAATTAACTTGTAATTCTCTGATTGAAAAAGTAGTATTATTTTCGCAATGTCCTAAACATAATTTCCTTGTATTATATAATATGTCGCGCTAATGAAACTAGTTCGTTGAAATCTTCGACATGTGGTATTGTTTAACACGCAGTAGAAATATCATTTAACCCGTGACATATTAGTGATGCCGTCGACCGGCGAACCTGTGGTATATTTTGTTTTTGTGGCACTCTTAAATATTTTCAGGGTTAACTTGGCGTAACTATATACTGAACTGTCGAAATTATTATTTTTCAATCGTTGTAACGTATTTGTGCTAGCGTATTTTTCCACAGTTCAAATAATTTAAAAAGAAAAAAACTCTAATATGATGGTGTTTTTCTGCTGTTGTTTTCTTGTTGAATGTATATTATTCTCTTGAGTTGACTTGTCAAGACCGAAACCTGAGGGTCATTTCCTTTCCGGATGAGTCTCTATGTGAGGGAAAACTCGTTTTTTCCCCGTCTTCTGTAGGACGATCGTGGCGTTTCTTTTCAGGGACACGCTTCGTTTTTCTTTCTTATTCGCGTTGTCTCCTCCTTCTCAACTCATGTCCTGTCTCCCGTGGAAAATTTTATTCGTGTTCCTTGGTTGTGTTTTTCGTGATCACTGTTTAGCCGATTAGTTTCCCAATCAGATTTTTTTTTATATACACTTAGGGATATATTCACACTGACTTGCGTTATTCACAAACTTTGAGGTACATTTTGGATTTGAGAGGACTTTATATATTTTGTTCTTGTAGTGGTCTCAACCACTAAATATTTGACTTGTGATCCTCCTCTTTCTCTTCGACCCCTCTATCGTTCTTAAAACGATAAAGGCTGCCGCCTGTACACTTCTCCAGGCGAGTTACCTTGCACAATTTTTCTTTTTTTTATATTTTTTACACATATTTGCCCCTTACGTGTTGATTGACAGTCGGCTAAAATTTTTTTTCACACTACATCATGGCTCATCAGCCCAAGCTCAGAATGTCCAGCAGTTCAACATGATTCTGATCATTGTAGGCACTTACAATTCCATACAAGTATTTGATGGCACAAATTCAGGTTTGACAGTAACTGATTTTTTTCCACGAATTGATCGTGCATCAGCCTTGGCGAATTGGGATGCTCATTAGGGTGGAACGAAAAAGGGTGTTTTTTTCACTTTTTTAGGAAATCTATGGTGCCTTAGTAATCAAAAGATGCCTTTCAAGGTTTTGAGACGTTATACCAAAATCTAGGAAAATATTTTAATATCTTGAGGTTCCTCACAGACCCTAAATATCGAGCAAAAAGACTTTTCTAAGTACACATTATAAAAATCTTTTCAAACATAAACGAAGTGGATAATTTTTAAAGCATTCTCTAAAGAAAGAAAAACACTTAATTTGAAAGTTATTCAGTACATGAGGCAAAACTGAATATATATATAAACCTAGAGAAATACTCACAAGTTAAGAGTTCCATATATAAGTAATAACTGACAAGCAAATATGCAGCATTGCAGCTGTCTGTCACGGCAGTTGAAAGGAAAAATTTTTCAAGCACTCCGAATATAGTGATTCATAGAGGGAGATGAAAATAAATCATTTTGGGGAAGGGGGGGGGGCAAAACTATAACCATATTCCAAATTAAAAAAAAAAACATAGTTTGATGATATAGGTGTCAGGAGAATGCCTCTATTGCTTCCTCTGTTATCACACTGTTATTACATTTCACTTTTTTGCAAAATAGTCCGCTTTTTTTTTCAAACGATGGAAGAGTACTCCTTGATTATATTCTGGCTTGAATGAAGCCTTCACGACTCTCGGTTGTTGATACAGCAAGAGATGCTGCTTCAGTTACGAGTCGTACGCACCGTTCAACTGCTTGTGTGTGACATGGAAAATTCGGTATAGATGGAAAAGCAGGTTCAGATCATTTTTGTGGGTCCATTTCCTGATTTTTTATAATAGGTGGTTCAATCACTCGCACTTGATCCCATGAAATTAGTTCCGAATAGTGCTTAGCAGAAAAGTTTATTTTCGGAACATGGAATGTACTCCTTCTGATAATCCTTCATTTCTAATTTTCATATTGAAATTATTGGTCTATTGTCATATTTGGTTTCTCTTTCGGCAATAACCCAACATCTTCCAGCACAGCATTCATAAAAATTGCAGCTGATCGATCAAACACACCAGTTCTATCACAAGCAAGAGCAACATTTGGTAATTTAGTTCTCATCTGAGAGGATGATGGTAGAACTTCAAAAGCAAATGAAGTACTTGCTTCGGCACCGATTGATGGACCAGCTTCAGTACTTGTAGATGGAAATGCTAACTTCAACGGCATACTGTGTTTTGGCTCATATAGATCACTTTCCTCAGAATCGTTGGATATAGATGAGTTTTCAGTGGTTGATAAACTAGTTTCCACCGTTTATTCTTGAGATGACTTCATTTCTTCATAAGAAGATGATGCCGTTTCTTCTTGAGATGACGGGATACCATTTTCATTTTCCTTTGTTCATTGTTTTTCAATTTCTTCGTTGTTAGGACATTTACTCGACCAATTGCCATCTTGCGTGTACTTCTTTGATCTTGCAAGAAATATCGCTCTAAATTTGGGATCTTTCTCAACTTGTTACACTTAGTCTTCAAAATCACATTTGCATGCTGCAATGTCGAACAATTTCCGTGCTTCGCACTGAAAAGATTTCAAGTTCAACTTGAAAGTTTGAGAATCTTTCCTTGTTTTCATATTTTTCTGAAGATTCTTGTATTTACAGTAAAAGTTTGAAATTTTTGCATATCTGTTGGTGAGAAACCGTAGGAATTGAAACAGTTTTCCAAATATTTTCTGTCTTTGGCACGATAATTTCAAGAATGTCTGCAATAGCTAGATCTTTTCTTGATTGCTGTGCCTTCATATTGCGTTGAGTCCGCAGATAACAAAGCTTAACATCACCATAGGTGGGCGAGATCCGAGAATCCCATTCTTTAGGATTTCCTAAAATGTCACAACAATAAAAGCTTCTGGTCATCATTTTGACAGCTATACAGTCTCAGTTAAGGGGTAAGATTACAAATGAATACTGAAAACAAGGGAAACATCGAGGTCACTGAACGCATCACGTGTTCAGGGGAATAGGAAAGCCCCCCTCCCCTTTGTCATGTTACAGAATTCCACACGTGCGTAAAACTTCAGGGGCGATGAGGAACCTCAAGAAGTTTGAATTTTGGGGGAAAAAATTAGGAATGACATTTCTTCACATAAAGGCATATCTTAAATTCTATTACAATGACAATTTCGAAATTTTTTTTTTCGTTTCACCCTAATGCTCATACAAAGAAAAAGATTGTATTACAGAAATGTTCTGGAACTGTACTTGCTCACATTCAGTCAAGCTCTCACTTGATAGACCCTATGACCTATGAAGAATTCCGTGCTCATATAGCAAGCAGATTTTCTTCACCTGACAGACCTTAGATAGTGTTGTCTCAACTGACAACAACAACACAATCAGATTCTGAGAAAGTCCGAGATTTCCAAAACATTTTCTCCTATGTGTGGACCGATAACTGGCGCATTTCGGGAACGAATGTCCTGAAACCAGGTAAAGACAGCTGCATCCACATCTTGTAAATTCGAAAGTTAGATCGTTCTCCTAGGTGATCCAATAACTACTGTTTGAATCTGCAATTTTGATTTCGTCCGATTTTTTCAAAAACGTTGAAAGAGTAGATAGAAATTGACTGTTGTTTTTCGGACACTTGTTTTCGAGTTCGTTATGGCGGATTTTTCATTTCGTTATACAAGAATTGCACAATACATTGTTGCTATGTAAATTGATTTGAAGGATGGGAAAAGTTTTTGTTACAACGAGATTTTCGCTACAAATTTTCTCCTTTTTTTTCCAGGAAAACGTCACACGACCCCGCCTACCATTTTGTAGCATGATTTCTTTATATCCCAATTAGTGACTGCAAACGGATGTTGTTCTGGATTGACCAGCTTCATCTCATTCGGTTCCCAAACAAAATTTAAAAAATCGTATTGTAATCTCGAATTCATTCATTCAATTTATAGCCACTTAACACTGTTTCTATCCCTCAGATGGTCAACCAAAGCCCCGACCGGCGCGAATAAAAGCATCTTTGTTGCAGAAGATTCTTTTATGGCGGGCGTCGTTAAAATCAGTAGAATGTTCTGTCTTTTTACTTTCAAAAAGATCCGAAATTGAGCTATTGAAATGTTCTTTGTGGTCAACTGGGACGGGTGCAGCAGCCTCCAGTCACGGAAAGAACCCCCTTTCTTTTTTTTTCTTCCTGACCACTGTACCAACACCCTCCATAGATAGTCTCCAAAGAAGATACCCCCTTCTTTAGGGGATGTCGGCTGAATTCTTGTCTTTTTTCCAACACCTTCAGTAATCTGAAATGAGTGCTGCTTTGCTTCGTGGACGTCTACTCACCCTCCCACCTCTACTTGTGACAATACTATTTAGGAAGCCGGTGAATAACACTGTAAAAAAACACAGATTTTTTTACTTGAACGACAGTCTATGAGAAAAAACAAAAAATAAACAAAATAAACAAGATGGTTTAATAATTATATATTATTTACCATAGAAATGGCACATGACACTTTCACACGTTTATGAAACGTGAATTAAAAAAAAGTTTTCCTCTCCCCTCTTTCTATACTCCGAAATTTGCCGCCCTGGGCTATAGCCCGGTCAGCCCCCCTGTAAATACACTACTGGCAACCCCCGTATATCGAATATCATTATTTCCATTAAAAACCGACCCGAAAAAGTCATTGAAAGCACTACACATGCCTACATTGCTCTTTAATCTAGACCCTCCTATTTAGAGGGGGGCAACTGTACGCTTACATACATTATTGATGTATCTAAGGCCGGTATGTCGCTATAAAAGTTTAATAAAAAATTTTATAAAACTTGACAAAGATCTTTTACAAATTTTGTGTCAAATTGTTTTTATAAAATTTATTTTATAAAAGAAATGGACCTTATTACACTATATAAAAGATTTATATAAAATTAGTTTTGCATAAGTTTTCGTCAGTTGGTCAGTCTTCGCTATTCTTGTGCTGTTGCTAGTGGTAGTTATGGATGAAGAAATTTTATCATTTGCAATCTCTGTATGGCTTCGGTTTTAAAAAAAATGAAGCTTATGTTGGTGACTGTGTATTGGACGGAATAATTTGCGGAAGAAATGCTTTTTGATGCATTTCATCTAGCTGGGAAAGTAACTTTTAATGAACGATGAATATGTGTCAGTTTATGAAGTTTAGGAATACAAAGCCCAGAGAGAAAGTTTAGCAACTACACTGCTCAAAACAAGTAGGGGAGCAAGCAAAAAGTGAAGAAAACCGTGCGAGACAGTCACGTATTGGCATACAATGGATAGCACACGCGTATCAATGCGCAATACAGAAAAAAGACGTAAAAAAATTTGGAATTAAGCTTTAATTCTTTGAAAATATGGAAAAAACATGAAAAGATGATTTAGGGCAACAATTTGGTTACATGTAAACGATAAAAAAAAGTACTGTTTAGACATGATGCATGAGTTTTAATAGGGCGTGTGGTCTCCTCGAACAGCTAAGACTGCTGCACACCTGTTTGCCATGGATGCGATGAGGTTATCGATCAGACTTTGGGGAATACTGTTCCACTCCTCAAGAAGTGCAATCTGCAAGTCTCGGACAGTAACAGGCGGCCTTGGTCGCGCAGCAATGCGTCGTCCGAGCATGTCCCAAACGACATGCTCGATTGGATTCAGGTCAGGAGAGCACGCTGGCCATTCCATACGCTGTATTGTTTCAGCTTCAAGCATGTTCTCCACCAGACGAGCTCTATGCGGTCGGGCATTATCATCCTGGAAAACAAAGGAATCTCCAATGGCTCCAGCGTAAGGGATGACATGAGGTCGCAGTTTGCATACCTTCGGGCCGTCAAAGTGCCATTCCGAATGATATGCAGGTCCGTACGTCAGCCTATTCTGATTCCACCCCATACCATCCAACCAGCTCGTCTGTATTGTGACCTTTCACGAACGAATGTGGGGTTATTTCGAGTGCCCCTGTCCCTCCATACCAGAACATGTCGGGTGTCACACTCCAGACTGAATCAGTACTCGTCTGTAAACAGCACTTGGCTCCAATCATGTTGCTCCCAATCTCGATGTTCAGCAGCCCATCTTCTTCGGGCCGCACGGTGGCGTGGGGTCAACGGAATGCAGACCATTGGCCTACGTGCATAGAGCCCTCCCTCATGAAGCCGATTACGTACTGTTTGGCTGGACACCCTTCGTCCTGTTGCCAAGAGCAACCGTCTTTGCAGCTGCGTAGCATTCTCTGTTCTGTTTCGACGGGCTGTTAACTGTATATACCGGTCATCAGTTGCTGTAGTGGTGCGTGGCCGACCTTGCCCTGGTCGACGTCTAACATTTCCCGTTTCTTGGAATCGATTCCACAGCCTTGCAACAACACTTCTGGCGACTCCAACAGCGTCCGCGACACTACGTTGTGTTTCCCCGGATTCCAGTCTGCCTATAACACGCCATGTCATGGATTCCGGTAAATCACGTTGTTGAGACATCCTCAAGTCACCTTGTCTCAAAAAAAAAAATACTGCGCAATCGAATTTCACAGTTACGGCAGTAAAACAGACGTTTCTGCAACATCTCGATTTCTACCCTTATCTCCTTTTTCTGGTTTTTGACGTCATGAACTTTGATTTGCATATGAAGTTTTCTTCTTCCGTTTCCTGCTAGGCTTTAAATTATGGATGATTCATTTTATGTTACTTATCGGTATACATCTTTGCGTAATTTTGATAAATCCATGTGCTCCCTAATTGTTTTGAGCAGTGTACATTGCCCGTGTTTCATGATGCAGTCGAATCCCGTTTTAACGAATACCGATATAGCGAAAATCTCGTTTTAACGAACAGTTTTTTAATCCCCCGAATAAGTTTGGAACAATGCTAGCATTGTTTGCTATAGCATTGGAACAATGCTAGGTAACTTGGAATTCCTTTATAACGAAATTTCGTTTTAACGAAGTGATTCCTCCGGTCTCAGTGTTCGTTATAACGGGATTCAACTGTATTACTTATTGCGGCTTATATGTCACGGTAAAATCCGAAAGACTCGGGTTTTATCAAGGCGAGTTGGTGAAAGTCCCAAAAACGCTTATAAACGTTTTCATTTCGGAATTTTACCAAGTCAAAGTCCGTTTTAAATGAATCAATGATGCCTGGCATCATGATTCCTGATGCCATATTAGTTGATTAATAATATTTTAATAATTATAAACAAATAATGAATTAACAAACGAAATAGCCACCATGATGAGGTTTGACGCTATTTAAGTAGTCGATGCTCATAATTAATTTACTCCTACCAGTTAAAACCCGTTTTAAATGAATTAATTAACCATCATTAACTTAATATAGTTCTCCGCTCGTCTTGAATAATTAATACTTGCTTATTAATTATAGTTACTAGTGTGAATGACGCTTATTAATTAATCAATATTGATAAGAATTTAAGTAAAACTTATTTCGTCATGATGGCCCGCTGCTCGTGCTAACGCACGGGGTGCTGAATGCGCTTAGCCCGGTGATCCGCCTCCCGACACAGTGAGCTTATCGTGACCCCCCCTCCCCCCGGATATGTCGGGACACTAATTTTGAGAACAAGTGAGCCTAAACTTGGCATATGTGGCAGCGCATTTAGAAAAACTAATCATTTCATTATCGTTTTTTTTATTCTTTAAAACGGCTTTTTACTGTTGGGAATAAATAAAATAATTTATTAATATTAATTTCCAATTAGCTTAATTCACCTTTTAATTGTTTAATTATTATATTAATTAATTAATTAACATGTCAAGAATGGTGATTAAAAACGGGGTTTGACTTGGTAATGAGTCTCAAATAAAAACGTTTGCAAGCATTTTTTGAACTTTTACCATCTCACCTTGTCTCCGAGCTTTTACATTGAACCGTGGCATATATTCGTTGTACATCGGAGTGGATGCAGCAACTGAACATTATATTGGCCCTCGAATAGAAAGAAGTTGGCCACCCAAGATATAATGTATTAATTTAATCTCCACCACCTCAGATGATAATTAAATAAATGTATCATTAATGTGAACCATCAAATCCAGTGATGTGATATGACAGGGTTTTTCAAAGTGTGAGCCGTGACTTCTAGGGGCGTCCCGGCGAATGAAGATATTAATTTTTGTGCCTCTTTTTGCTTTGAATTTGTACTTTCATAATTGAAAACACCACTTAACTATTCCGAAGAGCAGTAGGAAAACCATGAACTGGCAAGTGAGCCACGGGTGGCATAAAACTCATTTTCCTATAAGGCCTTATTGTGCCTTTACGGGGCCCGGGGCAGACTTTTATTTGGGGTAAGCAGGGGTCTGCCCAGACTTTTTTGCATGGTCCTGTTTTTGTGAAAATTTTTCTTTATTTTTGTAAAATGTGCCATTAATTTTGTGAGAAATGAGTAATTTTGTGGGAAGCGATAGTTCAGTGATCTAGTGAGTATATAGTGATCTAGTTTAGTGGTTCTCAACCGGGGACCCTAGGATATTCCAGGGGGGCCACAGATGAAAATCTCGCAAAAGGGGAGCCACGGCTACTGATACGGGGACCACGAAGAAGTTTGTGACATTAAATTTTTTTTTAGCACTCTTACTAAAAAAAATTTAATTTAAACAAAATGCATAGAATATCTCTTTCACAATTTTTCCCCTATTCAAGTAACATTAACATGAGGAAGGAAATAAAAAAAGTGTATAAAAAAATATAATCTCGGAGGTTTTACGACTTGAGAGGTGACAGTAGGCCCTGACACAAACTATAGAAGAGGTTAAGCAAAATGGAGTAACTGTAAAGACAGAAAATTGTATGTGTTCGAAGACTTTTTATTCAAAGAGGGCTGCCATAAAGAAAGCAGAAAAAGATTTGTTGACCATTCATTGGCATTCTTTTGAGTGCTGGTCGTAAATGTAATCCAAGAAGTAAATGGGTGATAAAAAAATCTTGGTAAAAAAAAAAACCCATCGTTTTCATTCAATTACAGATGGATAGTCAGTCATCTAGTTTAGCACAAAGCTATCTTCAGCCGGCACTGAGTGGTCTGATGGGGAATATATTTATAAAAATCGAATAAAGAATGATTGCTCTGAGGTATTTTTTATGAATTTTGAAGGGATGCCAAAATCCGTTGCCTCTACTGAAAATATTTAAAGTCGAATTCAGTTATAACGAACTCCAAGAGACCAAATCATACATAAGGAAAAATACCCGCGAAATTTAATTTTTTAAAACTACATTGCTGTGATAATGTATTGGGACAGGGGCGGCTTAAGTGAGGGTGCAAGGGGTGCGGCACACCCGGGACTGTTAATAGACACTTTAGCGGTATACAATGTGCCAGAATATCTTGCCATAATGGTCAGGAGCTTTTTATCAGATAGATGTATAGAGGTCGAAGATGAAGATGCATATGAATATAGTACTGGAGTTCCACAGGGCTCGTCTTGAGGACCAATCTTGTGGCTTATGGTGGTAAATGAACTATTAGAAGTACAACTTGAGGAACACGAAAGAATCCAGGCTTTTGCCGATGATATAATTATTACGTTGCTTACAACGAATTATACTGATCTAGAAGGTATGAGTCAAGGCTTGCTGAATAGGGTCAATGAATGGGCGGACAAATATGAACTCCAAATTAACTTCGAGAAATCATGCTTTTGTGTTTACACATATGGATAAGAAATTAAGAGAAAGCCACCAATTAGGTTGGGAAACAACAGAATAGCATACAAAAACTTCATAGATTATCAGGGCATACGCCTATATTATAATCTGAACATAACAAATCATCTTGTGAACATACAAAGAAAGGTGGAAGGTAAAATGCAAAAAATAAAGACTGATAAAACTCCGATGGGGTTTGAACCCGCAGACAGTCAAGGACATTTACAAAATCTGTATTGAAACAAAAATAACTTATGCGGGAGATGGTATGTAGACCTTAGATATATCAACGAGAGATTGGAAAAGATACAAAGAATAGCATTGTTAATCATTACTAAATGCTACAAGTCAGTAGCTAATGAATCTCTCAACGTTTTGGCGAGATGTATGCCCCTGTACTTAAGAATAAGAGCGCAGAAAAAAATATTTGATCTGTGCAAACAGCATGACATGATTCAAATTGGAACTGAAACAATACAACCTAACATGGTATATAGTAATATATATTTCGACAAACCGCCATGGAAAATGAAATGTTGAAATGGGACACTAATGAAAGCGATTGCTTTATATGGTCAATATATACTGACGGGTCTAGGATCTGTAATAGAACTGCTGGTGCATATATATGATATATAATTATGGTGAGTTAATATACGAAGATAACTTTCGCTTATCGGACTATGCCACGGTATTTCGAGCCGAATTGATTGCAATAAAGATGTCACTAATGAAAGCCCGAGAATTAGAGATCACACAGGTACACCTGTTCACTGACTCAATGTCTTCATTGATGGCTTTGAGCAAACCAGATAGCCAAGACGAGGATGCGGAAGCAGTTAAGAACTTAACAATACATATGCAGGTTACACTGCATTGGGTTAGGGCCCATGCGGGTAACAGCAAGAACGAAATTGTGGATCAACTCGCAAAAGATGGAACAAACAAAAGATTAGTTGACATTGATTGCAAGTGTAGCAAAGCAGTCCAGATACGCAGGATGCTCTACACAGAAAACCTAAGAATAAGGCAAATACACTGGAATACATCAACGAAGGGTATATGCCATTTATCCGACAATTAATGAAAAATACGTAAGAGGGAACTTTTTTCTAAATCAGATAATTATAGAACACGGACCCATGGGATACTATCAAGAATGAAGACATAAAAAGAGTGTTAACTGCATCTTCTACCGAGAAGCACAAGTGCGTAGATACCACTATATTTATCAATGTGTCTATTGGAGAGAAAGAAGAAACAATGTACTCACTTGAGATCAACAACAACTTCCAATAGCGACCCTATTGAAGAGCAGAAGAGCACAGAACTTTATCACGGAAATAATGGAGTTGTCACTGGAAAGGTATTTAGAGTACAACCCGTAATGAACAGAATATTTTTCTTGGTGATCCGTTTGAACTAAGCTCTCACCTGTGTATACAACAACAACAACACTGATGGATATATATGTGATCTTGTATTTTCGGCTACAAGAGATAATTGAGATTGTGAATCTTATACATTAAATTGAATAGCCGCTGTGGTGGTCGAGTGGTTATAGTGACGGACTCGCGTTGCGAGGATCCGGGTTCTAACCCCACAGTGGTGGTCGGCTGAAGTTGGTTTTCTGTGGTTCCCAACTTCAAGGCGCAAATGCGAGCCGATCTCCCCGTTAAAAAGTCGCGCCACAGAGAGCAACAGTCCTACAGCGGTAAATCATTCAATCATAACACTTCACTCATAGTTAGAAAATCTGGTGGCAGATGGCAGCACTACACATAACAAGCATTACAGAGAAAAAAAACTTCACGGCAGGTTTCACTACACGTACACTCCCACATGTACCGATTCGTTGGGAGGTTCCGGGAGGGGTGTGTGGTGTAGTAGTAGTAGTAGGTAGGACCTCCAAAACATGGCTCGGGGATCCATGATTTTCTTAAGTCAGCCACCTCGTTGGGCAATTTGCCTGTTGTGGCGTTGTATTTGTATTTGTATATTCTTCAGAAGTCGCTGTGAGTGGTCCTCTCATGCAATTAGCTGCAAACTAGGGAACCCATCGCATTTTTCTCTATGAAGTTGTCCAAAAGTCAAAACAAATGGTTCGCTTACGACCGAGAACTGTTTGCACATTCGTCTATAAAAAAATTCGAGCACATGCGCGAAGGCAGGGAGTTAATTATCTTCACAGATCAGGGGCCCCTGATTTATGCCTTGAAGCAGAAGCCAAACAAATGTTCGCCGCCACAGCTTCGGCATGTGGACTTGATATCCCAGTATTCAACTGATATCCGTCACGTCCAATGCTCTCAAAATTATATCGCAGATGAATTGTGGAGAATCGAATTCGACGCAATAACTGGTTCTAAGGACATTAATTTTAAAGAATCTGGGGAATGTCAATTAGGGACCCAGAACTGAAAGAGATTTTGAAGGGCAACAACACATCTCTACAGCTGTGGAACTGAAACCATGTCATCTAACAGATGGTGAATTATGGTGTGACATTTCAACTGGCTCACCCAGACCTTTCATTCCAGACAAGTCGAAAGCTGATTTTTTACCACCTTCACAATCTATCGTATCCCGGAATCACTGTAACGAAAAACCTCATTTGCTCATGATGTGTGTGTCGCAAACATGAACAAATATATCAGAACTTGGGTCCACTGCTGCCAATCATGCCAGCGATCCAAAATCCAGACGCACACAAAAGCACCTCTGAGCACCTTCGCACTCGCCGACGCTCGTTTTTCTCATGTGCACATCAACATCATGGGTCCTTATCCACCATCAAACGGGAATATCTACTGTCTAAACATGATAGACAGATTTACAAGATAGCCAGAAGTGACACCGATACCGGACTTACGCGGAGAAACCATCTGCAAAGCATCTTTGATTCATGGATCAGTCGGTTTGGTCGTCCCTCAACAGTGACCACAGATCGTGTGGTACTCAATTTGAATCTCATCTCTTCCAGCAGCTCACAGCACTACTAGGAACTGATCGTATACGAACCACTGCATACCATCCAATTGCCAATGGTCTGGTCGAGCGATTTCATCGCACCCTAAAAAGTGTCATCATTGTTCACGACAATACCAAATAGACGGAAATGCTCATCTCCTGGTCCTCCTGGGTCTACGATCCGATTCCACTGAGGATCTTCAATCTACCTGTGCCGAACTGGTCTATGGAACCACTCTTCGATTGCCATTTACTTTTCCACGAGGTGTCTAAATCTGCGCTAGACGCTACCCGTGCATCGAATCTGTCTTCGCTTATGAGAAATTTATCACCTATTATCTCCATCTCACAAGAATACCTTCAAGATTTATGTTCATCCTTCCTTAAAATCTTCTACTCATGTGTTCTCACGCATAGACAAAGTTCGACCTGCATCAGTCTTTATAATCAAAGTGAATGGCAAATCCATCTCAGTCTCTATTGACACGATCAATTTTCCAGAACGATTTGTGTCTTATTTTTGATTGCATATATTTTTTCTACACTCGTTTATATTCCTGTATTGTCTTTACATTTTCGCATACGGGTTTATACAGAATTATTTATCACATTCTTGCATGTATACTTCATTCATATTTTTCATTCGTCTTTGCAAAATATTGAATTCTAACGTGTCGCACATATACATATATATACACACATGTGTACATTATTTATTATTTCATTGTTAAATTTTTTTATCATCAATATGTGAATCTCAATCTTGTATTTTCTACATTAGCGTTCGCTCTCTCACTGGGGGGATAGTCTGTGGCGTCGCCGCCGACACGTGTACGAAGAGAAAACCACTTCCCCAGAGCGATGATTGATGTACGCTCTCGAAGTGCCATCGTGTGATGATTCGAGTCATCACGCAGTTTGTTTCTCGCCCTGTACATAATATGTTGTGTAAATAAAGTCCATCCCTTCGTGTAAGATAAAATGCATGTCTGTCTTTAATTGAAACTACACGCAACCGTACAACTCACTCCCATAGCTTTTTCTTGCTTTATTATTGTAAAATTCGTCAGTGAGCTGGTGCTTTCACATGTCACTTTTCATAGCACTCTGATGAAGTGGGACGAAATAAACAAGATATGTTGTGAAGAGAAAAGGAGGCGTGGGTTGGCAGAGTTTCCTAGTATATATGCGTGTGTGTTACTGCCAAAGGCCGAAATTGGCTGATTCGCGACGGGGCTAGCCACTTCGCGAACCCGCCAATTTTGTCAAATATTGACCCAGCGCATGTCCAAATTTTGTGTCCAGTGATCTCTAGCAATCTAGTCCGATGATAACTGACATGATTCGGAATTACAGTCAAGTTGGCGTATTTTTTCTTGGTAATTATGCCCATATTACTTATAGCAACCCATCAAACCGTAGTCACGATGCAGTAATCATTTTTTTCTTTCCAAGATTTGGCAGAAATTTATATGTTTATATTATTATTTTTATAGTTTTTTCTGTAGGAAATTGAGACTCAAAAGCAGCATAAGCGTAATTCGTAAATGCATGACAATTATTCAATATTATCAACAGAAAAACAGGTTACCGGCGTGAATAGAAAAAAGTCTCGTAGTAACATCAACAATCACAAAATAACACATCTATATATACGGCTCACACACCTGCAGCAAAAAGGGAAAGCTCCAAGTTTCTCCCGTCGGATATGCGTTAATCTGTAGATCAGACGTCGCAAACATAATCCAGCCCAACACGAGAGGAATTGGGCTGGGGCGACCTGCTCCAGTGTCAACCTAAAACTAGTTATCATATTTTGATAGATGTATCAAATGGTAGCCGCGGTATTCCCCCCCCCCACCAGGACCCATAGACAGTCGCCCTCTCACATATAAAGATCAAAATCTTTGTCTTTTATTTTATAATGTTTCTAAAGTGTTAGTAATATATAATACGGGGGTTAGTAGGTCCACTTACAAAATTATTTACGTAGTGAAAAGACATATTGTCCTGCCCGACAGTCTTATTCACATTTCCCCATAGTTTATGCTTGCCCTTTGTCTCTTTATTTCTCTCTCGAAAATCCTGCAGACCGGATCATTACACCGATGTTCAGTCGGTAAATTCCTATTTCTTTCAGCGTTGAACTCAGTACAGTTTCTACAACTTGCTTCATTTCTGCACTCTTTCTCTTTCTGTCCTTCTTGACTGCACTTTCTACAAGTCTTAGTTTGGCTGCAATTTCTCGCTAAATGTGACTACATCGATAACACTGCAAAAGCCGTATATATTCCCGCACTACACATCGACGCCAACCTATGTGTGCTACTCCTTTCCCTGTAAGGGTCTTAAACGTTTCAGGGTCTGTTTCCACTATCCAAGTCCTGGCATTCCGTCTTCTTGTCTTCGTTGCCCATAGTCCTTTCTCCTAGGTACTCCAGGGCGGAACCAAGAACGTTTGAGACCCTGGCGGTCATTCATTCAGGTACTCTAGGGGATCTCTCCATCCTCAATTTCCTCAGGAACGTCTCGTATTACAACCTTAGGGTTGTTCTTTCTTGCTTGTTCAATCTTGAACTTTGGTCCAACACAGGATCCTGCTCAAAATCCGCTTTCATTTGTTCAGCCTCTCGGCTGGTCTCCACCTCCACTAATGCGGCTCCCTTTCTAGTTTGCCAAAAGTCCACCACTCGAACACCTGCTCCTGCGGGGCTATAAGCCTTTTTCAGTTCCTCAGCAATTCCTATTGAGGAGTCACCCTTCAAACTAAATTTCACTATATTCCGCGAGAGCACTTTTTCCTTTTTTGCCCCCAACTTATCAAAAGTAGGGCTCTTTTCCGCTATAGCTTTTGCATACGGGGCCAATGTTTCTTTCTGCTTTCCAGTCTCTAAGATTCGCCCACTTCCATTTTTAATAGATAGAAGTCTACTACACGCTGCAAGTGCGCAATGGAATACTTCTTCCTCAGCGACTCTTATAGTCTCTGCATGGATAGCATCTTCAGCCCTATCATCAGAGCACTTCAACTCTTCTACCATCCTTAAGATGGTTTCATGGTTAAACTTGGTCTTCACCAAGTCTACCTGGTCTGTTTCTTAGGCTATCAAATCCTCCACTTCATCGTGGAAGGATAGATTTGAAGATTTCTCTAGTTCTTTGCCAGTTTTTCTCCTCATTTCTAACTCCGTAAGGTAGTCTTCAGTCTCTTTCTCTTTACACTCAAACTCAAAAAAAGAGTTTGTCATATTTCTCCTGTGTATTTTCTACCTGTTTCATCGCGTTTTGCTTGTCATGCTCAAGCTGTTTTTTCTGTTCTTTCAACTCAGCTATACTAGCATTTCCATCTACCACCTCTTGTTCCTTCTTCTCAAATTTCCTTTTGAGTTCTACCATCTGCTGTTGCAATTGTCTCTCACTCTCTGTGGGAGAGGCTGTACTCCCACGTCTATTTCTAGCTTCTTGCAGTTGTTTTGTCAAATATGCTTTGTCCTCTCTGAGTAGTCTTCGTTCCTCAGCCTAAGTTTCTGAATCTTTCGCCACCAACACGAGTTCCTCTAAGATCTCCTTCATATTATTGTGTAGATCACTCTTTGTAATTTTCGACACATGTCCCATCCTGTTCACTTCCTCTTCCAGCTTAACAGCTCTTTTGAGGGCACCCACACAAAGTCTTGGCAGCTGGGCAGAGCCACCTTCGACATGCGCCATTCTTCTTATTTTTTGAGTTTCGTCGGGTGAATGGCTGTTCCGACTTGAGCCACTTACCTCCGTTGGCTGGCCCTAAGGCCACCCGACGCCGAACCACGAGGAGGTGGAGGTAAGTTCCCTAGCGGTAATTAGACTGTTTAACTATCCACAGCACAAAGGCTATTTAGCAACTAACCTATCGTCTTTCAATTTATAACTCAATAATACAATACTTTGTTTAATCACATTGGGGGGAAAATCAAAGAGGGGGAAAAAACAACTTGCGATAATTCCAACATTTTCTTGCAAATTTACCTTTTTTTCTCTCGTCACATGGAGCTAATCCTATACAGCTAATCAAGCTTTGGCCAGGGATCTCCGGCTACTTCGCGAACTGGCTGGAACGAAATTGGTTGATTCGCGAAGTGGCCGGCCCCGTCGCGAATTGGCCAATTTTGTGTTTTTGCAGTAACATATACAGGGTGTTCTGTTAACCGACAAACTCAGAGGATTGTTTGTAGGAATCAAGAGGAACAAAAATTGCAATGGAATATGGTGTCGCAAACGACTTTGAGAGGGTGACAATCGCGAAAACGCATGCAGGTTTCGACGTGACGCTGGAACGACAAAAAGTACAATAATAACTACAAAAAGATTTATTTGATTAATTATTACAAGTGTTGTTGGAAGTGGTGGGCGCTGACGTCATTGCACAGTCTACAACGACGTAAAAACAATTCCCAATTGTTTTCCGAATTCAACACTTTTTTGCCAAAATTCCTTCACAATCACCTCAAATTTTTTAAGGAAAAATGTATACAGTGCATAGTGTATACTGCGCGATCGTTTTTTTACGCTGTCGTTTTATTGAGTTACATACCGTAATTTCACACAACTATGGCCCAAACACCCGTGCTCACTAAAACATCGATAATTGAAATGCTAACAATATGTAGTGAACTATTAATTACTAAAGCAAAGAGTATAGATACTGTAATATTAAGATGGGTTAAGACGCCCTCTCTCCGATACTTTCCTGTGAATCAGCTGGGAGTTATGTTTTCCACGTTATCTTGTCAGCTGCTAACTTTCTCGGCTACAAGTTACTTCAACAAGCTGTTCTGCGCTATTGAGTTTCTGTATTACTGGTAATTTAGTATTTACATATGTGTAATAAACATTTTTACAGTTACGTAGATATAAAAATAACTATAGAAAAAATTATACTTTGCTCTCAACTATGGTCCAACCATTTTTATGGACCACAAGCCCACCGCATCGCTCGCGTGGATTTAGTAATCTGAAAATTACTCGTCGATGATTTCCCATGTAACATTTGAACCCCTCATGATCCCATTGGGGGATGAATTTTCAGAAATCCCGTCTTAGTGGATATTTACATTATAAAATAGAATATATTGACTAAATTTTTCATACTTACGGCTTCAGCGATTTCGGCTCAGTGATGATGCTCCATATAACCTTTGAACCCCTCCCTAAGGGGGCTGAATTTCGAAAAATCCCTTCTCAGTGAATCTCTACATTACAATACAAAAATACTGAACAAATTAATACCACTCCCCCTCCATTGAATCCATGGGGTGGATGGGTGGGTAGAGAGGGAAGAGTCTAGGAAGACCCTACGCGTGACTGTGCGACGCCCATGTTTCACAGTATAACACCGGCTGAAATAAGGCTCATTTGTGCCATTTTCATCACGGATCGTACTCGTTCAAAGTGGAAATGTCCGTTATTTCGTGATTCAAATGACGTTAAATGTAATATATTACCAACCTACAAAGATGTTATGAAGTTCTATGAGTGGAACCGTCATAAAATAAAACGTGATAATGAAACTAATAAGGAGCCCACGTATAAAGAACTGGACGACATTGTCGGGCAAAAATTGAAGAAATACGCGATCAAGAGCTTCCATTCCTTCTGTCCAACATAAGCGAGTGAAAGCGGTGTTAAAAGCGTATCATGTATGAGATATACAAAAATCTTTTAAAATCCCACCCTAAAATACCGAAGAAGCAATTATAAGAACTTCGCCGTAAATTATTGTTTGGCATTTCATCCTGCAAGTGTAAGAAAATCGAAGAGTGCATTTATCCCAAATGCAAAAAATACGTGTCAGAGAGAAAAGCTTCCTAATCGACCAATGAGCGACCAAAGTTCTACAAATAACTGCTTTGTACTTCGACGGACACACGGAAGGATAAAACGTATGTCAGAAAAGGACGGAAAAATGTATACACAGAGCATTCTTAAAGAACATATTCCATTGATAATGGAACCAGCGTCAAAGCACCAGCTTCTGGCACATCTGAATGCATAGAACAAGCAATCTTCGATTTCTTCTTGGAATCAGAAATACATATGGAGTCTTTAGTGGCACTTGGCTGTAACGTGCAACTAATGTGAATGTTGGTAAATAAGGATGTGTCATACATCTGCTTGAAAAAAAAGGTTAGATAAGCCGTTGCGATATATTATCTGTTTACTGCATATGAATGAATTACCATTCCGACACTTGTTTTTATACATTGACGGCATCACATCGGTACCCAAAACATTTTCAGAGAAAATCGGCAAAGATATAGAAATATGTGAAAATCCCGGTGTTTCGTTTCAAGTTATTTCAACAGTTACCCAAGTTTTGTATTCAAGGTATTAGCACAGACCAAACATATTTGTACAGAATAGTCTCAGCAGTTTCAATAAACCTAAGGATTTAGTAAACAAATCGCCAGGGGGCGCGGTAGCCCAGGTCGATAAGATATTCGCCTAAAAAGCAAAGAATGTTTAGAGGTGTCGCGAGTTCGATACCCGGTTCGTCCTTGTCAGAAAACTTTCCTAACACAGGGCAGACACACAACAGAAACGGCGAAATGACCGCAGAAAAAGATTGCTACCGTAGGGAGTCCTCCAACGAGGGGTTAGCGCACCAACCTTTCGATGAGTATAAAAAACAAGCCTGCCGTTCGGAATCGGCAATAAACTGTAGGTCCCGGTCAAATTAGCCCTCGTGTGCAGAAAAATTACCATTGTGCGATAAAAATGACCAAAATGATCAACAAATCGTCAGGTAAAATGTCTCATGCCCGATGGCTAACTTGTGCTAATCGAATTCTACATTTGTACGTTTCGATGGAATCTCCTTCTGAAAATTTAATAGTTCTAGCAACGTATGTAGTCAAGTTTTACGCTCCAACTTGGCTTGCCATCAAAACTCACCCTTCCTGTAAAGATGGAACACAGCACCTGTTCAAGCTCATCGTTGCAACTAGGTCCGCAGAACTGAAAGGAAAAATATATTCCGTAATTCAAAGAACCATTTAATTCGCACACCCTGAAAATTCATTGATCGCAATGCTGACCGACTCTGAACCGCACATCCGTGAACTAGCAGCCCGCCGCATTCAGAAAAATAGACTTCGACTGCTTCAACTTTATATTGTAAAATTTGATGTATCATCTTACATCGATCTCATTGACTGGCAGAAGTAGAATATATCTGATCCACTGTCATACTCTTTTTTACCCCGGCGGTGAACTATCGGTTATAAATTCTTCGGAATATGGACTGGGTCGCCGTTTTGGTTAGTAAGTAAGTCTCGAAACGCTGCACCGAAATTCAGTAGTAAGGATTTTTGCGCTAATTGAAATATGATGATAATATAAATGCCACTTTTGTAAACTTTTTCTTGTAATAAATAAATGTTACTTATGCGATCTGAATTTGTTAGACACACATTAAATTTTTTTTTTAAACCTTTCTGTGACAACTCATCAAGAAAACTTTTTTTTTCAAAATATGTATTTTTTAAAGTCAATCCGGAGGCAGGAGATAACCCATTCTTAAAAAAATTTATAATTGAGCTAAGGGCATCATTTGGCACCCTTTTCGTGCTGTGCCGAACAGAAATTTAAAAAACTTTTTGCATAGAACCCACCATGCGGAAAAATTGGCGAATTTTTTAAAAATCCAAAAAAAAATTGTGTTATTAAAATGCGCAATAATGTTGCAAATAAACAATAATTGAGAGAGAGTGAGAGAGATTAAGAAAAACTCTAGTAATCAATTTTCTTGACTGAACTCGTTTGAATAACTAAAATTTGTTTTGTTTTTTTCTGAATGAATGCATCAATAGAGAGGCAGGAATCGGCTTGAACGAATCACTCCACTTACGAGATCATACTTTTGGTCTCCCAAAAGTAACTTATTAACGAGGTTTGACTGACTTAACTCATATGTTATCGATGATTTATACTTATGAGCTATCACTTTTTATCGAGACTAAGTTCGATCTTACAGTAAGTAAGCACATGAAAATAATGCAGGAGGTTGACCTCTTTTACTTGCCAGTACTTTCCATGTTTTAATCGATAGTCAGGGAAGAAAAAAAAGTTTTTCATCACACACAACTTATTACAATCAAATTTCTTTTTCGAGTAGCGAATAAATTTTACCACGTCCAAAGAGCTAATTTTGAATGTCTTGTATCTAAAAAAAGAACTGAATGTTTCAAATGAAATTGAAAAGAATTCCACAATCACATAAAAAAAGTGTCTTTTATACTATACACTCACATTTACTTAGTATCATGATCAATCTTTCGTATTTTAAATAAGGCAATATTAGATAATAAAATGTCTATTCAAAAATATTTTTTCTAATATTCACGTTTTATGTTCACTATTGACAATTTTTATGTTACTCTTCTTGTTTCTAACTCGAATGTTAATGATTTAGTCGTTTTAATATATATAACATGTATTAATATATACATACCATCAGTACAAAATTTGATAAATTACTTTTCAAGCGGGAAACGTAATCCATTATTAAATAGAAGCGAACAAAAGTGTTCCAGTTCCGTTAAATGCGATGCCCAAAAATAAAATTCTCAATAAGATAAAAACAATTGCAAAATTTTGTTGAGGGTTTTTAAATTCTCGCGTGGCTTTAAAACTCATTAAAGTCAACGACAGCTCGTAAAACACAATAATCGAACATTTTTTCTTGTATTCATATTGCATTTGTTAGAGAAAAAAAATTTTAAAAATCACTTGTTCAAAATTAAGAAAATAACCTTTTTTAGAATTTCTGGAAAAGATACCTCAGAGAATTTAACGAAATTTGTCAAGAATACATAATGTAACCAAGACTGTACTTATGTCATAAAACAACGAAAGTATTCTCCCCATGATCGTAAAAAATGCTAATGACAGTTGGAATGCCTATAACTGATGTTACAAGATGGTGAATAAAATTTACGTTTTTTGATCATTTTGTTGCTTCATGACCACAGTGGCTAATTAGACCGGGATCCGCAGTTCAAGGGTAATTCCGAAAGGTAACGTTCCACTATTGAATAGAAAATGAATTATCTTTTGGGTTAGATAAGACAATTGAATGAATGACGTTATTTGAACCCAAAATTACAAAAAGAACCACGGCTAAACGCGTTTCGGAAATATAGGAAGTTCCTTCATTAGTAGCAAAAACAAAACAACATAAGAAAATAAGAGAAAAATAACGAAAAATACTCCTTATAGCGGGAGTTACTCGCTGTTGTAGACAAAAGAGTCGAAGTTATTTTTCTTTCATTTTTCTTATGTTGTTTTGTTTTTGCTACTGATGAAGGAACTTCCTATAGTTCCGAAACGCGTATAGCCGTGGTTCTTTTCGCAATTTTGGGTTCAAATAACGTCGTTCATTCAATTGTCTTGTTCCACTATTCTTTCGTTTTGTCTCTCGTCTAGAATTTGGTGTGCCAGCCCCTAAGAGTTATTATCCTGTAGTAATGTGGCGCGTGGTCGTCATTTTTGTTGTACCTTGTAGGGCTGATATTATACTGTAAAAGTTTTATAAAAGTCCATTTATAAAACTCGAAAAATACAACCAATAAGGTGATCGATTGCATTTGCTAGAATGTTACCAATGCTCTTATTGGTTGCATTTTTCAACTTATATAAAAGTACTTTCATCAAACTTTTATAGTGTAATCCCGGCCTTATTGAGGTAGAGCACAGATAACGAAATCTTTTTATTTTCCTCGCTTTGTATTGAACGGAAAAGAGAAAAAAAAAAGAGAGCTAAAGTGTGTCTGAGGATTACACTATAAAAGTTTTAGAAAAGTGAAAAACTTGAAAAAATGCAACCAATAAGATGCATTTACTCAAATGTAACAGATATGCTTATTCGTTTTATAAAAGTGCTTTATCAAACTTTTATAGTGTAATCCCGGCCTAAACGAGAGTTGCTTATAAGAAGGAACTATACCATCAGAAGATGATGTCACTCTCGCCGCTATTACTACGAAGGTTTCAAAAGCTGGTTAATGCGAAGATAAATCCCAGGGAAGAAAATTCAACTGCCCCGCGGGGAATATAACTCACGTCCTCTCACTTGCTGGGTGAGCGCCCTAGATCCAGGGCCGGATTAAGACGCTTAAGTAGTTCGGTGCCTCTCCCGCATTATTGAATCTATAAATTGAAAAAAAAAATTGGGGTAGAGACACGACATCAAGTTTTGACGTGAATACGTTCTTTGTGATTTACTCGCGTGGTAGGTAATGACATAATTAAGTTGATATCACATCAGATTCGTCTGAAATAATTAACAGATGATACTAATGTTATCTATATGTATTCCGTACCTTTCGAGATATAGCGTAAAACAATTTCGTTATGAAAGCGGACTGCGAGCCTGGTGCCCAGACCAGAGAAAAGGTATTAAAACCAGAGGGAACGAGATCTACCCGCAGACATCAAAATCACGGATATATACAGAATACTTCTTGAGATATGAGCGTTTAAATTATTTCATTTTCGAAAAGTTTCGCAACTTTTTGCGAATACACCCAGTATCGTCAAATGATTTAAAAGACGTATTCACTTAAAAAAAAAACGTTAGATGAAATTTTATATTAAAGAAGTAAATACTATCTAAGGCCGGGATTACACTAATAAAATTTCTTTTATAAAAATTGGCAAAGATCTTTTATAAATTTTGTATTGAATTTTTTTTTATGAAATTTATTTTACAAAGGAAATGGACCACATTACACTATATAAAAGATTTATATAAAATATTTTTGCAAAAGTTTTCGTCAGTTTGTGATTTCGCCAGTCTTTGTTAGTCTTGTGCTGTTGCTGGTGGTAGTTATGGATGAAATTTTCGCTATATATACCATTTGCTATACGAAATTTATCATTTGCAACCTCTGTAATGGCTTCGGTTTTAAAAAACAATGAAGCTTATGTAGATGCAGGGGCGTCGGAAGTGTCTCTAAACTGTGGGTGCTAGTCTTTACTTTTATATCGGAAATTTTAATTTCTGAATCAATTCTGGGGGTGCTCGGATTCATGCCACAAATTACTATGGGTGCTTGAGTACCCACAGCACCCCCGGCTCCGACGCCACTGTGTGGATGATTGTATTGGATGAAATAATTTGCGGAAGAAGCTAATTATTTTGATGCATTACATCTATCTGGGAACGCAACTTAATGAATAATGAATATGTCAGTTTATGAAGAAGTTGAGGAATACACACAACGCCCAGAGTAAAAGTTTAGCGACTAAATTGCCCGTGTTTATCATATTACTTATTGCGGCTTATATGTCACGGTAAAATCCCAAAGACTCGGGTTTTATCAAGGTGGGTTGGTGAAAGTCCAAAAAACGCTTGTAAATGTTTTCATTTCAGGTTTTTACCAAGTCAAAGTCCGTTTTAAGTGAATCAATTAATCACCATGAACTTATTAGTTTCTGATGCTTATTAGTTTATGAATAATAATTTAATAATTATAAACAAATAATGAATTAACAAACGAAATAACCACCATGATGAGGTTTTGACGCTATTTAAATAATTGATGCTCATAATTAATTTACTCCTACCAGTTAAAGCCTGTTTTAAATGAATTAATTTAACATCATTAACTTAATACATAGTTCCCCACCCGTCTTGATTAATTAGTAATTGTTCAATAATTATAATTACCAGTGTGAATGACACTTATGGATGAATTAATAGTAATAAGTACTTAAATAAAACTTATTTCGTCATGATGGCTCGCTGCTCGGGCTGACGCGCGGGGGTGCCGAGTGCGCTTCGCCCACTGATCTGCCTCTCCACGCATTGAGCGCATCATGACCCCGCACCCCTCTGGAAATGTCGGGACACTAACTAATGGCCTTAAGTACAAGTGAACCTAAACTTGGATACGTGGCAGCATCCAAGTTTAGGTTCACTTGTACTTAAGGCCATTAGTTAGTGTCCCGACATTTCCAGAGGGGACATTTCCCTAAATTCTGCCTGTATCCAGTTAGAGAAAGATAATGAACGTATACGTTCATTATCTTTTTTTATTCTTCAAAACGGGTTTTTACTTTGAGAATAAATAAAATAAATAAAAATTAATACATTAATTCCTAATTGATTTAATTTTATAAATTGTTTAATTACTATATTTATTAAGTAATTAATAAGCGTCAATAACTAATAAGTTAACGATGGTTTATTGACTGAATAAAAACGGGATTTGACTTGGTAATGAGTCCCAAATAAAAACTTTTGCATCATTTTTCGGACTTTTACTATCACACCTTGTCTCCGAGCTTTTACATTGAACCGTGGCATATACATTGGAGTGGATGCAGCAACTAAACATTATATTGGCCCTCGAATAGAAAGAAGTTGGACACCCCTGATATAATGGATTAATTTAATCTCCACCACCTCAGATGAAAATTAAATAAATTTATCATTAATGTGAACCATCAAATCCGTTGATATGAAGTATGAGCGGGTCCGTTCCGCTCATAATTATTCGCAGTTATTTGAATATAAAGGTAATTAGTTAAAATTGTTAATTTATTTAAATGGTTAATTGTTTAAGGATTATTTTGTATTTAAAGAATTATTTGAAAGGTGACTGGGTAACAGGTGTGGTATTAATGGTGTGGGTAGTTGTAAACAACACGTGAAGGGCGGCCGCGAGTGATAAAAGATTATGTAAGAAAGGAAGAACTTGCTTTAGGCCCACTGCTGATGAAGCACAATTTATCTGGCAAGGTATGAAGCTATGAAATAAGAATGTAAGATGGAAAATACATGAATAGTGGATGTCAATAGATTCGGGACCTTCACTGAAAAGAAGATGCAATTTGAACGCAACTTGAAAAGAAAGAGAGGGTATTGAAGAGGGAGAATATATATTAGAAAGAGATCGAATCGTCATGCATAGGTTACCCTTAAGCAAACTGTTGGTGTGACTTTCACACGGGCGTGTAACCATTCCCTGGCATGCTCAAGGCTTGGTGACAGAAGAAAGGTGTTTTTCTAAAATACGTGAATAGGAGCTGTCACGGAATGAGATTCGATTCCTGAGGCGTAGGTGTGGAGAAGTTATGGAGAGCGAGAATAATGAAATGTTGAAATTAATGAATAGTAAGGATATTGCTCGCTTAGAAATGGGTGTAAGAGAGGAAATATAAATACAAAGCGGCATTGCCCATTAAAGCACCTTTGCTGTGCATTGTAACATGGGGGTCGCCTTAGGAGCGACTATGATATGAAGGTGACCGGTGCACGTAGGCGTTCTGATTATGTAGGAAGGGGCGAAATTTATTAGGAATAAATAGCACAGATCTTCTCCAGAATGGTCACGCGAAAGTCCAATCGAATTACCCCTTGCTTGAGGCCTCAAATTAAAATGTAGCACGGAAAGAAAAAGTAGAAGACGGAGCGAATCCTGGTTTCTAGGGAGGAGCCGAAGAGGATGTAAAATCAGGAGGCCCGATGAGGAAAGGGGATAGAAAGTGAGATGTAATTAGAAAATTGGTTTTGGAGAACGGGAGAATAGAAGGTGATATGTAAGAGTGAAATTCTAATGGAGAGTTGAGGTTCCCCGAAGTATGAGTTGCGGAATATGTAAGAAGTGCCGGAGTGTAGTGTGTTCATATCATAGTCGCTCCTAAGGCGACCCCCATGTTACAATGCAGAGCAAAGGTGCTTTAATGGGCAATGCCGCTTTGTATTTATATCTCCATAACTTCTCCACACCTACGCCTCAGGAATCGAATCCCATTCCGTGACAGCTCCTATTCACGTATTTTAGAAAAACACCTTTCTTCTGTCACCAAGCCTTGAGGATGCCAGGGAATGGTTACACGCCCGTGTGAAAGTCACACCGACAGTTTGCTTAAGGGTAACCTATGCATGAAGATTCGATCTCTTTCTAATATATATTCTCACTCTTCAATACCCTCTCTTTCTTTTCAAGTTGCGTTCAAACTGCATCTTCTTTTCAGTTAAGGTCCCGAATCTATTGACATCCACTATTTTCCATCTTACATTCTTATTTCATAGCTTCATACCTTACCAGATAAATTGTGCTTCCCCTAGTATGAGAACCCTCTTACGCTTACACATGTAGGAAATTTCATCATGCAATTTGGCGATGTAGTTTGGATCCCTATTTGGTGTATTGTAACAAACCCCAACAATAAGTTTATGACGTCTTTTGTTCTCAAGTTTAACCCATATAGATTCAATATCACTTCTGTTCACGTTACGCTCTTTAGCCATGATTTCAACATATCAACACTCCACCCTCTTTCCTATCAGATCTATTTCTCAATAAAGTATCGTATCCTGAGATGTGTAAGAAAGATTCATCCCCATCGTTTGCCCAAGATTCTGTAATGGCTATAAGATCCAGGCCCTCCACAACTATCATAGTTTCTAAAAAATCTTTCTTAATACCCAAGCTCCTGGCATTTATTAACACACATTTTAATTTGCCCAGTGATTTAGTGTCAATCGAGAAGCCATCCAAGTCAGAGGTGGGTAATTCCCCGTCAATACTGTTGTGAATATCATTAACTAACCCGCATTCCCGACTACGTGGTCTGGGAGTAAAAAACCTGACCTAAGACTATCGTAAACCTCCCAGACCCCCTCTTATTTAGGTGGATCCCATCCGAACGAAGCCACCTATCGGTAAATGCGGGAAGTTCCAAGAACGTGACCCCAAGTGAGGAGCAAATGTCCTTCAGGCCTATATTGAATTGGTGGATCCTACTCCTATACCCCCTACTACCCCTTGGCCGCACTGATATCACTGCCACATCTGAACCCCCCTCCCTAGCGGATAATAGTAAATCCCGGTACTCTGACAGAGACTCACTAATATTCGCTCCTACATGATTCGTTCCCACCCACAGTATCACCCGCAAGGGCAACTTTCAGCGATAGAAAACGTCTCGAACGTTGCCAATCTTCCCCCCCAGGAAGACAACAGCGCTCGAGACCCCGAAAATCCCTACACATTCTGTTCCCAAGTTCCCTAACCATGGAATCGCCGATGATTAAACCCCTATCACTATCCCCATCCACGACCACCCATTCGCCCTCTAAACTGTCGTTGTTCGAGGAGATTGCTTCTTCATCAACAGGTGGCTCGACGACCAGAGGCTCCGTTATAACCGGGCCCGCTAGCACCCTAACGTTTTTCTGTAAAGGTTCGATCTCGAGTTCCAGCCTTGTCCTATCCAAGCACCCTTTACAATTGAAACTGTCAGCTACTATACCCCTAGACCAGGGAAACCTCCCGTCGCAAGCTCTACACAACACTAGTCGAGGCATACTAACACTATTGCAAAAGCTAGATAATAATAATAATTAAAAATAGGAAAATAAGAAACGTTAACAGGAAACTAAAATAATGTAAAATACATTACTGTGCGAAATATACGTAGGAGATTGTACGAAAATAAGAATGCTCAACACTAAATCACGTAGAATAAACTATATATGTATGTAAAGAATACAACACACTCTAAAGGCCCGTTTACACGACGCAAGCGCTTTAGTTGGTAACTTAATTTTTAGTTGCCAAGTACGATACGATGTATGCAGACGATAAGGGCCGTTTACACGGCTTTAGTTGACAAGTGCGCAAGTGCAGAAGTGATTTAGTTGGTAAGTCAGATAAGAACGGTTCTATTTTTTCCGGTTAAGTAGACGTATGCGCATGCGCCAGTGGGCGTGACCTGCCGCGCTGGAGGGGTCATTTTGCTCTCTCACGGAGGGGTTTATTTTGATCTCAAGCTTGAACCTGTTCATACTCCGTCGTCTCCTGAAGTTTCGCTAGAATTCCGCGGAAATATTGGATGGTGAGTTGGCCAGAGGACACAAGCTTCAAGTTTGTTGAAAACTATCTTCGCCATGAATGTTTGTTGAACTATAGAAATGAAAATTACCTTAACAAACAAGCTAAAAATTATTCGATGTTGGAAAAAGCTATGGAATATTCTGTCGACGTGATGTCAGGAGTGGAAAAAAATTGAAGATTCAAAAATATATATCGGGTGGGGAGGATTTATATATTAAAAACTGGAGGGGGGTTTCGAATATTTCTCTCGTCCAGAACGAATTTGCTGCCATCTGTTGTAAAAATACATGATCAAATATTTAATATAAAGATGTCATCTATAGATTAAATTAAAAAAATAATAATGATTTCGAAAATTTGGAAATAATTTTTGTTTAATGAATTTTTATTATTTAATTTTTAACCCTTAGAATTTCCTACGAATGCCAAGAATCTTCTCCAGTATTTTCGGCTTCCATAATTCATAATTTATCTCCTCTTCAACTTCGATTAAAATATCATATAATCGATATTTACAACTTGGACGAGAAATAGAGAAATCCTATATTTCTTCTCGATGACTTACATAAGTTTATAATATGTTGTGTATTCTTTTTTCCCCTGTGGCGTCATCTCTCGCCCCCCTTACGTGGGTGCAGAAGCGAAAAAAGGGGACAAGCGAACTGTTTCCCTTGCGTGACCTACTTCTTGCTCAGTGTGTTGCTCTCGCGCAAGTGATATAGTTTCTCCTTTTTTATTGAATAAATTTATTTAAGTGAATAAATTTATATTCTTTAAAACAAATATCATATAATGTGGCTCTGATCACAGTATTCTTAAGTTCTACCTGATCATCTTCATCCATCGTTACGAAAGCTATGAGCTTTAAAAAAAGCACCTCTCTGAATGCCAGATAAATAAAAAATTATTACTATTATACTCCCGCACGTTGCGTCTCTCTCTCTCCGTGGATTTGAGTAGACTGAAGCGCGCATGCGCTAACTGCGCTCGCCTCCGTAAAAATTATCCAATGAGCATCTACTTGCCACTTATACGTGTGGACACTTTCAAGAAGAATCGGTAAGTTAAAATTAAGTTGCCCACTAAAGCGCTTGCCTCGTGTAAACGGGCCTTTAGAAAAAGTATTAAGCTACAAAGTACAATTTATAGTTATTAGAATTAGCTAACTATCTCAAATTACTAACACTACAACAATAGGCCCAAGTGGAAGGAAAAACAAAGTTATTGAGAGTACCCGGGAAAAAGTATACCCTGTTTACTAACACTAACGTCCAAAAAACCACGAATTTATATCAAAGAAGCAAGAAAACACAAACCTGGCGAAAATACAATGAAAATGAAATGCGAACGAGAAAAAAATGTAAGTCGATCGAAAATACGCAATATAATGAAAAAAAAACCACTTATCTTGCAATCCAACGAGTGCTAGAAAAAAAAAGAGAAACACCGCAGAATATCACCCGAAAATAAACAACACGCTAAGTAAAACTCACGAGAACGAAGAAAAACACAAAGAAAGACACAAAATGGCGCACTGACGGGGCGGATATTCTTTCGGTAATCCCCCGGCAACGGTTTCGGATAAAACTGCTACTATCGGACGGTGAGCGGAGCGCGATAAAAACACGTCCGTTCCCAACCACGGCGAAGACGTACGCAGTCGTTACAGGGAATGGAAAAAAATCGTGGTCCCCTAAAGGGGATTGAGTAAGTAATTCATGTTAAGTTTGTTTGAGCAGATGTTTATGAAAATCGTTTGCATTTAATCGTATAATACTGTACAAACGATTCTTCATTGGCAGAATCAGCTTCTGAAGCAATACCGGTTCTAATAAACGAACCACGAATGTTCTAGTGCCATCTTAAAACACACATATATTTATATACAGGGTGATTATAAAAATACTATCCCGACATATGGGCCCCTAACTATCATACCATTCACAGAAACTGAATGAAATTTTGGCATAAGGTATTTTGATGTATGCGCTCAAGGATGATATGGAAAACAACAGTGTCACTCTAACAGTTACGGTTACAGTGAGAAAATTTCGAAAATATCAAATGGCAACACCAAGTTTTTTGTATTGAAATGTGATCTTCATTGTGAAAAACCCTAAATAGCGTTCGAACGGCAACTGTAGCATGAAAATCACCGGCGGTAGATAGGCTAAAAGTGAGGACAACCAATAAGGACAGTGAAGCAGCATAAAATAAAGCATTTTATTGTGTTTCACAAATTTTCCACATGACCTCCTTCACACACGATGACACTTTGCATGCGGCAGATGGTGGATAGCACTGCAGCACGTACCATGGCAATAGGAATCTCTTACAAATACAAAGGAATCTCTTGAATCGCAGTTCTGATGGCATCTTTCAAATCAGATGCAGTTTGCGGACGAAACTGATACACTTTGGATTTTAGATATCCCCACAGCCAGAAATCCATTGGTGTGAGATCAGGAGACCTTGGTGGCCACGGAAACGGGAAATGTCGGGAGATAACTCTGTCACCAAACTGTTGACTTAAGACACGTTTGACCGAAGACCCTACACGTGGAGGAGCGCCATCTTGCATCCATACAACTTCAGATAGAGCATTTTGCCGTTGCAATGCGGGAATCGCGTAACGAGTTAACATATCCAGATAGCGAGCACTCGTTACTGTACATGTTTGTAGATCACCGGCAGTTACCTTTTCAAAAAAGTAAGGGCCGAGGATGAACGTACTCGTTATACCACACCGCACAGTCACTTTTTCCTCGTGTAATGGACGTGCAAGCACATCATGTGGATTATTGTCTGCCCAGTGCACACAATTTTTCGAATTCACGTTACCAGTTAACGAGAAATGCGCCTCATCTGTCCACAGAATGCGTAAAGGCCAGCTGCTATCTTCATCGTACCGGATAAGGAATTGATTCGCAAAATCCAGCCGTAATTGATAGTCTCCCGCTTCCAACATCTGGACACGCTGGAATCGATATGGAAACATGTTTAGAACAGAGCGCAGAATCTTGCGGACAGTTGAATTCGGCAGATTCAGAACACGTGAAACACCGCGTGCACTTGCGGGACGAACTGTGCTTTTCGTCTGATGAACTTCTGCAACATCATCCACGGGAACGGCAGGTCGTCCGGTAACGTTGCGGTCGTTGCGGTAAACACGCAATGTCTCTGCGGCATTTTGTTCATTCAGGTAATAAATCTTTACGATTTCCCCACGTTCTTTCCCTGAAAGCGGCATCTTGTTCGGAATGGCAGGAAGCAACATACGTGGCTCGCATTTCGCAGTGCCTTTTCTTTCACCTAGCGTGACGACGTCTTACGTCGTCATGACTGTGTCTTACGTAGAACCCGAAATTTGCATTTCTTGGTTTCTTCTCGTTTTGTGGAGGACTAATCAGGCTGGGATCTCAGCCGAAGAAACGGTGTGACGAATGAAACGAACATTAATGCTCTGGTGCACGGCAAAGTCCTTTTAACTTTTTCCTTGCCTAGCTCCGGGGATTTTCATGCTACAGGTGCCATTCCAACGCTATTTAGTGTTTTTCAGTATGGAGATCGCATTCCAATACAAAAAACTTGGTGTTGCCATTTGACATTTTCAGAATTTTCTCACTGTAACCGTAACTGTTAGAGTGACACTGTTGTTTTCCATATCATTCTTGAGCGCATACCTCAAAATACCTTATGCCAAAATTTCATTCAGTTTCTGTGAATGGTATGATAGTTAGGGGCCCATATGTCGGGATAGTTTTTTTATAAATCACCCCGTATATATACCCTTATTGCTCGAGCAATATAAGGGTATATATATAAACTCCTATTATATAAATTTTTAAATAAAAGAAGTTATTTAAACCTCACAAATTCTCAATAGAGTTTAGATCTGGAAGCTATGGTGACCAATCTCAATTAAACATATATTTTTCTTCTATTTATCCAGTGGTGTTTGTTTGTTTGTTTCTTCAAACTTTTATCCGAGAGGAGTGACGACTCGAGCTTGAACGTTAAGGGGCATCCGCTACATTAAATAAATATTTAAAATTTCTTTTATTTCCACGAGAGTATCTCATACGGGAGTGACTCTGGGGCTGCGAGACCATTGCGGCCACCCGAAGAACCGCTATGACAAAGTCGCCCAATCAGGGGTAAGAAAAAATGTATATAATTGCAGAAAAATTTATGGAAAAACATTTTCTTCATAAATACATACAAGGTGATTCAGAAGAGATGGAAAAAACATTAAGAGGTGATAGTACACACCAATACAAACAAATACATATACAACGCCACAGCAGGCAAAATGCCCAACGAGGTGGCTGAGAAAAAGATGCCCAATAACAAATACGGATGACATATATTTCAAAAATACGGCAACCCAATTAAAAACACAATCACAAAAATTATAAACAATATATGCACATGATACAATGACCATAAAGAATATTATGAAAAGAAGAATATTATATTATTATATTATATTGAAGAAAATATTTTTCCATAAATTTTTCTGCAATTATATACATATTTTCTTACCCCTGATTGGGCGACTTTGTCATAGCGGTTCTTCGGGTGGCCGCAATGGTCTCGCAGCCTCAGAGTCACTCCCGTATGAGATATTCTCGTGGAAGTAAAAGAAATTTTAAATATTTATTTAATATAGCGGATGCCCCTTAAAGTTCACTCAAGTTCTGTAGCTCGAGTCGTCACTCCTCTCGGATAAAAGTGGATAGCTTCTCGATTTACCCCAACATGGGTAAATCGTTAAGTACTATCCCATACTATTTACCCCAACATGAGGTAATCCTTATAATGTTTATCGTATTTCTTTTCAAATGTGTCAATTGTGTTACAATTTACTACTTCCGGGGGTAAGCTATTCCATTTATTAACAACCCTATTAGAGAAAAATTCCCTGCGACGCCATAACCTCGCATTGTCCCTCACCAATCGATACTGGTGTCCCTTTGTAAAAGGAGTCGATTGGCGGTGTTGTTCATGGCCCATCTTATCCATCCCGTTGAAAATTTTGAACACTTCGATCATATCTCCCCGACACGTGCTCATCCAGAGCCAAGATGTGCCGCTGCTACCTCGTCATGTGTGAATGAGCTGCTCTGTTTTGTTTATTCTTATGTTCATTCCATGCCAAACGACGAACTTGCAAATATGTGCCTTAATTTCTGTAATGATGACACCATACATGCGGCAAAAATTGAGATGATGGATCATTTTGTTGATGATTTTACATCCAAAAATGTGAATCATCGTGGTTCGTCAACTAACCCTCATTCAGTGCTTGAGATGGAAGACATCGTCATTCACGCTTAGGCTGCGGTCCCACCAAAGTGTTTCGCCGCTCGTCGGTCTGCCGCGAGATAAGGAATTTCGTGGCGAACACCCATCGCTTTTTTTTTCCGCCTTTTTTTTTGTAAAGCGTCACGTGATATCCCGGGGTTGGCTAAATTATTTAGCGCCAAATCGAAGTTGTGTCTGATTAGCGGACTAATTAGTTTTCGCAAAGTGTTAGATAATACAAAAAAAATTTTAAATGGTAAAATGATTTCAATTTTTGATACAATATTTGTCGTTTGAAATTAGTTCAAAATTAAGGAAAGGCATCGAAATTTAAAAAAAATCCTTATGCAAATTAAAGCATATGTAAACAAAAAAATTTTATAAGCAGAAAAAAATTAATTTTTTTTATCGATATCTTTTACGGTTATCAGTTCGAGCGAGCCAATCAAAGAATTATTTTGTGCCAAAAGCCGTTCACTTTCACCGTTCCGTTCCTTGAATTTTTTCCCCTTACCAAATTCCTCAGAAACCTCAATTAGAAACTTATATGGTAGAGGACTAAACCAAGCCATCAAGCCTAGAAGAGAAGACGTGGTCCAGGACCTGGCGTCTGGCCACAGAAGACGATAAAGGGCTCACTAGAGCTACAAAACCATGGACGCGTAAATTTTGTACAATAGGAATTTTTCATCATATTTTTTACAAATCTGTATGTACTTTTTGTTTGTCTTTTTTTTAATATATGTGTTTTATATCCATCTATTATTTATATATGCACAATAAAGCACCCGACACCTCATCCGGGGCAATAGCTGAAATTGATACTGGTTGATAGAGCCTGGGTGGTGCACGGTATGAAGCAGTTAAAGGGTGTATTCGGTGCCCCTTCACGTCCAGCGCTCGGGGCATCAGACCTGCCTGCTCCCCTCTAGTTGCGACTCCGATCCGAATCTTATTTATAGTTATTTTTTTCACTTCTGTGAACACGAGACTCCGTTATTTGGGGCCCGGCCCATGTATTAAGACGACCCTGCTTTTATCTTAGTTTCAACGAGCGGAACAATAACGTAATTTCATGAAGGCTGTCATAATTAGGTTTGACTCTACATGTATGCATGAAAGAAAACGCACTCGTAAATTTGCAGTTAAGTCACTCCCCCTCCCCCCCCCCCCCAAGGAAGCTAACCGGGCAGTTCTTACTTTTTGTCTTTTCACCATTGCTGTCTTAATGCATGGCTCTACGCGGGGACGGCCCAGGGGCCTCACAAAAATGGGAACCGGCTGAAATTTTCAAGAATTTACTGTAGAGACTTTTTTTTTTTTTCTCTCAAACCGAGCACAACTCAGGTCTATTGCCATAGGCAATTTACTACCTAGTGAGTTGTGCCGGAATTATGTGTGTACCTAACAGTCTGAGTGCGTATCTAGTGTTGTGTATGATTTTTCAGTGCTGCCATCTATATCTCAGAAGTGAAGTGAGTGATGCGTAGTGACTGAATATTTGTACTGTTTGTAGGCCTGTTGCTCTCTGTGGCGAGACTTTTTAACGGGGAGATCGGCTCGCATTTGCGCCTCGAAGTTGGGAACCACGGAAAACCAATTTCAGCCGACCACCACTGTGGCGACGGTGGGGCTCGAACCCGGATCACCGCGATGCGAGTCCGTCACTATGGGCGGCGCTTCTTCTTAACCGTACATCCTCATACGCATTCCCCTACAGAATTTCTAACAAATCGACACATGTCAGAGAGAGAGAATGAGTGTTCTGAATGTACGGCTCTAATGCATTTATATTGCTGAGTTCTGCTTGTTTCATATTGGTGCGGCCACCTGTCTTCCATATTCTGAAATAAGGATGGAAATGCTTAAGACTCAGAAAAATCACTTGGCCGGAGTCCCCATGAAGCTCCTTTCCACACTACAAATTCATTTGTTAGAGCCCGTAAAAAATCTGGTCTGGCCTCCGGTTCAGGATGCAAGTGCCCATACGCCAAGGCCGTAGCGGGGGGGGGGGGGAGACTTGGGGGTTTGGTCCCCCCGAAATGTGAGAAACTGACCGGGAAAAGATGTTCTATCACTTTGGTTCCCCCCCCCCCGAACGAAATTTCTAGCTACGGGCCTGCTAGGGGTCTGCAGCAGACTGTGGGGGTCAATAGTAAAAAAAATAAAGATAAAGAACAAGAAAATTTTTTGCCAGTAATAATCTTAATTATGTAGCTTAGTTTGCTTCGGAAATAGATTGATATTTTTTCGCTGAAAAAAATATCCATCTAGTTTGAAAATACAGTAGTAAAGCGCCAACCTCAGTGTCTTTATTTTCCCTTCCAACCCTTCTTTTTCTTGCAACCTTGGAAGAAGAGCAGTTCCTTTGTCGTACACAATGAGTTGGGGGAACACACAATACAACTTTCAATAGGTTACAAAAGCTTTCGCCGCGAAGAAAATGTAAATTTCCGCGACAGAAAACTCGCCGCTTTCGTATTGGTGACGTATTGGTGCGCGTACAGTATAAACCTATATATTTTCGATTCCCCCTCGAGTACTACTTCACCAAACACCAACTCTGGCCATATCGCTATATTGCAATTTACTGCCATTAGTGAGATGGGTTGGAAGTGAAGGTGCTGTCTATCGGTGGTCGCCTCGAGTTCGTTTGGGAAAATATTTTATCTATATTCCCCCCTGGGTTCGAACCCGGTACCCTGACAACAACCTTCACGATGGTAGACGAGCATCTTACCACCATGCCACTCGGGCAAACCCCTCGAGTACTGTCGCGTCTGCCGCGACGCAGTGGGATCTGGGCCTTGGGCTCGCAGTGGATAAGGGATTCATCCATAATTTCGTTGCGCGAGATCTTCGCAATCTTCTCGCAGTTCGTGTACTCAACAGCATCTCCAGAATGGAAGAACAGCTGCTTGCTTTGAAAAAGGCGATCGAAGATACAAGTCAGAGGAAGTCGCATGACAATCCCCGTAGGTCTTCTGCATGGGATCCAATTCCTCCATCGGTTAGTAGGGGTAATGCCGTCTCCTCCCACAATATTCTTAGCAAATGGGCTAAGAATATTGTCCCATTCAACTGCGACAATGAAAACAAAAGAGAAGGAGAGAACACTGGTGCTCTTTCCGCCTCTCCACCTACTCCAAGAGTGGAATCGGACCCTACTGCACCTCAGCTGGTCAAGGTTAGCCCCCCTCTGGAGGTTGCACTTCCGAATGAGGAGGAACAAAATAATGCTCCCTTCGTGGAGCAAAGAAAACGTTGAAGAAAACGAGCTACACTGACGGGCTCCCGAGATGCGAAAGAATGCTGCTTCTCTGCCGGTATGAGTTCCTATATATATCTTGGCCGATGCAGAAATGATACCACTGATGAATCAATTATTTCTTTCTTGAAAACGGAGGGAATAGAAGTTCATGAGTGTGAGCGTCTAAGTGCACCCTCTGCTTATAACTCTTCATATAAAATTAAAATTACGAATAATAAATACGATTTCTTGATGAATACTGCTTTATTCTGGCCTTCTGGTGTTGTAGTTAGACCGTTTTTTTCCGTCTAAGAGAGGAAACTGGTTCAGACCCACTCAAGTAAATGCATGACGCTGTTATGATATATGTGCATCACCTCAGGACTCTTATAAGCTTAAGCACCAATTCATATTTGTTTACTACCAGAATGCACGTGGACTCAGAACTAAGACATGATTTTTTAATCTCGGTTATTTCTTCCGATTTTGACATATGTATCACTGAATCCTGGCTTATCGATAGCATATCGAATGAAGAATTATTTGACAATAGATATACGGTTTATAGACGTGACCGCCAATCTTCTACATCTACGAGAGGTGGTGGTGTTCTAATTGCTGTAAAAATGAAACTTCAAATGAAGATATTTGGGTCATTGTTAAACTGTCACCTTTCTTCTGTGTGCACATATGTGCTATATATTTCCCCCTTCATCTAGATATACGTTAAATAATGAGTTTTATAATTCTGTTGATGCTTTATCTCACTCTAAATCTAATTTTTTAATCATGGACGATTTTAATTTGCCTTGGATATCCAGGCATACGCAATCTCTTGATTGGATATCTAGTGATCCCACTAGCAATGCTACAGCTAGAGCAGTTGAATTTGTAAACTTTGTCTAAAGCCACGCGTTTTCTCAAATTGACAAAGTTGGGAATTTCTATGATAAAATTCTTGATTTAGTGCTGGTTAATGATAATTGCCTTCGACGTAGTCTTTATAATGCTCCTAGTGCTCTTGTTCCCGAGGATCCATACAATCCAGCATTAGAACTTTCAGTCAGTTCATTTTTCCAAAAGTTTGATAAGAGAAGCGCTAATATCGTTTTTGACACGAAGCATAATTTCAAGAAAGCTGACTGTGATGCATTAATAAGTATGTTTCGGTGTAGATTGGAGTTTTTTACTCAATATTACCAAAGTTGACGAAGCGTTAATTAAATTCTATGATGTGGTATTTAATAAATTTAATACATGTATCCCCAAAAATAAGCCTAAGAAAAGCCGTTTTCCACCTTGGTTTACTGTGGAATTCTTTAAGGGCCGTATTCACCGGCACGGTTTAAACCACGATCGCAGGTTACAGTGAGGTTCACTTCAAAAACGGTATTCTCCACGCCTGAACCATGGCTTTGGTGGCTGGGGTCCCGGCGGGACGGACCCCACGGATTGCGAGTCGGGGGATGTTCGCCGGGCCTGGATGTGTGTCAGGAGAGTTCTTCCAGCATGTCCCAGCCGCAAGGTAATCAGCTTATATTCCGCAAGGGACAGAACGGGGGCCATGTTTGGTGTTATAGTTTTGGTGGCTGGATCTGAACCACCGTATTTGGTGGATCAGTAGACGAACCACAGTTTAACGCATGCGCAGTGAGTGTTCGTAAACAAAAAATAATGACCGTCATCCGCGTTGTTTAAGTTATTTCGAGATTGTAGGAATGGAATACTTTATTTGAAAATGAAACGATTATTTTGAAGCAATAATTTTCTCATATCGGATCACAGTCTTCATTGAGGTAGAGGATATGGATGTTGATTTAGACTTGCAGATATTTTTGAAGCCCTCCGACAAGTGCTGAAAAAAAGGTGAGTGACGATATGTTTTGTGATTTCTCTCTCAATAAATAACGAACATTATTTGCTAGTGGAATTATAATAAAGTTTATGATCAGATATCGAATTATGAGCAAATTTCATGATAAATAATTATGACAGAATAATGGTACTCGTCAAGATGCCTTGATTTTCCGACAAAGTCGAAAATTTAACATTCGTACGATAAAAAACCCATCGCTGATATACATAATTATAATAATTATAATTATAAAAAAAATGCTTTTGTTGTTTCATCCTCTGATACTTTGCTCTATGGATAAAATTCGATGTTCGCCAATTGTTCAGCTCGTATGAAAACTAATTATTTTGAAAATGCACTGGGGGGTTTATATTGAAAATACTATAGCAGCGATTCTCCGAAACCGGGTGCCGTGATCGGTGTGAATTGCCGTGGGATATTTTGTTTATAAAATTATACTGAACGTGTTAATAGGGCTATGACTCCCAATCAGTATGTGATGGCAATTCAAGGTGCCCTGCAAACAGGGCCGGAACTAGAGGAGGCAAGGGGGGGGGGCAATCAACGTGGGAGACAAAATTTAGGAGGTGGGAACAAAAATACCGTTATAAAATCATATTTATAACGATTATAAATTATCGAATTTGACCGTGGGGGGCAGCTAAATCTTCCACCCATTTTATTTTTTTTTTCCAATTTTATTTTTTTAAATTTCAAAGTTATTTATAGTTAATTAATTCCCAAATAAAAAGTTAAAAACATGATGATCATGGCCCCCACAAGAGTTGGGCTGACAGGGCTCCAGTCCTGGGGCGGGACAATTACTATAATTTTTTTCTTATCGAATTGTTATAAATTCACTGTAGAAGGGCCTGTGGTAAGTTTGGTTTGGGGGGCCACTAAAGTTTTCAGCCTAGGGGCCCTGCTCAGGAACGTGGGGACCATGGTGACCATCTCGCTATTTTTGAATTTCACATGTGTATAAAATACAAATTTTTCTTTTTATACGAAATAAATAATTAAAGAAACTACAGATTTTGCATTTTTGTTTCTGACTATATAATAAGCGAAATTATACAGCGCATATGGTTTTTTCCCCTGCAGATCAAATAAAGTTTGTAATTTTATAGGTTGAAAATTGATCACCCATATTATAATATATTACCATCAACGTAAGAATTTATCAAGCGAATGCAATGAACATAAGGATGAGCCGTGTGTGGGCCTGCGACCTCATCAAATTTTCAATACATATAATGCTCATTTCTAAAGAAAATATTAATTTTAATGAGCATGTTGTCACACTGATTTAAAATATATGAAAATATTGCACATGTAAATACACTGCTGGCCACCCAAATTGCAACACCAAGAAAGACAAGAGATATCGCAACAATATTTATTTTGTAGATAACATGTTGACCAAGCATCAAATGATTAAATTTATAGACTTCTGTGAAGTGTGGTTCCTGCCAAAATCAGTAGCCAGAGTAGCCGCCATTGTTGGAGATCACCGCTGCCACACGCCTCGGCATTGATTCAAAGAGACTTTGGATGTGTTCTTGGGGTACAGCAGACCAAGCAGCTTCCACGCGTTGCCAAAGTTGATCTGGTGTGGCAGCTGGGAATGTAATCTGGGTCAATCGTTGAGCAACCATGGACCACATGTTTTCTATCGGCGAAAGATCCGGAGAGCGAGCTGGCCAGGGAAGCAATTCAATCTGGCGATTGACGAAGAACCTTTGGACAATGCGTGCCACGTGTGGTCGCGCATTATCCTGTTGAAATATGGCTGTGGGCAAGCCCTGAAGGTAAGGAAGGACAACTGGCTCCAACACCTCGGAGATGTAGCGCTGGCTTTTTAAAGTACCGGCAATGCGTACTAGAGGAGTGCGAGAGTGATATCCAATACCGCCCCATACCATAATACCCGGTGCAGGACCAGTGTGGCGGTGCATAACGCAGCTGTTCAGCATCCTCTCTCCACGGTGTCTCCAGACTCGAATCCGACCATCGTGGTGTTGCAGACAGAAGCGTGACTCGTCAGTAAAGACAATTTCATTCCATTGTGCCGTCCACATCCTTCTTTCATCGCACCATTGGCGGCGGAGACGTCTGTGGTTCTGCGTCAAGGGTAGACGAAGCAATGGACGTCTTGCGGACAGACCACTCTGCTGTAAACGGCGTCGAATGGTACGCGCAGACACTGGATGTACAGACTGAATGTGCTGTGCTATGGTTCGTGATGTGGCTGAGCGATCCGTCACTGCCATACGCACAATACGCCTGTCATCACGTGAAGTGGTGCACTGAGGTGGATGCGATCGAACACGTCGGTCCGTCGTACCCTCCTGCATCCAACGATCACATATCCGCATTACAGTTGTTTGGTTTCGTCCAACACGACTACCGATTTCCCTGAAAGATAATCCACTATCTCGGTAGGCCACTATCCTTCCTCTGTCGAACTCGGATACTTGATCAAAAGATGATCGCTGTTTTCTACGAGGCATAATTGATCGTTTTTTTGAAAAAAACCACAAGAAAAACACAATTGCCGTACTTCAAATCGTCGAAATCTCCAAGCCTTAAATAGCGCTTTGAAGTGGCGCCACAGGCGCGCGTGATGTGCGTCTGCGCTGAAATTCTACTCATGTACATATCTCACCTCCGCTAATGCATGTTGTAAATTTCATATTATTTGCATGCTTCCTTCAGGGTGTTGCATTTACGGTGGCCAGCAGTGTATATGTTATATGCAAATATAAATTATGCTTCATCAACTTTTTGTGGTCATTTTTAACAGAATAATGTCTCCGGTCATTATTATATTTTATGAACCAATTTTTGGCATATTTTGATTTATGTGATTTATTTATGTCAAAGTTCAAGTTATTTTGAGTTCAAGGAAATAGACTTTTTCTGCATATTATGATGAAGTGAACTCCAAAAGAAAAGTAGTTTTGTATATACCGGAAATTGAACCCAGGTCTTCTTGCAAACCGAGCATGTGGGCTACACACCATGTAAACCGCTAGACATGACTCTGCCTTCCTTATATACGGGGTGATTATAAAAAAACTATCCCGACATATGGGCCCCTATCATACCATTCACAGAAACTGAATGAAATTTTGGCATAAGGTATTTTGAGGTATGCGCTCAAGAATGATATGGAAAACAACAGTGTCACTCAAACAGTTACGGTTACAGTGAGAAAATTTCGAAAATATCAAATGGCAACACCAAGTTTTTTGTATTGGAATGCGATCTCCATACTGAAAAACACTAAATAGCGTTGGAATGGCACCTGTAGCACGAAAATCCCCGGAGCTAGGCCAGGAAAAAGTAAAAAGGACTTTGCCGTGCACCAGAGCATTAATGTTCGTTTCATTCGTCACACCGTTTCTTCGGCTGAGTTCCCAGCCTGATTAGTCCTCCACAAGGTTATGTGGAAAATTTGTGAAACACAATGAAATGCTTTATTTTATGCTGCTTCTCTGTCCTTATTGGTTGTCCTCACTTTTAGCCTATCTACCGCCGGTGATTTCCATGCTACAGTTGCCGTTCGAACGCTATTTAGGGTTTTTCACAATGGAGATCACATTTGATATTTTCGAAATTTTCTCACTGTAACCGTAACTGTTAGAGTGACACTGTTGTTTTCCATATCATTCTTGAGCGCATACATCAAAATACCTTATGCCAAAATTTCATTCAGTTTCTGTGAATGGTATGATAGTTAGGGGCCCATATGTCGGGATAGTTTTTTTATAATCACCCTGTACTATCTCCACTATCAATCTTGAGTACATTTGGTATGTTATTATGATCAAAACATGATAAAATTTATAATAGTTTCAATATTAAATTACATTTCTCATTATGAATGCTTTAAAATTCCATTTTTGGTTTCATATATTTAGAAAAAAATCGCCAAAAAATATCGTTTGTAAATACATAGCTAGAAGGGATTCGTCCAGATCTTACATTAATATTTTTCAAAACGATTAATTGAATGATTAATGATTTATTTATATCTTAACATATGTGCAGTGTACACAAAAACACTTTGAAAAAAAAACCGTCATGGGGAAGGAACGCCATTAGCGGAAAAACGTTTTAAACGAGGAAAAAATCTCGATGAATATTATAAAGAGGTGGGACCACTAAAATATAAGTCGTACTAAGCGGGATCTACTTTAATTGAAAAATGGTTATGATAATCAATCTTTTAAAATATTTGATGGAGCATCGAAATTTCGGGGGTTTTTTCCGTAATTTAAACAAAAATGGATTTAAAACGTCAGATTTTGATAGAATTTCTTAAAAAAATCTTATAAAATTTCTATAACTATTTCTATTTCACTGAGATAATAGACCATATTAATTTAATTTTTTTAGCTACCAATAAATAAGGAAATTTATTTTGATTGAATAATTGGCTGCGATACCCAAAGATCGCTTCAAAAGTGATATTTGTTGACAAAATAATCACCCCAGTACGCGTTTATATTACTGTATGTCATTTGAAAAAAAAAAAAATGTGTATGGTGACCTCTGTTTTCAATGAAAAAAAACACGAAAATCCCAAAAGGTAAACAATGCAATTTCATAGTCGAGTCGTTTACTTCATCTAACAATCCAATCAGCATCAAAGAATTCTATCGCCCACAGGCGCCAAGCAAACATCGCCAGCTGAACTACGGATCGCTTAATCTACGGACGGTGATCGAACGAGAATACCAAATTTCGTTTGAACCCCAACCAGGGTTTAGACGATCCATGGTTTGATCCACTGCACTGTGAATACCGCCCTAAGCTAATCAAACTGAAGAGAGAACAAACTTCGCAATTCTCTATGTCATGAGCATCGGCTTGCTTATAAGGATCTGAAAACTATAAAAGCTGAGATTAAAAGAAAAATACGTTTTCAATATCGCAGTTATTTGAATTCACTTGAAAACGACATTATCCGGAATCCTGAAAAATTTTGGCAAAAAGCCAAAATTTCAAATCTCGAAACCATTTTCCAAACGAGATGTCTTACCTCGGCAAATTTTCCTCTGATGTTTTTGAAATTGCTGAATTCTTCAAAGATTTATTTGGTTCTGTTTTCCGTAATTCTAATAGTATATGTGTTGATCATGTCAATGATTATGATTTCGCTGACAACTGTTTTTTCAGCCCTATTACTGAGAATGATGAACTTCTTGCCATTAAAAACTCAAAGGTCATAAATAACATGATGGTGATAATATACCACCTCTTTTTGGGTGAAAGGCTGCGGCCCCTATTTGGCAACTCCACTCACTACCATCTTTCAGTTAATTCGGGTCTCTTTCCTTCTTTGGAAAAATTGCACCGTTACGCCTATTTTTAAAAAAGGCAATAATGCTGATGTTTTAAATTATCGTCCTATAATCAAAACGAGTGCCCTTTGCAAAGTATTTGAACTTGTTGTACATAAGAGAATTTATAGCCATGTTCGATCCCGGATCTCTGCACATCAGCATGGTTTTGTGCATAAACGATCTGCTAGTACGAATCTTGTAATATCTCAGGCTATTTCTCACGCTATTGACAGAAACACGCAACTGGACGTAATCTACACTGACTTTTCCGAAGCGTTTGATAGCGTTAATCACACTATCCTTCTTTCAAAAATCAGAACTTGGGGTTTTTCAGGTCACCTTGCTAACTGGTTCGAATCCTACCTCATAGGTCGATATGAACAAGCAAGTTTTAATGGTGCTAAACCTTCCCGTTATCCTTGTCTTACTGATGTTCCTTAGGGGTCCATTTTGGGCCTTTTGCTTTTGATTTTCTTCATCAATGATTTGGAAAATCACGTAGATTCTAATTGCTTGATATACTGATGATGTTAAAATCTTTCAAGTCGTAAATAATACAGATGACGCTGAAACGCTAGAAAATTCTGTCAAACAACTCAGTTCCTGGTGTAACACCAATAAGTTAAATATAAATATTGCCAGGTGCAAATGTTTGTCTTTCAGTAAGAAGCATAGTCCCATCCTGTACAATTACAATATTGATGGTCAAACGCTCGAAAAAGGACTTAGGTGTCACTTTTGATAAGACACTCAATTTCAACCAGCATATTAATGACATTGTTTCAAAAGCATCAAGGATTGTCGGTTTCATAATCCGCAACAGCAAATTTTTTCAAAATACAGAAACCTTGCTGCGACTTTACAATTCTTACGTTAAGATCAGTTCTAGCATATTGTTCCATAATCTGGAATCCGTATTACTTGTACAATAACATGAGGATTGAACGCACAGAAAATACGCTTTTGCGCTTTGTTTACTTCAAGAAGTTTCAAATTTTTGATACGAATTCCTACAGACCTACTCAGATCTACTTTTCACTATGAATCACTCGAAGTCCGTCATCAGAATGCACTGATCACCTTTTTTGTGAAAATTCTGCACTTCGACTTGGATGTACCAGACATTTTAGCGCAAATCAGTTTTCATTGTAATAGCATAAATCTTCGTAACCGAAATCTCTTGTATGTCCCACCATACCGAACAAACGTGTTGGAAAATTCTCCTCTTTTCCGCTTCCTGAGGTGTGGAAGTTCTCATGTGCTTTTTTGACTTTTTTTTATTCTCCTTTTTTTGTACACACATATGGTATTATTTGTATTATATTTATTTGCGTTATTATTATTGTGCCGTTTATTATTTGTATTATTCGTTATCTTTCTGTATTGCAACGTGCTGTTTAATTATTTTTTACTCTTTTCTTCACTCCACTGTAATTGGGCATATGCCTGTTGTCGGAGTTATATATAAATAAATAAATAAACATATTACAAAATGAAGTCTCTCTTCATAACTCAATCCCCGTGTGCCAATAAGGACACGCGTAGCTCTTTTCTGCACCCGACAGACAGACAGACACATGATCGCTGATTGTCTGTAAGGTTTTGGAGATCATACCTACAGAGGGACATAGACTTGGTTGAAGGGGTGCAAAAAGAGCTATGTCCCTCGGTCTCCAAAACCTTACAGAATACTGCAGTCCAGGACAAACTAAGCCTCTGTAGCTGTCCTGTTTTGCCCTTTGTTTGAAAAAAGCGTGTTTGTACATCTCGCATCCTCTATGGTTCACGGATAGCGTGCGTAACCTTTATCTTGAAAAGAAAAGAGCATTCAGAGAGTATAAAAGTGGGTGAGGTGACCTATCATTGTTTACTGAGTGTTGAAGAAAGCGATAAGGGATAATAAAAAGGAAGTTGAATCTAGGTTGGCAGATAACGTTAGCTCTGACCCAAAATCACATATTAGAGACGTGAGTAATGGATGTAAGGGGACAGATGGCCCCCTCTCGATAGGAGACTCTAGGTTAGAGAGCAATGTCGGCACGTGTAGTGCTTCCAATGCCTTTTTCGCGTCGGTTTTTAATGGAGATAATGATATTCAATGTACGGGTGTTGCATCCTCAACGATATTCAAGTGGAAGACGTGGAGGTCTTGAATCTTCTAAGAAATGTATGTGCAAGCAAAGCACCAGGACCAGATGACATCTATCCCAGGGTCCTCAGGGAATGTGCTAATGAATTGTTGGGGCCAGTCGCACAGATGTACAGGAGTAGTGTTGCTGAGGATATCATCCCAAGGAATTGGAAACTTGCTAATGTTGTTCCGATATTCAAGAAGGGTAGTAGAGAAGCGGTGCCCAATTATCGTCCAGTGCGTTTGACGAGCTCCATCTCGAAAATTTTTGAAATTATCATCAAAAGGCAGTTTGTGAAGTGGATAGACGAGAATAATGTATTTTCGGATAATCAGCATGGGTTCAGGAAGGGGAAGTCATGTGTAACTAACCTCCTTTGCTTCTATGATCACGTGACTACAGCTTTGCGTAAGAGCAAAAATGTATATGTTTGTTACCTTGATTTCCAAAAGGCATTCGATCGGGTCCAACATGGTAAACTCTTGAAGCGTTTAGACGAGATTGGAGATTGGGGCAACTTGCTGAATTGAATAGAATCGTGATTAAGAGATAGGTCGCAACGTGTTATGGTGAACGGGGAATTCTCTGGTTGGACAGACGTCACAAGTGGAGTTCCTCAAGGAAGTGTCCATGGCCCCATACTTTTTTCACTTTTTATCGATAAACTCGAAAAGGGTATCGATGGGATTAATAGCAAATTCGCAGATGATGTGAAGCTAATGGGGGTAATTGGGTGTCAAAACGATAGGGAGTTGCTCCAGACCAACTTAAACAGGATTGCAGCATGACGTTTAGCGTTGATAAGTGCATGGTCGCTCATTTTGGTTCGAACAACCAACGGTGGTTCTCTTACGAGTTGAATGGTGTCACTATCCCGGATACAACTAGGGTCACGGATTTGGGAATTCTCATTGACGAGCGGCTTAGGTTTTCTGAAAATTGTTCAGCGGTGGTCAAAAAAACGAATATAATGCTTGGTCTCATTTTCAAAAAAAAACTCTTCGCGCTCTTCTAAAGTCATTCTTCCGCTTTTTCGAGGCTTAGTTCGTCCTGGACTGGAGTATGCTGTAAGGTTTTGAAGACCATGCCTACAGACTCTTGGTTGAAGGGGTGCAGAGAAGAGCTACGCGTGTCCTTATTTGCACATGTGGCTTGAATCATGAAGAGAGACTTCATTTTTTGAATATGTTTACATTGGATGAACGCAGGTGTCGAGGAGATATGATCGAAGTGTTCAAAATTTTCAATGGGATGGATAGGATGGTACACCGCCAATCGACTGCTTTTACAAGGGGTCACCAGTATCGATTGGTGAGGAACAATGCAAGGCTACGGTGTCGGAGGGGATTTTTCTCTAATAGGGTTGTTAATAAATGGAATAGCTTACCCCGGAGGTAGAGTAAATTGTAACACAATTGACACGTTTAAAAAGAAATACGATAAACATGTTGGGGTAAATCGAGAATCTATCCATACTTACAATAAGACAACCATAAGTTTTCTTTATGGGCATTGTATAATATTTTATCATGTGTATATGTTACCGGCAAAGTATGAAATCCAGGCATTCTATACAATGCCTGGCGTTTCAGGCAAAGTATGAAATACCGGTTTTATTCTATACTTTGCCTAGGCATTCTATAGAATGACTAGTCATTCTATAGAATGCCTAAACACAATCCAGGCAAAGGATGAAATATCTTCTTCCAACAAATCTCTTTAGGGGCGGTATAAAATGATACATAAAATTAAAATTTCACAGAATTTTCGTCATTTTCCCATGGAAACGTTTCCCTTTCGCTCTCGTGAAAAAGGATCTGTTGAGGGGCGGTATAAAAAATATTACAATTTCATCGAATTGAAATTTCATAGAATTTTCGTCATTTTTTCCCGGAAACGTTTCCCTTCCGCTCTCGTGAAAAAAGATCTGTTGAGGGGCGGTATAAAATATTACAATTTCATCGAATTAAAATTTCACAGAATTTTCGTCATTTTTTCCCGGAAACGTTTCCCTTTCGCTATCGTGAAAAAGGATCTGTTGAGGGGCTGTATAAAATATTACAATTTTATCGAATTAAAATTTCACATTTTCATTTTTTTCCCGGAAACGTTTAATTTTGGCTCTCGTGAAAAAGGATGTGTTGAGGGGCGGTATAAAATATTACAATTTTGCCAATTTCGCAAATTAAAATTTCACAGAAGTTTCGTAATTTTTTCCGAAAACATGCATTGGCCAGCGACGACTTCCATTCTTATTGGTGTATAATCGCACCATTTGATCCACGATGTCGACTACATATTTAATTTCGTTATAGTAGGCAACTGTTTCTGGGGCCTTTTTCACGTTTTCGTTGATAGTTACAGCAGTATGAAGTGAACTCAAAACTAGAACATATTTAATTTTTTTTCTCTGATAAGATGTCAGCGTGATATCAGTTCCAGTTTTGAATACTATTCGACGAGTATAGATCCCGCGTTCCTGTTTTTGCAGTTGAAGGTAGGCCTACCTCACGACTCTCTTTTTGAAGGGTCCCAACCAACCTTGTCGATTTCAAAAATGCACATAATCTCAGTGATGTCAAATAATCATCTGTTGTTTTATTTCGACGTCTTCCTAAATAAGGTTCGACTAATCGAATTACATGTTCATAGACAAGTTTATTTGCTGGTCTGGTATTATCTGCCCCAGTGCAATCCAAACGGATTTTCTATCCATTCCGAATACATTTGGAATCAACGCAGGCAAGAAGCCAGAATTTTATCCCAAATTTATCTGGCTTACTTGGTATATACTGTGTAAATGGACGTCTTGCTTTTGATTGTAGAAGTTGTTCGTCCACAGTTATACTGGTCCTGTTTTGTAGCAAGTCGCACTGTATTCTATGAATGGATTCCATAGTGAACATGCAAGAGCAAATTTGTCAATTTTTAATATTTCAGACCTTTCAGAATCGCATGAATTTCACAATTTCTTTGAAACGATCTCTTGTCATTGTTTGGGGAAAAAATAGGGGACCCCCAAATCGACAACCACAATGAATTCAGTATGAAGTTTTTTGCACCTCTTGCATACATAATGGATATCGTTGCATCCAGTTCAAGCAAAGAAACTGACCAAGAAGTTTCATTTAGACGACGATGGGCTTCGGCTTCTGTATATTTCTGTATATGTCGAATCATTTTGTCGCAGGAAATAAGGCGTTACGAACTCAGAACACTTTCATTTATGTTTTTTGGATGCATAAAATGTGGGGCCTTGATTTTCTCTCAATATATTTTGCGATCCTTGACATCCTAAAGTTGAGGAAGGTTCTATGATTTTCCATATGCTCCCATCTGCTGCTCATTATAACTCGTTGAGTTATAATGAGTCGCACCACGGTCATTTTCTGCACACGAGGGCTAATTAGACCGGGACCTACAATTTCAGACGGCATGCTTGTTTTTATGCTCATCGAGAGGTTGGTGCACTAACTCCTCAATGGGGGACTTTCTGCGGTAGCAATTTTTTCTGCGGTCAAGTCGCCTTGTCTGTTGTACCCCTGTGTCAGGAAAGTTTTCTGACAAAGACGAACCGGGTATCGAACTCGCGACACTTCGAAACATCCTTTGGTACTTAGTATCTTATCGACCTGGGCTACCGCACCCGAGAAATAATTTTATATTTATTTAAATCTTCGTCATCAGAACCGCTACTTTCTTCTCTACAATTGGACATAAGGTAGATCTATGCTTTTCTGCACTTTCATCATCACTGCTTCCAGAGTTTCTCTCATCTAATCTATTGCATCTCCTGGAGTATTTCTTCAGTAAATATACGTTTTCTCGTCATTCTAAACTAACTGTTTGAAAAGATCACATGCACTCAAATTTTCTACGTCCCAGAATAAACAATTTAACAGATAATATGGCAAGGATGCTTAAAAAAAATAAAAAATGACACACCTGCTGACGACACTTGCAGATAAGAATGAGAGGAAAACAAAGGTCACACACAAGGTCAAATGCAAAAAAAACTTCAGAAGGATTATAACCTACTTAGAAATCAATTGTGATGACGATAGTAGTATTTACCGGATTACCGCATAATGTGCTAGAATATAGGGAAGGGTCACTATGGTTGGTCTTTCTAGGCATATCCGCTCATAGCTTCGTTGTTAAAAACGATAACGAAAGAAAGCTTTGGTATACTGAATAACATGCTAATTCAGGAAAATTAGTCCAGAAATTCCAGGTGGTTCGGCTTATTCTTAGCAGAGATATGTAAGCTTAAATAGCGTGCAGGGTCATAAAGACCCCCGTGCTATCTTTCTACTGTTAATATTTCATCATTGATAAATGGAACTTGCAAATGCAGATTATGCGATATCATTTTGTCTTGAAGTAACCGAGATTTTTATCTACGGATTTATGAACAAAAATATAATGTATAAAGCGCCCGTTAACTCATCTATTCAACGGAAAGTGACCGTGGTATGTCGGTCACGGAAAACAAATTGGTATACGTAGGTTTACCATATTTTATCGGTGGAAATACGGGAGATAGAGATCCTATGTAAAGAATTGCTTATGCTAGGCCGACCATATTTGCTCCAGAAAAATACGTGAAATTGGGATTCGAAATACGGGAAAATGCGGGACAATGTCAATTATCGCTAAATGATGCCCAAAGTAAGCGAAGTCGTTAACTCGTGTTAAAATCACAGAAAATTCGCCAACCGCGAGAAATAAAGCGCCACTTCAAATTGCAGTGAATTAAAAAAAAACATGACAATTGTGTGAGATGAATATTCTTGTTTGCAGTCTCTTAATGAGGTTTTTTGAATCACGTGATATTTCCCTTTTTCTAGAGGGACATAAATGTAACCAATATGGTGACTTCCTGCGCAATTCATGAAAGACAAAATTAAAGAAACGTAGAAATAAATTCTTTTTTTTTCTTTTTGATGGGTGCCAGATATTTCGAAAAAATTTTTGAAGCTCAAGTTATCGATTTGCCTGCTTTTGCTTCAAAAAATGTTTGATTAAAGCTGCGGAATTTCTTCAGTGTAATTTATGGCCCAATAATTAATTTCAAAACAACCTAAACTATATGGATTGATGATATTGGATACTATAAAACAATACGGAGATATTAATTCTCATTTTTGTTCTTGAGAAGATATAAGTTAAGTTAAGAAGATAAGTTATTGCATGAATATCTAACTCAAAAGTAGGTCCGGCTAATTATTTTATATTTAATTTTCTGTGCTTCATATTTCTAAGCGAACTCAATTTTTCGAAAATCGAGAATTGAGTTCAATTTTTAAAATTATTTATGAGGCGGAAAACCCTACTAAATTTTCACATTTCTACGGTAAATTCGGCAATTTTAACATTGATTTCTTTGGGAAAAACATACTGTGTGTCCCTCCAAGTGATACTGATGATAGGCGTACGCAGAATTTTCTCGAGGGGAGTTTTGAGATTCTTTTACCTTCTGAGGGGGGTTTTACCTTTTTCCTGTAAAATAACGCTATAATCTTGGCTGAATGGGGGGGGGGGGGGTTAGAACCCCAAAACCCCTTCTGAGTACGCCAATGCTGATGATGATTATGATGTCTATTCCAAAAGCCTCATTATCGTGATGTAATTTCTAAGCTGGAAAGATAATTTTAATCGTTGATTTGAAGAATAAAAAGTCAAGTTGGCTTCGTTGAAAATATTTGAAAACCCGGGACATTTCTGCAAAAAAGTCAGGACAGCAAAAAAACACAGAAAAACCGGGACTGTCCCGAGAAATACGGGATGTATGGTCACCCTACTTATTGCTATTCCATCTCTCAAAAAATTGTCAAATGTTGAAAAATTGCTAATTATGGTTAAAATTGATGGAAAAGAAATGCCGATGGGTATGTACGAAGAAGGACTACGATAAATTGCAGTAAATAAAAATGTATTTCACGAAATAAATGTTATGTTATTGATATTTTTTTTTAAATGTCTTGTTTTTGTTATGTAAAAAAGAAACACGTCACAAATATGCGACATGAACCTTTATGTTTACAATCATAATTAATCGTACCGTGATTTGTAAGAAGTTAAAATTATCTTCCTCGACGTTTACAGTCAAGATTGAGCGAGTTTTAGTGAGTCAAGTGAGTTTAGTCAAAAATACGGGACATTTTGAAAAACAAATTCGTGACAGTGAAAATAAAAGATAAATAGCAAAATATACTTAGCAAACGTTTTGTGGTAACCTTATGCATATGACACATATGTCACGCATTTCCCGGGACATTCCCGTATTTTCACTTTATTTTGGCTGTCCCGACTTTTTTTGCAAGAATGCCGTGGTTTGCCGCGAATGTTCTACATTGTAGAATCTACAAAGCCTACTTTTAGATGCTTATAGTTTTATACTTTATTAAAATAAACTATTGAAATTATTTTTCAACGCATAAATTATACACTGGTGAAATAAATTAAAAGAAATTTGCATATTTTATCGAATTTCATGAAAAGAACTGAACTGAATGTAAAACCACTGCTTCTAGACAAAAATGCAAATCTTGTACGTCAAATACGTAAGCGCGTACACGTGTGTGTAGGCGGAGCCAGTAGAGAAACAGGCTTTATAAGCGCGCGTAAGTTAAGACGCATTTCGTTCGCTAGCACACCTCGGCGAATTTCTTGGTGTTATTTTGCAGCAATCGGTTAATTTCAAATTGTAACAGTAAAATTGAGTAACCACCAACGTGTAGATGATGGAATGAGGTGGCGAATTGTGGGGAGGCTAGAAGCAGGCCAATCTCAAGTCCAGATTTGTAGAGAGTTCAATTTAACGCCTAGCGTCGTGTGTAACTTATGGAAACAGTTCCAGGATACCGGATCCATCGAGAGAAAGCCTGGGCAAGATCGTCCAAGAGCCACGACGGCCAGAGAAGATCGCCATTTGTGGATTATAGCGAGGCGTAACAGGAGTGCTACAGCTTCTCAGCTCTCTCGTGACTTGTATGCAGCCACAGGAACCCGTGTATCAAGGGTGACTGTTTCCAAAAGACTTCATGAGAGAGGGTTGTTTGCAAGAAGACCTGTTGTTAGCGTCCCGCTCACTTCTACGGACAGGAGAATCCGTTTATCATGGTGCAGAGAGCATAGAGATTGGAGTATGGATCAATGGGAAACCGTTCTCTTCACTGATGAGTCCCGGTTCAGCCTAAGTACCGATTCTCGCCATACGTTCATATGGAGAGAACCAGGGACCCGCTACCTACCCTCCAATGTCCGCGAAATCGACCATTATGGCGGAGGAGGTTTAATGGTCTGGGTAGGCATCATGTTGGATGGCCGCACACCTCTCCGTGTCTTTGAAAGAGGCACTGTGACTGGTGTGAGGTATAAGGTTGAGGTCTTGGAGCCCTATGTTCGCCTTTTCAGGGGTGTAGTTGGCCCTGAGTTCATTTTAACCGACTGACGGTCCTGCACGTATATGTACGTGTGAAGTTGATGCCTTCCAAACGGTCTAGGCCGTATTTTCACGTGTGTACTTTTCGACTTCCAAATGGTCCTGGCCGTAAATATACTGCCTTGCTTTCCCCCCATAAAGAATCACTAAGCTGGCTTAGCATACGCCCCTCTCCTTTCTCCACAAAATGACCATTGTACTCGCAACAGCGCTGGGCGTTGAAAACGACAAAATGGCTTCTGCCTCTTCGGCGGGAGGGGACAGTTTTCAATTAACTTAGCAGATACAGAGGTTTGACAAGCCTCTTTTGAATGGTCGGTTCAAAGAAGCCTTAATCCTTTTGTAAACGAAGAGGAATTTTCAGAAAGTATAAAAAAGGCTGCTCTTCAGCAAGAAATGCCCCACCTAAAAGGCACGTCTTTATCTTATTATAGAAATTCTTATCGCTTGATTGTAGGACATGTACTGGCATTCACTTTTATTTTGGCATGAAAATTACATTGTATTAAAACTCATTGACTGCGAAACACTGAATGCAAGATAGAGATAAACAGGATTCCCCCCCCCCGGAATTGTGACATCCTGGCTTTCCAGTGATTTTAATTTTTTACAGTATAGGCGAAATTTTTTAATTTTATTTTTCATTTGTTTGTCTTTACCTCTTTATCACTACTCAAGTACGATACGGCTGAACCTCAATTACCCGATGTGATTGGAAAGCCCTATATCAGAAAACCAAAAAAATACATTATCATGTTTATTTACGCAGAGCATAATTGATACCAGTGTTTCTCAACTCCTTTACCCTACCCCCTGTAACCCTCTTTGGACCATGTTTTCTTCTCACTTCTTGCTTTCTTGGCCCCCGCCTTTGCCTGGGCCCCTAACCTCACCCAGCAGACTAAACCATTTCTAAGTATACAAACTATTTTCTTTTTGAAAAATTATATAGTGAAAGCGAAAATTTTATAAACAAAGACTGTCATAGTCATGCCCCCCCCCCAAGGGGTGGGCTGACAAGGCTCCAGCCCTGGGGCCCGGTGTGATTTTAATCTTTTTTTTTGTTTTTTCACACTATAAATTCATCATAAAGGGACCCCGTGAAAGTCTGGTCGGGGGGCCCGTAAAAGATCCCAGCCTAGGGGCCCTGCTTCAGGATGTGGGGGCCATGGTCATAGTGTCTGTCAAGACTGTCCTGTCTCTTGAACTACAGGGTGGTCACAAAATAATTTTGCAGAGTCCAGCGAGCTTCCCACTTGGGAAGGTTATACGCTGGGCAGTGATGCAAAGATCGCGCCAACCCACCCCCCTCCCGCGTGCAAAGTGATATTCGGGAAGGGGGGTTCAGTATTTCGATGGAAGTAACAGCTTACATATTTACATACTTTCGAAAATTATTGTGTGCCAGAATTTTATCATGTAGGCCCCCATGAAGACATTATACCCCCCGGACTATGCCTGGATCATCCCATACTTGTGAACCAGAGTTGGGCGAACGTACACAGAGAAAGCATATGGGAACGTATGCGCATCACATTTGTGGTAAGGCGTACATAACATGTATGAAATTCTATTAGCTTTGCAAACTATGCCGTGCTAATGTTCAGTGAAATCGAGAATGCGGCTCATTTGCAATACCTAAATCCACGCATGTATTCAATCTCTGCAACATTTTATTGCTTAGTTGATCATTTTCAGCTAGTACAGGTACTTATACAAATATATACATTTTTATATCATTGTTCATCGCTTCGTTGAGCAATGCTCTAAAAAATAAATAAGGCAAGGGCACCATGTGGCTTTTTTTTTTTAAACTTTATCGGTTATAGTAAGAATTAAAAAAAAAAAAACAGTTGGAAGTGGAAATAAATATAAGCATGTTATCACATTGTTGACCGGTCGTGAGTAAATTCGAACTTTCAAGCAGGATAAACCTGTAACCCAGCGATTCTCAACCGGTGCTCCGTGTACACTTCCCAGGGGCCTCCGCGGTGACTCGAGGAAAATAAAACAAATCAGTAACTTTGATAGATAAATAAAAAATAAGAGGCCTACAAGATTCTACCATAAAAATTAGATGCAAAAAGTGCTCCTCGAGTGAAACAGGGCTCCGCCAAAGAAATTATATACTGAAAAGGGCTCCACGAGTCCAAAAAGGATGAGAACCGCTGCTGTAGCCATTCATTAAGTTGAAAAACCACAGAAAACGAACTTCGGTAGCCCAGCACTCTGCCGCCAGTGAGGTACAAACCTGGATGCTCGTGATGAGATCCCAGAGTGATGTCCACGCGACGACACAGTAGCTCTAGAATATACACGGCCACGGGTGAAAATCCAGTAAAAAAGTATTGTGCTGTAAAAGCTGAGCCACGGCTTATGATTAAGCATTCCATACAAAAAAAAAATGTTCAGCTCATCTATAAATTCCTCACACTTATGTGACAGGACATGAATAAGCTTGTACGTGCTCATCAAGCACAATGCCTCAACATTGAACGAAAAAAAAAGTACATTTAAATTTAAAAATAAAATAAAATTTTTTTATTGTATCTTTTGGTCATTTATCACACTTATAAAAGGTGTGCTCATTGTACAAACGAAACATCCAAATGGTTGACTGACCTTTTTTTTCCATCTAAGATAGTGATCTGGTGGCCCAGCCATTAGATACGTCGGAAGAGTTACTAAACCGTGGGTGTTTGACTTGAGCTTTACATGGAAACTATTGATCCCTGAATGAATTTTGGGGGTGCTCAGATCAGTGGTACAGAATACTGTAGGTACTCGAGCACTCACTGCACCCTCTGGCTTCACCCCCACTGCCAGTCATCCCCCTAAATGCCAGAATTTTATTTATATATTGTGAAATCTTGACTAAGTACTGCACTGTCAGTTCCCTTCCCCCGACCCACAAGAAATTTCTGGCTACGGCTCTTCCAATAGCACCATTGTCCACATAATAGAAAGGTCTGACAGGTCTTGAGGTCAAACAACCTAACATAACATTTATTTGCGCAATAATGTTTTTAGGAAGAAATTTAACGATCAAAAACAGTTCATCTCCTGGAATATCAGAAATATTGTTCAATGTCGGTACTGGAATTGAAGAAAGGTAAAATTTGATTAGTCTTCTATACATGTGTATGAACAGGGCCGCAACTAGATGCTTGGTCACCCGGGGGAAGCGCGCATTTTTACGCCCCCTTGTAATGGTAAAGGAGAGGTTTCAGAATGAAATTTGCACCCCCTCGGGTTCAGCGCCCGGGGTACGAGACCCATCTGCTCTCCCAGTTGTGGCCCTGTGTATGAATGAAGGCTGACAGTTGAATTCATATCAGATGGCATAGAGTTATAAAATTCAGGAACTATGTAAGTAAAATACTTTATTTTCAAAGTTTTATGAACACAAGATAATGCATAGATTCAATTTATTCCTGAGGAAGAACGAGACAAATTAATATCTAAAGAAAACTGATTTTTTTGAAAATGAGGAAGTGTGATTTAGAAAAATATATACATATATATAAACTTTATTCGGAAAATCCACTGATTCAGCTGAATGCATGCTGTGATCCTATTATAACCTCACTTTTTCCGGCATGCCGAAAGCGGCCAAGACCACAACATACAAAAAGCTGGTGCCCCTCGTGTTTTGCGGCATGCCGGCCAATGCGTGGGAATACGGTGAATTTATTGAAATTTTTGAGTAAAATAATTTGGTAACAGATCTTTACTTGAAAAGTAAAAAATACTTTGGCAGAGGAATGGGAAAAAAGACGAGCCCACAAAAAGCCAAGTATTGTACTTAGTTTGAACCCTTTTACGAGAGAACACACCTTTTCTTTTCCTCTCCTACAAAGAAGCATTCAACAGTGGGCGGAACAAAAATTTTAAACCATACAACACTAAATCCGATATCCCGCTGTTTGTACGGGGGGAAGAAAAAATTGTTGGATTTTTTTCGAAGAGGTTTTGTGACAATTACCTGAACCTTTTTCAAGTCGATTTTCTCAACACCCTCAAACCGTCAGTCGGTTAATGGACGATAACGCCAGGCCACATAGAGCTCTTCTGCTCGACGATTTTCTAGAGAGTGAGGATATTCGCCGGATGGATTGGCCAGATCTCCAGACCTTAACCCTATAGAGCAGTGTTTCCCAAAGTGGGCAGTATCGCTCCCTGGTGGGCGATGGAAAGGTCCAAGGGGGCGATAGAAGCCACGGGTATAACATAGGATCCTATGGGTTCGCTTGTGTTTGGGGGCGATGAGAGAAAAATTTCTCTGAAGAAGGGGGCGATGGAACCAAAAGTTTGGGAAACTATGCTATAGAGCATGTCTGGGACGCTCTGGGTAGGGCAATTGCAACTCGCAACCCCCCTCCGGGAACCATCCAGGGAATGAAAACAGCGTTGCTGAACGAGTGGGACCAATTGCCACAGGAAATGATAAACTGCCTTATTTCAAGTATGAAATCACGCTGCGATATCTGTATATCTGTAAGAGGGGACCATACCCCCTATTAACCCATCTATTAACCCATTTTTTTGTTTATTCTGCAACCGCTGTTTCATACCTTCCGACTACAACGAGTGTGTAATACACACGATGATCATGCGTGTGTATTACAATTATTGAATGGTTATTTGTTTTGTATTGTATCAATGTATGTACATATCAAATTTCATTAAAATCAGTACAGTAGTTCTAGAGATAATCGACCAAGTCTGCAAATTCTCTTCATTTCTTACACCAGTGTATCACTATAATTACAACTATGAATAAGAATATTCACCTCATGGTTGTTTTACTTTCTTGATAAAGTGATCCTCAAATATGTTCAAGCAAGGGCGTCGGAAGCGTTTCGAATCTGTGGGTGCCCATCTTGAGATTCATGTAGGAAATTTCGATTTTTGAATCAATTCTGTGGGTGCTCGGACCCATTCTACAAACTTCCGTGAGTGCTCGAGCACCCACAGCACCCCCGGCTCCGACGCCACTGTGTTCAAGGGATCCTGTATGATCTGTCCAGGGAATTTGTTAATGTTAATAAACATCCATGCCCGAATCGGGGTTCGAACCGACACTTCCGCAGTAAAACGCTAGCTCCCAAACTATTCCACTGCAAGACGGCAAATACTAAACGTTGATTAAATTGTTTGCCCATTCAAACGTTTTATTTCGTTATTTTAAATGTACTTCGTGGAATCCATTTTTGTCCACTGCAATTCAGAGTAATGCTTCGTTTCCTGCCATTGGCGTTTTTTTAGTGATTTCTGTAAAAGTTTTCAACTTTGCTTACATTTGGCGTCATTTATGGCGATGATTGGCGATGTCCCGTATTTTACCCGTATTCGAAATCCTGCGTTCCGGTATTTTTCTCGAAGAAATTTGGTCAGCCTAAATGTGCAATAAAACTTAGCGACGCGGTTTTTACAATCTACCAAAATTACGTGAATTCTTTGGATAGCAATGAAATAATTTTCCTCAGCTTTGGGAGCTTACGTCAGTGGTGAAATAATTGACGTTATGTGTCTCATCAGGTCCGTAGCCAGAAATTTCATTCGAAGGGGGATCACTTTCATTTCGTGGGGAGGGACTAAAGTGATAGAAAACTGGTTCCAAAGTTTTTTACGTCGCGGGGCACTTTTCAGAATTGTTATCATTGAGCACTAATTTTGACAACATTTACACGTTAGTGCCATGTATAAAATACAGTAATTGTGATAAATCTTGTGATTATGCATAATTGCCGGTTATTATGCACAATAATTTCATCCGTTTTGATCGGTGATTATGCATAGTAACCGATATAAATCCGGCGATTACGCGTAATTACAGATTTATGCCGTTTTGTTTACAGTAACATATAAAATGTATTCCACGAAAAATATAAATATAAAAAACTATATTAAATTCTAATCGTATAAATTGAATATTTTATACCGCCCCTAAACAGATCCCTTCTCCAGAAAGCTAGAGATTAAGGTTTCCCTGAAAAATCGAAGAAAACTGTGTGAAATTTTAATTTGACGACACCGCCCCTCGAGGGATCCCTTCTCAAGAGAGCGAAAGAGAAACGTTTCCGGGAAAAAATGGCGAAAATTCTGTGAAATTTTAATTCGATGAAATTGTAATATTTTATACCGCCCCTCAACAGATATTTTTTCACGAGAGCGAAAGGGAAACGTTTCCGGGAAAAAATGACGAAAATTCTGTGAAATTTCAATTCGATGAAATTGTAATATTTTATATACCGCCCCTCAACAGATCCCTTTTCACGAAAGGGAAACGTTTCCGGGAAAAAATGGTGAAAATTCTGTGAAATTTTAATTCGATGAAATTGTAATATTTTATACCGCCCCTCAACAGATCTTTTTTCACGAGAGCGGAAGGGAAACGTTTCCGGGAAAAAATGACGAAAATTCTGTGAAATTTTAATTTTATGTATCATTTTATACCGCCCCTAAAGAGATTTGTTGGAAGAAGATATTTCATCCTTTGCCTGGATTGTGTTTAGGCATTCTATAGAATGACTAGTAGTCATTCTATAGAATGCCTAGGCAAAGTATAGAATAAAACCGGTATTTCATACTTTGCCTGAAACGCCAGGCATTGTATAGAATGCCTGGATTTCATACTTTGCCGGTAACATATACACATGATAAAATATTATACAATGCCCATAAAGAAAACTTATGGTTGTCTTATTGTAAGTATGGATAGATTCTCGATTTACCCCAACATGTTTATCGTATTTCTTTTTAAACGTGTCAATTGTGTTACAATTTACTCTACCTCCGGGGGTAAGCTATTCCATTTATTAACAACCCTATTAGAGAAAAATCCCCTCCGACACCGTAGCCTTGCATTGTTCCTCACCAATCGATACTGGTGACCCCTTGTAAAAGCAGTCGATTGGCGGTGTCCTATCCATCCCATTGAAAATTTTGAACACTTCGATCATATCTCCTCGACACCTGCGTTCATCCAATGTAAACATATTCAAAAAATGAAGTCTCTCTTCATGATTCAAGCCACATGTGCAAATAAGGACACGCGTAGCTCTTCTCTGCACCCCTCTGTAATATTTTATACCACCCCTCAACAGATCTTTTTTCACGAGAGCGAAAGGGAAACGTTTCCAGGAAAAAATGACGAAAATTCTGTGAAATTTTAATTTTATGAATTATTTTATACCGCCTCTAAAGAGATTTGTTGGAAGAAGATATTCCATACTCATTCTATAGAATGCCTAGGCACGACCACGCATTGTATAGAATGCCTGGATTTCATACTTTGCCGGTAACATATATATTGATTATAATTTTTGTTAACTGCATTTTTAATTGGGTTGCTATATTTTTCAAATATATGACATCCATATTTTTATCAGCCACCTCATGGGCATTTGCCTGTTGTGGCGTTGTATTTGTATTACGAGTATGCCTTCTAGAACCCTAATTTTTCCCGTAATGCTTCGACGTCGAGTTCCAACCTTGCCTTATCCAAGCACCCTTTACAATTGAAACTAACAGCTACTATACCCTTAGATCAGGGAAAGCTCCCGTCGCAAGCTCTACACAACACTAGTCGAGGTCGAGGCATACTAACACTTTATTGCTAATACTAGAGAATAATTAAAAAAGGAAAATGAGAAATGTTAACAGGAAATTAAAATATCGTAAAATATGTTACAATGCGAAATATACGTAAGAGATTGTACGAAAAAATTAAGTAAAATGCTCAACGAAAAATAAAATACATATGTACATAAAGAATACAAAACACACCCGAAAAAAGTATCAAGTTATAAAGTACAATTTATACTTATTAGAATTAGCTATTTTTATTCATTAACACTAAAACAACAGGCCCAAATGGGGAAAAAATTATTGAGAGTACCCGGAAAAAGTATACACACTGTTTGCTAACACTAACGTCCAAAAACCCCACGAATTTATATTAAAAAAAACACATATCTGGCGAAAATACAATGAAAATGAAATGAGAGCGAGAAAAAAAAGAAAATTAAAATAACTGAGAGCAAAATAAAAAAAACCACTTATCTCGCAACTCCAACGATGTGCTAGAAAAATAAAAAAAAACCGCAGAATATATATGACCGAGAAATGAAAAATACGTTAAGTAAAACTGACGAGAACGAAGAAAAACACAAAGAAAGACACAAAATGGCGCACCGACGTGACAGGTCTTCTGTAATCCCCCGTAGTGGTTTCGGATAAAATTTCTACTATTGGTCGGTGAGCGGAGCGTGATAAAAGCATGTCCGGTCCCCACCACGGCGAAGACGACAATGATAATAAATCTTTCAAGATTGATAATAATAAATATTTGATAATAATAAATATTTATTTGCATATGGGGCCAGACCCATGCAAGGATGGCGTACAATTAGAAAAGAAAACCATGATTCATTAATATGCTCATAACCAACTCACATAACAATTCAGTGGGAAAAAATCGACCATCAATATAGAAGAAATAGTTTTCCAATTTGATCTTCGGATAAGTTCAATATTTTGAAAATGAAATTTTGTCTGCTGGGATTTCGGAAAATACACGATTTTAAAAGTATTCTTCTTTGTAGTGAGTATTCGAAAATAGTATTCGAAATAGTGAGTATTCGAATAAAATATGAAATGTGTCAAAAAAATTATTGAAATTACTGCTGCAATTAGGGCAATTCTGGTTAGGATTTAATATGACATATCCACTAGGTAAACGCAAAATCCCACCATCTGTTCTAATTTGAAAAATTAGGCGTTTCCATGACAAAGGTATTTTAAAAAGCAGATAATTTTCAGATGTGAGACTGGAAAAAGTCTCGTGGTAGAGTGAGCATATCTTGTTGACCTATGAATTGAAAGATCGTTTTGAGTTGTTAGGTCTATGTATCTGGAAATGACCGTAGGAAAATGTTTTTGGAGCGCAGCCGGTTGCAGGTCCCAAAGGAATGGGAGCCCAGTTATACGGAGTAAACTCAAAATATTAAAGGCCCAATTACAGCTGTTATTCAGTAGGGGGGGGGGGGGGAGAGGACGTTTCAACAGGGCATTGTAACAGATTTTGGCGAGTTTGTTATCTGGAAGCATTAAAATTTTGTACCACAAAAAAGTGTATTTTTTAGAAGAGTCACAGATATTGGACGTCTGGTGGATTCAAGTACAATTACAGGACAATATCTGAACATTTGTATGTTCGGCATCATTCTTGCAGATGTGTGTGATAATTCTACAGGTGATATTTTTACTTTAGATTTCGATTTCCGTGTGATTCTGAATTATCCTTAATTTATGGACATGAGTGTACTTCGTTCGTTTCTGAGAACACATACTAAATCGTTACAATGACTGCTAGAGGTTTTTACCACTGGTTATAAATAACGGGTCCAATGGTCGAAGGTGGTTTTCTATAATATTGCCCGGAAATTCCTAATCACTCACAATTATTCCCTTTTGAAGTTATGCGGCTTGGTCAATGGCGAGTAGCACAGATGTTTTTCCAGTCTCCAAGGAACGTGGGATACCGAGTGGATGGCATTATTTCCTTCAGGACATTTTCTGTGGTGCCGACAATGGCAAACCGTGAACATGCAAACAATAGGGTCATCTGGTTGTCAACGGAGAGCCCCGAAGCAGTAGTATATTTTAAGGGAAAAGCACGGAGAATATGGAAAAACGCTCCCAAACCCTGCTGTATTGTTTGGCTGGGACCTGACTACGGCGTGGTTGCACGCGGTTGAGGTTGGGGGGGGGGAAGGCATCATCTATAGTTTTATTCTGTCAACGCACAGATACAACTGCAACCGCTGAGCGCGGTTTTTTCAACCGAGAAAATCCACATTTTTTGGGACGGTTGGCGTAACCGGAATGCTGCCATCATGTATTGCAAAGGCTTGAGCTCCCTGATGACGGTTCGGCTGGACCTGCGGTTGCTCTCTTCCATTGTCTATTAAGTGGTTTGACAAGGAGGGTGATGGGATTTCGGATGCACTGGACAAAGGAATTGCTCTCCTTCTCAGGCTGCCATAAAAAAATGAGAGGAGAAGACAAATTCGAGGAACTGTATGGTGAAGTTCCATGCGACGGAAACTAATTCTTTGTTTGGCGCTTTTGCACTGATAACAATAAAAAAAAACAATGAAGAAAAAATTAAATTTTTCTAACTAGTGAAATGTTTTTGCTTTCCTACATGAGCATACATTGAAACTCGGTTATAATGACATTCATAAACTAACGTGATTACGCTAAAACCGACATGTATATTTTAGAACACTTGAATGAAATGCATTGGATCCCGATTATAACGTGTTAGCAAAAAACCAATTAGTTACCTCTGCCAAAAGAGTACAAATTACCACGGGCCCAACCATTTATAATAAATTCATAAAAAATTAGAAGTAAAAATAATCAGACATCTGAAGGAATATATTTTTATATTTGCAAATTCTCCATATCAAACTTTTGAAACATTTATTAAAAGCCTAAGTATGAACCGGGGATGAAATATGTCCCTAAGAGCTGCATTGTGTGTTTTGCTTTCATTATTGTCTTTTTGTTATTTATTTTTGTATCGTATATGAATGTGGCTGTCTATCTGTTGTTTTTGCAATGAAAAAAACCCCATCTAGGCCAGCTGTTCTCAACCGGTGCTCCGTGGGAACTCCCAAGGGCTCCGCGGCCCTCGAGGAAAATAAAAAAAGAACCAGTAAATTTGAAAAAAATAATTATTAATATTTTGAATAAAAATAAATCAGTAACTTTGATGAATAAATAAAAAATAGGCCTACGGGGCTCCGCCATAGAAATTATATACTGGAAAGGGCTCCGTGGGTCGAAAAAGATTGAGAACCGCTGATTTAGACAAAACGTTGTATGCGGGTAATATCGAAGAGTGCACTAAAACAATTTTCACACCTACCGTTCTTTTCAAGCAGTTTTTAATTTACATACACACACAAAGTCGCAACTAGGGAGAGCGGGTCCACTGTATCGAGTGCTGAACTAGAGGGGGTGCCGAATTGCCCCTTTAACCACTCCTTCTAACCTTTCCTTACACGGGGACGCCAAAAGCTTGCTAGCTCCAGTTAAAAAAGTATCCAGCTGCGGCCCTGTATGTACCTTAAACCTTGCAACATACATACTGATGAACAGGGCCACAACGACATGCGTGGTCAGCCGGGGCAAGCACGCATTTTGGCGCCCCCTTTTAATATTGAAGGAGAGATGAAGGGTTAACATTTGCGCTCCTGTCTGGCTCGGAGTTCGGGGGCATCAGTCAGTGCCGTCTTAACTCATGGGCCCACCCGAGCACGGCCCGGGTGCCTCAAGAGAAGGGGGGCCTCCCAAAAATGAGATACGATTGAAATTTTCAAGGATTTACCATGTAGGGCCTCCTAAAAACCATTTGGCCCGGGGGGGGGCCCATAATACTCTTAAGACGACCCTGGCACCAGGCTCACCTGCTCCTCTCTAGTTGCGGCCCTGATGCCGTATGTACAGGGTGTTAAGCGGGCCGGGGTAGCAAGTTCAGAGGGGCGGCAAATTTGAGTAATTCGTCGTCAAGAACTTTAAATTATAACGTGAATGGGGGCAGAGCAATTCGAATAGCCAGCACGTGGCGAAGCCATAAATCTGTGTCTGGAAACGGATTTAGTGTGAAGCATGTAAATAATTTCGTATAAGGACATTACGTTCCCTTCGTGTCATCGCATCATCTGGAAAAAATCATCTGATAACTGATCGGGAGAAATGATAAACGAAGAAGTTTTTATGACGTTTTTCGTTACCACGGTTCTTCGTGTTCATCACAACGAATTTACTAATCCTCCGTTGATGGATGTTCTTAGTATTATTATACAGCGTTATATCATGTGTGATTGAATAAATTAAAAAAAAAATTACATTAAACGAAAATATCATATGTTCCAGTGGTTGCCAATTTTTTTGTGAGCTAATGTCCCTTTGTACCGTATTTCCTTCTCGTGCTGCCCCCCCCATCTTTCCCCAGGACCTTCTACCCCGGGTGGGGCACTGTTTCACTTGTTGGTCGAAAATTGAACTGCAGCTTAATCCCATTATAGCAAACTTCCAAGAGACCGGAGAAATCACTTCGTTACAACGAAATTTCCTTGTAAAGGAATTCCAGGTTGTTGCCGTTGTGCCTATGTAAACTGTTGTGGGAGGTTAGAAAAGTTTTCGTTAGAACGAGATTTTCACTGTAACGGTATTCGTTAAAACGGGGTTAGACTGTATTTGTTTTACTTCATAAATCTCCCCCATGGTCTCATTGAGATATCCTGAAAATTTGGATGTACTCGGTTAAGCAGTTTTTGAGGAAAAACTACTCGAAGTACGAGAACTTAAACTGTAATCACCCATTATGTAATTATTTACACTCTAAACCGGAGGTCCTCAACCTTTTTCTAGTCGTGAGCACTGGCTGTACCCATCATCGAAAGGAGAGCACCCTTACAAGTTTGGCCATACGTATGCATGAAAAATTAGGATGATTTTAATCCTCGAATGCAATTTGAACGAGGTAATTTGATTGAAACGTCGATCGAATTCTAGCAAGCAATTATTGGACAGGAGCTTCGAGAACTCCAGTTGCTTCAGGTAGCACCGTGGTGCTCGCGAGCAACAGGTTGAAGATGCCTGCTCTAAACCATTATACTACATCTGGTCATGTAGGCCCTATGTGAACAAGAAGCCCAGGGTCACGCGAATATGGGTGGCTTTAAGATGGCCTTGGTTCCACGAACAGCTTTGCTGAGTTCGCAAAGTAGTCCCTTCCCCCCCCCCCTTCTTTCTGATGTACACCCCAAACCAAAAACAGAAGTTCTCGAGGTGTGGGTCGCTTTCTCTGGGAATGTTCGGCATTGTCGCTCGGAAGGACGTCACGACGACTTTGCATTGCCGTGAACCCCTGCAGTGCTTTGGAATGGCTCTTGCTATTCTTACGAGCAGGCCGAAGAAGCCGCGAGTGGCTAAAGTTTCAAGAACCCCTGCCAAGGTCTTCCAAACGGGTATACCAGTCGGTAACCGTTTTTCAGTTTGTTTGCCTTCATCCGGATTTCTGAGAATTATAAGAAAGACCATTATCTATTTTAAGGGCAATAGACCTGTTGGGAAAAGTCATAAAATTTAGATACTGTACTTCCATTTAAGCCCAATTGACTAGCTTTCCATGCACGCCATTGGGAAAACGAATGGTCTTTTAAAAAAAGGGACTTCGCGAAACATAAAACAAATTTCGTGGAACCTGTCAACTCGGACATCTCTTACATGGGGCAACTTTGAAAGGCACCGTCTTAATCCTACAACACAGAATGTGGGCAATACCGAACGGCGTAATTTAATTGTAATGGAACCGTAGAGGTGTGCACTTCAGACAGGTTTTGGTATCAGTAAGCCAATCTGAAGCCGCAGCTACGATTATTATTGGAACGCGTGAGGGCGCTTGCACAGTGTTGCAGTACATTACTAATCATATTTTATCCATCTCATTTCTTATTTACCAGTTCCATCAGTCAGCTGTGTCAACGAAATTTTTTTGTGCCACCATGTCTTCAGCAGATTCTGATTCGTTAATGGCTAGCGATAGTTATTCCGAAAAAATCATAAGCGCGGTTGAAAAAAGACCGGCTTTATATGACAAAAATATGTTATTTAAATAGTTTTTTTATAATATATGTTATTTAAATAGTTTTTTTATAATATATGTTATTTAAATAAATTATGATGATTCCAGTCATGATATATAAAAAAATTTGTGCGATTTGGTCACGAATCGTAAAAGCATCAAAAATGGGTCAACTTGTAGGTTGTCTTTCTTCAACTTTGAATTAATTTCAAACGGCAAATATTGTTACAGAAAATTAAATTCCATTACATGATTATTTTTATTAGTATATACAGTAAAACCCCTCCTTCTTGTGAACACGGACAGGACAAAAAAATTAAATCCATGTAAAATGGGTGACCGTTAAAAAGAGGTTTGAAATTCATACTTTTATATATTATACAACTGTAAATTATTATTTGTCCGTAAAAGAGGGAGTACCTGTTAAGAGGGGGTTTTACTGCAATGCAGCTTATGAGCACGAATGCGCATGCTAACTGGAGCCAACTTCAGCTTGGCGAAAATAATTTAGCCAATCCCGAGATGTCACGTGACATTAAAAAATAAAAAAACCCTGGTTGGTAACAGCAGTGTGTGTTTCACGCGAAATTCCACGGTTGCTGATAAGATCAACCGTGCCAGCCAAACCGTAGTGTTGACAGTAGTGGTCTCGTGAAGACAGATACTCAAAAATACGAAAAGAAAAAAAATACTAGTTTCGAGGGGAGGGAGGACAAGAGACATGTTTCCCTTTCTTTGGGTCTAGCAACAAAACGAAGGATTTTCAGTGCGATAAGGGGAAGAGGGATCCTATAATTGCGGCTGGAAGCCTTTGTTCTGGAACTCTAGAGGAGGGTTTTCATCTTTCCCCTTGTATGATTTTTAGACTGAAAAATTAAAATAATATGTACCATAATAGAGTGAAATATACCAATTAGTTATTCATGGAAATGCTTTGAAAAATGAAAGGGTAATGAATATATTCCCATGGCCCGGTACGATTGATGTCACGGCTCGGCGGTAGAGAAACACTGCTATACAGGATGTTCTGTTATTGGACCGACAAAACTCTGAGGGTTGTTAGTAGGTATCAAGAGAAAAAAAATTGCAACGGAACATGGTGTCACAAACCATGTTGAGAGGGTGAAAATCCCAAAAAACGCATGCAGGTTCTGAGTCCAGAAGAGACGAAAGGTGGATATCAGTTGATCGCTGAATGCGTTCGTGGGTTCACTCACCATATCTCACGTAAGCAGCGTCGCGAAACGCATGCGCTGGGGTAGGATCACGTGCTGCAGATGGCGTAAATTAGCGATATTGCGGTAGTCAGCAGGTAGTGGCATGTTCGAGCGCGATTTACGATGCAAACTGCGACCACGAAAATTATGATTTTGTGCTATATTTACCCGAAAGAGAAAGTAGTGATTCCGGAAGTGACTAGTCTGAATCATACTGACGAAAGGAAAGACAAAGATGTATTTTTTTAATTGTATATTCTTTATAAGTAAATTTGAAATTTTAATAGTGCCCTTGTTCTCCCTCGATAGTGCAAATTTACAGTGGCATAATATTACATGTTATCCATAGCATGAGCGAACAACTAAATCAAGTGAACAAAAAAGACCGTGGTATACATATAAAAAAGTATACATAATCAACATGAAATACGATGAATCGTGTCATGATCGTACGATGTGATGATGTAAATGCAATGTTTATCTATATTTTTTTCATGGTAAATCTTGTTTAACAGTTATCTTCTAATTTTTCATATTTATAGTTGGAAAATCCTTTTATGGACACTTTTTATGCTTAAGAAAACTCAAATTTCTTCAAAATTAACAAATTGGTCATGTGAGATAATGCTTGTTATTTTTTATTGCAAAAAACTAGTGTGATATTAGTGTATATTGCACTAAAACGAAGCAGCAGTCAAAATCACTGCCAGCGGCCGGCCCTCCTAGTGTTAATCGGTTTCGTCAAATAAATCTTAAATTACTTTACAAATTTTTAATGAAATTTTAGTCGAATTTTAATTGGATTGATTGAATCGATTAACTCAATTAAGATTTTAACTGCGATCAATAATTGATCGATTCGAAACAGCATTAAATTTATATTAATTGTCTATGGGTCAAAGACTCGCACCGGCTGTCGCAATATTGGTGAGTATTCATTTTCAGTGCCGTGATAACCGTGGCTCATAGGCACTTGTACTATGAGTGCCGAGTTCGTCTGAATATACCTTAGAATCCTTCCTGTAGATAACGTTTGATGAACAGTGAACGAATTACGGACTACCGGGGCTTTATACTTACCATTCAATACTCCATGGTACCACTATCGAGTAAATTTAATACCGTTTTATACCGGTGAAAGTGAGCACTAGCGTAGTATTGAGAGCAATATTTCCCCTAAGATGTACGAAAATGTATTGAAAATGCTTCCTTGCACAGGAAATGACCAAATGAACTATTCGTGTATGTGACATATTGCCACACCCCGAACAGAAAAGAAACAGGTAAAAAAAACCGAAAAATATATATTGGAAAAAACAACACGCGTTGAGTATGAATCTGAGCGGATAAAGCATCGCATTCAATCACGTTTGCATGCCATTGATGATCAATATTTAAAAACTTAATCTAATACCGTTTAAGTATAATATTAAATCGTCTCTTTCAATATTATTCAGACTGCTGACGAGAAAATTATTTACTCCGGTATATCTCAAAAATGCACTGCCATATTTTTGAATATGCACATGTTTGTTCGAATTCATGTTAATATTATAAAATCAAATGTAAATGCAGGAAATAAAAAACAGCGGAAAAGTTTCTTTGTACAATATTCGAATGTAGCACAATGCGAAATAAACGTTTCAGTTGCGCGGATCCCTTCCCGAGCTGGACGTGGATTTTCACTCATAGGTTTTCATGTGAATTACATTAGGTTATATTTGTGCACCCTTCTAGTGAAAGGGAAATTCAACCGGATCGCCACCTAATTAATTACCTTCTTTTTTGATGTGAGAGTTTCAAGTCACACTGGTGTTAAACATATCGTCCTCCTCATGCTAGAAGCATGAATGTGAAATGTCCTTGGAAAAAAAAATAATGGGGGGAAATGACGTTTGAAGGGTTATTTATTCTATGTTACTCTATGGAAGTTATTTTCCTAAAATATTTTGTAACGTGTTTCAATAGGGAATTCACGTTTCAAGCAAAACTTGGACCCAAGCTGGTTGGATAGCAAAATAAGGTACCCAACCAGCTGGTAAAAAAAAGTGAAAATTTGCACAATTATAGTTCTAGCATGAGGGGGGGGGGCGATATGTGTCCGACACTTCTTTTCTACATAAAACATGGAAATAATATCAACTTAGATTAAAATTGATAAAAACTCTATTAACCTAGAGTTAGACTGCATTGCAACCAGTAATTTTATCTGTATTATAAATGTGTCATTTGATTGAAATCTCAAGTCAAATGAGTAACAGAATTCAACATTCCACTTAAAATGTGGTTAAAACTTATGTAAAAGTTCCTAAATAGTTTTTTTTTAATAATTGTTGCCAAATACAATAAAAATCCCTCTTTTGTGGACGCCGGAGGGACAGAAAAATTCACCGGTGAATTTGAGAGGGCTCTTATTTAGTTTGAAGAAAATGAACGTAATATACAGTATATATACTTTTTTTTGGCCGTAAAAAGAGGAATGAATGTATTTAAGTCGTTCCATACACTGTACAAACAGTAAATGCGTAAAAGCATAGAATATTGGGAATATGGGAAAGGTATCACGGGCTATGAGCAGAATTTTGAATTAATAGGTCCACGAGTGTTCATTCGAGGGGGGAGGGGAGAAATCACCATTTTAATATTCTTATATATATAATCAGTAAATACGTTTGCTATACTTTTACGATATTTTCATGCTTTGTTACCATATGCATTTTTTTCATACCAAATTTATATGCTGCTTTTGGCACTTGATTCATTGCAATCTTATTTCAAATGTCAAAATATGAATTTGATTCTTTTGTTATCGCGGAGTTTGAAGCAATTTCACGAGAGAGATTCACCTGAGTTTCTGTTATTTTGAATGTAATGCGAAGATAATATTTTACTTGAAACTTACCTGAGATTTTTAGTCTTTTCTGTTGAAAAAAAAAGTTATTTGTTGCGTTGAGCTGTTATTTTTGGTTCGAAGAGAAAAAGACGCGCGCGAGAGAAGACCTGATGCTGGAATTCAAGAATGAGTTCCTTTTATATTGACTGCTGATTGAATGTAGGTGGGAAGAAACTTGTGTTGTTCTCGAAACCGAAAAAGGCGGCACACATTGTTGAGGTGAAGCTCCTCCCACGATCATGCGCACAGTCTGGCGGCGAGAAGAAAATCGCTTTGTCAAAAAAACGTTTCAGAATCATTGTTTTCCTGAATTTTTATCCGCTCGATAATATACTCGTGTTACCAATCATCTTTATTACGATCTTTACAAAACGTGCTCTGATGAAACAAATGAGTTTCAAGAAATTGTCTGCTTAAATAAATAGTTAAATTTACACGAGTTCAATTCCTTCTTGACATCTACTTGTAGCTTATCGAGAGAGAGAGAGAGAAACAAACTTTCCCTATTAAAACAATGAGATCCCATAAATTCGTTCGGTGCTTCCAAAATATTAATATTTGTATAAAATTGTATCAACATTCCACAATGTGATATGTAGAATAAACTTGTTTTGCTAAAGATCACTCTTGCCTTGTTCAAAGTTTTCGTGTGTCATCTGATAGCTAAGTCGAAATTATTTACTCGCACTTTGGCATATTTTCAGCAGATACATTTTTCGGTCATTGCTTGGATTACAGTGATACCTCGGCAAACGAAGTAAATTCGTTCCGAAATCAACAATGATTCCCAAAGAGTGCCGCAGCACCCTGAAGTATATATAATAGAGAAATATTTATAGAGCAATGGTTCCGGACAGTGTTCCCGGCATTTTAGGGTTGCCCAGATGTGTCCGGAGATTATTCTACATTCGCGGCATCTGCGAGTCCTTTCTCTAGAGCAGTGGTTCATAAACTTTTTAGGTCATGGAACACATTTTAGGAAAAAATTTAGTACGCTCCCTAAGAACCGTAGAATAAATATCATCTGATCCTGGTGATTTGCTTGCATTATTTTTTATAAGTGTTACAACTTCTACATCTTCCATTTGAATATCGTTGAATTTATCACCCCATGACACACCTGCACTTTGGACATCATCTTCTCTTTTGAAAAATAATGTGAAAAAGTAATTGAAAGCACTACACATGCCTACATCGCTCTCTACCCTAGATCTTTCCATCGAGAAGAAGTGCAACTGTCGCCTAAAATCCATTGTTGATGTACTTCAGAAATGATTTTGGGTCAGCACCAATGTTACCTGCCAAACTAGAGATTCAACTTCCTTTTTGCTTTCCTCAATCCCCTTGTTTAATGTCCTACTTTCTTCAGTGAATGATGGCATCAGCTGTTTCACTTTTATACTCTCTAAATGCCTGATGAATATTACACAATTATCTGTGAACCAGAAAGAGTACAACAAACAAACGCACTTTTTACGAACAAAGGGCATAACGTCATGAAAAAAAACAGAATAGCTTGCCCTAAATTCTTTCCATTGAATTATCCCACCAACTGATTGCATCTGGTCTTTGAGAACTCCTGCCAATCTTTTTCTTAGAAGATCAAAGGTGGTTCTTCGAACACAAGGAACCATTCCTCTGTTATCAGCTTTATCCGAAGAAAAGTTACACAGAAAACTAATGCAACATGGTTACTAGAGGAAAACTCGTCCCCTATCGAAATATGTTTAACAAGATTTTTGGGACATTGAGAACTAAATTCAAAATAGAACTACCCCTAGTGGCTTCTAATAGCTGCTGATACAAAAATTATCTAGCATCAACTTAAGAAAAGCTTTTTTTAGCCAATAGGTTAACCCAATCGATACCCGGAATAATTAACACAAGTACAAGTCCACAACAGGCAAAATCCCCAAAGAGGTGGCTGAGAAAAAGATGCCCATAACAAATATTGATGTAAATAAAATATTACTAAAATACCGCAACCAAATTAAAAATGCAATTACAAAAAAATATAAACAATATATATACATGATGTAGGTGTGAATATTAAACACAATGCCCATAAAAATACTTATGATTGTCTGTGACTTTTTTCGGAGCAAGTGGAGATTTTTTCAAGAAAAGGAAGATATTAAATCTATCTTACAGACTACTTTAAAGAAGAAAAAAAGAAGATAAGCACTTTATACCACTCCAGTACATTGCTTACATTCGTATGAAACAACGCTATTTCCACATGTCATTTTTGTTTTTAATGTGTTTTTTTTTAATATTGGGTTTTTGAAATATACTTTTTGTTAATTTGTTTCTTTTTATTCGTGGATAACGAATTCAAAGTACTTGAAGCAATGTGGGTACAGATCACGAAAGCGTAGCTTTCATGGAAACCAGTATACTCCCAAGAGTGAAAGCAAGGACTTGGGGGTCTGGTCCCCCCCCCCCGAAATGTGAGAAAATGACCCAAAAAAGGGAAAAAGATGGCCAAATCCATTGTTCTGTCACTTTGGTCCCCCTCCCCCGAACGAAATTTCTGGCTACGCCCCTGAGTGAAAGGATGGACGACACAGCATCCACAAGTGCATCTGCAAAGAAACTGAACTTAAGTGTTCCTGGCTTCAAGACTCCACAAAGCCCTGCAACGTCGTCGATTGAAGGATATAGACTTATTGAAATATCACTATTTATTTCAAATTTAAAGAATTTGTTGTGCTGCAAAACTTGTCATGGTGAAATTCAGGGGCGTTGCCAGAAATTTCGTTCGGGGGGGGGGAACCAAAGTGACAGAACAATGGATTTGGCCATCTTTTTCCCTTTTTTCGGTCATTTTCTCACATTTCGGGGGGGGGGACCAGACCCCCAAGTCCCCCCTCCCTCGCTACGCCCTTGGTGAAATTGATGTAACAGAGGGTCAAATCAGAGGCTTTTAGAATCAAAGTTCATCATAAACTGTAGTAAATGTAAATATTTGAAGCCGATACGGTCTTCTCGAATGATTGGGAAGAACCATCATATTGCTGAGATAAACAGAAGAGCCATATATGCTATGCGCTCTTTGGGAAAAGGACTGGCGAGTCTAAAACATTCTGTGCGCCAATGAATCTTCCTTCACCTGTCACACAAAATGCGTATGATAAAATTACACAAATAAGATTAGAGATGCTTCTTCAAATGTGGCAATAATTTCTATGAAAGAAGCTGCTGAGAATGAAATCTGGAGAATGAATCTCTCACTGGATCCACAGAGATTTGTGTAAGTGGAGACGGTACATGGAAAACTAGGGCCATACTTCTCGGATTGGTGGCGCACAAAGCGATAAAGCCATAGACACCGAAATAATGTCAAGTTACTGTAAAAATTGTGAATTTTCTGCTTCAACTTCCCATGAATGTATTCAGAATCATTTGGGATCAGCAGGGAAGATGGAAGTTGACGGTATAAAGCGAATTTTCGAACGATCCATTGAGAGACAGGGTGTGAAATATGTGCTGATGAAATATTGGTGATGGTGATGCAAAGACATTTCTTGAAGTGAGTCGATGTAACCCCTATGGAAAAGATGTGCCAATCGCTAAAATAGAATGTGTGGGACATGTTCAAAAGCACATGGGAACTAGACTTCGCAAATTAAATACCGAAATGAAAGGAGTGAAACTTGAAGATGGGAAACCGCTCAGCGGAAAAGGACGTCTAACTGACAAACTTATCGATAAGTTATCATGTTGTTATGGAAATGTAATAAGAAATAACAGTGGCTCGTTACAAGATATGCGGAAAGCTGTCCGGGAAATTTACTGCCATACTTTTTCAACTGATGCTGAACCGATGCACTTCTTTTGTCCCCAAGGTTCAGACTGCTGGTGTAAGTACTAAAAATATAAACAGTCACCCAAAGGTCAAGTACATCAGTATCATCATAGGAACCCTATTCCTCCAACAATTGCAAAACACATCAAAAAGGTTTTTTATACATTTATCAGCACCTGAACTTCTAAAGAGATGTTTGGGTGCTAAAACTCAAAACAACGAGTCGCTAAACAACGTAATTTGGAAATTTTGCCCTAAAGTGTCAGGATGTGGGCGAAAAATAGCAGACATTGCAGTCAATGAAGCTGTAATAAGTTTTAATGAGGGAGCAACTGCTAGGGCAAAGATTCTGAGTGGACTAGGAAATGGAGCCTGGTTGCTTTTTTCATACAGCAGCTACGAAAGCAGATCAGCAGCGTGTGCGAGTTGCTGAAAGACGTGCTGACTCTTGGCCACATTAGAGGCCAGGAGAGTAAGACGAATGCAAATTTCGCGTTAAAAAACTGTGAACGCGATTTACGCAGAATGTAGTTTTTGGAGTTTATCCGTAAGATAAAAGAAAAACTATTGGACTAAATTTGCTGAAATTTTGCAAGAATGTTTATATAACATATACTAATAGAATAGACCTCAGTTGTAGATATCCGACTGTTTTTTCAATTTTTATAAATTTATACATTTTCAAAAAAATAGTAAATTTTGAAAATTAGTGTTTAACATTTATTTTAAAATAGTTCCCTTTTGTCAATTGCCACAATAGAGGTCTATTCGATTTGGGCATTCACCTACTTTAATTTCGTGCCACAAAATTCAATTTATCTGATTCTTTTCATTGACAATCTTATGGATGGTGGGATACTGCGGTTTAAAAAATCTAGAATTTTTGTTTAATTTGAATTTTTTTTGAAAAAGTATACAAACAAGGGCAACAAATAAAAAATGTTTACGAATATATGAAATGTTCTCAACAACATATAAAGTTTTTGAATTGATTGGGTGATATTTACTATTTAAGAAAACCACTCAAAGTTAAGGAACATTTTTCTCCTTTTTTCTTACTGAAAGAGTCGTAGGAGTTGTGCTTGGTGTGAAGGAATGAATGGCATAATGTATCGCTAGATGAGATTAGGAATCTTTATCACTCCTTACAACGACGCATACAAGCATGTATTGCCGCCAGGGAGGGGGATTTCACCAATTACGGATTTGAGTATTCAATGTGCCATTAATTGTTAGCCATTAATGAGTCCCATGGCTTTGTGAGTTCATTTCATTATCTGTGAGTGTGTGTATGAGCTTCTCACATATTTAATTTCAATAAAAACTGTCGCTTTCTTCATTGTGCATTCGTGATGTTGTTGTGTGTGTGTTTTTTTATTTCATTTCATCTATTTTATTAATTTTTTTATAGGGGAAAGAAAACTGGAAAAGCTTCTCTTACATTCTCGTGTTGAGAGAGAGATCCCCTTTTTTTCCTTTTCTTTCTACAAATTTCTCTTGGTATCATGACGTCATCGGAACTTTAATGCTGTTGTTGGGTGATATGAGGACGGTTGCGTGTAGTTTCAATTCAACACAGACATGCATTGTACCTCACACGAAAGGACGGACTTTATTTTTAAACTGCGTGATAACTCGAATAATCACACGATGGCGCTTTGAGTGCGTATATCAATCATCGCTCTGGAGAAGTGGCTTGCTCTTCCCACACGTGTCGGCGGCGACGCCCCCAGTGAGCGAACGAATTCTAATGTAGGAAATACAAGATTGAGATTCACTCAATGATGATACATAAATTTAACAATAAAATAATAAGCAATGTGTATATGTGCGACAGGTTAGAATTCAATATTTTGCAAAGACGAATGAAAAATATGAATGTATACGATGTAAACACATTTGCAAGGATGTGAAAAAATAACTTGTGCAAGAATGTGATAGATAATATAAACACATATGCGACAATGTGAAGACATAATACAAGAATATAAATTGGGTGTAAAAACATATGCAATCAAAAATAAGAAACAAATCGTTTTGGAAAATCGTTGTTTTTTTTTCAACACCTGTTCTCTATAACCAAGCCGCTGAAGTGACAATACTGGATTTTCTTACAATCGGCGCGCGCACACACACACACACACACACGGTCTTCCATTCGTGTTCTGATCAGTACACCCCTACTTTATCCATACCTTTTTCTCCTTCCCCCACATCAACAAACCTTGTGAAGTGACTCACTTGGTTCTTAAAAAATTTTTCTTTTCGCTGACTCGTTCTTCTGAACTAATTATACAACCAATTATGAACTTTTCACAGAAACTAAGATGAAACTCCTCTGATTGTGAAAACAACTTTCCTTCTGTTTCATCAACTGCGGTTAGTAAAGTACTGCAATAGCAATGTCACAATAACAAATTAATGAATGGGAAGACAATAAATGATATTTAAACAAATATTATGAAATGATAAATTAATTTAACCTGATATGAAATTTTCTTTATCAAATAATAAATAATTCGACAAGTAAATTTAATTGGAAACAATAACTCGATTTGGTTATGTAGATAGTTAACATCAAGTGTAGATTCTATTTATTTTAATTTATATTTTTGTCTCTCTCTCTCTAGCTTTTTCTCTCCCTTCTATATTATTAAAAATTTGTGATTGAATTAGTGAAAAAAAAACCGTAGAATGAAATTCTTTTATATCAGTTTTTGGTTGCCATAATTCCCTTTTTAATTTAATAAATATATTTACATCTATTGGGCCGATACACTTCTTTTTATTTTTCAGGTCAAAAGATCATTTGAGTCGCACCACGGTCATTTTCTGCACACGAGGGCTAATTAGACCGGGACCTACAATTTATTGCCGATTCCGAACGGCAGGCTTGTTTTTTATACTCATCGGGAGGTTGGTGCGATAACCCCTCGATGTGGGACTCCCTGCGGTAGCAATTTTTTGCTGCGGTCAAGTCACCGTTTTTTGTTGTACCCCTGTGTCAGCAAAGTTTTCTGACAAGGACGAACCGGGTATTGAACTCGCGACACCTCTAAACATCCTTTGGTACTTTAGGCGAGTATCTTATCGACCGGGCTACCGCGCCCTCAGGTCAAAAGAAATGAGAAGATTTATGTGTATCACTAGTTCAGAGATGTCATAGGGTCGAGAGCATTTTACTAGCTTTTAGCTACTGCTCTCTTCCCTGTCCCAGCTGTCTTCACTACATTATGAATTCAAGATATACAGAAGACTGGATGTTGTGAAGATATTTATTATTTTGAGATGTTAATTTTTTTTTTTTTTTTTAAGGAAGGAAAAAACTCATCTCTGCCTCTACCGAGAGTCGAACCCGGGTCCCTCGATTGCCGGACGAGTGCTCTGACCACTAATCTACAGAGGAGATAGAGATTTCCCTTCGCTAGAGCGTATAATTATGAATTAACTGTTTTTTTCTACAGTGTCTATTCAAATATTTTTTCTTCCTCTTTGCATTTTTTTTCAAATATTCTAAAATATGTAATTTGATTGTAAACTCTAATTTGTATAGTATTATCATAATTGACTGGGGACAAATAAATTATGTTATGTCATTTGGTAGTTCGGTGACTGCAGGGGGTTCTCCGTCGTCCATTGTGAAAGCAGGCTTGATTGGGTCAATAGAGACTGAGATGGATTTGCCATTCACTTTTATTATAAAAACTTTGTCGTTTCTTTGTCGTTTCTTTACGTTAAGTGTAGGGCACACTTAACGTAGGTAGAATTTTGTGTACGCGTAAGAACAAGATTGCATGAGACGCATGAGAACAAGATTTTAAGGAAGCATGAGCATAAATCTTGAAAGTACGCTTATGAGATGAAGAAATAGGTGATAAATTTCTCATAAGCGAACACAGCTTCGATGCATACAGTTAGATAACGTCTGGCGTAGATTTGGACACCTCGTCGGGAAGTTGGTCAGATGGCAATCGAAGAGTGGTTCAATAGACCAGTTCTACACAGGTAGCTTAAAGATCCTCCTTGAAAGCGGATCGTAGATCAGGACGACTATAGGAAGCGATTCCGTCCATTTGGTATTGTCGTGAGCAATGATGACACTTTTTAGGGTGTGATGAAATCGCTCGACCAGACCTTTGGCAATGGTATGCAATGGTTCGTATACGATCAGTTCCTAGTAGTGCTGTGAGCTGCTGGAAGAGATGAGATTCAAATTGAGTACCACACGATCTGTGGTCACTGTTGAGGGACAACCAAACCGACTGATCCATGAATCAAAGATGCTTTGCAGATGGTTTCTGCACGTAAGTCCGGTATCGGTGTCACGATGTGTACATGAGAAAAACGAGCGTCGGCGAGTGCGAAGGTGCTCAGAGGTGCTTTTGTGTGCGTCTGGATTTTGGATCGCTGGCATGATTAGCAGCAGTGGACCCAAGTTTTGATATATTTGTTCATGTTTGCCACACACATCATTAGTAAATGAGGTTTTTCGTTACAGTGATTCCGGGATACGATAGATTGTGAAGGTGGTAAAAAACCAGCTTTCGATACGAGTCTGGAACGAAAGGTCTGGGTGATTCGGTTGAATCTCACACCATAATTCACCATCTGTTAGACGGCATGGTTTTAGTTCCAAATGTAGTGATGTGTTGTTGCCCTTCAAAATTTCTTTCGGTTCCGAGTCGCTTGTTTGACATTCCCCAAAATTCTTTGAAATTAATGTCCTTGGAACTAGTTATTGTGTCGATTTCGATTCTTGACAGTGCATCTGTGACATAATTTTGAGAGCCTCTGACGTCACGGATATAAGTTGAATACTAGGATATCAAGTCCACAAATGCCGAAGCTGTCGCGGCGGGCATTCGTTTGGATTCTGCTTGAAGGCATAAATCAGGGGCCTCTGATCTGTGAAGATAATGCCTGCCTTCGATCATGTGCTTGATTATAGATGAATAAGTTGCAAACAGTTCTCGGTCGTAAGCGGACCATTTGTTTGACTTTTGGACAAATTCATAGAGAAAAATGCAATAGGTTCCCACTTGTCGGCTAATTGCATGAGACCACCACCACTGCGAAATCTGAAGAGCATCTACCCAAACACTTAATTTAGTTCCGGGAAGTGGTACACAAACTCCGGTCGTATATCGCTATACGGCAATTTCCAACCAGTGGAGTTGGGTGGGAAATGAAGGCTCCATCCATGGTCGCCCCAGGTACGGTAGGTAAAGAACTTGCTTCTGACGTTCTATGGCTGGATTCGAACCCATGTATCATGATTGTGACCTTCATAGTGGAAGACAAGCATCTTATCACTGCGCTACTCGGGCATCCTGGGGAGTGGCTGTCTCAGGAATGTGGCATTTGCCATGGCATCTTTGGCCAAAGTGAATGACTTGCTTCATCGGTCCACACGAGTTGACCGTTGGCACGAGCAGAACGTGATTTTTATTTTTATGACCTTCGAGAAATTTTATTAGCGATGTAATAAATCGGCAGCTTTCGTGGATAAAAATTGAATGAAACGTGGATAAAAATTGTACATACCGAGAAATCTTTGAAGTTGTGTCAAGGTTGTTAGCCGTGGATAATCCGAACTCGATCTGTCAGAGGTTCGATGCCGCTTGCAGATAGCCGGAATGCTAGGAAGTCGATAGTCTCTTTACCGAAGGATAATCACACTTGTATACATTGATGCAGAATCAATATTCTTGAAGTTTGTTGAAGAGAGTCTTGAGATGATGGACGTGTTCATCCAGGAAGTCCTCTGGTTATTTCATCGATGAATCGCTGGAAGCGTTCCACAATTTGCATTGCATCCTGGTGCTTTCGAAAAATCCAAAAGGTGTGCATATAGCCGTTTTATGGACATCATCAGGATTTATTGGGATCTGATGGTAAGCTTTTGAGATCAACATGACTGAATATTTTAAAACCATGCAGTTCAGCAGTAAAATCGGCTATGCAAGGAATGGGATATTTGTCTTTTAATGTATGAACATTTAAAGCACGATAATCTCCAACAGGTCTCCATTCCAAGGTACCCCTTTTTGGAACCTTATGAAGTGGTGATGCATAATTACTCCTTGAAGATCTCAAATGCCCCAGTTGCAGCATGTTATGGAATTCTGATTTTGCTATTTTTAATTTGTCTGGATCTGACCTACGAGGTTTCGTACTACAGGAGGTAATTTTGTAGATATATGATGGATGGTGTGTTTTACAAGTGCATTTAGATTCAGAAGTTTAATTATCTCCGGGAATTCAGAAATAAACTTGTTATACACAAAGTCACTGGTGCCGAATCGTCGATGATACCAACACTCATTCGATACGGGATACAACTTCGGCCGTGGGAAATTTCGTCGATTCTCTGATGCAGCTTTTCGATTTCCGACAATAAACGTTCCTCGGTGGAACTTGCGAAAGAGTTAGAACAGGCACTTACCGCTTGTGGTGTTACGTCCATGACGCGATCGGCGACTTCGGCCGCTTTGTCCAACGTGAGTGGTGTGACCGCCGCCAAGATGGATTGCACAGTTGTCGGCAAATGCTGAAGAAACAGTTCCAACATGAGCTCGTCCGGCACGCTGTGTGATTCTGCACGATGCCGAATAACACGCAAAAGTTCACTTGTGCGACGATCAGCAAGTTGCTCCCCAGTGAGTTTTTCTTATCTCTTGCTGTGACGATTCACCACTGCGCTTGATTAATTCTGATTTCACGTGTCCGTAGGAATCTGTTGCTGCTGGGTTCGTGATGACATCGCGGATGATGGAAGCTGTTTCCGGTGGTAGACGGACCACTATGTAGTTGAATTTTATGCAGCTGTCCGTTACCGGTTTCGGAATTCCCAGTTCGAAAGTTGATTCACACATCAAGAACGACAATGCAGGATCGGCGAAGTTGTAGGGTGGTCTTTACCGCTGCCACGTCCGTCATGATTTCGCTTTTGCGTGGGCGAGGATGTTCAACTGCGTGTATTATTTCCGTTGCCGTTGCGATGCGCCTGCTGTTTCTTTTTAGATAAAATGTCTCAACTGATGATCAAACTTTCCAAGGTAATCATTGTCGGGCGATATGGAGACGGTTGCGTGTAGTTTCAATTCAAGACAGACATGCATTGTATCTTACACGAAAAGGATGGACTTTATTTAAACAATATATTATATACAGGACGAGAAAACAAACCGCGTGATAACTCGAATAATCACACGATGGCGCTTCGAGCATGTATATCAATCACCGCTCTGGGCTTTCTCTTTTCACACGTGTCGGCGGCGACGCCACACTGTCACCAACTCGGCGTGATTTACAAGAAAATGCGTTATTTTCGTTTTTACATAAGGTAATGACTATTTCCACTATTTACAGGCAAAACTAACATAATAAGTGATAAATAAGGACTACTTACATAATATTCGTAACATTGCCCAACCGCCCCTTTAGAGTTGTTCGTACCGGGAAATTCAGTCCTCAAATCGGTGGGTCACACTTGATTACTCACTATCATGTTGAAGTGGACTTCAACATGCACCACTTTGAACTTCGATGACGGCTTCTTTTGAATCCGCACTACGATATAGTTCAGTTTCTTCACGATTCGGTAAGGTCGTGAACGCACGACGTCTGGAGCGCTTCGGATTCCCGAGCCAGACGGGTGTCCTTCCTTGAAGTCTTGAGACGTGCCTCGCATCGTAGTTATTCTTCCTCTTCTCGGAGCCGATATTGATCCTGTCTTAACATACGGAATTATGGATTTACGGAAGCTTCGGCTTTCCAAGTTTTATTTTATTACTTTATTTTTGTCCTATTCATCAGGTAGTTTTATATCAAGTTTGCAGATATGAGTAATATAATGTGTGATAAATGCCGAAAGTTTTTCCGACGGAAAGCGATGTTATGAAGTGCATTAAGTGTTGGAAACGTTTCACTTTCGATAAATAAAAGTGAAAAAGCACGATCGAAATGTTTGTATTGGGTCCGAACTTGGTGCGGATGCTGAAAATACACCCTCACCCGAGACGGCTGGTCGATTTTCGGGAGACACATGTCATGGAACTAATTTTGAAGATAGAGTAAAGGCGGAGACACACACACTACTATGATGTGACGTGTAACCACGTGACGTCAGATGGCGCGGCAGGCATTATCAGGCATTATATGGTGTGCACACTCGTATGATGCATTAAGACCGAAACACACTACGATGTCGAATTTGTGAAATCTCATTCGTGGAAATCCCGTGACGTTTAAATTATGTGACGTGGAATTCTTACATCACAGAATTTCCACGAATCTGAATGACGTCTTTGACATGACGTGCAACTTTATTGCGCTAGGCGTTTGTGCTCTCGAAGCGTGGCCCATCTCAGCTATTCTGTCGGCTGCATTCTTCAATCTGTGCTCTTCGGCCGAGAATCGTACTTTGGCCGCCATTTTGTACTCTAAAAAAAGAGGAAACAGAGAAATTTTAAACACTCATAGACGAATTTTGTTCATTTCTTTGGTGGAGGATGGGGGGGGGGAGGAAGCTGATTTCCGTCGTTGTTTTGGTCGATTTAATGATATTTATTGGTCGTTATATTCAGCGTTTCCCAACCTTTTTTTATATCGCCGACCTCTTGTGTTGAAGGTCAATTTCGAGATGCAAGCCCCCAATAAAATTCAAAATCATAGACGCTGGAAGCTGGGGACTGTAGCTATATGAGACCTCCGCAAATGAATTTTATGAAGAGGCTGTGAGCCCCTCTTCCCCCCCCCCCAATAATTAATTATTGTACAATGCAATGCAACATTTCACCACTTTCGCGTGTGAGGTTGATATATACAGAAAGAAAAATGATTTTAATCTCCCTCAATGTTTTCTACATGTCGGCGCCTCTGTCCAAAATGTCAGGCCCGTCATTTGGGTGGTCGGGGGGGGCCGTTGCCCCCTGGCTTTTGAAAATACACTAAAAATGGTATATATATACAAACATTTATATATATAATTATAAATACATTGAGTGCTTGTTTCTTTCCCCCCCCCCCTGGAAAAAGTTGAAATGAAGGCCCTGCAAAATGTATTGTTTTTGATAATTTGCATATAAAAAAATAATTCCCTAGTGTGGTTGGGGAATATGAAAAAAAATTCCAAATGAGTTGTGTCTGATGAATATATCGAACCCCGATATAATAACAAATTTGACGAGCGTACCCCGATGTAATGATAATAAATTTTACTCTCGTACTCCTATCGGAGTACTATTGATACAATACATGTATGAATTATTATGTATATCATAGTATGTTTTATCGCATTGTTATTATCGCCAGTAAAAGCTACAATTTTTTATTAGTTATTAAATTCACCAATGATGCTTCTGTACTATGCATAATCACCGGTAAAAGTGATATAAATTTAGGGCAATTTATCAAACTCACCAAGATGATTAGTAAGTACATAATAATCAGTTATTATGTATAATAACCGCATATATCAAATTTACCGTAACCTAGCCTATATGTTTATTTATCTCATATTCAAATACACTTGTTAAATTTTAAAATTTCAAAGATTTCTGTATTCTCAGTGGGTAGGGTCATAGAGCAGAGAATTTGACCGAACGTGTTCGATCAGTTGCTCTTCCATCAACACACGAGCAAAAATCAAATTAAATGAAAACACGAAAAAAATTTGAATAAATCAAAACGCGAACAAAAAACAAAATTGATCAAAACACGAACGAAGCAAAAAGCATGAGGAAAACAAATATGACGTCTTCACATGCCATCACACGACTGACGAAAATCTGAACGATTTGATTTTTTTGTAACATGTAATAAGGCGTGTTACGTCGGATTTCATGAACCGACGCATTCCCACGTTGCGTCAGCACCGTGTGAACGTACCTACAGAAGGCTCATAGGTGGAATTTATATCGCACGAATTTCTACGTGGTCCCACGTCACGTCAGAGTAGTGTGCACGGATTTTTGCGTGTTACGCCAGATTTCATCATCACAGAGTTTACCGCGTCACGTCAGCACAGGGTGAACGTACCTACAAAAGACTCATTGGTGGAACTTTATATCACACGCATTAGCGTGTTCACGCCACGTCAGTGTAGTGTTTATCCGCCTTAAGGCCTCCTGTTCCAGCGGGTGCGTCCCAGTCGAAGATAAAAGATCACTCGCCGGCTGATGAGTCGATTATGCCATCCCGTAATTTGAGATCGCGCGTGGGAGAATTGATGGATCTAGAAAATCAACCTGACGAAAACTTTGATATAAACAATGGCGTGGAAATGTTATCCCTGCAAAAATGTCGACCGGCATGAAACCTTGGAATCTGTTTCCAGTAAAGTGGAGCAGTGTGAGCAGTACAGTACAGTGTGAGCTGAAAAAGTTTGAAACGTCCTTGGGAGTGTTGGAGAAACTCGTTTCTGATCTTGAGAAAAACGGAGTTGGTGAGATATCTCGCGGGGACATCGAGGATTTACATCGATCGAACAGGCTGATGATGGATAAAATTGATGAACTGGAAAACAGACATAGAGGGGAAAACCTTGTCTTTGTTGGTGTTCTTGAATCATTAGAAACCAAAATAAAAAAAAATTGCTTAGAAACTTCGGGTGTTGATGGTGTTGAATTTGACAGTATTCATGATTGGGTCGAAGAGTGGGTGAGAGGTCTCGCCTGGTAATTGGTAAACTCACCTATTATCGCCACAAGATGTCTGTGTTCGGGAATGCTAGCAAACTAAAGGGTTCTCAAATATTCATCAACGAGGACTTCAGCGCTCGTACCAGGTATGCAAGAAAAAAGTTGTTGGATTTTGCGAAGGATGGTACAACAAGTCGTTAATGAACGGAAGGCTTTTTATGTTCGATCACTAAGATGATTCGGTTTTCGAAAAGCAACGTGTTAATGGTGTTTCATCTGATAATGAAGTAATACCGAGTGTTTAACGTCAGTGTTGAAGTGTGTGCGCGAAACTGCTCTTGGTGCTCTTACAAACAGTGGGGAAAGATTTAACTGTTCTCGGAATCGGTGTGCGGAATCGTTCGACGGGCGGATTGAATCTGATCATAGTGATAATATTAACTTCTTAGAGTCCACCTCACATGCAATTCCTTTCTCTGTGTGAGTTGATAACCTTTCAATTAAATAGTAATATATTTATAAATCATATCACAGCAGATCACCCTAATCATGCTGATTCGAGTCCGGTTACATGACAGTAAAAGAAAAAAGGGAAAAATCCGTTAATTTTTTAAAGTTTCTATCACACACACATATTAATATATCTGGATTTGAAAATAATATAAAAGCGATATTAAAATGACTTCAGGATTTGCAGATTGCACTATCATACAGTGCAGTTAGGGAAATTAATACCGGCCGACCTAGTGGCGGTATGATGTTAGGTTTTAAATATGATAGAATAAAAAAATTCTAAGCTTTTTATATAGATCCCGATTCTCTTTGCTAACCGAGGCAACTTTTGGAGAAATTAACGGTTTACGGAAAATTCACCGCCAACAATTCACCACTAGGAAAATTCACCGACCAACAATTCACCACTAGGAAAATTCACCGACCAACAATTCACCGCCATGCAATTCACCGACGACATTTCGATGCGAGTCAGTTAGCGAAGGAATGAGCGATTGAGTTACTGAGTGAGTGACCGAGTGAGTAAGTGATTCAGTGAGCGAGTGGGTCAGTCCGTGAGTGAGTGAGCGAGCGAGCTGCTAAGTGAGTGAGTGATCTATTGAGTGAGTAAGTGCCATATCCTAAAGATATGGCGGAAAGTTTAAATAATGACTTTATGAGAAGAAATTCAGATGATACGGATTCGGGTTGCTGTATTTTTGAAATATATGACATCCATATTTATTGTGGGCATCTTTTTCTCAGCCACTTCGCTGGGCATTTTGCCTGTTGTGGCCTTGTATTTGTATAAATTACAAATTGCTGTTGCCCAATACAAGATAGTATATCCAACAAAATTCCATTAACTCGGTTTTACTCAGAAACTTCTAAGGAAATGTTAAAAGGGATAATAACAGAATTAAAAGATAATAAAGTAAGTGGATACGCGATGAATTAACTTCCTAAAAATGCTTAAAATCATCTCCTGTTATCACTTTGATGTTATAAAAAACATCGCTGATCATCAGTAACCAATGGATTTTTTTTATGCTGAACTAGCTGTTACCCGCGATTTCACGTGATGAACTTTCAGAAATCCCGCCTTAGTGAGTATCTAGTATATGTACTCTATATTTACTATATACGTATATATATACTTCCTATGCAACGGAAATTAGTGACGATTTTTTTATTACGGAAGTCGGTGACGTTTTTTGAGTGATGGAAATCTGTTACGTTTTTGTGTTACGGAAATCGGTTACGATTTTGGGATCAAGTTTTCATTTAACTCTTGCATATATAGGGACCCATTTGACACATCGGGACCAAGTTATGTGCATGTACCCAGAGGTTCCCACATCCTACAGCAGGTCCCCTAAGCTGAAATAGATGGCGGGCCCCCAAACCAGCTTTTTCACGCGCCCCTCTGTGCTTAATATATAGTGTGAAAATATCAAAAAGCGAAAGGGAACGTTCCGGCCCCTGTCAGCCCTGCCCTCGTGGGGGTCATGCCGAGAGGTATGTATACGTAAAATATACATATATCACCAGTGCTCCTAACATACAGGGTCGGGGTACCCGGGGGATTGCACATATACCTTCATGGGGAACTTAAAAGGTTTCATTTCCAGGGGTACTTAATAGAACTCATTGTTTTTTTGCTGGTTCAACACTGAAAAATTTGCGATAGCGGAAGCCCAAGGTATATCCAGTCTGGGACCCATAAAATTTGCGAATTCGGTCAAGGGTAATTGCGTGGGGGAGGGGGGGGGTGGATTTTATTCGTTGGTAAAATGAATATTTGCAGTGGCCCTCACAGGGGGATGCCCGATTAGCTTCCGAGTCAGGGATCCCGTTTCATTTTGGGGGCACTGGATGAATCTCATTCTTTTCTGTCGTTTAACATTGTAGAATTTTCAACAGCGGAAGCCCGAGATAAATCCGGGTGCCCCACTAAATATCTGCGTATTGGGTCCCCGTTACTGCATGTGGGCCCTGGATTTTATTCGTTTTAAAATTGATAGAAATTAAAAATTTTCGTGGCCACTCACAGGGGGTATGTCCGACAAGCCTTCAGGTCGGGGCCCCATGGAAAAGTTGACAGGTTTCATTTCTGGTGTCCCTGGATGAATCTCATTGATTTTTGTTATTTAACATTGTAAAATTTGCAACACATCGGTAGCCCGAGATAAATCCAGTCAGGGCCCGCTCTAAAATTCAACGAATTGGAGTTTGGGGACCCCCATGGGGAAGTTTTCTGGGGTTACTTGATGAATCACATTTGTTTTTTGTTGCTTTATTAAATTCGCTTCTTCAGTAAGCTGGTGCTTTCACGTGTTCCTTTCCATAGCACGCTGATGAAGTGGGACGAAATAGACAAGATATGTTGTGAAGAGAAAAGGGGGGGGGGGTAGGCCGCCAAAGGTGGTAGGGGGGCAGAGCCCCTAGTACTGTATATAGAAACAACATGTCCTGACTGATTCATCATCGCCGAGCCAAAACCGCTGAAGCTGTAAATATCAAATTTTGTGAATAGTTTTTTTCACGACGTAAAGACTCACTACTCACTAAGAAATGGTTTTTCCATATTCGACAACCTAAGGGCGGCGTAAGGGGGGGGGGGTGTCAACGTTGAAATCATGCCGAGCCGAAACAGCTGAAGCTATAAATATGACATTAGATCAATATTGTAATATAGACTCACTGAGAAGGGATTTTTCCAAATTCAACCCCCTAAGGGGGGTTTCAAAAGTTATATGGAGCAATCAGGACTGAGCCGAAGTCGCTTAAGCCATAAATATGAAATTTAGTTATTATTATATTTTATAATGTACATACACACTAAGACAGGATTTCTGAAAGTTCATCACCCATGCTGGTTATGAGGTGAGAGTAATTTTGAGATTGCAAAATCCACGCGAGCGAAGCCGCGGATAACAACTGGTAATAAAATATAATGCTTATTAAATTTTATATTTATGGCTTCAGTGATATTTCGGCTCCATATAACTTTTGCACCCCCCCCCCTCTTTATTAGGGGGGTTGAATTTTGACGTTTGACTTACGGTCATCAAGAAACGTTGTAAGCGGAAACACTAAGCGGGATCGACTGTAGTTTCTCATGCATATTTTTTACTGAAAAAGCCATAAAATTTAAGATGATTGACTGGTTCAATGGCTTTTGACAGTTGCTGAAATAATTATTGGACGGGCTACGGTATGCTGATAGCCAGGGCCGTAACTGGGATTTTTGCCGCCCCCACATTCAATAATTTTGTAACGGTGTTCTCTGTTCTCACCTGAAACTATCGCCCCCTAAATTTTGCCGCCCGGAGCAGTTGCTCCCCCCCACCCCTGTAGTTCTGGCCTTTTGCTGATAGCAAACATATACACTATTATTTCTTTCTTTAAGAGAAAAATCTTTCAACAACGGAACTCAATACATCATCTACTTTTTGCTTAGATATAGAAACCAAAAGCAAAACAAACGAGTATAAGTATGTATAGGACATTTTACATAAGGTTTAAGTAAAAAAAATTTCTGTTAAATCTTGAAATGAATACCGTAAAATTGCTTGAGACTTTAGCAACAGTAATGTTATGATAGTATACTATTTCTTTTCAAGCATAAGATTTTGAATCAAAACGTCTTTTTGGGAAACGTCTGTAAAAAAAAGGGGGGAGGGGGGGGGGTAATTTTCGGATTAATTTTCGGGGGTAATTTTTATGTTGATTTAAATATTCTAACAAATAAAAACACTTCTCAGCAAGCGTATGAGGTAATGTACTATATTGGTTTAAAACATATTACTACAGTAGGAATCAAGCTGTGCCATAATAAATGGTAAAATCAGCACATTTGAAATATAATGAAAGGAGTCCCACAAGGATCGGCCCTTGGGTCATAATTATTTCTAGTTTATATTAATGATTTATGTAAAATGAAGTAGAACGGTAAAATAATTTCATTCGCAGATGACATAATCCTATATGTTGAAGACGGGGGTGGATTTAGAGCTCGCTGTTGGTAAGGGGTGATTTTACAAATCTTTAAAAATCTAGTCTAAGCATTGGTGACCACATGTCCTGCATTTTGTCTCGTATTTTCCGTGACAGTCCGGTTTTTCTGTTTTTTCTTCTCCATCCAGACTTTTTGAAAAATGTCACGGTTTTACTCGTTTATAGTCGAAGTTTTCTTGAATTTGTTGTTGCAATATTACCAAATAGAAGTTACGAAAATTTCATAAAATATCGCATTTCGTTTGAGGGGAAATCTAAGGAGGACACCTACATCCAGCAGTGGATTGAAATTGGTTGTTGATGATGCCACACCTATTAAAACCAGTATTTTAAATACAGTTAAACTCGGTTATAACGACATCGAAGATTCCGCGGGATTTCGGCGTTATAACCGAGTCTGGCTGCATTGCTTTCACTTTTAGAATATTGTTCTAGAGTTCTTTTAGTTATTTTCTAACATTTACCGGTGATTATGTATGATCCCCACCTCATTAGCTCGCTACGACGCAGTTCGTTTTGTAGAGGCCATATAATTATGTCCTACTACTGATGATGGAAAAAAAATTAATGGAATAAAGTGAATATAACTTATATATACTTAGATAAGTTTAATTTTCTCCATCAGCAAAACTGGTAAAAGAAAGCCATAGCCTCATATTGTTTAAAGTTATATGCATGAGTTCAAAAATCGTATGGAGTTATCTCGTTTTAAACATCCAATTCTTGGACAAATAACATTTTCGAAAACTGAAACTCACGGAACCACAGCTTCAAAAAAATGACATTCTTTTTGGGAAATGTTAGAGGAGTATTTTAGAAGGATAATTTTCACACAGTTTTCATTACATGCATATTTAATTATTAATTTTCAATCAAAACCTACAATATTTAATTAGTAATATCTGACATAATTTTCATTCAAAACATACAGTATTTATTTAACAATTTTCGACATGATTTTCTTCCTTACATATTTATAATTAAAGGGTTCCAATCTACTAATCTAGAAAAACAGATAACACGCAAATGTAAGAAAAAACGGGAGAAAAATATTCATTTCTCACAAATATTGATATCATAATTAAAATGATACAATATTAGCTATACCTCTCAAACAGTCCTTAATGTCACATCCTTGATGATACTTATCAACTAAATTTTATTAATCTCTGCGCAGAGTCCCGGTATTTCTTTCTCCTAATGTGATGGTTTTGTCCACTTACAATTTGCTCCATCCGAACTTCATTCAAACTCTGTTCTTTATATGGCACCGATGAACTTCCATATATCTGAGTGGTGAGCAGATAATTGCTGTTGGAACGCTCGATGCCATCCTTCTATAGAATTGTTGGTAAATCGTTACGCGTTCCTTGAAAGCAGTTCCAAATGTCGATGTCAAAGCGCGGCTGACGACGACCACCACGACGAAGAGGACGCCCGATCCAAGTGTCTTCAAATGTACACTTCATCATAAATACGTTTTCGGAACAATCGGATTTTTTAATCATTTGTGACACTACTAGGTTAAAAACTAACTAACTAACCAATTCACTCACTCCCTCACTCACTTACTGACCATTCACTCACTCCCTCACTCACTAACTCGCTCGCTCAATCACTGACTCGATCAATCACTTACTCACTCGGTCACTCAGTCACTACTGGGTCACTCACTCACCCGCACAATCACTTACTCACTGGGTCACTACTGGGTCACTCACTCACCCGCTCAATCACTTACTCACTACTGGGTCACTCACTCACCCACTCAATCACTTACTCACTCGGTCACTCACTCACTCGGTCACTCAATCACTGACTCGGTCACTGGATCAATCACTCGGGCACTCAATCACTGACTCGGTCACTCGCTCACTCACTTGGTCACTCAGTCACTCACTCAATCACTGACTCGGTCACTGAGTCACTCGCTCAATCACTGACTCGGTCACTCAGTCACTCACTGGGCCAATCACTCACTCACTCACTGGGTCACTCACTCACTCAGTAACTCAATTGCTCACTCCCTCGCTAACTGACTCGCATTGAACTGTTGTCGGTGAATTGCTATTCGGTGAATTTTCCTAGTGGTGAAAATTGCATGGCGGTGAATTGTTGGTCGGTGAATTTTCCTAGCGGTGAATTGCATGGTGGTGAATTGTTGGTCGGTGAATTTTCCTGGCGGTGAATTGTTGGTCGGTGAATTGCTGGCGGTGAATTTTCCGCACACGGAAATTAACTGTCTAATTGCTGTCTTAACTGCCTAATTGCTACTTCCCCCTTTCTAGCAAATTTGGCAGTGACTGTAAATTTTCTAAACATTTTTGCTGAATTTTGTGAACGTTTTGAATGTGATTTTGATGGGAAATTTGAATGCCCGAATGGATACTAGACTTCAATTCCCGATGTTGCATCTAAACTAGGTAGTTGATCGCCAATCTTTAGACAAAAAAATTAATAGACGTGAGATATTTTATATGATTTTGCATTGTTAAATAACGATTCTTTTAAATGGTTGTTTACTTTCGGATCCTAAAGGGGACTTCACATACTTGGGATATAATGGAGCCAGTATAATTGATTTTACCTTTGTTTCTGAGACCCTGTATCAGTGACCGATTTTGAGGTTGGTAATGATCCTTCATCTGATCACATGCCAATCTGGGTGTCATTATTTTTCCCTCACGATCTTTCCGATCCAGGGCATACTGAATGTCTCGCAGAGAAAGCTTGATGGATCGAGGGGTTCAAAGTTAAAATATTGCTAATATTTACAAATTTGATTGAGTCAATTGAATCGGACTTTCATCACTGCGGTCGTTAAATCAGTCAAATGTTCGGGAATGATACGACCAAACATCCTAATCCTAATGCACGTGTTTATAAACCTGACTGGTTTGTGATGCCGAATAATAAATGCCGTGCATCTAAAATCGAAATGCGTAAGATGCTCCGTAAATTAAAAAAAAATGTATTCTATGGCGTTTTTTTAGTACAATATAGAGCTCTATGTGATAAACATAAAAAAAAATTGTGCCCAAAAGAAACGGGATAATTTTGTGAATATTAATGAAAAGCTCATAGGTAGTCGTGATTCTAAAACATTTTCTGGTCACTTTTGGTAGTCAAAACAGGGATCCCATTATTCCAAATAATATACCAAAACAAGACTGGTTCGATTACTATACTAACCTGTTTTGTTCCGAACTGGTACCACACATTCCTTATGCTATTCATAACATAGGATTAGACCCTATTTTAGATAGCAATTCTTGCTGAAATGTATGTTCACTAACAAATCTTAAAACCAACAAAGCACAATGGAGTCATAGGCGTAAACTTATTGAAAATGTTGGGGGGGGGGGGCCCTCAGGCTGTAATGAACCTCGTTTATACGACGCGTCGTATAAATGCAAAAGCAGTATAACTGCAACTTTATCCGAAAATTACCCCCCTCCCCCCTTTTTTTTACAGACGTTTCCCAAAAAGACGTTTTGATTCAAAATCTTATGCTTGAAAAGAAATATTGTACTATCATAACATTACTGTTGCTAAAGTCTCAAGCAATTTTACGGTATTCATTTCAAGATTTAACAGAAATTTTTTTTACTTAAACCTTATGTAAAATGTCTTATACATACTTATACTCGTTTGTTTTGCTTTTGGTTTCTATATCTAAGCAAAAAGTAGATGATGTATTGAGTTCCGTTGTTGAAAGATTTTTCTCTTAAAGAAAGAAATAATAGTGTATATGTTTGCTATCAGCAAAAGGCCAGAACTACAGGGGTGGGGGGGAGCAACTGCTCCGGGCGGCAAAATTTAGGGGGGCGATAGTTTCAGGTGAGAACAGAGAACACCGTTACAAAATTATTGAATGTGGGGGCGGCAAAAATCCCAGTTACGGCCCTGGCTATCAGCATACCGTAGCCCGTCCAATAATTATTTCAGCACCTGTCAAAAGCCATTGAACCAGTCAATCATCTTAAATTTTATGGCTTTTTCAGTAAAAAATATGCATGAGAAACTACAGTCGATCCCGCTTAGTGTTTCCGCTTACAACGTTTCTTCATGATGTGTTTTTGAAAACCGGAAAACACAGTATTTCAGTGACACGTTTTTACCAATTGAAAAATTATGTGATTCGATTGATAGAAATGGTGTTTTCCAAAGACTTGGGAGTTCGAATCGAAGTGAAAACGTCGATTAATTGAAGTATTTACAGGCAGGGCCCTGGGTAAAGCAGGAATTAGGAGGCTCTTGCGACAAGAGTCAAAGATGTTAATTGGTCAGTGAATGTATGTTGTTTGAATTTCGGGGGCTCAAAGTTATAAAGGCTTCGTTTGCCCATGAAGAAATTAGGCCCTGTATACGGGGATAATGTATAGAAATGTATAGCAACTGAAGCAAAACGTCGTACAAATGAGTAAGGTCAGAAACGTAATAGGGAGACGTATAGAAAGGGTTCCATTACATTTTCCTAAATGCTGTAAAATCTCCACAAATGATCACCTGTACTCAAACACAAATATGCATCAGTGGTCGCCTCTATTCAACGTAAAATTTCTATGGCGGAGCCCCGTAGACCCTCCTCTAATATTCATTTATCGAATTTACTGATTTAATTTATTTTCTTCGGAAGGTTGCGGAGCCCCCGGGAAGTGTACACGGAGCACCGATTGAGAACCGCTTATACAACTTAATTTAATGAAAGGTCACGGGACATTGACCCTTTTATTTTTGATTTTTTTTTTGCACTATTTATAAATTTATGATTAGTCCTGTTTGTTGCATTTATATAAATTAACCTAATTTAGCATTAATGTGTGTATAAATGTATGTAATTGAAGAATTTTCAGAATAAGTGCAAATTTTCAAGTTGTGCGAAGATTAATTAAATTTTTGTAATTTTCAAAATTAATATTGCTTATAATACAATAAAAGTTCGTTATAACAATAGCTCACAACCATAAGAAAAATTTTCATTGTAACGTACTTCTCATTATAAATGAATTTTCACTTTTTGGTCTGTAAGGACATGAAATGATTGAAAATTGCTGCTTTATCTGCATTGGGACATCTTTGAGATCATTTCGTTCTAATATTAACGATTGAATGGAACTCTAGTCATGTGAAATTGATTTTTGATCTCAAATCAGTTGATTCTCTAAGAGTATAAGACGTTTTCCATAGAATTTCGTATCATCAAAGTGGTTTAGATCAGTGGTTCTCAACCGGGGGCCATATGGCCCCAGGGGGGCCACGGATGAAAATCTTGCAAAAGGGGAGCTACGGCTACTGATACGGGGGCCACGAAGAAATTTGTGACATAAAATTTTTTTAGGCACTCTCTGACTAAAAAAAAATTAATTTCAAACAAAATGCATATAGAATATGTTTTTCGTAATTTTTCCCCATTCAACTAACATTAACATGAGGAAGGAAATAAAAAAAGGGTTCATGTAATCTCTGTGGTTTTACGATTTGGGGGTGATAGTAGGCCCTGACACAAACTATAGAAGAGGTTTAAGCAAAATGGAGTAACTGTAAAGACAGAAAATTGTGTGTGTTCAGACTTTTCATTCAAAGAGGGCTGAAATAAAGAAAACAGACAAAGATTTGATGACCATTCATTGACATTCTTTTGAGTGCTGGTAGTAAATGTAATCCAAGAAGTAGATGGGTGAAAAATGAAAGCTTGTAAAAAACCCATCGTTTTCATGCAATTACAGACGGATAGCCATCTAGTTTAGCACAAAGCTATCTTCAGCCAGCACTGAGTGTTCTGATGGGGAATATATTTATAAAAATTGAATAAAGAATGATTACTCTGGGGCATTTTTTATGAAATTTGAAAGGGGGTGATAATCCATTGTCTCTGCTGAAAAGAAATAAAGTCGAATTCAGTTATAACGAACTCCAAGAGACCAAATCATACATGAGGAAAAATAACAGCGAAATTTAGATTTTTTTAAAACTACATTGCTGTGATAATGTATTGGGACAGGGGCGGCTTAAGCGAGGGTGCAAGGGATCCGGCGCACCCGGGCGGCAGGTTGTAAGGAGCGGCAGCGTAGACTTTACTTAAGACAACAAAATTTAACGCAGTAAAATTTCACGACATCACGCTTTTGAGTCATACTATACCTCGACAACGGAAACGTTGAGAAAATAGACTAGGTCTCTGACCGTAATACCAGAAACAAGAATGTAAGCTATCTGGGAGGCTCGAGACAAAATCTGGACCCGTGTGGGACTTATTTTTTGCGCCTAATACCTATTGCTCCATCCATAGCCCCTACCTTCTGCGTCAGGGAATCTTTCGTGGGGCCCATGTCCGATTTTCCACAGGGCCCCTTCTACAGTTAATTTATAGAGTGAAAAAAGAAAAGTTATAAGGATTTAGTCCCGGGCCTCAAGCTGGAGCCCTGTCAGCCCTACCCTTAGAAGGTCATGCCCCTCCCTCACAATTTATCCAAACAATTCCTAACAAAACATTTTTTCGGCCCTTCATTTTGGATTTTGCACCCCTCCAGAGCTGACAGTTTGTTTTTTTTACCCATTCACCCCGGATTTAGCATCCTCTTAAGCGGTGCCCCGTGTGGCAGCAATGGGTCGCGTGGCCAAGCGCCACCCCTGCACAAGGGCCATGTGTGCATTTTGGTTCCCTCACCCATGGTCCCCACAACAGCCCGGGATAATTCTCATAATTTTTTTGGCTTTTTCAGGCTATAAATTAACTATAGAAGGGGCCGTGAAAAATCTGACTGGGAGGGGGGCCTGCAAAAGATCCCAACCTAGGGGCCCATACCCTCACTCAGAATTTGTTCCACAATAGTCAAATAAAGACAAAGGAAAATTTTGGTTTTTCACTTGTCCGACCCCTGGAATACCAGAAACACCTTTGAAAAAATTTTCTTAATAAAAATTAGCCCGTTAAATATCATCTTTACAAGATAAGTGATGATGACTCACAAAAATAAGTGCTCTTTCAAGGATTAAGTTATCTGGCATTTATTAAGAATGGTAAAATAATTCTAGAACACAAAAAATTTTCTACTTCAAAAGCGGGACGTATGGTCATGCGCATTTTGCGCGGTAAACAAGGACGTGCGGCTTTCTTCTGAAAAAAAAATCAGGTTTATCTCCAGGTGCCCTTCACGGAATCCCTATCAGCCTCCTGACAGGGTCACCAGTGGGGAAAATGAGGTTTCGCACTCGGGCGGCAGGTAAGCTCGAGCCGCCCCTGTATTGGGACTTCTTCCAAGATTGACACCACATCTTTTTTAATCCATACTGTAATGCTTCCTTTTAACTGCCCTACTACTGGCCAGCAGCATCCTAAATAATTTCAATGCAATTTTCCTATCCTGCAAGAACAATGTTGTGGACATTAGAAAAAAAATTCTAAAAAGACGTATGACTACATTTAAAGCAATTTAAATCCGTTTATTAGAGACTCGCTGCATCTGCTGATGTGCAATAAATTCTCGCATAAGTCTTCACTTTGAAATGTCCATAATCCGCTCAATGCGTCTCTTTGTATCTGTCAACCTAAAATTTATGGTTTTTAGTGTTGATAATACGCATGCAAAACCAATTCAGCGACGCGTTTTCACAATCTGCAAAAACTGCTTGGATTTGATAGTTTGAAATGATGTCTAAATGCCAAAGATTTGGAGTTCCAATCAAAATGAAAATGTCAAATAATTGACTTCGTAATAATTGACTTCAAATAATTGTGCTTCGTATAAGTGAAATATTTTAATATTGAAAGAGCTATATATATAGAGATTAATCTCGTGCCCGTAGTCATACTAAATGTGAAATTTTGTCATAAAACTGAGAGTGAGGCACGAATCCCCTTCGCACAAGTGGAATTTCGAGGCATTTACGCACAACCGAGCCCGTCTGGGCCATTTTTCTTTTTTCTCCCCACCCTTTCTTCCCTTTGTTTCCTTCCCAAATATATAAAAGTAAGAAGGACATAATCATTATAAAAAGGACTGTTTTCAGATCAAATTGCCGAAATTCAATTACTTTACTACAAAAATGTCAGATTTTTTTGGGGGGAAATACAGTCAAACCCAAAGCGTATTAAAGACCCTTTATTAATAAGCTTTGGTCACACCCTATTAAACCAGAACCCCATGAGATTCGAAAAATCACTTCGTAATAACGAAATTTCGTTAGAAATGAATTTCAGATTATTATATTGTTCCTATGTAAACCTATCCGAGGGATCAGAAAAGTTTTCGTTAAAACGATATTTTTCCCGTTGTAATGGTATTTGTTAAAATGAGAGTTGGCTGTATTTCGTCTCAAGCTATTTTTTTACGTGTATTTGGAGGCTGCATGGGTAACAGGGCGTATGACTCTTTACTGGTGAGCCATTAATCTTGAGACATACCCAACTAGAAAATGTATCCAAATCACGTGTCCAACTCAGATATGTCATTCATGTTGTAAGGGGTTGTATAGCTATAAAATAAAAAAAAACAACTCTTTATACCGTCCCCGTGTGCCAAAGAAGTCAATTAAGAAGTTGTTGCTCTGTCTTTCCCGATGCCAACTAAAATAATTTCACGTTTCTAAGTGCAATATTCACCGAGATATGCGAATTCCAAAAATTGAAGAAATTTGGGAAAAAACAGCATTCAATGCGGGTAAAATGGTTTCCTCTCATTTAATGCTGTTTTTTTCCAACTTTCTTGGAATATCTCAGTGAAAATTTGAACTTAGGCATGTTGAATTTTTTTGTCCGAGACCAGGAAACAACTTTCCAATTGGGTTTTGGGGCACAGGGTGTTCGCATAAAAAGTTAACATTTTTATTTTAATAACTATGTAACCCCTGGCAACATGATTCCCGCTTTTTTGTATTCCTTTGTGGTCGGCTGAAGTCGGTTTTCTGTGGTTCCCAACTTCAAGGCGCAAATGCGAGCCGATCTCCCCGTCAAAAAGTCTCGCCACAGAGAGCAACAGTCCTACAACGATAAATCATTCAATCATAACACTTCACTCATAGTTAGAAAAACTGGTGGCAGAATGCAGCACTACACATAACAAGCATTGCAGAGAAACAAAAACTTCACGTCAGGTTTCACTACACGTACACGCACATTCCTGCATGTACCGATTCGTTGGGGGTTCCGCGGGGGGGGGGGTGTATGTGTGGTGTAGCAGTAGTAGGTAGGGCTCGGGGATCCATGATGTTCTTAAGTCAGCCACCTCGTTGGGCAATTTGCCTGTTGTGGCGTTGTATTTGTATGAATCAAATATCTGAGCTACACATTATTCGGGTACTTTTTCCAACTGGAAGTATGCCTCTAGGACCAATGGTTCGCCAGTAAAATGCCATATGCCCCGTTACCTATGCGCCCTGCATATGAAATATAGTACGGACTGTTATGTGAAATATTGTGTTGTGTTTAAGCCAACACGCACGTTGTTTCGTTCGCCTGCGAGAGAGCGGTCACATTATGAACCAAAAAGCCACTTGAAGGTAGCTTGTCATCCAACGAAATATCAGATTTTCACCGTATCGAAATTGAAGTCAACAAACTGATAATTTTCGTATTTGAACATCTGATTATTTATATTTTCCGATGGGCTTGAAATCCTGATAATGAATCATTATTATGTTCACACGAACAGTTTTGTCACTGCGTACATGATTTCTCTGGAATGAATGGTTCAAACAAATATTTAAAAAAATTTTCACACGCATTTCAGTTTTTTTTTTTTAATTCATACTGTTCATGCTACAACATGAACCTATATCCTTGATACATGTATTATTGTTGAAAGTTGAAAACGATGTGAAAAGTTGAACTTTTCAATTGTGATTCATTTCTGTGTGGCTACTCCCTCATTATATACTACTTTTATCCGCATGAAGAGAATAAAATTAATAAAACTGCTTACTACTACTTTTTGCGATTTTTATACATATACAAATACAACGCCACAACAGGCAAAATGCCCAACGAGGTGGCTGATAAAAAGATGCCCATAAAAATATGGATGTCATATATTTAAAAAAAGCAACCCAATTAAAAATGCAATTAACACATATTATAAAAAATATATACACATGATAAAATATTATACAACGCCCATAAAGAATACTTATGGTTGTCTTATCCTAAGTATGGATAGCTTCATGATTTACCCCAACATGTTTATCGTATTTCTTTTTAAACGTGTCAATTGTGTTACAATTTACTACCTCCGGGGGTAAGCTGTTCCATTTATTAACAACCCTATTAGAGAAAAATTCCCTGCGACACCATAACCTTGCATTGTCTTTCACCAATCGAAACTGGTGTCCCCTTGTAAAAGCAGTCGATTGGTGGTGTACTAAAAGTTCATGGTCCATCCTATCCATCCCATTGAAAATTTTGAACACTTCGATCATATCTCCTCGACACCTGCGTTCATCCAGTGTAAACATATTCAAAAAATGAAGTCTCTCTTCATAACTCAAGCCCTGTGTGCCAATAAGGACACGCGTAGCTCGTCTCTGCACCCCTTCAATTAAGTCATGTCCCTCTGTAGGTATGGTCTCCAAAACCTTACAGCATACTCCAGTCCAGGACGAACTAAGCCTCGAAAAAGCGGAAGAATGACTTTAAGAGAACGCGAAGAGACCTTTTTGAAAATGAGACCAAGCATTCTATTCGCTTTTTTGACCACCGCTGAACAATGTTCAGAAAACCTAAGTCGCTCGTCAACGAGAATTCCCAAATCGGCGAGCCTTGTTGCATCCGGGACAGTGACAACATTCAACTCGTAAGAGAACCGTGGGTTGTTCGAACCAAAATGAGCGACCATGCACTTATCAACGCTAAACGTCATGCTCCATTCATTTGCCCATGCTGCAATACTGTTTAAGTTGGTCTGGAGCAACTCCCTATCGCTTTCATTCCCGATTACCCCCATTAGCTTCACATCATCTGCGAATTTGCTAGTAATCCCATCGATACCCTGATCGAGTTTATCGATAAAAAGTGAAAAAAGTATGGGACCAAGGACACTTCCTTGAGGAACTCCACTTGTGACGTCTATCCAACCAGAGAATTCCCCGTTCACCATAACTCGTTGCGGCCTATCTCTTAACCACGATTCGTGTGTTTAAACGTAAACGCTTCAAGAATTTGCCATGTTGGACCCGATCGAATGCCTTCTGGAAATCAAGGTACACAACGGCTACATTTTTGCTCTTACCCAAAGCCTTAGTCACGTGATCAAAAGCAAAGGAGGTTAGTTACACATGACTTCCCCTTCCTGAACCCATGCTGATTATCCGACAATACATTATTCTCGTCTATCCACTTCACAAATTGCCTTTTGATGAAAATTTCCAAAATTTTCGAGAGGGAGCTCGTGAAACTCACTGGACGATAATTTGACACCGCTTCTCTACTACCCTTCTTAAATATCGGAACAACGTTAGCAAGTTTCCAATCTCTTGGGACGATACCCTCAGCAACACTACTCCTGTACATCTGTGCGACTGGCGCCAACAATTCATTAGCACATTCCCTGAGGACCCTGGGATAGATATCATCTGGTCCTGGTGCTTTGCTTGCACATACATTTCTTAGAAGATTTAGGACCTCCACGTCTTCTACTTGAATATCGTTGAGGGTTTTATTACCCCATGCAACACCCGTATATTAAATATCATTATCTCCATTAAAAACCGACGCGAAAAAGTCATTGAAAGCACTACACATGCCTACATTGCTCTCTACCCTAGAGCCTCCTATCGAGAGGGGGCCAACTGTCCCCTTACATCCATTATTGACGTATCGAAAAAATGATTTTGGGTCAGAGCCAATATTATCTGCCAACTTAGATTCAACTTCCTTTTTACTATCCCTTATCGCTTTCTTCAACAGTCTTCTTTTATCAGTAAACAATGATAGGTCACTTCGTCCACTTTTATACTCTCTGAATGCCCTTTTCTTTTCAAGATAAATGTTCCGCATGCTATCCATGAACCACAGAGGGTGCGATGTACAAACTCGCTTTTTTGTCATTATAAGAATGCATATTTTGGAAGCTACAACTGACATTTCTCAATGAAACCATAATATTTTACACAAAAAAAACTTTCATCCAGTACAGTAACTTGATGACATCGTGCCGTCTTCAAGCGCAGAGTTTACATTGATTAAAAAAAATTTTTTTTTTAAATTGGACTGACACAACACATAAAACATACAAATCAAACTGAGAAAAACACAAAACAACAAACTTCACAAAAAGTAACATTACGATGATACAGACCCTTTGTGACCCCAAGGGATTTATTCTATTTTTACTGTATTCTATTATGTTTATTTTACTTTTTCGTTATTTTCATAAATTAAAAATTAATCAAATTAAATTCAAACATATTTATATACTTCAGACAATTTTTGAATAACTATCTACTAATGGGAAAATGGGGATGGGGGGAAGGAAGGGGGGTAGAAAATTATTCATGTTCGTAAGGGGGCCACACGAATGAGAAATGGTTGAAAGGGGGCCATGGACAAAAAAAGGTTGAGAACCACTGGTTTAGATGACCAACTGAACAATTAAAATTCTGAACTTATTACATTCATGCTCACTTCAATGGATACATGGATCAGTCAACATCGTCTATCGAATCGGAAATTCGACATTTTCAAATAGTTTGGTGTTTGGCTTCTCAACTCCAAAGAACTTCTAGCTACAATGGACCATACCCGAAGCCCGGGTGCTTTGCTTTATTGCTTCTCATTTCTTTTTCTTTCTTTTCTTTCAAGTAAAAAGTAAAATCTCTCAGGAGAAAAATCCGTTCGTTTTTGACATTATTAATGTGTGCACTTGTAGTTTGCTTCTTTTCCACTTTTTCTTTCTATTAGTGAGCAGCTACAGTACTAGTAACTAGAAATTCCTAAATAAAATACATGTCGAAGTCATTTGCATGAGAATGTTTTTGCAAATGCACCGAGACAAATAGAAAAGATGCATTTAAAAACGTATTTGCGTTTTTTGCGTAGTTATTTGCTCTTTATTTTCCTCAGTTTTAGTTCATATTTTGCCATTTTTCAAGTGAAAAATTCGGACTCTAATTATATCAATCATTTCATGTATTTAGAGAGATAGATGGCTTTTTCTCAGCCTAAGATATATATCAAGGAAACACCTATTTTCTAGATACTATGCTGAGGTGAACTCGGAAAGAAAAGCATGCTTGCCCGGTATGCAAGAGGGCCTGGGTTCGTATCCCGGCGGAGACAAATTGGCTTTTCATTCGAGTTCACCTCAGCATAGTATCCAGAAAATAGGTGTTTCCTTGATATATTTCATGTATTGTTACCAAAGTGAATAGGACAGGGGCGTAGCCAGAAATTTCGTTTGCAGGGACCACTTACATTTCGGGGGGGGGGGACCAAACGGATAGAACAATATATTTGGCCATCTTTTTCCCTTTTCTGCGGTCATTTTCTCACATTTCGGGGGGGGGGAGGCTAGACCCCCCAAGTCTTCCCCCTCGCTACGCCCTTGGAATGGGACTGCCCCTGAGCAGGAGCATACCCAAGACGACCGATCTATGGGAGAGGGGGGGACATGGAATTTCTTCCAGAGAATTTTTGAGTTGGTGAAAACAAACAATTTTATTAACAAAAATTTATTTAATTGTTGGGGGCGTACGCCTCTGCCCTTGAGCCCCATTCTGGTTTGATCACGGCCCAAGTAAAAATATACTTTTTCTCTCTCTCTCAGTGAAACCGAGCACAACTCCGGTCTATCGCCATAGGCAATTTATTACAGATCTAGTTGTGCCGTAAATCTGAGTATATCTCCCAGGATCCCCCAGATCTCATGAACACCCTGAAGGAAGCATGCAAATAATATGAAATTTACAACATGCATTAGCGGAGGTGAGATATACAAATGATTAGAATTTCAGCGCAGACGCACATCACGCGCGCCTGTGGCGCCACTTCAAAGCGCTATTTAAGGCTTGGAGATTTCGACGATTTGAAGTACGGCAATTGTGTTTTTCTTGTGGTTTTTTCAAAAAAACGATCAATTATGCCTCGTAGAAAACAGCGATCATCTTTTGATCAAGTATCCGAGTTCGACAGAGGAAGGATAGTGGCCTACCGAGATAGTGGATTATCTTTCAGGGAAATCGGTAGTCGTGTTGGACGAAACCAAACAACTGTAATGCGGATATGTGATCGTTGGATGCAGGAGGGTACGACGGACCGACGTGTTCGATCGCATCCACCTCAGTGCACCACTTCACGTGATGACAGGCGTATTGTGCGTATGGCAGTGACGGATCGCTCAGCCACATCACGAACCATAGCACAGCAAATTCAGTCTGTACATCCAGTCTCTGCGCGTACCATTCGACGCCGTTTACAGCAGAGTGGTCTGTCCGCAAGACGTCCATTGCTTCGTCTACCCTTGACGCAGAACCACAGACGTCTCCGCCGCCAATGGTGCGATGAAAGAAGGATGTGGACGGCACAATGGAATGAAATTGTCTTTACTGACGAGTCACGCTTCTGTCTGCAACACCACGATGGTCGGATTCGAGTCTGGAGACACCGTGGAGAGAGGATGCTGAACAGCTGCGTTATGCACCGCCACACTGGTCCTGCACCGGGTATTATGGTATGGGGCGGTATTGGATATCACTCTCGCACTCCTCTGGTACGCATTGCCGGTACTTTAAAAAGCCAGCGCTACATCTCCGAGGTGTTGGAGCCAGTTGTCCTTCCTTACCTTCAGGGCTTGCCCACAGCCATATTTCAACAGGATAATGCGCGACCACACGTGCCACGCATTGTCCAAAGGTTCTTCGTCAATCGCCAGATTGAATTGCGTGGAAGCTGCTTGGTCTGCTGTACCCCAAGAACACATCCAAAGTCTCTTTGATTCAATGCCGAGGCGTGTGGCAGCGGGGATCTCCAACAATGGCGGCTACTCTGGCTACTGATTTTGGCAGGAACCACACTTCACAGAAGTCTATAAATTTAATCATTTGATGCTTGGTCAACATGTTATCTACAAAATAAATATTTAGAGAGATATCGATGGCTTTTTTCTCAGCCAGAGATATCAAGGAAACAGTTATTTTCCGGATATTATGCTGAGGTGAGCTCGGAAAGAAAAGTCCCGGCGGAGACGTGATGACTTTTCTTTCCGAGCTCACCTCAGCATAATATCCGGAAAATAACTGTTTCCTTGAAAATAAATATTGTTGCGATATCTCTTGTCTTTCTTGGTGTTGCAATTTGGGTGGCCAGCAGTGTATTTCACAGAATGCAAGTCAAAATACACTCAAACCTGTTTTTGTGCGGTGGATAGGGACGGCATAAAAAAAATCGCACAAAACTTAACGAGTAGCTATAAAAAATATTTTTCGCAACACATTTAAAAAGTATTTTTTTTTATGCGGTGGATAGGGACCGCATAAAAAAAGTCTCACGTAGAAAATAATTCAAAACCTTACGACATAACTAGGAATTGCTTTTTTAAACGAAATCAAGATACGAGGCTTGGCAGCAGGGCCGCAACTAGATTCTTGGTCAGCCGGGGTAACAAAATGCATTTCAGCGCCCCCTCATAATATTAAAGGAGAGATTAAAGAGTGAAATTTGCGCCCCCTCTAGTACAGCGCCCGGGTTGGTCGTAGAAAAATTTAATTTTTTCCTCATAAGTTTCTTTATATTTGTCATTAGTGCAATAGCGCCAAACAAATAATTAGTTTCCGTCGAAGGGAACTTCACCATACAGTTCCTCGAATTTGTCTTTTCCCCTCATTTTTTTATGGCAACCTGAGAAGAGGAGCAATTCCTTTGTCCAGTGCATCGGAAATCCCATCACCCCCCTTGTCAAGCCACTTAATAGACAATGGAAGACAGCAACCGCAGGGCCAGCCGAACCGTCATCAGGGTGTTCAAGCCTTTTCAATAGATGATGGCAGCTTTCCGGTTACCCCAACCGTCCAAAAAAATGTGGATTTTCTCTGTTGAAAAAACCGCCCTCAGCGGTTGCAGTTTTATCTGTGCGTTGACAGCATAAAACTATAGATGATGACTATAGATGTTGGAATCCGAGGTATCTGCTTAAGGTTTGGAAAAGATGACTCTCAAACTGTCTTCCTTGGTCTGTGGTAATCTTCTGTGGTATGCCAAATCTGGCAAACCAGGTCGCAACGCTGTTTCGGCAGTTTGGTCTGGCATAGGTGCGGCTTCGATCCATCTGGAATATCTGTCTAGTATTGTTAGGAGGTACCGTAAGCCTTGGCATAATGGCAATGGGCCAACTATGTCGAGATTGATGTGTTGAAATCTATTGTTTGGTACTTTGAATTCGGCCAGAGCGGAACGAGTGTGTCGGTGAACTTTAGAACGTTGGCATGCAATGCATGCTCTAGTCCACGCCTGACAATCTTTTTTGATGTTGCGCCAGATGAAGCGTTGAGAAACCAACTTGGTAGTAGCTTTGATACCTGAATGAGAAAGCGTATGGAGTGATTCAAAAGCTTGTCTTCTGTGTGATTCTGGAATATAAGGACGGATGTGTCCCGTAGAAATGTCACAAAACAAGTGCTTCTTTATATTACTGTCCGGCAAACGCAGTTTGACGATTTTCAATGATGAGCTTTGTTGGAGTTCACGTAATTCATCGTCACATTGAGAGTCGGCAATCGCATCGTAGTCGATTGGTGATGGAGAACCAATAGTTGCGATGCGTGACAAAGTGTCAGCAACTACATTGTTTGGTCCGGGAATATACCTGATATCAGTAGTAAATTCTGCGATATAATTTAATTGCCGTAGTTGTCGAGGCGAAGGTTTGTTCGGGTCTTGTTTGAAGGCATACATCAATGGACGATGGTCACTATAAATGGTAAAATGACGTCCTTCTAGCTGGCATTTGAAATGTTTAACTGCGCTATAAATAGCTAGAAGTTCTCTGTCATACGCACTGTATTTTACTTGAGACTGGGAGAGTGTGCGAGAGAAAAAACTGAGGGGTTGGATCACACCGTCATGCTCTTGCTGTAACACTGCACCGATGGCATTGTCCGATGCATGTGCTACGAGAGAAATGTGCGCGTTTGGCTTTGGATGAACGAGCAAAGTGGCGTTGCATAGCGCTTCCTTGACATCTGCGAAGGCTTGTGAAGCTTGTTGAGTCCAATTGAGTGGTTTCCGGCTGTTTTTCGCATGACCTGCTAACATAGCTGTGAGTGGTCGCTGCAGGTCCGCACACTTAGGTATGAACCGTTGGAAAAATTTCAACATGCACAGAAAACGGCGTAAGGAAGTGGCGGAAGTGTGTTGCATAAAGTTCTTGATGACATCTACTTTGGCGGATAACGGTTTGAGTCCATTCTTGCTAATTTCATATCCCAAGAATTTGATGGTCGGGACGCCAAATATTCATTTTGGCACATTTATGCACAGTCCGTATTCGTCAAGTCGACTGAATACTTCACGTAAGTGTTGGAGATGAGTTTGCTCGTCTGGAGAAGCTACCAGGATATCGTCTAAATAATAAACAGAATACGAATTCCAATCCTTGTAGGATCGTATTCATGAATTTCTGGAAGGTCTGCGCTGCATTGCGTAATCCAAAGGTCATATACGGAAATTCGAAGAGTCCAAACGGTGTAGTAATTGCTGTTTTTGGAATATCCGGCTCGTGCACTGGAATTTGTTGATACGCTCTAATCAGGTCGATTGAGGAATATATTGTCGTTCCGTGGAGAATGTGCGAGCAATCTGTGAGGAAAGGAATCGGGTAACGATCAGGAACTGTGATTTTGTTTAGTGCTCTATAGTCTCCACACGGTCTCCAGTCGCCAGATTTCTTTGGCACTAGATGGAGTGGACTAGACCAACTGTTCTTCGAAGGCTGAAAAAGTCCTTGTTGCATCATGAACTCGAACTCTTTTCGCGCAACTTTCAACTTTTCCGTGGAAAGCCGTCGAGGTCGGGCAAAAACTGGTGGACCTGTAGTCTCAATGAAGTGCTTGATATTGTGCTCTTTAATTTTCTTATTTTGGATGTGTGGACGGAGAATATCAGGAAACTCTTTGACTATATCCCGATATGGCGATGATAATAGATCGATACCGTTCAAGCAAAAAGATGGAGCTGCGATATTTCTTGCAATGGAACAAGTGGCAGATAGCAAGGTCGTTCCATCGATGAGGCGATGATGTTTGCTATCGACTAACAGGTTGAAATGCGATAGAAAATCTATACCAATAATTGGTTGGGTTACGTCGGCTATGATGAATGGCCAAGCAAATGTCCTTCGGAGGTTCAAATTCAATGTTAGAAGTTTGGTACCGTAAGGAACCATTGGCGGCTGTAAGAATAAACTTCTCGGGTTTCTTGTGGGTATTGACGACAGTTCGCGGGACGACTGACACATCAGCGCCCGTGTGGATCAAAAAAGTCCAGTTGGTGGAAGGATCGGCCAGTATGACTCTGTCGACGAATTGGCAGCCGTGGCCTTGGCCGGTGGACGACTGCCTTATTAGTTTCCCGGTGAGGTTTTCAAGGAGCAGGACTCTTGACATTTCTTAGCCTGAGCTCCGAAACTGGTGTGATAGAAGCAGGAGCCATTTTCAGCTTGTTTGTATTGGGCTCGGCTTTGGGATCGCGAGCGAGAATACCGTTCGCGATGACGGAATCGAGGTCTAGGCTGTCGCTGTGAAGTGTGAATAGCGGCCTTCAGCTCTTTGGTCAGAGCTGCGACTTGTTGGTCCAGTGATTGGCTGATTGCGTTCTCAGGTCGACCGGATGCTGAACAGATATTTGGAATGGCCAACTCAGCGATTTTATCTGCCATCGAAGCGAGTTGTGGAAGCCCTTCGCTCGAAGCAGCTAGTATAGTTTGGACGTTAGCGGGGAGTCGCGCTAACCACAGCGATTTCAGCAAGTCATCACTAAAGTTACGTCCGGCTAGCTCACGCATTCGGGCAAGCAGATGCGATGGTTTTTGATCTCTAAACCTCGCAGTAGCGTACGGATTTTCGATGATTCGCTCTCCGCCTAAATCTGAATCAATCGTGTCTTCAGCGCATCGTATTTATTCTGCTGGGGAGGTTCTAGAACTAAATCTTAGACTGTCGATAAAATATCGGCATCGATACCAGCGATAGTATGGTTGAACTTCGTAGCATCGGCAGTTATCGCTGCGATCGAGAATTGTGCTTCTAGTTGAATAAACCGCAAGTTTGGATTGTTTCTCCAAAATGGAGGCGGCTTTATAGCGACGCGATCGACATTCGGCGGATTGTCCATTTGGAACGGAGGAAACGATTACTCGCTTACCTTGGGAAGCTTGCTGTTCGAAATCATGGCGCTGTTCGAAATCACGTCCGGCGTCGCCAGTTTAGGCACCCAGTTTAGGGACCGATGCAGGGCACCGGTGTGTAGGCGCCTATTTGTAGGACCGGTTGATGAGCTCCATTATTAAATATAATAACAATCAGAAGGTTTTAAATAATACATGTTTAATTTGGTACGGACACATAAAAATGAAAGACATCACATAACAATGGTTGCTTGCCGACTGCGAAGAAAAACATTCGATTTTTTATCGCAACTTGCGTTGCTAGGTAACAAATATTCGCACCAGAAAATTGCGAAGTGCGACGTCATTATTTTTCCGCAATCGGTAAAAGTTCAAGTAGAGGTCGCTACACATTTTACATGGATTTAATTTTTTTGTCCTGTCCCTGTTCACAAAAAGGAGGGGTTTTACTGTATATGCTAATAAAAATATTCATGTAATGAAATTTAATTTTCTGTAACAATATTTGCCGTTTGAAATTAATTCAGAGTTGAAGAAAGACAGCCTACAAGTTGACCCATTTTTGATGCTTTTACGATTCGTGACCAAATCGCACAAATTTTTTTATATATGATGACTGGAATCATCATAATTAATTTAAATAACATATATTAAAAAACTATTTAAATAACATATATTAAAAAACTATTTAAATAACATATATTAAAAAACTATTTAAATAACATATTTTTGAAGTTTAAAAAAATTGACCATGAATTTAGCACGTTTTTCTTTGTAATTAAAGTGAATTTCCAATTAATTAAATTTCTAATTAATGGAAATTAAGCATAATAATTGTAATTTTGGGAAACCCCATATGACCAAAAAAAAGGCAAGGAAAAAATTATTTTCTCCTATTTAAAAAAATATATAATTTCTTTTGATGGTCAGGAAAAAAAAATTCAGATAGGAAATCGGAATGAAATTTCTGAAAATTTCATGTTTTAAAAACTGTAAAAAATCAAATTTTAAAAAACATTATGATACTCATTAGACCTTTTAGTTCCCAAAAATGTTCATTTCGGGTAATTCAAGTATTACGTCAGCATCGAGGGGGGAGGGGGTTTCGGATTGGCGGACATTTCATGACAAGGGGGCGAGGGGGGTTTGAAGGTTGCTTACGTCATCAACCACCCCCTTTTTTTGAAGATATGAAATAAATATGACACTAAGCTACTGACGAAATTTTGCTGACGGGGGGCGGGGGGAGGGGGGGGTCAGTGTTTTGCTGATTTTTGCTGACAAGGAGGGGAGGTCAAAAATGGCTGAAAATCTGCTTACGTAATACTTGAATGGCCCCTTTCATAAAAACATTTACGTGAAAAATATTAAACAAAGCATTGCACAAATGCAACGTTAGTCAAAAATGGGATTAAAAGAAAACCTCATAAAAATACATTGTGCACTCAATGTTTGCTCCAAGACTGTTTTTGGCAAAAAGCGATGCATGACATTAAGAAGTAACCTGAATCCTGAGATCTTTGTCCTGATCCCACCTTCCTCTACACCTGTTATGTGTGTGTGTGTATCATATGCATTACTTTATTTCCAGTATGAACTTCGAGACGACAGCTTGTATTGCTTAACTAATCGTGAGAAATCGGAGAAATGAGCGACACCGACGCTTTCATAGGTACTGGGTTCATTCTTTAACCAGCCAACGTTTCACGAAAAATTATTTCTATAAACTTCATTCCGATATGCTTGACTCAAATTTATTGAAGAAATTGAAGAAAAATCTGTATTGTAAAGAATTACTCAAATTTGCCTCCCCTCTGAACTTGCTACCCCAGCCCGCTTAACACCCTGTACATGCGGCATCAGGGCCGCAACTAGAGAGGAGCAGGTGGGACTGTGCCAGGGTCGTCTTAAGAATATTATGGGCCCCCCCCCCGGGCCAAGTGGTTTTTAGGAGGCCCTACATGGTAAATCCTTGAAAATTTCAATCGGATCTCATTTTTGGGAGGCCCCTCTTCTCTTGAGGCACCCGGGCCGTGCTCGGGTGGGCCCATGCGTTAAGACGGCACTGACTGATGCCCCGAACTCCGAGCCAGACAGGAGCGCAAATGTTAACCTTTCATCTCTCCTTCAATATTAAAAGGGGGCGCCAAAATGCGTGCGTGCCCCGGCTGACCACGCATGTCGTTGTGGCCCTGTACATCAGTATGTATGTTGCAAGGACAGGGCCGCAGCTGGATACTTTTTTAACTGGAGCTAGCAAGCTTTTGGCGTCCCCGTGTAAGGAAAGGTTAGAAGGAGTGGTTAAAGGGGCGATTCGGTGCCCCCCTAGTTCAGCACTCGATACAGTGGACCCGCTCTCCCTAGTTGCGGCTTTGTGTGTGTATGTAAATCAAAAACTGCTTGAAAAGAACGGTAGGTGTGAAAATTGTCTTAGTGCGCTCTTCGATATTACCCGCATACAACGTTTTGTCTAGATCAGCGGTTCTCAATCTTTTTTGACCCACAGAGCCCTTTCCAGTATATAATTTCTATGGTGGAGCCCCGTAGGCCTATTTTTTATTTATTCATCAAAGTTACTGATTAATTTTTATACAAAAATATCAATAATTATTTTTTTCAAATTTACTGGTTCTTTTTTTATTTTCCTCGAGGGCCGCGGAGCCCTTGGGAGTTCACACGGAGCACCGGTTGAGAACCGCTGGCCTAGATGGTTTTTTTTCATGGCAAAAACACAGATAGACAGCCACATTCATATACGATACAAATATACACTGCTAGCCACCGTAAATGCAACACCCTGAAGGAAGCATGCAAATAATATGAAATTTACAACATGCATTAGCGGAGGTGAGATATGCAAATGATTAGAATTTCAGCGCAGACGCACATCACGCGCGCCTGTGGCGCCACTTCAAAGCGCTATTTAAGGCTTGGAGATTTCGACGATTTGAAGTACGGCAATTGTGTTTTTCTTGTGGTTTTTTTCAAAAAAACGATCAATTATGCCTCGTAGAAAACAGCGATCATCTTTTGATCAAGTATCCGAGTTCGACAGAGGAAGGATAGTGGCCTACCGAGATAGTGGATTATCTTTCAGGGAAATCGGTAGTCGTGTTGGACGAAACCAAACAACTGTAATGCGGATATGTGATCGTTGGATGCAGGAGGGTACGACGGACCGACGTGTTCGATCGCATCCACCTCAGTGCACCACTTCACGTGATGACAGACGTATTGTGCGTATGGCAGTGACGGATCGCTCAGCCACATCACGAACCATAGCACAGCACATTCAGTCTGTACATCCAGTCTCTGCGCGTACCATTCGACGCCGTTTACAGCAGAGTGGTCTGTCCGCAAGACGTCCATTGCTTCGTCTACCCTTGACGCAGAACCACAGACGTCTCCGCCGCCAATGGTGCGATGAAAGAAGGACGTGGACGGCACAATGGAATGAAATTGTCTTTACTGACGAGTCACGCTTCTGTCAGCAACACCACGATGGTCGGATTCGAGTCTGGAGACACCGTGGAGAGAGGATGCTGAACAGCTGCGTTATGCACCGCCACACTGGTCCTGCACCGGGTATTATGGTATGGGGCGGTATTGGATATCACTCTCGCACTCCTCTAGTACGCATTGCCGGTACTTTAAAAAGCCAGCGCTACATCTCCGAGGTGTTGGAGCCAGTTGTCCTTCCTTACCTTCAGGGCTTGCCCACAGCCATATTTCAACAGGATAATGCGCGACCACACGTGGCACGCATTGTCCAAAGGTTCTTCGTCAATCGCCAGATTGAATTGCTTCCCTGGCCAGCTCGCTCTCCGGATCTTTCGCCGATAGAAAACATGTGGTCCATGGTTGCTCAGCGATTGACCCAGATTACATCCCCAGCTGCCACACCAGATCAACTTTGGCAACGCGTGGTAGCTGCTTGGTCTGCTGTACCCCAAGAACACATCCAAAGTCTCTTTGAATCAATGCCGAGGCGTGTGGCAGCGGTGATCTCCAACAATGGCGGCTACTCTGGCTACTGATTTTGGCAGGAACCACACTTCACAGAAGTCTATAAATTTAATCATTTGATGCTTGGTCAACATGTTATCTGCAAAATAAATATTGTTGCGATATCTCTTGTCTTTCTTGGTGTTGCAATTTCGGTGGCCAGCAGTGTAAATACCAAAAAGACAGAATAATGAAAGCAAAACACACACAATGCAGCTCTTAGGGACATATTTCATCCCCGGTTCATACTTAGGCTTTTAATAAATGTTTCAAAAGTTTGATATGGAGAATTTGCAAATATAAAAATATATTTCTTCAGATGTCTGATTATTTTTACTTCTAATTTTTTATGAATTTATTATAAATGGTTGGCCCCGTGGTAATTTGTACTCTTTTGGATGAGGTAACAAGTTCAGAGGGGCGGCAAATTTGAGTAATTCGTCGTCAAGAACTGTAAATTATAACGTGAATGGGGGCAGAGCAATTCGAATAGCCAGCACGTGGCGAAGCCATAAATCTGTGTCTGGAAACGGATTTAGTGTGAAGCATGTAAATAATTTCGTATAAGGACATTACGTTCCCTTCGTGTCATCGCATCATCTGGAAAAAATCATCTGATAACTGATCGGGAGGAATGATAAACGAAGAAGTTTTTATGAAGTTTTTCGTTACCACGGTTCTTCGTGTTCTTCAGAACGAATTTACTAATCCTCCGTTGATGTTTCTCGGATGATGATCCTCCTTAGTATTATTTACAGCGTTATATCATGTGTGATTGAATAAATTAAAAAAAAAATTACATTAAACGAAAATATCATATGTTCCAATGGTTGCCAATTTTTGTGAGCTAATGGCCCTTTGTACCGTATTTCCTTCTCGTGCTGCCCCCCCCCATCTTTCTCCAGGACCTTTACCCCGGGTGGGGGAGGGCACTTTTTCACTTGTTGGTCGAAAATTGAACTGCAGCTTAATCCCATTATAGCAAACTTTCAAGAGACCGGATCACTTCGTTACAACGAAATTTCCTTGTAAAGGAATTCCAGGTTGTTGCCGTTGTGCCTATGTAAACTGTTGTGGGAGGTTAGAAAAGTTTTCGTTAGAACGCGATTTTCACTGTAACGGTATTCGTTAAAACGGGGTTAGACTGTATTTGTTTTACTTCATAAATCTCCCCATGGTCTCATTGAGATATCCTGAAAATTTGGATGTACTCTGTTAAGCAGTTTTTGAGGAAAAACTACTCGAAGTACGAGAACTTGAACTGTAATTACCCATTATGTAATTATTTACACTCTAAACCGGAGGTCCTCAACCTTTTTCTAGTTGTGAGCACTGGCTGTACCCATCATCGAAAGGAGAGCACCCTTACAAGTTTGACCATACGTATGCATGAAAAATTAGGATGATTTTAATCCTCGAATGCAATTTGAACGAGGTAATTTGATTGAAACGTCGATCGAATTCTAGCAAGCAATTATTGGACAGGAGCTTCGAGAACTCCAGTTGCTTCAGGTAGCACCGTGGTGCTCGCGAGCAACAGGTTGAAGATGCCTGCTCTAAACCATTATACTACATCTGGTCATGTAGGCCCTATGTGAACAAGAAGCCCAGGGTCACGCGAATATGGGTGGCTTTAAGATGGCCTTGGTTCCACGAACAGCTTTGCTGAGTTCGCAAAGTAGTCCCTTCTCCCCCCCCCCCCTTTTGGTAGCAGTAAGCCAATCTGAAGCCGCAGCTACGCTTATTATTGGAACGCGTGAGGGCGCTCGCACAGTGTTGCAGTACATTACTAATCATATTTTATCCATCTCATTTCTTATTTACCAGTTCCATTAGTCAGCTGTGTCAACGAAATTTTTTTGTGCCACCATGTCTTCAGCAGATTCTGAGTCGTCGATAGTTATTCCGAAAAAATCATAAGCGCGGTTGGAAAAAAAACCGGCTTTATATGACAAAAATATGTTTATATAGTTTTTTAATATATGCTATTTAAATAAATTATGATGATTCCAGTTATCATATATAGTGCCCGAGTGGCATGGTGGTAAGATGCTCGTCTACCATCGTGAAGGTTGTTGTCAGGGTCCCGGGTTCGAACCCAAGGGCGGAGGATATTGATAAGATATTTTCCCTGACGAACTCGAGGCGACCACCGATAGACAGCGCCCTCACTTCCAACCCATCTCGCTAATGGCAGTTAATTGCACTATAGCGATATGGCCAGAGTTGGTGTTTGGTGAAGTAGTAGTCATGATATATAAAAAAATTTGTGCGATTTGGTCACGAATCGTAAAAGCATCAAAAATGGGTCAACTTGTAAGTTGTCTTTCTTCAACTCTGAATTAATTTCAAACGGCAAATATTGTTACAGAAAATTAAATTTCATTACATGAATTTTTTTATTAGTATATACCCCTCCTTTTTGTGAACACGGACAGGACAAAAATTAAATCCATGTAAAATGGGTGACCGTTAAAAAGAGGTTTAAAATTCATACTTTTATATATTATACAACTGTAAATTATTATTTGTCCGTAAAAGAGGGAGTATCCGTTAAGAGGGGGTTTTAGTGCAATGCAGCTTATGAGCACGAATTTGCATGCTAACTGGAGCCAACTTCAGCTTGGCGAAAATAATTTAGCCAATCCCGAGATGTCACGTGACATTAAAAAATAAAAAACCCCGGTTGCTGATAAGATCAACCGCACCAGCCGAACCGTAGTGTGCCGGCAGCCTTAAGCTGATTTTTTTTTACCATTTGCATCCCGAGGGAGTTTGCACTACTTTTTCCCTTAAGGTTGAACTCCTTAATACACGAATATATATATCAAGGCGTCTTAGCCTTGAGATGGTGGTGGCTATAGCCGCTTTTAACCCCCCCCCCTCCTGTAAATGCACCTCTCTCTGCCTCTTCTCATAATCTTATCCTCTAAATTTAAAGAGTGTGCACGGCGTTCGTACGCTGTTTATAAAAATTGGAGAGGTGATGGCATTTATGATCATATCAAGGCGTACAATAATTTACGATGGAACCTATGGTCGCAATAGTTTGTCGCAAGAACGTGGAAAATTTGCTTTACGCTTAAGTGATTGAAATCATTGTGTGTGTGTGTTCCATTATAAATGTTTCTTCTTGATAGGTACGTACTCCTGAAATTTTTTGTAAACAGTTTACGAACCACACAGTATATCCGTTGTATCGATGATCCGCCCCCGGGTTATCGAAGTTGCTATCGTATCTGAAAAAAAAATTAAAAAAAAATTCGTTGTCCTAATTGAAACTTCAGAAAGAAACATCAAAAGTTTTTGAAAAACTTTTTCTTGTCAAAGGTATAATTAACAGAATTAATTAAATATAAAATGACTTTCAGACGTCCCAAAAGTTTTGATTTGATTATATTGGTCTCAGGATCAGTAAAAATACTAATGTTGAATATTTAATAAAATTGAATGTTGAAGCAAATTAATCCTCTACTTTGAAACCGAATAAAAAAAACATAAGAACAACCATTAGGAAAAAAACTGCTCTCATTTTGCTATTTACATACCTTAAATTAGAAAAATTATTTTGTGCAAAACAGAGAGAGAGAGAAACTGTAATGATAAATTACATAAAATTTCTAGTTATTTTTTTTCGAACTTGATTTAAGTTTTATTAATCATGTTTCGCAAACGGAAGAGAAAACTAATTTCCCTAATTAATTTTTTTTTTCTTTTCATTCGTGTTTACGGATAATTTTTCTTCTTAGTTGAAGTAATGCGTTTACGTGTATGCAGTTTCTAAAAACGAAAATGACCGATTCAAAAGCAAGTTAAACAACGTTCTTTGTTGAAAAGTTACTTTAATGACGTGTTTGTAAGGAGAAACAGTTGTGATTTTCAATTGAAAATATGGGTGGATATTGATTAAATTTTTAACTGATTAATCGAATTTTTAATCGGTTTTTTATTTAAATGCTTTCCACCTATAATAAACGTAGTATTTATAACTATACAGGGTATCCTATAAGTTCTAATTTGTCCTATATCTCATCAACCGCGTTCGTGGTAGAGGTATAGTTTCAATTCAAAAAATGCTCAAATATGTTCAGAAATCACTCTGTACCAGTTTTGAGAGTGAAAATACAGTGTGTCACAAAATAAAAATTGGAATTTTTATACATTCTCCTGTCCTAAAAAACCCAATTAGAAAGTTGTTGCCCCGTATTTTTTGATTTGACCCCCAACAAAAGAAAATCCCATGTTTTTAACTGCAATATTCGCTGAGATATTTGAGAATTCAAAAATCTTAGAATTTGGGAAGAAAAGCATAAAATAACGGACAATGCTCCTTTCCCTCATTCATACTGTTCTCGCCCTTTTCTATGATTTTGAATTCATATATCTCAACGAATACTGCAATTAAAACATACGATTTTTTTTTTGTTATGCTCAGAAGACATGGAAACAACTTTCTAATTGGATGTTAGAGGTCAGAGCACCGTATAAAAATTTAGATATTATATTTTGTGACACTGAATTTTCACTCTCAAATAACTATCACTGTCAACACACTGTATTTTAATTTTATGACCACATTTTGAGCATTTTTCTTTGAGCATTGGAACAACCATACTTCTACGATGAATGGTTGATGAGATAAAGGACACCCTGTATATGAAGTTAATTTTGATACTAAAAAAATCTCTTAAATTCACTTGACGCATCTATTTGCCAAACTTGAATAAATACAGGGGTAAATCAAGAAATGATGGGCAGATACTAGCCGCCCCACAACGTTCTCTAGAAAAAGTGTGCTGGTGGCATAAGCAGGGGTGAAGGGATGTCCCCACCGTCCACCTGAAGAATCTATGTCTTGTACTTGCTCATGCTTTTTTCCTCTATTTCTTTACTCAATTCCTGTCGTTTCACTTAAAAAATTGACTATTTTTAGGAGGATCACATTGATGCAAAAACTACTTTCAATGTTCGCACTTGAAAACTGTGTACGGAAATATCTTACAGGGTACAAATATCTTAAAGCTCGTAAATGGTACTGGTGGGAGGGGGATTGATGCTCTTTGAATATATAAATACTGCTGTTTACGAAGGAGATAATAAATTCTGATTTTTTTTCTGTTGAACTTAATTTTAAACTGAAACGATCACAAATTTTTGTGAATCGACTGGTATCTCTCTCTATTCTCAACAATTTGATCGAAACATTCAAAATAGCAGTTCTAAAACTTTTGCCATCCGTGGCTGCCCTGCCTTAGTCGTCGTAAATCCGCGGTTAGTTTAGAAAAGAAGCACGTCATAGCATTGAGAACAGGCACACTTCAATATCGATGAATCGACACGATACTCCTGACAAAGGTTGGCGACTCCCCAGCAGCGCATTTAAGAAACATTGATGTAAAGGGTACGAATTTTTCCAAGATAGTTATTAGTATTGGAATTAAAAGGTAAGTGATAATGTTAATAATAATGCGAAGAACAATTGACTACGAGCTATACTGGATATGCTTCACGCGTCTCATCATTTTATTTTTAAAGATTTCAATTTTTTTTTTGCTGAAAATAAAAAGATATATATGGGGAACCCGGGGTAGAACGGGGTACCAAGTTGAAAATATGCTTTAAAAATACAAATGGGTTAGTTAAGAGAGCTGCAAATCTTTCTATGAACATATTACAATTTCATAATCACAAAAATACAATGATATTGTAAGAAGTTTGCTCTATATTTATTTAGTTTTAAGTGACTAGAAAGGTTTAACTACAGTTTTCATTGATTATGTCCGTTTCTAAGTCTATTCACAAAATGCACACACTAGGACAGCTTCATCATCTTCGCTGTCTATTTCCACACAGGAACTGTGTGCCTTTTTTTTGAACATGGAACAAGTGACCCAACCTTCAACTGACTTTTGAATAAAATTCACCGCAATATAAACATTTACAGTCAGAACAATCCTCATAATCACTTTCGTTAGTTTTTTGGGTTTTTTTGCATTATTTTTTCCTATCTTCAAGTAATTTTCTTTCATTTGTCAATTCTTAATTTTATTGTCTTTCTTAAATAGTTTTATCCTTGTTCTTTCTTTTGTGTGTGTGTGTGTGTTGTTTGGCAAAGTTTTTTCCCTCTTTTTCCTTAATAGCGGATTCTAAAACCTGCATGGGGAATCTGTCAAGACAGCGATCTTCCGATTCGTCCTTTCTGCGCTGTCTTTAACTTTTGGAATTGACATTAGAACTTCCGGTGAAATATGAAATGAAAAGACCCTGTTGTCAGTTGCCATCCAAGAGCACCCAGGAGTGGCACAACTAGCCTTATTAAATCGGACCTTCTTAGCTGACGTGTCATCATTAGAGTTGGCTGAAACCTCGCCAGCTTTATCATCCAACCTGATAGGAATGTCCTTTCTAACTGGTGTGCGAGGCGAAAGACAATTCCAATCATTCAGTTCCAGCTATGATCACCTCTTCACTTGAAGGCCTACCAAGTCCGATGTCAGTTGTGTCTACTAGGAGAAAATCGGCGTTGGTGAATATGGATAAGTCAGTTGTCCATAGTCCTGGAGCTTGGAAACGATTAATAGCAGTTTTCATTGTTGCGCTTTGGATAAAAGCCGATCCAAAGAACGTTGGAATTTGAAAGAAAGTTATGACTTACCCTGTGTTTCTTCGTAGCCATTTTTGAAGCTCATCGCTGTAATGAAGACTTAGAGGCTTCATAAAAGAAACAACAAGTGGCTGAAGTCTGTGAGAGCAATGTGGTGGTAGACATAGCAACGAAAGGCCACTCTTCCTCGAGTGGTCTATAACCTCAAGGTTCTTGGTATGTGTTGAGTGGCCATCTAATATAAGAAGAACCGGGAAAGTCTTTTGATGCCTTAGAAAATTCCACAAATTTTCGAAACCATACAAGAAATAACTCAGCAGTAACCCATCCAGTGCTGTGCGCCTCAGCCCAACCTCCTGGTGGCAATCCTAACTCAAATTCTTTCTGCTTCTTCTTTCGAGGTAAAATGAGCATCGGGGGTATGTAAATTCCACTTGCCGCCATACAGACCGGCTACAGTTTGGCGGAGTGGGTACTTCCCCATTCCGCCTCAGGAACACGATTCAGGTTAGTGTGGTAAGGTCACTAGAGAAAGATACGTAAACAAACGTTTAACTACACGAAACTAAAGACAATTAAAAGTACTTTAAGCATGTACTAACTACAGTTATAATGTAAGAAAGTATATATATACTGATAGGTAGAAATAATTTGTGATAATTTCCCTGCTCAATTCAATCGTAACCGATGCGACGTTGTTTGGCGCACAAGAGGGTGTCGGTTGGCGCACAAGAAGGTGTTTGGCGACATAGAATGAGACCTTCAGGAAAAAGCGGTAACACAGAGACAGAGTGACAAGAAACAGCAACAAGTGCGGACCCCTCTGCCTGGCGGCGGTAAGTTAATTACTGACTCCTCTCTCTCCCTACTTGCCACCTCGCGTAATTAAATGATTATGTAAATTTTAAGCAGTGTGGTGGATGTTGGATTAAAACGATGGTAAATGAAACTGGAGTTATATGTAATTATTTTTAATCGTAATGTCTCATATTGTTTGATACAACCGGCCTTCGTATCACTGGTACCGTGACCAATCCTCGTCTAATCCGCATCCATCCACTTCATATTGTGCAATGTCTCTCAATCCATGATTTTGTTTTAACGAAATAATTGCAATATTCACGATTCCATCAGTATTTTTTTTTTTTTTGTTGTTCGGTAAAATATAATTTTAATGTGACCACGTTTTTTTTTCTTGTGAAACCACGTGACGTGAAAATTCGTAATGAAGTCTTGAACTAATTGGAATTAATTAATTGAAATAATTGGTGCCTTGTGTAAAATATTTCATGTTGTAAATTTTCGTTTTGTATTTAAAAGTATTTATAATTGCATCTTAAAAAAAAAAAAAAAAGCCGTAATGAATAGACGTATTCAACGCCGAGCACCCGTGGTCCCCACAGCAAATTTCAATGCTTCTTTTGTGGATTTAATTCCACCGTTCTCTGGAGAATGTTCAGGCAGCGTGAGAAATTTTTTGAATAAAATAAACGAGGTTGCGCGACTCAGCGGGTGGTCCGAAGATGACAAAATTTCCCATCGCTAAATTGAAATTGACGGCAACCGCCGTAGCATATTTTTTTCCCGTCCTACAAAATGACAATTTCCAGTTTTTCGGAGTTTTCCCAGAAGTTGGTCTCGAGATTTGAGAAACAAGTGCCCCTGGCTACCCAGTTGCATACCCTGGCAACATGTGTGCAGCAGGAACAGGAATCTATTGAAGATTTTGCCACTCGAGTGCGACACCTTGGCAACAGCCTTTTTCCAAAATACAGCCGCCATTTCTCCTGCGGTCACAGCAGCCAACGACAGGTTACTGCAGGCTCGTTTTGTTGCTGGGCTTAGACCCGACATACAACGCCATGTGCTTAGCAGAGCCCCTCCAAATTTTGACCAAGCTGTAACTGACGCACTCACCGAGGAGGCAAACAACAAACTTTACATGAGCTCACTGCAGAGTAGGGAAGAGTCACAAGGAGACATCGTGTCTCAATTGAGCGACCAAATACGAGAGCTCACCATGCAAGTACACAATCTGAGCTCACAACATATACACAGAGAAACAGCCGAACACAGAACACACACATCACATGTTTTTTTTGTGGTCGTGTCGGACATGTACAAGCAGATTTTTGGAGAAAACGAGAGAGTACACAGGGCAATCGATCACACTCACGAGGTCGGAGAGTGCATTTTGCACACAACACTCAAAGAAACCATAGGGGAAACAGGCAAAATTTAAACGGGCAAGAGAGGCGCCAAAATTAAATAGTCGTGTTGGGCCAACTGTGCGATCTCCCCAAAATTCAAATTTTGGTCCTACATTTTTTTTGCCAGCTGTAGAAGTCAACTCAAATGACCATGATTTTCTTGCATTGATAGATGCAAGAGCATCGGTTTCACTCATTTCTCCAGATCTTTTTGGTAAAATAAATTCACACGGTAAATTGAAACCGTTGAAGGCAAGTATTCAAATTAGGGCAATAAATGCAGGCGAAGTAGCCATCAGTGAATCGTACAAAATTCCTATTGCTTTAGGCAATTTACGAACTGAACATAATTTTTATGTCACACAATTTGAATTACTGACGGGTATCAGACTATTTTGGGATATGACTTTCTGAAAAGTAGGCGATCTATCATTGACATGAAGAATAATTATTTGAAATTTAATGACATCACTATACCAATTTTAAATCATGATGGGAGGAAATCCCATCTCAACAAATTTGAACGGGGAAGACATATCTATGAGGTTGAAAAATAAAACCTTCTTGCCCCCCTAACCAAATCACCATTGTTAACGTTCATGTACCTGTTTTGCCACATTCTAGTGTAGAAGCAAGAGTTGTTATCAGTCCCAAACTGCAACACAAAGGTGTAGAGATAACATCTCCTATTGTTAATGTAAACAGTGACAATCTGCTTTTAATCAGATACCACTACACCCAGATGATAGACACAAAACAGCGTTCTCTTCATCTGACGGTGACAAATATGAATTTAATAGGTTGTGTTTTGGATTGAAAAATTCACCTTAGGCTTTTCAGTCTATTGCGCAGGAAGTTCTTGGTGATTTGTTACACAACGGTGCTCTTGTATACATAGGTGATATAATTTTTTTCACTAAGACTATTGAAAGAACACTTGGTGTTATTAGAAAAGGTACTCCAGAGATTTGAAGATGTTCGTCTGAAATTCAATCCCGAAAAATGTTAGTTTCTCACTAAATCTTGTAAATTTCTTGGGTACATAGTTAATCCTCAGGGTATGATGATAGATAAGACTGTGTCCATTAATGAATTTCCTGTCCCCACTGATCAGAAACAACTAAAATCTTTCTTAGGCTGTAGTGGGTTCTATCGTCGGTACATCAAGAGTTTTTCTTCTCGTGCCCACCCTTTAACTGCACTTTTGAAGAAGAATTTTTTGCCATCTATTGTGCACTGAATTTTTTTAGACCATTTTTAATTGGAAGAAATTTCAAAGTCTACAGTGACCATAAACCTCTACAGGGCTTTCTATCCAATAAAACCCCAACTTCTAAAATATTGCGTTGGAAATTGGCACTAGAAGAATTTAATTATGAGATATGTTATGTAAAGGGAACATTAAACGCAGTAGCTGACCATTTGTCTCGCACAGTCAACAGTTTCACTATAGTTTTTCCTGAACCTGATGAACTTTCATCAATGCAACAAAACGATGATAAATTAAAAATAATAATTTACAACGTAAAAGAATCTAACACAGACCCTAAATATAGAAACTACCTGATTGACGAGAGAGGTATATTGGTACATTTGTCAAAACGACATTCACAATCCCCTCGTCAAGATGTGCGAAAACAAGTTTGTGTCCCTCATTGCCTCAAAGCTAAAGTGTTGGAGTCTGTACATTCAGAAGCAGGAGGTCATTTGAGATTCACCAAGACATACTATCGTCTAGCAGAATTTTTGTTTTGGAATAACATGTACACAGACACTAAGAATTTTGTAAACTCGTGCACAACCTGTCTTTCTCGTCGCAGTGCTTCCAGGGTCACTTCTGCTCGAAATGAGCCAGTAGATCAAAGTGAGAGTCCAGGTGAAAGGTGTCATATGGATGCGTTTGGTCCCTTAAAAACTACTAAATCAGGTCAGTTATGTTCTATCCATGATAGATGCTTTTTCGAAATACATACATCTTGTTCCACAGTCAGACTTTATGTCGACAACTATAGCTGAAACTTTTTTCAACAATTACATTGTACATAGAGGCTGTCCACACACATTAATTACAGACAATGGTAGCTATTTCAATAGTGCAGAATTCACTGAATTTTGTAAAGTACATGGTATACAGAAAAGACGCATTTCCACATATTCTGCACACGTCAATGGACGAGTAGAAAAGCCAAACCAATCCATTGCTAATATTATGCCTTTCATGTGTAGTAATGATGATTGGGACACTTGTCTGCCCCAGACAATGTTAGCATTGAATTCAGCAATACATGAGGCAACACACACATCACCATTCTTTTTGGAACATGGTCGAGATATCAGATTACACCACACTTTGAACACACAAACACACGAGTCCAAATTTGAGTACATACAACACTTGGTACAAACATTAAATGAAGTATTTCAAAAAATTTTGCAAAATTTAAAGGAACAAGAAGTTAAACATATGGCTCACAGTATAATTGGAAAAAGTGATGAAAAATTTGATTATCCAATTGGATCATTATGTTTTATAAAAACTCCAAACTTAAAACCAGAGTTGTCACGTAAGCTCAAGCCTAAATTCGAAGGTCCCTTTAGAGTGTAGGAGAGATTTTCAAAAGTCAATTATATAGTTCGTCATGTACATAACACTAGAAAAACATTTAACACACATGTAAACAGAATGATCCCATACACTCAACGATTTTCACACTTGCACTTGGTAAACACAGAGGGGAATGCAATTGGTGAGCCAGAAGGTGAACTTGAGGCGAATGACAACCCAGAACCTCAAGCCAGGTACGACCTAAGGCCAAGAATTTAACTCTTAAAATGATAAAATGATGCCATTTAAATTTTTCAAGATGCAAAAATTTTTCTGATTGATTATATGAGTTTTTTGAGATATACTTTCATGAGGTATGCTATCCATGCCTACAACATAAATTTTCTCAGTGCAGGCATTGTAAAATAACTTGTGTTGAGGTGATACAATTGTCATTGATTAGTGTGTCTATGCATAACTTGAACTATAACACCTCCACACTGATCCCGCGGTTGAGTTAGTTTGACATCAGATTAATTTAAAGTCTAACAGTAATTTTAAGGTTGCAGATCTCAAGGATAGTTGTTGATAATAATTGTATGAAATAACAAGTTTTTAATTTTGGTTGTTCTCGAATGTTTTGATAACAGTGTATATAAACGAAATCACACCACCATTTGAATGAATTTTGAATTTCGAACAAGCTCCTGTTGTAAATACAAAGTCAGTATAGAAGGAAATTGTTGAATACAATTTGTTTTTGTTTGTTGAATTTAAATTATTTGAGCCAGACATTGTTTCAATTGCAGTGTGCCAAATTGTATATGGGAATCGATTGAATTTTTTTTAGGAATTTGAATTTGTTCTAGGGTTGAGATTGCTGTTGATGTTGAGAAAGAGCAAAAATCAAAATTTTTTTTAGAGTTGGTGAATGTGTCTGAGTTTTTTTCCCTTACTGCAGAGCGAAGCAATTGTTATTATTGAAATTTTTTCTTGAATTCTCAATTTACAGGAATTTTGAGTTGATAATGGCATTTGTGTTGTTGATGTTTGAATTTTGTGAATGTGTATTATTTGTTCTGGCGTCACTCTTTCTACTCGATTGTTTTGGTATAGTCACATGCATTGTCTCTCCAAATTGAATATAGATCAAAATTTTGGCAAAGCTGTACAGCAAGCAATAGTGTACAGGTGGTAAGTGTGGAGAGGGAAGGAGTGGCCGCCAGGAGAGGTGTGTTGTTTTGTAACATATCAATATAACCAAGAATATTTTTTCCTTTTTGAAAACATACACATCCATACTGGAGCAACGATGAGCTGCATCATGACCATGCCACACCAGGGTCCATTCATGGTTTGTCAGGGCCGAGTCACCCTCGCAGCACCATCATCGAGGTATTGTTGTCAAGTGACCATCGCAGCACCCTTGCGGGCTTCATCGAGGCATCGTCGACCAGGCCAAGTGTCACCAGACACACACCAGCATGCAAAGCGGTGGACAGAATGGGACATTACGAACACTTGGGGACATTATGAAACATAATGAACTGATAAATTTAGTGAAAATTTCTCGGTGGCAAGTTTTACAAAGGGGGGAGGTATGATAGGTACAAATAATTTGTGATAATTTCCCTGGTCAATTCAACCGTAGCCGCAAGTGATAATGTGGGAACACTACGCTGTTTGGCGCACAAGAGGGTGTTTGGCGACATAGAATGAGACCTTCAGGAACAAGCGGTAACACAGAGACAGAGTGACAAGAAACAGCAACAAGTGCGGACCCCTCTGCCTGGCGGCGGTAAGTTAATTACTGACTCCTCTCTTTCCCTACTTGCCACCTCGCGTAATTAAATGATTATGTAAATTTTAAGCAGTGTGGTGGATGTTGGATTAAAACGATGGTAAATGAAACTGGAGTTATATGTAATTATTTTTAATCGTAATGTCTAATATTGTTTGATGCAACCGGCCTTCGTATACCTTACCTTGGTTACAAAAGCACCAGAAGTTACAATACAGGAGCAATAAATCACACAATGGAAACCTCACTCACCAATGCTCAAGAAAACCAAACTAACATGGCTGCCGTAGTTGCGCAGTAACATGTTGGTCTAAATCTACTTATTGCCGCTCACTGGTAGCACCCCCTTGCCACCGAAAAACGTCGAACTTCTGCATTCTGCCCCGGGTTCCCCTATATGTATATATAATGAGCACTTTCACCTAAACAGCGAGGCAGCCACTGTTAAAAAAAATAATTATGCCCCATAAACACGGCCAATATAAAATAATCTTTTTATTTTCAGCAAAAAAAAAAAAAAGGAAATATTTAAAAATAAAATGATGAGACGCGTGAAGCATATCCATTATAGCTCGTAGTCAATTGTTCTTCGCATTATTATTAACATTATCACTTACCTTTTAATTCCAATACTAATATCATAATCAAGTTTTCCTAAAAAACTAACCTTATGAACCTTTTTCAATCGTGATATTGTTATATTTTAACATGTGCATTGATAAAATGTGATATAAGTGTTCAATCCAGTGATTATGCATAATCATCGACGTTAGTAAGTGCGACAAATTTCATAAAATTTGATTTTGCAGAAGAATCCTACAAGGTGACACCTTATCAGGATATTTCGATTAAATGGCGAGCTTCAATCGCTCAGTGATTGACAAAGTGAAAATTTAATTGTCGCCGAAATCTACTAAAATGTCTTCCACAAAATGCTGATTTCAGTGCTTGTGAGGTGTGAGGGAGAGAAAACTCCCGACCGGGGGGTGAAAGAGAGAGATGATTATGCAAGGAACTGAACGGTGATAGAAAGAAAAAAGAGACGACAGAAAACAGGTCGGACGTAGAGAAGGAGAGAGGCTACTGGAAGTGGCGAAAGAAAAGGAAAGACGATGGTTAATGAAATTGTGGCTAAAATGTGTTAGTAGATTTGTATACACAATTTTGTTTTGTTATGTGGTCATAGTTATTAAAATCTCAAAGAAAAGTACAGCGTGCTGGTATGATAAAATCGAGTATTTTATCGAGCCGGGTTTTCCTAGGAAAAGGTTTTCTACGGTGCGTGCAGCGTGAAATCGCTGATTGGTTAAAAAACGTGAATTTCAGGTTTTTAACCAATCAGCGTTTTCACGCTGCACACGGTGCAGGTAACCTGCTCCTAGGAAAACCCGGCTTTATTGAAGAAAGGGTTTCGCTGACGAGTAACAGCGAAACTATTGCAAACTGTGGCCGAATTCCTCCTGAACTTTAGTTACACTGATATACTTTGTTGTAGGCTTTTTCGAAAGCTGGTATTATGGTAATTTTTTTAGTGAATTTGACCGGTCTCGGCTAGAAGGTTATTTGCGTTCTTGGCAATTACATTTTTGGCGAAAATTCGATTTTCACTTCGCCAATCTTTCAGCGCTTGTAGCTCGCTATTAAATCCAGATATCGTAATGAAAATTATGTCACCTCTCTCATAGAATTTTTTGTTTTTTCCAAATATGTGCTTAGTTTGCGTGTAAACTTAAAATTTTTTTATTATCCACCATAACTCGAACTGTTAGAGATAGGACAGGATTGCTATACAGTAGCCACCGCTTATAAGAATCACGTTTAGTTCAGCCATTTTCATTCTTATAAGCGGTTAATTCGGAATTTATATCCGGAATTTTTTTGATTGTTGCTCTTCCAGTTACCACTGGAATGCACAATGGGTGGGGCGGGAGGCTACATGCGAAATTATGATGTTTTAAAGTAAAGACCGAAAAACCTTATTAATTTCTTATTGAATATTTTAATTTCTAAAATTTTAAATTCGTTTAAACATCTGTAGCACATCGTTGTCCTTAGACATCGTTCGTTGTCAATGTAGACTAACTAAAATATATTACACAGTAACTGTGCTATGTATTGTCATGACCCCATGGGCATGACTATTGTCCGAGCGCATAACTCTAGATCAAAGGTTCCCAAACTTTTTGCTCCATTATCCCATTTCTTCCGAATATTTTTCAATTGTCTCCCCCAACTTAAGCCAACCCATATGATCCTATGCTGTACCCGTAGCTTCTTCTACTCTCTGGACCTTTCTATCACCCCAGGGGGCGATATTGCCCACTTTGGGAAACAATGCTCTGATAGATTCACTTACAAGTAAATTCTTTGACAAAAAATACCTCACACGCTGTTCTTTTTAACCATAAACCTCTTGTAGATAATGCCCCCAACGAATCGGTACATGCGGGAATGTGCGTGTACGTGTAGTGAAACCTGACGTGAAGTTTTTTGTTTCTCTGTAATGCTTGTTATGTGTAGTGCTGCCATCTGCCACCAGTTTTTCAAACTATGAGTGAAGGGCTATGATTGAATGATTTATTTGTAGGACTGTTGCTCTCTGTGGCGAGACTTTTTTAACGGGGAGATCAGCTCGCATTTGCGCCTTGAAGTTGGGAACCACAGAAAACCAACTTCAGCCGACCACCACTGCGGGGTTCGAACCCCGATCCTCGCATCGCGAGTCCGTCACTATAACCACTCGACCACCACAGCGGCAATGTGACAGTTGTGTCTTTATTTTCACAAGAAATAGCCACGCTAAAGTTATCTGGTCTTCCATTCCTGAACACTATGTTTTTGTTTTTTGAATACTCGCTGTAAACAAAACTCGATAAGAATCATCCATAATAACCATGAGCAGCACATCAACCGTAACAAAAGACTAAAGCTGTCGTGAAAACAAGTGGCATCGACGTATACCGTTCGGGGAAGGGGGGTAAGGTCGAGCGACGGAAATTTCGGCAAGAAAAGTGAGTAGAAAAATTCTAAACTTTAACGTATCATTATTATTATTTGGTGCTATTCCTGCATTTACACGTGAAAACAGTTAATCTGCTTCTTCTCAATTTTATTTAACGTTAATTTTTTCCATTTAAATTTAAGAAAAAATTAAAAATCCCCAAGTTTTTGAGAGCCATGGTTAATATACAGTATTTTAAAATTATACGTTGCTTTCATAATATTGTTTGGATTTTTTTTTTTTTTGTAAATAAATTTCAGCTGAGGGAAGGGAAATATTGCAGAAAAATATGACTGTGTTTTGAAATTCTTAGTGTTACTTACGGCACATGAATGAAGAGTAAGTGACACGCTAATAGAAGATAATTATTTTTTCTAAATTTTAAAACACTTTCTAATCAAAAAACAAAACAAATGATTTCAAAAACCTCACTTTAATTTCTGAAAGTATCGGCAATGGTTTTCTTTTAATTCTATGATTATTACTAATTTAACTGTGCAATTACGTTACACGTAAAAAATATTTTTCTCAGTGAGATTGGCGAGAATCGGCCATACCTTACCGAGGCCGTGCATCGATACATTGGTTAAGAGGCTTTCGTTCCCATAGCAACGAGTGATGCGGTTCCCTCGTAGCTTCCCTTTCACTGCAAAGTTAACCTGAAACGGACTATAGAAGATCGGGGATCTCTCTCTCTGACAATTTATTGCAGTGTCGAACTAAAATGTTTGTAATATTTTTCAAAAATTCATCATCGGTTTTTCCGAGACACCCTGTATATATAAAAAATATGTTGAACCAATGGGGATAAATTCCCGTGTACTGATCAAATAAATATAGGTGTGGGGCTGCGATTAATAGCAGTAAAATAACAACCCACGTTCCCCTTCGTATGCCTTAGCAAGAACTTTTGGATAAAAAACTGCCATGATTAAACAAAAATACATTTAAAAAATTCTGTTTTGATGTTTGTGTGTCTGAGACATTGGTACACACCTTTTTGACACAACAGGTTATTTTAACATCTTAAATTTATTCCGCTTAAGTATAGAAATATTTACACCATAACAAACTAGGAGGTAAACTCTGCTGCTGAAGATTTAAGTCCAGCTTAATTGTAGTTCGCAGTCCTAGAAGTACCGTTGGAAGGATGTTCATCCAATTTTCTGAATCTAGGCACTTCATTGCTACTTTCAATGGCCTATGGAACGACTCAATCATGTTATTTGCTTGAGGATGGTACGGCGTGGTTTTAAGATTTTGGCAGCCCAAAAGGTGAGCCAAACTTTTGAAAAGTGTTGACTCGAATTGCCGACCACGATCCGTAGTAATTCGAGCTGGACAACCAAAACGAGCTATCCAGTTCGCAAACAGTTCTCTGGCCACTGTTTCTGCTTGGATGTCTTTTATGGGGATGACCTCAGGCCATCTTGTGAATCGATCGATGATCGTCAGTAGGTATGGGAAACCATTTGAAGGTGGCAAAGGCCCTACTATGTCTACGTGAATGTGTTGGAAACGTTCATCTAGCAGTTCAAAACCTGCCAATGGACTGGATACATGCCGATGAACTTTAGATTTTTGGCACTGGACACAGGTTTGTGCCCATAAGCGACAGTCGCGGTGAAGGCCAGCCAAACAAATCGTTGCTTAATTAACTGAACTGTTTGTTTGATGCCTGGATGTGCGAGACCGTGGACCGCATCAAACACTGCCCGACGATGTGGATGAGGAACGAAAGGTCGAATCATCCCTGTAGAAGTGTCACAGAAGAGAGTAGCTGTGGTGTTAGGCAGAGGCAGTTTCTTCAGCTGTAAGAATGTGGATGATGATAGTGTTTGAGTTAAATCATCGTCCTCTAGTTGATCTACTCCTCTAGTTGATGATCAGAGGATGATTACCATCTGGTTGTAATTGATGGTGGATGAACACTGGATTGCTGGTATGTTTGCACTGCCATTGATGTGTCTGATATCTGTGCTGTCCAATGTACCATAGTATAGCTGCCTTTGTTGTCGAGATGTTCTTAGAGAAAGCGAATACCAATGGTTTATGATCTGTGTATATGGTGAATGGACGTGTCTCTAGCATATGCCGAAAATGCTTGATGGATTCATGTATTGCCAATAGTTCTCGATCGTAGGCTGAATAATTACGCTACGCTGGAGAAAGTTTCTTTGAGAAGAAGGCTAATGGGCGCAAACCCTTAGAAGTAGTTTGATGCCGAGCTGCCCGGATGACGAAGTCGGACGCATCGACCATGAGTGCTAGTGTTGCATCAGGATTCGGACGTGTAAGTAGACACACATCGGCGAGAGTTTGCTTGCATTGTTGGAAAGCTGCAGCTAGTGATGTGGACCAAGTTATTGGCACTTTATCTTTCTTATTTCCGGCTCCCTTCAACAGTTCGTGTAGCAGTGCTTGAATATGGGCTGCTTTAGGCACGAAACGTCGATAAAAATTGACGATTCCCAGGAACTGGCGCAACTCTTTGATCGTGCGCGGTTGCTTGTAGTTGAGGATTTCAGACACTTTTTCATCTAGTGGCTTGATACCCTCAGATGATACTTTGTATTCCAGGAACGGAATTTCTGACTGGCATAATTTGCATTTGGCCACATTGACAGCAAGTCCATATTTTTGAAGCCTGTCGAACACAAGACGTAGGTGTTCTTTGTGCTCCTCTATGTTTGCACTGACGATCAACAAGTCGTCGATGTAGGCGAAGCAGAAATCCAGCCCTCTGAGCACTTCATGTATAAAGCGCTGAAAAGACTGTGCTGCTCCACACAGACCAAAGGGAAGGTTTGGGAATTCAAAAAGACCGAAAGGTGTTATTATGGCAGTTTTCTTTACATCATCTGGATTAACTGGTATATGATGATAGGCTCTAATTACCATATATCCAGTTTTGAAAAAATGTTTTTACCATAGAGATTTTGGGAAAAATCTTCAATATGAGGAATTAGGTACCTATCCAACTGAGTGATTCGGTTGAGAGCTCTGTAATCCCCTGTGGATCGCCAATCGGTAGTACCTTTGGGGACCATATGTAAGGGACTAGCCCAATTGCTTTTTGAAGGACGACAGATGCCCTGTTCAAGCATGTAATTAAATTCTTCCTTAGTAGCTTGTAGCTGTTGGGGATGCATCCGTCTAGCTTTCGCGAAAACGGGAGGACCATTTGTGGGAATGAAATGCAGAGTGTCATGTTGGACATCAGCGAGCCTATAATTTGGTTTCGTTATTTCGGGAAATTCTTCCAAAATAGCATGAAATTCAGTCTCCTGAGAAATTGTTTCAATATCATAGTTTGAACAAAAAAGAATTTTGCCCTTTATTGAAATATTAGTCAATGGGTCTATCAATTTCCTATTTTTGATATCAACTATTAAGCCAAAATGGCGAAGAAAATCTGCACCGATGATAGGTCTGTTGACATCTGCGACGGTGAATAGCCACTTGAATGAACGTCTGAGATCAAAATTTATATTCAACAATTTTGTACCATACGTTTGCATTTTCGTGTTGTTTGCTGCTACTAATTGATAGGAAAGAGCTTTTCGTTTCTCGGAAGGAGATGGGGGTATGACGCAAATATCCGATCCGCTATCAATTAAAAATTGTATGCGCGATCGGAAATGAAAAGGCGGATACTATTGTTAGGTCTTACGATGTCCGCCGCGTCGTCGACCGAAGGCTTAATTAGTCTCCCTCAAACGTGCACGGTTTTGTGCATTTTTGTGCTTTTGCCTGAAATGTTCTATGATGAAAACAAATTCCGTTGTCTGTCTTATTGTGACTGTCGCGTTTTTGCTGCCAAGAGATAGATCGTCTACGATAATATCCACCTCTTGAGCGGCTGCGGCTACGGCTAAGACGCTCGAACTTTTCTGCCAAGTCAGCTATTTGTTGCTCGAGACGAAGTGTGACTGGATTCAGTTGCGCAGATTGCAGTCTGGTGGCTTGTGGCAGTAACCTCTATAATTTTATCTGCCATCACGGCTAATTGACGCAAAGTATCTGAACTGACGGCTAGGATTGTCTGAATATTAGAAGGAAGGTGACTCAGTTTTTGATGAAATCCTCAGTCACTTTATCCCCCCCCCCCAGTTCCTTCATTCTTCTGAGAAGATATGAGGGTTTGGAGTCCCCCAACTCAGTATCCTGCAAAAGAGTTTTTTTCTGATTTTCTGTTAAATCGAATTCGCCGATTAACCTATCTTAAGAACGGTGAACGGATTCTCCGTTGAAGGTTGGAAAACCAAATCTGAAATGTGTGTCAGAGTTTGAGAATCCAAAGCTGCTACATAATTAAATTTTGTTCTTTCATTCGTAATTCGAGAAATTTGGAAATTTGCTTCAATTTGAGCAAAATATAATCGTGGATTATTTGACCAAAAAGGGGGAATTTTCATCTCAACTGTAGCGATAGTTCCTTCTGGATTTTCGTCTGCCATACTGATGGTCGAGGAAAAGGGGAGAGAGGAATACTACTCACACAAATAATAGAGAGGGGCGAACGGAATAATTATAAAAAAGAAAGAAAATGGGAGAAAAACAAGGCAATGATTTCGTGGGTGGTTGGCTACAAGGGGCCTTTTAAGGGCCCTACACACAGGCATAACTGCGCAGGCATAATTGAACGGTTCGATGCATGCACACCATTCAGTTATACCTGTGCAGGGGAAGCTTCTGGAACCGGTTCTAGGTAATCTGTGGGGATATTTTCATTCTTCGATCTCTGTCTTCGTGGTCTTTTGATCAGTTCGGATTTTTCCATAGTCTATAAAGTTCGGAATTTTCTAGTATGATTTCCACAGATGATGCTTTGGGTGTAGTTGGATTGGTTATGGCACTGAAAGTTTATTAACTCAAAAAAAAAGAAAAAATCGGGTAACGTGGTGCAAAGATTGGTTAAAAAAAGGCAACAATATTCGTACGTTAAATTATTACAGGAACTGAGATTTGCACCAAAAGATTGGCATAATTTTCTCAGAATGGATCAAGATACCTACTCAAAGCTACTAACTTCGGTGACTCCATTAATAGTGTAATGAATATGCATTATTCGAGCCATTCCCCCCCCCCCCACAGGTGAGGCTGGGATCAGGATTCTGGTTTCAGAGCCCGAGACGATTCCCATCATTCTTTTTCCCACGTTAAAAAATTCACTACAGTGGCGGCCCGGCAAAGAAAATAGCCTCTATGCCCTGCGGTAGGATGTGGGTGGGGAGGGGCACGGGAATGACGCCCAAGAGCCGAGACGCACACTTTGAGGAATACTGCTGTAATGTAAGATGTTGAATCTACATCATATAAAGTACAATAATGTATTTTTTTCCTTCAAAATTTTGATGCTACTAAAACCTATCATATTGACCGATTGTCATGACTTAAGTAAAAGGCACTATTGCCTAGTCATGCTTATCAAGAATGCTATCCATATCTACAGTGATTACGACAATATAGGCAATAAAAGAGAAATTTTGGTATTACAGTCGACGCCCGATATAACGACCCCTTCGTCCCGTCGAGAATGGACGTTATATTTAGAGCAAGGTCGTAGTGAGAGGGGGGAGACTTGAGGGTGTGGTCGGGCTTGATTGGAAGGGTCGTTATATAAGTAAAACATATCATCGTAGTTCTAGGAAAACATTTGAGACTTATCCTACCAGTCGTTGTAATAGAATGATCGCTATAACGTGAGGTTGTTGTAACGAGCGTTAACTGTATCTACGAAAACAAGCATCGTTTCTCCTCTGAATATACGGATAAGGGATACATGCTCCTTCAGCATCGTATGATAGCATTTTTTTCCCGCGATAGCGTCGATTTAAAAAAAAAAAAATTTGACTTGGAAAACTTTTATGGTAACTCACGTAGTGTTTTTCTTTGAAAGAAAACAATGCATTTTTCGCGCAACCTCTTAAGATTAATTCAAGTCAATTCGATATTGACTTATGGTATGTATATTTATAGTATTACTCAATATATGATATAATTATATTATCAATCGTATCTCTCTGAATTTTTCGATTGTTTTCTTACGTTTAAAACTTTTTCTTTCAATGTTTGAGCTGAAAGTTGAAATTCGTTGCAACCTGACGAGATGTGTTCAAAAAACAAATTCAATGAGATTCATTAAGAATTACATGTAAAAGAAAATAATAAATTTATTATTTTCCCGTGAGTGATTTTTGTCCCGTTGATGCTTTGCTGGTTTTCGGTCAAGAAAGGAGTGGGAATCCTGCGTTTGAAATTGCAAACATTAACTGACTCGTATAAACACCTGCTCGATTTCTAGGAATCTTGATTTCTAAAGGAACTACATGTGAAATAATACTAAAATAATCTGACGTTATATACGGGGCCTCTAAAATCTCCAAGAACCCTGGTCAACCTCCTCTTCTCTAAATAATCAATAAAAAATTAAGTCATAGCACATAATGTGAATACAGGGTTTGTGTGTTTCAGTGCATAATTTCGGGCAAATTTATTGAAAAGAGTGATTTCAGAAACAAAATTGCGAATTTTAACAATGGTCGAAATATTTCTAAAATTTTATTTCGATTTTTTTATTTGATATGAAATTGTAAGAAAATATCGTGAAAATTACACCATTAGAAAATTTTCTTCTAATTAAATGCAATCTCTCTCCAAAACAAGTTATTCAGTCATTATTGTTCTATTACATTATCAGTAAAAAAGAAGAGGGAAGAAAGTAGGGCGGTAGTAAAAAAGCGGGAAAAAATAACTGCGCAGTTATACCTGATGGCACATACACACGGTCAGTTATACCTGCGCAGGCATAACTGTACAGTTATACCGAATCGAAAAACCATTCCCTTCAGGTCGCCTGTGCAGGTCAACTGACGGCCCCTACACACGCTCAGTTATGCCTGTACAGGCCAACTGGGCAGGCATAACTGAGCGTGTGTAGGGCCCTTGAGGGAAATGAGACTTAAGGGCCCTACACACGCTCAGTTAGGTAGGGCCACGTGTGTAGGGCCCTTAAGTCTCAGCTGCTTCCACAGACCAGATGGGTATGTCCTATTATATGTACAGGCGTTGTCGATGAAAAATGTTGCGTATTTCTTCAACCGGTCACCATTTCTGTTGTTTTGATGTTTGCATGTCTGAGACATGCAAACCTTGGTACACACCTTTTTGACACAACAGATTAATCTTAAGATTAATCAACAGACATCTTAAATTTATTCCGCGCTTAAATATAGAAATATTTACACCATAACAAACTTGGAGGAGAGCATAACTACGCGTGTTTTCTAGCTCTCTATATACTCTGCTTCTCTGCCAGTCTGCTCTTGACGACGTTTATGTTATTGGCGACCGCCACAAAAATATATAAAAATTTCAAATACACAAAGTGAAAAACTTCACTTTTTTCTATAATTCTGAATCTTGAAGTTCATAAATAGACAAACTCTCGGTTATAACGACAGTGAAGATTCCACTAAAGTTATCGTTTCAACCGGGTTGGCATTTTTTTTCAATTGAATTTTATTCCAGTTCAAGATATGCTATAAATTAGAATGTATAATTATTAGTCGTCAAGAGGCCGGGGCCCGTACAGTCGACTCCACCAATTTTTTATGATAAAACTAATAAGTAAAAGGAATGAGTAGATGCTAAATGTGTTAAAATGCATCCATACATCAAACAGTATAAACAATAATTATAAATATAGACACATTCGTAATTATATAAAATTACAGATAAATTCATTGTATTCAAATACAATTGTCATGTAATACATTCAAATCAATTTCATATCTGATGTTGAGTTGGAGAGAATTATATGGCACATGCAGGCATAAAAGTAATAAGAATTTCACTATTGGCAAAATACTGTATATGTCAACATCGTCTATTGATAAGATTAATTTGAAAATGACTTTTTTGAATTTTGTGTAGGTAGGTAAATTTTGAATTTCTAAAGGTAATGCATTGTAAAGTTTAGGAGCTAAGTAATAGAAATATTTTTGGAAAATTTCTTTTCGACAGTGCGGTATAGTAAAAATTTCAGGTGGTCGTCGCAATGGTATATTATTATTTACAACACATAATGATTTATCCTGGTATAGAGTAAGAAGAATTCGGTATATAACATTATATCTAAAGGTAAGTTTAAGGTTCTGTATATTGGAGTATATGAGAACAAACAGTATTCATTGTTCTAAAACATCTATTTTGAATTGACACTATTGATTGCAAATTTGTTTTATAGTCTTCATCCTAGATTATTAAACCATAGTTTATAGCAGAAGTGGAGTGATTGAAGTGGAGACCCAGGTATTTAATTACTTCGACTTTAAGTATTTAACTACAAGAGTAATATTAGGGTTTATAGAACAGGCGGTGGAATTTTAAGTTAAGATAAATTTCAGTGTTAATTAAATTAAAATGCATAAATTTGGTTTTATGAAGATTTAGGGTTGATCATTATAGCAACAAACCATTTTCTAACTAAACGAAGGTCTTGGTTGATCCCGGCTATGATTGTATTAATGTATTATGTATTAATGTCGTTAGAAGAATACAATAGTACCGAATCACATGCATATGTTATTGTAGTTCCGAAAATGTTTAATTTGCAGAAATCATTTATAAAAATTATGAAAAGTAAAGGGGCCAAATTTCATAAACAATTAAATAAATGTTTATAATAATAATAAGCTTTTCAGTTTATTGTAGTATAATTACTTGATTGATTCTGTATTTTAACTCTACGTTGACGATTATGAAGGTAGGAGATGAACCAGTTCAGTGTATTTCCTCTAATTCCAGAGGAATCAAGTTTATTAATTAATATGGAATGGTACACATTATTAAATGCGTTGAACATATCTAAAAAACTAACAGTGTATCTATTCTTATCAATGCTACTGTATACAAATTTTGATAAGTTTAACAAAGCGTTTACGGTTCCTCAGTTTGTATGAAGCCATATTGGTTGTCTGCAAAAAAGTTTGTGTATTGTATAAATTTAGAGATTCGGGATAAGATTTTTTCAATGATTCTGGAGATAATCGGTAATATTGAAATTGGACGGTAATTTGAGAGAGTATTTTTCACTCCAAATTTATAAATAGGCGTGATTGTGTTGCTCGTTTTAGAGATTCGACAAAATTTGCTGTCTAATATGATGCATTTATAAATTTAATCAGAAAATCCATATTATTTTTGGCGAATTATTTGAGTGAAAAAATAGAATTTCCATCGTAATCTGGGGGTGTACCACCTTCTGATTCTTAAGTGGTTGAATGGAATATATAAAAATAAAATAATATATAAAGTGAAATATGCGGGAAGACTTAATGTGCGTCTCAATATGTTTCTTATTCCTGTGGTATGTGTGTACGAAGCAATGTCTAAAGAATAAGCATGCGATTTTTATGGATGTCGTTACAAATCTCGTTTCGTTATGGAAGGAAATATCGGTAGTGTTTCAATAAAATATGCATCGTGTTATATATACCGTAGATATTAAAACATTTGATTCTTCAGGTCGCATGGGTAGTAGTAACTGTTGAAGAAAGAGACGTGGGGAGAAGGGGTACTCTTATAAGGAAAGAGGGGTACGACAAGAATTCTCAGCTTGTCTCTTTCTTTTCCACCTCAAATGACAAGTAAAAGTATTTTTCGTTTACGTGCTCTGCTCATGATAAACACGCATGGTTTCAGTACGGAGATCACATGAGGTGGAAGTGGTTAAATAACGACTTCAACACCCCCTGCTCAGAAATATAAAAATGTTGACAATGAAAACTTTTATGTGTGTGTTTTTTGTGCATATTCTCTTATTTTTGGTATTTAATCTCCTATAGATCCGAAGACGATGGGCAGAATGAATAACGCGTAACCCAGTAGTACTACGACATAGTACAATATCTGGACCATATCGTTATACATCGAAATGTCAGAGGAATATCAGATGTCATAATTATGATATAGAATAATGATCTCTCATCCTATATGGTGCAAATTATTTATGATATTAATTGATCAAGTCTTCAATTTTTCAGTCGAATATATATATATATATTTGATTCCATGTGAATAATCTTTACTTTGAAGGACAACAACTTGGAACAATAAATTATTTTAATATAGTTTAAAATACATAGATCTATCGTGAACCTAACACAGATCTATCGTGAACCTGAGAAAGATATATATCAGATAACCGATATGCTGATGTATCAACCTATCGTGTGCCTTCAAATAAAGAAGTGCGAGACATAATTATGAGACGCTACGAATATTTGCGAAAAAAAACGGAAAGAATATTTCCACACAATAATGAAACTTGAAGGTACATGTATCGGTCATGTTATTTACAATTGTGAGTGAAATGACAATGGACGTCGGAGAAATAGTTTTCGATATTTTAATATTTTTGTGAATTCCAGTTAGAAATTAGTGGGACAGAAATATAAGACATTTTCATTTCCACCATTTTACAATAGTATAGCACTGCGTAACTTTATGCAAATAATTTTTTTACGTCAATGGATAATAAACTAATAAAAATATTCCCTCTTCGCAAGTACCTCATCGGTACAAAAAATGCCACGAGGTAGTGCTGCAAAAAGTGAAAATTTGCTATTGCGTGGCTCCAGTGTTTCTAAAACGTATACAGTCAGTCACAAAAGTCTACATACACCTTTGAAAATGGTACTTCTGAAGGAATCATACATTTTGGGGTTAACCTATTATTTTCAGAACTTTGTGTATCAAAAGTGTAACAAAATTTTATTACTGTAAATGACAAATATGAAATAAATTCGCAAGAATATGCAAATTTCACAGAAAACCATGTCACAAAAATCTACATACAGCAAGCACATTTCTGTTGCGTCAAGTGAAATTGTTGTAGTATTTGAGAGGGAAGAAGAAATACTGCTTCAAACACGGAAAAGCAACTCTGTACTTGTACTAGGCTCATATTGCCTTTGTTCTGATGTTGAAATGGCTCCGCGGAGAGAGATTTCTGTTGAAATAAGAAATGTGGTGATTAAGTTGCGAACAGAAGAAAAATCTTATGGTGAGATTTCGAAAATTATTGGAAAAAGCCGTTCCAGTGTCCAAACCATTGTCAGAAATTACGAATCAGCCGGAAATGTGTTTAATAAACCTCGCTGTGGTCGTCCGAGGATTTTGAGTAATCGAGATTTACGATCGATTGTTAATAAAGTTAAGTCGAATCCGAAATTATTCGCTCCCAAATTGACGCAGCGTATTACATCAACGACCAACGACACTGTGCATCCTGAAACTGTCAGACAAATTCTCCGATCGAAAGGATTTCATGAACGAGTTTCAAGACGAAAACCTCTGATCTCCACCGTAAATCAGAAGAAAAGGCTCGATTTTGCTAAACAGTATCATCAAAAGGATTTCGATTTTTGGAAAAGTGTCTTATTCACAGATGAAAGCAAATATAATATTTTCGGTAGTGACGGTCACGGAAAAATTTGGGGAAGGAAAAATGAGGAAATGAAATCTGAAAATCTGACTCCAACAGTCCAGCATGGTGGAGGCAGTGTGATGGTTTGGGGATGCATGTCAGCGTCTGGAGTAGGGAAATTAATTTTCATTGAAGATAAGATGGACCGTCTCCAATACCTCAAGATACTGCAAGATAATTTGCAAGCATCTGTCGACAAATTAGGTCTCGGATGCCAATGGATCTTCCAACAGGATAATGGTCCAAAGCATACTGCAAAGATTGTGAAGGAATGGCTCCTTTACAAGGTACCTAGACAGCTTCATTCACCTGACTTGAATCCCATTGAACACTTATGGGATGAACTCGAGACAAGAGTTCGCAAGTATAGTGTTACCAACGAAGCATGTTTGAAACAGACATTGTTGAAAGAGTGGTCCAAAATTACAGCGGATATAACAGAAAACCTAGTTCAGTCCATGAGCAGGAGGTTGGATGCCGTTATTGAATCGAATGGAGGTCCCACAAAATATTAATTTTCAATTCAAATGCAAAAACTGTGCATATTAATAAACTTTTCACCCATATATGTAGACTTTTGTGACATACTATTTTCACTCAAATTGGTTTTTTTAAAATAAATATCAATTTGATGTTATTCATTTCTATCAAAAACATGTTTGAATTGTTCAATGTTCGAATAAAAATAGGGTGAAATCTTGATTCCTTTTTGTTTCTTCAATAATGCTATTTTTAAGGGTGTATGTAGACTTTTGTGACTGACTGTATATCAAATAAAATTGGATGTTCTCGATGGGCCGTGACAAAATTTTTAAACCGGGGAATATGTGATTTTGTAGAAAAACGATCTGGGCGCACCCCATGCTTGTCTGCGTCAAAGCGCAATGTTTGTGATCTAGCATTAAGGAGCAAAATGTTATCCAGAAATGTAAAATCTGCCTTACAACTTCGGTGCTCACAGCATCTATAGTTTTAAGTTCTACAAGTAACATCAAATTCATGAAAATCAAGAAAAACCTCCATTAACTTTGAAACACAAACAGGATCATTTGATTCTCGCAAAACGTACCATGGTACCACATCAGTGGTATTCTGATGTGTTCCCCTATGAAAAAAAATCAATCTTGATGGCCCAGATGGTTTCCATTCATGTTGACATGTTTTGAGGTCTGCAACGCCGCAATTAAGGAGCCGTCAAATGGATGGTGGTTCAGTGATGGTTTGGGGGAGCATTTTCTGTCCAAGGAAAGACTTATGTAGTTTTTCTACCCTCGAGGATGAATTCAAAAAGCTAAGTAGAACTTTTGCAGGAGCAACTGAAGAAGTTTTTTGTGGCGAATATTGCATATTACAACAAGATAATGCGCCAAATTCATGTGTCAGGTCACACAAAGCAGTTCAAGCAAGAAAGCACCAATTTTCTCTCATGACCGACTCGTTCCCTTGACCTCGACCCCATGGAAAACTTGTGGGGCATCCTTTGCAGATCAGTATACGCAGGTAGGGGGCAATATTCTTCCATCGAACATCTAAAAGCCGTCATATCAAAGGCTTGGAATGGTCTCTTGTGATACTCTCATTGATTTGGTTGAATTCATGACAAATCGCATTTTTGTTTTGATTAGCAACAGAGGTGGTTGTGCAAAATATTGATTTTGATTTTGGTAAATTTATGTGATTTGTTTGAATCATATTTTACTTTTCTCTCAAAAATCAGTGGGTGTCTTGTAATTCTGCCCATACTACATTTTCTATTTTTCCATAAAATAACGTGAAAATATTTTTTTAAATTTCCAATATTTATAGTTAAAATTTATTTTGTGCGGTCATAGAACTTGAAATTTTTGATATTTTTACTTTGCTCCTTGTGATTTCACTAAAAAATATAAAGGTATTCCATAATATCCAAACTTCTTACATTATAAGGGTAACACGGATTGGTATTTTAGTGGCATTAATGCCTAACCGCCCATCTGAAGCGCCTATTTTTGTTCGAATCCTTCAGGGGTTCCCCGATCACGACCTTCGCATCGGGGTTTAACATATCTTTCATATACATACTCGCTTTTTGTTTCTCTTTCAAGTTTTTAACAGCTTTCATCACTGTGTGCATATGTTACTGCCATAGCCCAAAGTCAGCCACTTCGCGAACTGTCCAGCCCAGTTGACCCGGCCAACGTCCGGAAATCGAACTTTCGCCGGCCCCTAGATATTGATCCCTATGATTCGGGGTCAGCGCCTGTTTGCGTATATTTTTGTGACAATTATGCCTATTTATAATTAGCCATAGCTAAACATAATTATTATGGTTAGCTATGACAACACTAACCATCAAAGAATTTGAATATCGATATCTTAGTGATCCATGTATAGCGATCGACATGTAGGGCCGGCCAAAGCCCGAACTTCGGGCATTAGCTGGACCAACTTTGCCGGCCAGTTCGCGAAGTGTCCAACTTTGGGCTTTGGCAATAATATATATAAACTGACTCAAAACTTAGTCAGAAAGAATAGACGTTTTTGTTTTGAAATTTGCAATAAAGTTATTGTATAATGTATATTGGTTAATCAAATATTGGCAAACCGGTGTGATCATCAAATATGAAAAGCTGCAATTTGTTGCTTTGTGATCTCTTTTTCGAGGATTGTTGCCTTGGGAAATGATCGCGTTAGCCTATGCATATTCGTCGTGTCATTAATCTTGCAGTTTTTACTTCGCCATAGGGTAAAAAGACATCGGCAAGCTTGCTTATGTTGCGATCGTATGAGAAAATTTGATTCTGGCTGAACACATCTTAAGGGAGAGAATGTGTGTGATTAAATTATACTCAACAACCGATTTTCAAATTTATTATGCTGTGAAGATAACGTTATTAATGTCAACTTCATCTACATTTGCGTTAGTTTCGAGAGTTCATAATGAAGTAATATATGAAAAACTCGAATAAGCCTCTTTTGCGATTCCTTCAGGATTTCCGATCTACATAAATTATATTGGATTTACCATAATTATATCAAATACGCAAGTAAATGAAATAAGGAAATTACGTTCTCCTTCTTTTCGATGTTTTCATTTTTGGGACTTGAAAATTCTCGTTTTTTTGTTTTGTTTTTTTCTATTCCTGATTATGATGTGCTTAGGGATAAAATTCTGTTCTTAATTCTAATTGTATGAAGAAAAACAAGATCAAAGTGGGTAAATATGCTAAGAGTTCTTTGATCTTGAGCATATATATTCCACATTCGTTTATGTACAGCCTGTAGCAGAAAAACCAGGCAAATCACGATTTTTCGCTTATCCCATCAAACGTTGTCTCAACTCTGTATGTGACAGCATATCTTTCAGCTATAAAATTTCACTCATATTAGTGATGTTCCTTTGTGCGGAGAAGGAGACGAAACTACTTCACTCTTTACGACGATGCCCTAAATTCTCTATATCAAGAAGCATAGGCGAATGCAGGGGGAGGGCGATAAGGTGATTTTCCTCCTCCCGTTCAATAAAAAAATTGTATTAGGCCCCTTTCACACGGAGCGGATGCGAGTCCGGAAGAAGTTTTAACAATTTGAATACACACTGAGCCTTTTACACACACACAGACGAGCCGAAATTCGCCCGCATCTTCGAAGCGTTCATGCGGGTCCGGACGTCGTCCGCATGTGTCAAAACCTAAGGGCCCTTTCACACGGAGCGGATGCGGGTCCGGAAGAAGTTTTAACAATTGGAATATACTGCGCCTTTCAGACGAGCCGAAAAATCTCCGCACCTAGGAAATGTTCATGCGGGTCCGGACGTGTTCCGCATGTGTCAAAACCTAAGTGCGGGCTCCGCATCCGCACATAGAAGTTTTGACAATAGGTTTATTCGGAGCTATTCAGACGATGCGGAGCGAATTCGTGTGAACGAATTCTATGTGCGGATGCGGAGCCCGCACTTAGGTTTTGACACATGCGGACGACGTCCGGACCCGCATGAACATTTCCTAGGTGCGGAGATTTTTCGGCTCGTCTGAAAGGCGCAGTATATTCCAATTGTTAAAACTTCTTCCGGACCCGCATCCGCGTCCGCATCCGCTCCGTGTGAAAGGGCCCTAAGTGTGGGCTCCGCATCCGCACATACCAGTTTTGACAATTGGGTTATTCGGAGCTATTCACACGATGCGGGTGCGGAGCGAATTCGCCCGCATCTTTGGCTACTTTTTAAAGATTTTGCACGGAATTTTTTTAATTATTTGCCATAAATACCCTTAAAAACACCATATGAATGTCCCTGTTCATCAAAAATATGATGTACCCACATAAGTCTGCCCCTCCGTTTCCTTCTGAGATGGAGATATAGCAACTTCAACTGCCTTTTGTCCATACTTTACAATTTTATACAATAAAACTTAACAACAGCCTCTGACGGGACCAAAATTATAAGCCGTTCTGTTCATTACGAATATTTAATTGACTACATACTTTAATAACTTTTAAATTTAATTTAAAAATTTTAATTTTTTTCTTTTTAAATATTTAAAATTATTTAAAAAATATAAATATTTAATTTTTAATCTTTTAAATTTTTTAAACTTAAAAAAAATACTTTTATTAAATAAGTTATCCACGTACGGCGTTCGCTCAGGGCCGGATTAAAACGTTTGAAGGCTCTAAGCACGAATAATTCTGGTGTTTCCCCGAAACCTACAAGTACTCGATATTGAGTCTAAACTAAAAAAAAAAAGTGAAATTTTATATTTCAGAAGTGAGACCAATCTAAGGATGGGATTTCACTCTAAAAGGTTTATGAAAGTTATTTTATAAAACTTGAAAAAAGCAACCAATAAATTTATCGGTTGCATTCGAGTAAATGCAACCGATCGCAACTTATTGGTTGCATTTTTAAAAGAATTATTATAAAATGTTCACGTCTTATCAAAGAGCTTTTACAAAACTTATAGTGTAATCCCGGCCTAAGACAGAATTGTGATGCGAATATTTCTAAGCACAGACATTTTGAAAACCTCCACCCCTCCCTTTTTTTTTTACTTGCAAACTGATATATCTCCTGGTTTTTTTTTGGTTTTTTTTGGAACATCATTGGATGCTTTTGGAATTTTTCTTTTATATTTTTCCGAAAAGACAGATTTCTTTTCAAAATATTTTGAAAATATTTTAAGATATTTCCTCCCATCGACTACTTGTAAGGACCGGAATGAAGGCATCTATCTATATACCCATATTCTATGGGGCTCTAGATTAAGCAACCAAAGAATGGCTCTAGGCTGCCTATGGGCACTCTGAATCAGGGATGAAGAAAAAAAATAATTACAAAAATTACGAAAAAATAGTTTTTATGCACGAATTTCAAACTAAAAAGGCGGGCGTCATCTTTAGTGCTCGTTTGAAAGGGAAGGTTGAACCCGCGTCCGCATTCGCATCCGCTCCGTGTGAAAGGGACCTTAGGAGTCGTTCAAGTATTACCTCAAGCAAATTTTTAGTTCTCTTGTCAGCAAACTTTCGTCATCAGCTCTGCCCAGTGCTCTTGAATGTCAAAGTGAAGAAATTCATCTGCCTCCTAACGCATATTGGTGGGATCAGAGACGGGGGGAGCCGATGATCAAAAATTTGTTTTTTTTTTAAATGCAAAAAATATTTAAAAAAATAAAAATTTCGGAAAAAGAAAATACCTTTATATGTTATTATAATCAATTTCTGTTAATTTCAATGCTATTTGAGGCTAAGAAATCAAATTTTCTCTTTAAAAAATTCATTGCGAGCCCCCCTCTAATGCGTTCCCCGATGCATACCTCTTCAAGGGTAAACCCTTGGCCCGCTGACCAAATATGACTCTGCGGGTTATCTGATGTGGCCTGCCCCCTCAAACCTAATTTTGTAAAAATGAACTAAACGGCACATTTACAGATCGCCAAAGTGACCCGTGGCACAATTCAGAGCATTTAAGTGCCCAGTAGTACATTTTCTGATCACTCAAGTAGGCCTGTGGTTCATTCACAGATCACTTAAGTGACCCGTGACACAGTTTCAGAAAACTTAAGCTATCCATGGCATGTTTAGAGATCCCTTAAGTAACATGTGGCACAGTTTTAGAGTACTTAAGCGGCACCCAGTGCGGTTCTACATCACTTACCCGCGGCCCATTTCCAGATTACTTAAGTGATCCGCGGCATAATTACGGATCACTTGAGTGATGTGTGACACATTTCCAGAGCACTTAAGCGGTCGGACACATTTCCATACCACTTGGATCCGCGAAACTCAAAACTTAGATATCACTAAAGTGGCTCTGTAGAGGGCTTATCAACAGGGAAAATGTTAGTGCAGGTGCTTAAAAACTAGGGAAAGGTTTTTCTCGTTTTTGGCGCACCGAGTAAGGTGTCATTAAGAATATTTCATATTCTCATAAATGGTGGTTAATGACGAAAGCATTATTCAAAAACTCCCTACCCCCTTTTCATCAAAAGTCAGCAAATACGAAACCCCCTCGCTCCCATCGTAATACTTAAATGACCCCTTATTGGCATAAGCGGGAGGATGAAGGTAGACATTCTTCCCCCCCCCCTCGGTAGAGAAGCCTGTGTCCGCCTATGCCTATATATATGTGATAATATTGTCGCGAAGTTTTATTAGATATTTGTTACAGAGCAATTACAAACACAGTCACAATCCAACAAGAACACAAAAACATATCGGAATATTCCAGAAAAAATAAACAATAAAATAAAAAGACAAGACTAACACATGCCTTGTTAATGGCTGGTCTTTCAGTCGAGTTAATAATGATACTTGAATATGTGTCCTATTTTGAGTCTTGCCACATATCTCCCCTCTTAAAATGTTCAGCGGCTCGCTGTAACTGCTTAGAACGACTCCTCGTCAGAGGTCCAGGAAGATTATGAATACTTGCTGAAAGTCGGCTTGCATTCGCTTATGTAAGGCTCTGCTTCTCTGGATAAGGATCTTCTTGCTGCTCTTTTGGGTCATGATACGGCTTCATCCGTAAAATATGAACAATATCCTTTAGTTGCCGCTTTCGGGACTTTTCCTCACAAGGTTCCACTTCATATGTGACTTCTGATAGTTTCTTCACTACACGATAGGGCCCAAAGTAACGTTTAAGAAGCTTTTCTGACAAACCGAGGTTTCGGACCGGTGTAAAAATCCACACGAGATCACCTTTTTTTGTAATGAACATCGCGATTAGCTTCGTCGTAACGGCTTTTATCTTTCGCCTGAGCTCTCGAGATATGCAATCTTGCAAGTTCTCGTGCTTCCTCTGCATTCTTTATTAATTTGGCCACGTAGTCACTGGGAGTATCATCGGGATCATCCGGTAGTATGGCATCAAGTGGTGTCTCTGCATCACATCCATGAACGAGGAAGAATGGACATCTTTTCCGTCGTTTCCTGTTTTGCCGAGTTATAAGCAAATGTGACGTGTGGTAGTATGCAATCCCAATCTTTTTGTTCTGTGTCGACATACATAGATAACATATCTGCCAAAGTCTTATTGAACCTTTCTGTTAGGTCATTTTTTTGCAGATGATATGCCGTAGTTAGTAGATGCGAAGTCTTACAAACTCATTTCCCCCACAAGATTTGACAAAAATGATCGACCTCTGTCACTAATTATTTCTCTTGGTGATCCATGCTTTAGAATAACATCTTCAACTAGATATTTTGCGATTTCCATTGCATCACCGCTTGGCAGAGCTTTCGTGATGGTGAATCGGGTGAGATAATCTGTACATACAATTATCCATCGGTTCCCTTAAGTTGTCAGCGGGAATCGTCCGAGCAGATCTATCCCTATTTTACGGAATGGGGCGTCAGCAGATTTAATCGGTTAAAGATATCCTGGAGGTCGTTGTGATGGTGATTTTCTTCTTTGACATTCCTTGCAAGGTTCGGACACATAACGTCGTACAGTTCTATAAAGTCCAGGCCAGTAGAACTTTCTACGTACTTTATCATAAGTCTCTGCCAAACCTAAATGGCCAGCTGTGGGTGCGTCATGAAGGATTTTCAGTACTTCCATTCGAAGATGTTTTGGCATGACCAAGAGCCATGGTTTTCCCATAGAATCATAGTTCTTCTTATACAAAATCCCATCTAGTATCTGGAAATTTCGGTAACTACCAATTTCTTCAAGCTTCTTTCGGATAACTTGTAACTGACAGTCCTTTAATTGTTCGTCTTTAAAATTCGAAATGGCATTGAGAAATGGGATGTCGTCAGCTATTTCTCCTTCTTTAGCTTTAAGTACTGGGTGCCTAGAAAGACACTCAGCATCGCTATGTTTCTTCCCACTTTTAAAAACAACCGTTACGTCATACTCTTGAAGACGTAATGCCCATCTCGCTAGTCATCCAGAGGGATCCTTTAGATTGGCGAGCCAGCATAAAGAGTGGTGATCGGTTACGACTGTGAAAGGGCGTCCGAACAGGTATGGCCGAAACTTGTTTATTGCCCATACATCGGCCAAGCATTCCTTCTCGGTTGTTGAATAATTATTTTTTGCTGTTGAAAGTGATCGAGAAGTGTGTGCGATCGGCTTTTCATTTCGACTCTGTACAAGAACTGCACCTACGCCATATCCACTTGCGTTCGTATGTAGATAGATAGATAGAACCGCTCACAGCCCCGGACTGATGCAAAGCACCTTACTTCCGTTACCTCAAAAGAGGCAGAGTTGTGTCGGAAAAGTTCGCAAAGATTTATAGTGGTGGCTCCCCTTGCCCCGTGCTCGCAAGTTTCGAATTACTCGCGTCGTTCTCCCCATGAAGACAGCCATCAACTCGATGCAACGTACAAGCCATTTGACTAAAATGGGTGACTGAATCCAATGACTAGGGAGAAAAATTGCACGTGCGCCCAGTGGCACATAAGGGCCGGAGACCGCAGCCTGGGATTTCAAAAGAAGGGTGGAAAAGAAAGAAGAAAAAGAAGCTGGCATGTTGAAGTGGGAGAGATTTGAGAATGGTCTATATACACAATGCATACAAATTACATATATACAGCGCCTCGACTGTGACGGGAAACGAAGAAACAAAGCCTCCGTCCACAGCGCTGAACAGTGTGTTCTGCTCGCTCTTCCCCTTACAGAACATGCAATATATACAACACAGAATACACACATAGCCCGCACTGCGACGGAAACAATCAAACAGGGCCTCCGTTGACAGTGCTGGGCATTCACATTTGAATTACATGCATACATTATTTACTTTACAAAAATTTCCCTTTTTTATACTATTGGGAATGCACATAAACATTACTATGAAGGTAGTATTGGGTACAAATATCACCCTGAGCTCATACAAATATATATTCAAGGTTACAAAATTACTATCATACTATAAAAGTGGCGGGAACAATCAAACACAGCCCCCGTTCACAGTGCTGGGTGGCAGCGATCACATTTGAATTTCCCATACATATATTTACATAATATATTTATATAATATACACTATTTACATAATATAAATTTCCATTTTTATATAATTGTTGATACACATAAACATTACTATGCACGACACATATATTGGAAAAAATGCCATATTGAGCTCATACAAATATTCAATTACTAAACCACCATCATACTATGAAATTGTATATACAAAAACATTCATAATTTATACAGGGTGTATTACTAAAATATTATAGTTTAGCAGCGTATATAAGTGCGCCCCTCTATGTTGAATCTGCATCTGTTTCAGATTCTACTTCCGAATCATTAGTGGATTGTTCCCTGCTTTCAGTTATTATCAAAATAGTTTCTTTATTATTCATCAAATAGCCCAAGACTTGTTGTAGTTTTCTCGTTGCAGATCTTTGCAAAATAATTTTCCGTTTCCACAAGATCTCTCTTCCGCTCGGCGGCGCCTCCAAATGGTATCCCTTTGTGTACTCACACTGTGTCACATAGTGTATCACGCTTCCCGGATGGCCGCATCTACACGTGCTGGTCTGGCTGATTTTGAACCTTTGCATGTATTCACCGAATGGACCGTGTTCTGTGAGGAACATTATTATTTCTCTCGGCATGACTGCTTTCATTTTACCCACTTTTGGTATAACGTCGAAGACCTTTCTTCCAGTTGTGCATATTTGTCAATGGTGTTGCCATTTCTCTGACGCTTCTTTCGAGAGCAGATTTTTAATATAGGATGCCGGCAATTTCATTAGGTGGTTTTCAAGTTGATGTTTTGTAGCCTCTTTCGCGAATTTATCCGCCATTTCATTCCCCTCAATGCCTACATGAGCTTTTACCCACCGTATTGTAATCTTCCTGTTGTCCATCAGTATTTTTCTAATGTCATGCACTAGGCTATGAGGGGATTCTACGTCTCGTATTGCCTGTATACATGACATGCTGTCTGTATTTATAGTTGATTTCTCTGCAAAATGTTTTGCATAATTGACTGCCATCCAGATTGCGTATAACTCTGCTTGGAATACAGTATTGTTATTGAGCAATCGGCAGTTCCATTTGTCCGTTACTTCACCCATATATATACTGACGTAGGTGGCCCCTACACCGTCCACGGTCTTTGAACCATCTGTGAAAATAATTCGATTTGTTGATTCTTCTGCATCTGTGGTCAAGACCTGCGTCGGCAAAATATCTTTCACCGGGTGATACGTCCATGGTGGATGTTTATGCTCTACATCTGTAGGAAGATATGTTACATTGTTTATTTTAATCTCACGCTTTAGCCTTAAATTTGCTTTCTGTACTTCGTTGTCCAAAAGCACATGTAGTGGGGGATTGTTAGTTAATACTTGTAAAGCACTGTTTGGTGTTGTGGAAAAGGCTCCAGTGATGAATAGCAGGAATTTTCTTTGAAGAGAGTCTACTTTTGTTCTTAACTGTTGTTTGGGATCACCGAACCATGCGATGGCACCATATGCTATAATGCGGATGGCGACAACTTTATAAAGCGTATTTCTAATTCTTGTATTAATGCCCCATGCAGGACCAGCCATTCTTTTAAAATTTTGTAAGCATTTCTGTGTTTTCGTGATCAGATAATTCACATGTTTGAACCATGTCAGGTTTCTATCAAACATTATTCCTAAATATCTGATGTTCATATTGTGTCTTATTGGATTGTTTCGCAGTCTAATGGTTGGTCTTCCCTTTTTGTGAGAAATCCACAAGTAATTTGATTTGGAGAATTTGATCTCTAAATTATTTTTCGTGTTTTTTTCGTATCCAATAATACCATTGCTGCTTTTGCGTGCTCAGTTACCTTGCGGATTGTAGAATCACCAATTACCATAGCAATATCATCCGCATACACTTGAATTTTTATATTTTCAGGCCAGTTTTTTGTGAGTAAGTCATTTATGACAAGGTTCCACAGCATCGGCCCACTACAGGAACCTTGAGGGCACCCTTTCGTTTGAACTATAGTGGCCTCACCCTCATCTGTAAAAAGGGATATATGTCTTTCTCTGATTGCATCAATCATTGTTCTTCTCACATTGTCCGGCATTGAGATGTTGAGAAGTTGTTTTACTATTGTTTTATGTGAAATGTTATTGAAGGCTCCCTTAATATCTACTGATATTAGGGCAACATCTTGTTTTTGGCTCTTAAATGTTTGTATGCTGTCATGAATCTTTGAGAGTGCTGTCTCAGTCGAGAATCCTCTTCTAAATCCATGTTGTTTATCGCTGATCCACTTCGTTTTCTCGATGTAGTAGTTGATCCTTTGTGTCAGCAACTTTTCGAGAATTTTGCCCACTGTGTTTAGAAGAACTATTGGACGGTATGAGTTGATATTGTTCGGATCTTTTCCTGGTTTTAGAAATAGTATCAGTTGCCCTTTCTTGAATGCTGTAGGGAAAATACTGAAGCTGAGGCATTTATTGAATAGAGTCAGGAAAAAGAATTTTTGGAAAGCATGTATACTTTTAATCAATGCGTTTGTTATTCCATCAGGACCAGGAGCTTTTTTCACATTTAGTTTATCAATTAATCTATTAATTTCTTGAATTGAGAAAGGTGGATCGTTTCTAGTATCAGTATTCTGTGTATTTCTTGACTGCCTTACAGTATTTTCGTTTCCCCCATTATTTTGGGGGAAAATTTCTTCTAAAATGTTTTGGGCAGCTTGCAAAGATGTTGTTGGATGATCAGGATCCACGAGGAACGTTTGTGGAGGAAATGAACCTGTATTTGCGACAGTCTTGTACGCTTTCCCAAAAGGCTCCGTCGCTTTTTCACAAAACTTCATCCAGCCTTCTTTTTTTGCACTGTTGACTTTCTTTTTGTATAATGCAATTTCTTTTCGATATAATTGCTTTAACCTTATTTGATTGTCCGGATCCTTTTCTCTTTCACACCTCCTCTTTAGTGCTCTCAGACGTTTCCTTTCTAACGTTAGTTCATCATTCCACCATGCGAGGTTTTGAATTGGTGAAGGTTTTATTTTTTGAAATGTCTGCTCGCACATGTTAGTTAGTTCCATTAGTTCCTGGCATATTCGTTGGAGGGTTGTCTTGTCTTGACATTTCCTTAAATTGTATTGTATTGTTTTAATTACGCTTCTTGTTTTCAAGTTGAAAACCTTTAGCTTCCTCACTGTTATTTTATATCGTCGTTGTGGCTTTTGGCAAATAGTCGCATTTGTTTGTATATAAATGTATTTATGTCCGCTGAGCGTCACTTTCTCGTCCACTTTCCAAGATGTATTCAGAAGTGTTGCATGCGAGTTCGTAATAGTCACATCCGGCGATCCTTTCCCATAATCCGTCTCGAAGGTGGGAGGAGAATTACTATGGTTGAGGAAATATAAATTGTTCCTATTAGAATAATCAATGAGCCTATTTCCTCTAGTATCTGTTCTATGGTCTCCCCAAAGCGGGTGATGACTATTGAGGTCGCCGCACAACAATAGGTTCGCTTGTGTGGCCAGTTTCAATAGCTGGTCCATTTCTTTGAGAACATTCTCAACACAATCTTTCGGTGAAGAGTACGCACTAGCTAATATTAGATCATGTTGAGGCTGTGAGATTCTAATCGATGTGATGTTGTTGCTCGTAGGATATGTCATAGGGTGAATGTCTGGATTGAGTACCAGGATTGCCGCCTTTCCATCTCTGGACATCCATCTTTTCCATCTTTTCGGAAATCCAAGCAGTGGCTTCCCTGGTATTCCTGGCTCCTGTAAAGCAATTATGTCAATCTTGTCCTTGATTGCTGTCTCTATGAGCAAGTTTATTGCCGCTCTAGTTCGATCTACATTTATTTGTAGTATTTTGAGATTGCCCATTGAAGATGGTGTCGTTGAATAACATTGAATTTGCTCTTTTCTTGGGTGCTTTTCCCGTCTGTTATTTTGACATGTTATCCGGGAGTTGGCTATTGCGTCCTTAAGGTTATCTTGTGGCATTGTATATCAAAAATGAAATATTAAAATAGTTATCTATTATACCTGACTTATATGAGTAGGAAAACGATATGTTGTCTTGTTATCAATTTTTCAAGTGTAACTTCAACTTGAAATTGTTCGCGACTGCCGAACTTATGACCTTTGCAGCCGACGAGTCTGTACATATCAAAGTAATTTGACCTTTATGTTCATCTATACTAGCAATGAACTCCTGTAGATTGCTATATTTTAACTGTTCTTCTAAGTCATTCATTACTTGTTTAATCTCCTTTTGGTCAATAGCGTTGAATGTCAGTTTAGATTCATTGTTATCGGCATCCTTATACACGGTATTACAAGCTCTTGTGGTTAGATTTTTCTGGTTAGCACAAGAGATTCCTGCATATGTAGTATGGCTGCTTCGAATTTCACTATGATTCTTAAGATGGCAACGATTGTAGAAAACCAAGCCGGATCCAAATCTGAATGTCGAAGAGGCCTCTCCCTTACAGCTCTGTTCCTCGGATTCATAGACAATATCACCCAAGAGGTTTGAATTTTTCTGATACATTGCTGTTTTTTTATTATTGAAAGTACGTCCAAAGTTCTTGTTATTTGAAGTTTTAACCCCTTCATATGTTGAAGTTTTAACCCCTTCCCAGGGGCCGATGCTAGGGCACACAACATATATGTACTGCCGGAGGCTTCGGTTGTTGAGTATAAATCTTTGGATGTTTTTACAGTCTTCTTTAGTGTAACAATCAACTGCCGTACCATTTCTAATGTGTCTGATGTTGTGCATTTTTTTCTCAAATTTTTTGATAATAATTTGGTTGTTACTGTTAGTTCGATGTGATTGAGCCAATCTGTTCTTGTATAACAGCACTGAATAGATTTGCCGATTCTTGTTTTTCCTCTGCTGCTTCTTCCTGTAGCTGACTTCTTGGAAAGGATTTTCTGTATTGGAAGAGAGCTCGTCAACTATGATATAGGAAGATGAACTGTCATTTAATTCATCTACATGATTTGATATTATAGAGACCTTTTGTTGAGGAGGGGAAGATATGGGAATTGATATCTGTGTGATTTTTTCAGAATTAGTCACAACGGGCAAATTCTTCTCTGCCGATTTTCTCGCAGTTCCATGTTGTTTTTCAAGGCGTAGTAATGGGGAGTCTGTTTGTGTCAAACCACTGAGTTCTTGTTTTACAGTCTCTTCAATCCATTCCACAATAGAATCTATCATAGAGTTGGTTTTTTCCAGTGACGCTGCAGGGGGGTTGTAATTGTTGCTTAACCACTGTTCAAGTCTTGTGCGAGTTTCAACTCCAGAGATGCAGGTGTTGACAGCTTTAATACTAGTTGCAGTGTTAATTGATGTGGTTGCAGATGGAGAAAATATAACTTTCTCTGATTGTCGCAGATCATGCGATACTTCTGGAATGTTGGTGTTGACTCCAGCCTCTCTGTGAGTTTTTTTTAGCGACATCTCTTTGTGGTTTCGGAGGTTGTTGTGGTGCTCTGTTGCGCATCTCACCCATTGTTTCGATCTGTGGTTGAGCTGAGAGACGGTCTTGATGCGACTGAGTAAAAAGATGTTGTGTAGTCGAAGTGAGTGTTACTTCCTGAGGAGAAGATATTTCTGTTTGGCAGAAGTTGTCCCTAGTAGATTTGAGGATGTTGTCTGCCCAGATATTGATTGCATCAATTATTTTATTGCTTCTTTTGCGTTGTTTAGCGGGAATGTAGAACCCTACATTTCCTCTGCCATTATCACTTTTATAGGAGTTCAAAATTTCCCGAAGCTCCTCCAGGAGTACTTGTACTTGGAGTGTTTTATGTGCTGAAAAATCAGTTGAGATTGAAGTATTGGCACCCATCGTTTTTTGTGCATATACTTGATGACCGTTGAGTTTGGGTATGACTTGAGATGAAGCTTGTTGAGAAGGTAAGGTTACAGAATTATGTGTACTCAAATTATCACTGGATTGCATTTCTGTTATCAAACAGGGCTTGAGGAGATCCTCAGAACCTCCTTGACCCCTAGATATGGCAAGGTTCTTGCCTTTTTCCTTAAGTCTTGATGAACTTCGTCTGGCAGTTTTTTCAGCTGATTTGGGTGTTTCTAACCGACGAGAAGTGTTTTTTGTATTCTTGTTCCGACAGCAAATTTTGTCTTCACATTGAGTTTGTTTTTTGACCCTTATCTCAAGGTTCTCTTTTTTTTTCTTGGAGGTTTTTAAACTTCCTGTTTCTTGGGAAATGTTCATATTGTCAGTATTGTGCTCCTCACTTCTTTTCTTAACTTGAGACTTGACGTTTTGTTTACCAGACCTTTTATTTTTTTTAACACTATTATAACTTTTGGAATTTTTATGCGAAGAGAGATTCTGTACTTCTGCTGACTTTTCTTGTAAGAAAAAGTGGCTTTTATCAAGTTTCTCTTTCTTGAAGTCTAAATAGTCAAGCATTGTCTGAAGTTCCTTGTCGTTCCCGGTGCAATCACTTCCCTCTGGTAGAGAATCCAAATAACTGCCTTCATCCCATGATTCGATTGATGAGTCCATTATTTTCGAACTAAAGTGATTTGGTTGTTGGACCGTCGATGTATTTAATGAGAGAGAAGTTCCTTTCGAGTGAGATTCAGGGTCACAAGATATGTCAGTATTTAGTTTACCAAGCAGTTTGCGCCCGCAAGAAAGTGGTGTGTTTGACAGACCCAACTGACTTTGGGAATCATTGTAATTGAGATCATCAACAGAGAGGAGTGTCTTTGATTCACTGCCCTGTTCCTGTTCCCCGGAATTACTCGTCCTTTCTTCTACAGAGAAAATCTGTAGGTCATGTAGAGTGTTATTATTCAATACCATTGAGGGTTCAGTTTTCGTTTCCATTGTTTCAAGATCTATGTTTTGTGTCTTTTCTGTCAATGGGATTTTCACTGCTACTTGACTTGTAAATGTAATCGGTCCATTATAGGCATCAGTTGCTCGAAAGACTTTCCTCTGACATTCTGAATCTTCTATGCTGAACTTGAGCGAGTCTTGCTTTTCTGGTTGTTCATTATGCACAAATGAAGATGTTTTCTGTATGTTGAAAATACCAATTTTATGTTTCCGTTTTATCTGCTCTGCTTTATTCGAAATTGATGTTTGTGGGTAGCAGGAATTCAGTTTGTAGACCACGTCTGACGTTGACGACGAAGATGAGAGGGAGCCAATCGATGAGTTTGACGACGAGATTGAGACATCTGAGTTTTCCGATGTTGCTAAACGGGAGCTAATATTGAAGGTTTCATTGAAAGACCTGGCCAAATTTTTAAATACTTTGTGAATTTTGGAGGTTTTCTTGTTGATTCGATTATCTCTCTGTTCTTTTTTCTTTTTATCCGGTTCATTGTGCTCGCTTCTCTCAAGATCTAGTATTGGACTTGTCGTGTTTGTGTCCGTATGGAATGGGTGATCTGTGCAGTCTGGTTGATTTGAAGTTCCCACAAGGGTTTCTTTTTTGTCCATGTTTGAATCAAAAGCTGGGGTCCCTATAGGTGTCTTATTTGACTTATCCATAGTCTGTACAAAACTATTAACGCCACTACCAATTATGAAGAATATTAACACGAGAAATTTATGCGTGACCTGACTGAATGGTCACCAAATCAAATCCGTTCACAAAAAACTATATTAAAATGTTCTCAAAATGTAAATTCAGAACAAATCCAGCAGAGATTCGAAATCCTTCTGGGAGGTTATCAAAAAATTCAAGAGAAAAAAATCCCTCCATTCTGAAATCAACATATCAACATGGCACAATTACTTTTCAACTGCGTTCAAAGCGAATAATAATACAACACGAATGGAACCTCCATTAAATAATAGCTGTCGTGCAATTGACCCAATTTTGGATCCCGATATTACTTTTCATGAAGTAAAAAACGCTATTCAGAAACTAAAATGTGGGAAAGCCGCAGGTTGGGACTGCTTAAAACCCGAATTTTTTAAGTTTTTAGGAGATTCCTCCGTGATTACTCTTACAGATACCTTCAATAAAATCTATACCTCAACTAATCTACCCGAATCTTGGATCGAAATAATTATCTCCCCGATACATAAAAAGGGTGATGTTAACAATCCGGAAAATTTTAGAGCAATTTCCCTCATATCAGTAATTACAAAAATATTTACATCAATCTTAAACTCCAGACTCTATAATTGGTTAAACGTATATGACGTTCTCCTTGAGGAACAAGCAGGTTTCAGAAAGGAATATGGTTGCATGGATCAAGTGTTCGTTTTAAACTACTTCATTCAAAACAAATTAAAACGGAAGAGAGGAAAGCTGTTCTCAGCTTTTATTGACTTCAAGAGCGCATTTGATTCAGTGGACCATCAAATTCTCTGGTCGGTTCTCCAACAGTTTAATCTTAGTGCAAAATTTGTTTCCATGCTCGCTGACATATACAAAAAAGCCGCCGCAACGGTGCGCTGCTCATTAGGATACACTGAGTTGTTCAACATTAACTCTGGTGTTCTTCAGGGAGAAATTCTGAGTCCCATTTTGTTCTCATTGTTTTTGAATGACCTCATAATTCGCTTAAATTCTGCAGAAATAAAAGATTTGTCTTTCCCTGATGGAACACAACTCAACATCTTGCTGTACGCGGATGACGCAGTGTTACTGGCGGACTCCCCTATGAATTTAAGAAGAAAAATTGATATTCTAGAGCAATTTTGTAAGGACTATAAACTAACGGTCAATGTGAACAAAACAAAAGTCTTGGTCTTCCGTAAGGGGGGGGGGGAAGAAGTCCAAAAGCGATACATTCTTCTACCAAAATAAAAAATTGGATACCGTTAATTCTTATACTTACCTCGGAATTCCCTTTTCTTCCTCTGGAACATACCATCTGGCAAAAAATCACTTCCAAGCGAAGGGTATATCTGCAATACATGCATTATGGCCTATTCTTCTTGGAGCCAAACTTAATTCACCTTATAGCTGGTTTAAACTATTTAACGGTATGGTAACCTCTGTCTTGATCTATGGCTCACCAATTTGGTCAATGCATTACCTTCTACAACTCGACAAATGCTTCTCTTTTTTTATTAAGAAACTATTTAATTTGTCAAAATATACTCCAAATTACATATTGCGATTGGAACTCGGATATACCTCTTTATCTATTACATTTATAAAGTTGATTGTTAAATTCTGGATACGTATTCTCAAAATGCCGGACTCTAGACTTAGTAAGAAATCATATTTACACCAATATAGCAACTCGTCCACTGAGTCAAAATTTAACTGGGCTTCAGACGTCAAACTGTTACTTGAAAAATCTGGCTTTGGGTTTGTTTGGTTTGCTCAGGATCCCAACACAGCTGTTAAGTTTCTGCCACAGATTCTGCAAACACTTGTAGACCAAAATCTCTAAATTGACATGAGTGCTATGGAAAATAGTAATAACTACCCTCATTATAAGTTTCTCAAATCGCATACATTTGTTGAGGATTACATGACTTCAAAAATTGATATCACAGTGAAAAGAGTCCTTTTTCAACTTAGAATAAAACATAATTCAATCTTTTTTCATGGAAAAATCTTTGCAATATCTCCCCACAATTTCTGCAATATGTGTAATCTGAACGAACTCGAAACCTGGCACCATGTTTTTTTCAACTGTTCAATCTATCGTTCATATAGACGAAAATATCTGTCTAACCTCATAAGTCATTTTGATTTGAATGGTCTCTTAAAATTATCTCATAAACAATATCATTCAATTTTCAATTTCATTGTAGCTGCTCAAAGACTAAAAAATTTTATTCTCACAGAAAGCGAGTATGCAAATGAATCCGAGACATAAATATATTTTGATGCACTCTTTGATATATATGTGTATTTTTTTTTTTCCCCATTGAAAGAATCTTCTTATGTTCCTATTCAATGCGTTTTTGTTTTAAATATTTTTATGCATTTTTTTTCTTGCTCTATTCAATATATTGTTTGTAACGTTTGTCACGAATGTAACTAACTCAGTGCAATCCTAATCCCCAATCTCAAATTGATGTATTGTCTCTCTCCCTTCAGCGTATGATATATATTCAAGTGTCGCCACCATTGTAATAGGCTAACGGCCTAACAATAAAAATTCTGTCTGTCTAAAATTCAGAACAAAACTATTAACACCACTACCAATAAAAAGAACGCCAACACATGAGAAACATGTATGCGACCCGACTGAATGGTCACCAAATGAAATTCGTTCACAAATATTATGAAAAATGTTCAAAAATGTAAACTCAGCACAAAACTATTAACACCATTACCAATTATAAAGAATAACCACTCATGAAAAACATGTATGCGACCCGACATTGGCCACCCAATGAAATTCGTTCACAAAAAATTATATTAAAATGTTCAGAAATGTAAATTCAGTACGAAACTATTAACGCCACTACAAATTATGAAGAACACCAATACATGAGAAACATGTGTGACCCGACTGAATGGTCACCAATGAAATTCGTTCGCAAAAAATTATAGTATAATGTTTGTCAAAAAACTTTTACCATGGCAAAAGAAAGTCAGTTAAAGAAACAATTCAGGACTTCAAATACCAAACATGGCTAAATGCAGTGAAAAGTCCAACAACCATTTACATGTATAATAAAACTTGTCACCTGGTTCGAAAATGGCGAGTCATACACACAACGCTGGATTCCTTTTAAAAAATCATATCTCACCAATTATAAGAGTTATAGCAACGATTAACAGGTTGAATTATTGCAAATGTTTTGGTTGATGATCTCTGTTATCAAGTTTCGAAAATCACTCACCCCTATCATGTCCACTTGGTCTTTAAATGTAGTTTAGAAACCGCTTGAAAACCATTGAAGTTTATATCCGGAGTTTGTAATCATATCATCCACTTCGAACTAATTGGAATGTTTGAACGATCTTCATACCGTTTTGAAGCTGACATTCCCGCCGACAAATCAGATGAAAAATTTACACCGATCATCACTGAAAATTTTCAGTCATTGATAGCGGAAGATGATAACCGTCGCCCGTTGATCACAACTGTACCGATATAGCACGCGTGGCATTAACAATATCCAAATTTTTTTCCTACATCACACAACTTCACATATGAACATTTACTCCTACACTTAATAAACAATAATTACGCATTTACTGCCTGCCATAACCTAATATTCACGTTTTAAAACGAAATTTTAACGGAGCACGAAAATAAACAAACTGCCTCCATTGTGACTTGACTGGACTCCCGCGTTCGTATGTATATGGGTTTCTGCTTCGGGCTTGAAGTAGCCAAGGACTGGGTGTTTCGTGAGACATGATTTCAATTGATCGAATGATGATTGTTGCTCCTCTTTCCAAATGAATTTTGCATTTTTCTTCAACAACCGATGTAATGGTGCAGCTATGACACAGACATCTTTAGTAAAGCGCCTGTAGTAGGAACAAAGTCCTAAAAATCCCCTCACGTCAGAAATGTTTTTCGGGATTGGAAATCTTTCGATGGCTTCTATCTTGGTTGGATCTAGATGAATTCCATCTTTATCCACTAGGTGACCCAGAATCTTGAATTTCTTCTGTCCGAAACAACATTTCTTATGGTTTGAAGTTAATCCAGCTCTTTTTATACATTTCATTACCAGTCTCAAACGTGAAAGATGTTCTTCAAAAGTTGATCCATAAACTATTACGTCATCCAAATAACATAGGCAAATATGCCATTTCAGTCCTTTGAGTAAACTGTCCATCATTCTCTCGAATGTAGCGAGTGTGTTGCAGAGCCCAAAAGGCATGACTTTGAACTGGTAAAGACTATCGGGAGTAATAAATGCTGTTTTTCCTTATCTTGCTCGTCTACTTGTATTTGCCAGTAGCCAGATTTGAGGTCCATAGAAGAATAGATGCCTGCCTGGGCGAAACTGTTTAATGGATCATCAATTCGCGGAACAGGATATATATCTTTTTTGGTAATCATATTCAGGCGACGGTAATCAACCCAAAAGCGCCATGTTCCATTTTTTTTCTTCACTAACACAACTGGGACCAAGGACTTTGAGATGGTTCAATTATGTCCAGTTTTAACATTTTATCGACTTCATTTTGTATTATACGCCTTTCTGCTAGTGAAACTCTGTAAGGCTTCTGTTTTACGGGAAGAGCATCACCAGTGTTTATCTTGTGCTTCACACTTTTGGAAATCTTCACCGATTGGGTTTCAAAATCAAAAATGTCAATGAATTCTTTCAATAATTCTAAAATTTTTGCTCGTTCTCCGTCATCAAGATGAGGATCCAAGAATTGCTCTAATTTCTCTAATTTTCCTTGCATGTCTATTACGACTTTATACTTATGCTTTTCTTCGTCTTCTGAACTATCTTGCTTATCGCAAGATAGAGAATACAATTGACAGTCGTTTAGCTCTGTGAGTTCAACTAAAGATCTTCTCTGGGGTATGAGTACCACGGAAATTTTCCGGACAAAACTTCCAGGAATCATATGGTCCCCGGCAGCATACAGATGAATCGCCTTTCCAGGATTGCAGTAAGAAGCTTCACCAATTTGGATCTCACCCATGCCGCAATCAATTATTGCATCTCTGGCTTTAAAGAAGTCCCAACCCAATATAAGATTATGGCTAGACTGCGAGAATACTAAAAATTCGAATGGTTGCACATTTCCGTTAAAGTCCACTCTTAATACACATCGTCCAAGAGCTTCCACTAGCAGTACGAAAGATATTACCACGTTCAGCGAATAACGGTGTCTTCAAGTTGCGACGTAAATGTTCTGTAACCACGGAATAGTCAGCACCTGAATCGACCAAAGCTTTCACATTATGTCCGTTTATCACGACAAATACAGAATTTCCCATCAGTCTAGCCGCTGTATGCACTGGAGGATTTCCTTCAATTGCGGCCTCACCCTCGTAACAGGTCGCAGAGCCTAGTTTTCCTCAACGGATCGACCGGGCGAACGGCTTGGACGGCAACCTGGGGAGCGCGAACTGCATTGGGTCTGGGGTATGGAGAGCTGCTTCTATAACGTCTGTCGTCGCCTCCACTCTCATGTCCATATTCGGCTACAAAATTAGAACGCAGTGTTTGAAACTGATTTGGTTCTATCCTTGATCGTCCAGAGTTGTAATTCAGTTGTTGATTTGACTCCCTTCTGGCCCTTACATCTTTGAGGTCACGTCTTCGATCGCGGCAATATCTGATCACGTGTCCAGCTCGACCACAATGGAAACAGACCGGTACATTTTCAGGTGTACGCCAAAGATCGGTCTTTGGCGGTCTCCACGATTGGAGTTGCTGGTTGTTGTGGACGTCTCGGTCTGGTTTTCCAGGAATTCCTCTTACCTCTTCCTACGGGCATCAAGGATTCGGTGTCCGCTCGAGTGAGAGGGGCTAGCGTGTCCTGGATCGTGTTTTGTACCTCTTCCTGGATCATATCTTCCAAGCATTCAGTTTCATCGTCTCGTGCAAGCGAAGCTATCTGAAGAATCACTCGTTGAATTTCTTCTTTGACAATGCGTCGGATCAATGTTGACAAACTCTCTGTGGTCGTCGAAGATACAGCCGTCACGTTTGGTAGCCTTTCATACTGTGGCTTGATTACACGATGTCTCCTCATAGTCTCGATCTGTCGACAAATAGATATGAACTGGTCTACTGTAGCTGTTTATCAGTGCTTGGTAGAAATCCTCTCTCCCTTTCAGGAGATGGGAAATTTTCTGGTCATCTGTCATTGATGGATCAACTTGGCGGGGTCTACGTAAATTTGTCGCGCTCAACTTGTCGCGAGACAATTCGTCACATTCAATTTGTCGCAGCGTCAATTCGTCGTGCTACAAACTCATCGCGATACAAATTTGTCGCAGGCTCGTTTCGTCGCGGTACAAATTTGTCGCAGACTCATTTCGTCGCTGTATTGTCAATTCGTCGCGACAAATTTGAATTGCTTTAAAATTCATGTTTTTTGTGATCTTATAAATAGGGTAGTGGCTTTAGGCGTAAAAAATAGTACTATTTTTTTTCCTCATTTATTGGAAATGTTCCCCCTTCCCATTTCTGTTTTTTTAACAAATGAAGGAAAGTATTCATTGAAGTCATCGAGGGACATTGCAACGTACATCAAGATAATAAATTGGGATCCAATAAATTTTTAAAATTTAAATTTTTACCATATAAGCCACGTTTCTGTCGAGATTTCCATTTCTCGCAGTGAGGGGCGTTGGAAAGCTCACCCAAATAATAAATTGGGATCAAATAAATTTTGAAAATTTAGTTTCCATCGTATAGGTCGCGCTTTCTGTAGGGATTTCCATTTCTTGCAGCGAGGGGCGTTGGGGGTGCACACCGAGATAATAAATTGCGATCAATGTGGCCCCCCAGCATGATTTCCGTAATTCACTATTAAATGTATCCATGCAGATAATATATCTTTAAGGAATTTTTTATGACAATATATTTAAGTTTTATATATTTAAGCTGCGAAAAGTCTTATTTTCAATTTTTTTTTTTTTTTTTTTTTTTTTGCAATGCTATGTACATACACATTTCAAATCACTTTGTATTTTATCACACCGAAATAATATTCAAACACTCCGACCATAGGCACGAGAAACTGAGGCTGATGCCATTTGAGTACGGGTTTGAGTCCCTTATAAACGGAATGAATGGCAATTTTCAGCCCCCCCCCCCTCCTCAATGTTTCCTTCATGTCGCACCTTTGACTGGCCAAGGATGCCGGAAGTTTTGGAACTTGTGGGTTCTTGTCTTGATCTTGAAGTAGGAAATTTTGATTTCTGCATCATTTCGCTGGGTGCTCATACCCATTCCATAAAGTACCCTGGGCACCAACAGCATCTCTGTCTCTGACACCACTGCAAATGTCAATCGATTTTTGATTTTTTTTTTTCAACTCCAAAGTAAAAACTTTCGAGTAAAAAGAATGAAATCAGACTTTTAATTAGCCCATTGTATGTAACTTCATATACATGACACTCATATGGCTCCAGTCAACGATTAGCAGAAATTTCTTCTTACAATACAAGTGAATTAACATTAACAGACAATGTAAGATTATGTTCAGAGGTATATTTCCTAGGTGGGGAGGGGGTATGCGGGCTTTTTCCCAAGATGACAAGTTCAAGTGAAAGGGCGTAACCAAAATTAAGTAATTGGTGATCAATAACATGAATTAGAAAGGAAGAAAGGAGGCAAGGTTTGAAAAGCCCACAGGTGAGAAAACTATAAACCCGCCTCTGATTATAGCCTACATTTATTAGGATAATTTTAAAAACAATTCGTATCGTATACATACGATATAACACTCACATATATAAACACTCTACAATATCTAAACCTTTATTTATTTTCAATGCTTTGAGTATCATTTTATTTAAACACTTATATAACGTGAATATCGCAGTAAAAACACGATGATAATTTAAAGAATAATAAGTGATGGTATTTTGAACTACCATAATTTTTTTCTTTTTTTTAAAGATACGTAGAAGAAGATTTCAATTTATTGCAATTTAAATTGAATTCAAACAATTTAATTTAAAAAGTACTACATTATTTTTTGTCATCCGTATACTCTATCTCTACTTTAAGATACAACAAAAAACTCAAATAAAGAAAATTAATAATAGGCAAATTCATTCAATTGCATTAAAAGTTTTTCTAATTTCGGAACATGAATTATGGGGGAAAAAATTTTAAACACACACGAAAACCGACATATTTCCACGTTCGGTTTTGCAATATTCCATGTTTTTGCCAACAGAAATATGTAGACCAAGCACACCAACCTTGTGCCAAAAGCTTAGACGCTAATGAAAACTATGTGAAAATATTCAAACAAGCCAGCCAAAGATATGCGACTGATTATAAACATAAGATTAATGGTTATATTATATCTATGCGATTGACCCTTAGTCATCTTTCTTATTGGTGATTATATAGTCTTTTTGTCGGTGCTCATCCTGTGGGCAATATGAAAGCTTCCTCGAATCGTCATTCATAAGCACTGTACATTTCTACCCTTGATCTGCGCCCAACTCCCTTCTCTGTGAGAAATAGAAATCCCAACAAAAGCGGGAAGTGCGGCTTATACGATGAAAATTAAATATTAATTTAATTGAATTATTAATAAGTTAAATATTTCAGGTTCTTATGGAGACACTGTAATGGTAAATGTTGGTGACTCTCGAGCCCATGGGGCAGATAGAAATTTATCGTTAAAAATAGGCTCACTGTAATTTGGGGAATATCATACAAACCGAAATGTTTCCACATGATATTGAAATTTTATCATAGCAAAAATCAAATTTCAATTTCAAATTTTTATGATTGAATTTTCAAATATAATTAAACTTTTATATGCAGTTAAATTTTTAAATGTAATTGATATTGTAATTTTAATTTCGATGGCCTTTCTGCATTGACAAAAAATAATGATTTTCAGTTAACTGCGTGTATACTTTTGTTCATGTTTTTATTTCACGTGTAAGACAAAAAACCTACATCATACAAGCTTGCGTGGAACATGTACAGTGAAGAATTATTGAAGACGAATTTTGATTCTGTGCTGTAATATATAAATTGACGTCACGACGAATTGACACGGCGGCAAACTTGTACAGCTACGAATTGGATCTGCGACAAATTTGTACCGCGACGAATTGACACTGCGACAAACTTGTAACGCGACAAATTTGTACCGCGACAAATTTAGGCGCGACGAGTTGAGCGCGACAAGTTGAGTGCGACAAATTGACCGGCTACGAACTTGGTGGCATAATGAGAGAACATCTTGAATATAGGACTCAAACTTCTCACACGGACGCTGCACCTTGGTTCTCGACAGGTCTTCCGCTCGTCGCTTGATGTCCTCGGGCTGTCCAAATGTGTCTTTGAAGTCCCGTTAAAAAAAATTTCCAGCTTGTAATGAGGTCTTCATTGTTCTCAAACCATTGCCTAGCAGTATCAGTCAAGTAAATCACAACATTAGCTAAGCGAATTGAGTCATCCCAACGGTTGTAATTGGAGATCCTTTCATAATCTTTCAGCCACTTTTCGGGGTTTTGACCATCAATACCGGAGAATATGCAGTGGTCGCGAGGCACTTGGTACATGGAATAAGCTGGAGCATGTGCATTGGGAGCAGGTTGAATAGATGGAGCTAACGACTCACCTTCCGGATTCTTGGACATAGCCATCGGGCACCGACGTCTTCTAAAAGAGTCAAGCAGTGAATCGGGCTCAGAACCCAGCCCTTGCAGTCTACGGCTTCTTCTGATTGAGTTTTCCGTAATTTTCGATTACCCGGTGCCTCCACCAAAATATGTCGCGTAGTTTTATTATATATTCGTTACAGAGCAATTACAAACACAGTCACAATCCAACAAGAACACAAAAACATATCGGAATATTCCAGAAAAAATAAACAATAAAATAAAAAGACAAGACTAACACATGCCTTGTTAATGGCTGGTCTTTCAGTCGAGTTAATAATGATACTTGAATATGTGTCCTATTTTGAGTCTTGCCACAATATTCTTAAATTTAATATTTCACATTTAAAATTGTCCTTTGTCTCGGAGCAGGTGTTCAATGACCCCGTCCCTATGAGAAATATGTCCCTATGAGCTGCATTGTGTGTGTTTTGCTTTCATTATTCTGTCTTTTTGGTATTTATTTTTGTATCGTATATTAATGTGGCTGTCTATCCGTTGTTTTTGCAATGAAAAAAAACATCTAGACAAAACGTTGCATGCGGGTAATATCGAAGAGTTGCACTAAGACAATTTTCACACCTATCGTTCTTTTCAAGCAGTTTTTGATTTACATACACACACAAAGCCGCAACTAGGGAGAGCGGGCCGATTGTACAGGGTGCTGAACTAGAGGGGCGCCGAATTACCCCTTTATCCACTCCTTCTAACCTTTCCTTACTCGGGGACGTCGAAAGCTTGCTAGCTCCAGTTAAAAAAGTATCCAGCTGCGGCCCTGTATGTACCTTAAACCTTGCAACATACATATTGATGTACAGAGCCACAACGACATGCGTGGTCAGCCTGGGCAAGCACGCATTTTGGCGCCCCCTTTTAATATTGAAGGAGAGATGAAAGGATAACATTTGCGCACCTCTCTGGCTTCAAGTTCAGGGCATCAATCAGTGCCGTCTTAACGCATGGGCCCACCCGGGGGCCTCAAGAGAAGAGAGTCCTCAGAAAAATGAGATCCGGTTGATATTTTCTATGATTTACCAGGTTGGGCCTCCGGAAAACCACTTAGCCCGGGGGCCCATGATACTCTTAAGACGGCCCTGGCATCAGTCCCACCTGCTTCTCCTTAGTTGCGGCCCTGGTGTCGTATGTACAGGGTGTTAAGCGGACCGGGATAGCAAGTTCGGAGGGGCGGCAAAATTATTTTTCCTGACCATCAACAGAAATAATTTTTTCCTTAATTTTTTTTTGTCACATGGGATTTCCCAAAATTATAATTATTATGATTAATTTCCATTAATTGGAAATTTACTTTAATTACAAGGAAAAACGTGCTAAATTCATGTCCAAATTTTTGAAAAATATGTTATTTAGATAGCCAGTCATCATATATAAAATAGATTGTGCGATTTAGTCACGAATTGCAAGTGGTCAAAAATGGGTCAACTTTTGTGTTGTCTTTCTTCAATTCCGAATTAATTTCGAACGGCAAATATTGATGCAGGAAATGAAATAATTTAATTACCTGAAAATTTTTATTAGTACATACAGTAAAACCTCGCTTTTGCGGACACTGACGGGACTAAAAAATTCGTCCGTGAAAGAGGGGTGACCGTTAATCAGGGATTTGAAATACATAGTTTTATATATTACACAATTGTAAATTATTATTTGGCCGTAAAAGAGGAGGGCTGATCGCATCTGCAATGCAACTTATGAGCACGACATTTGCATGATAATCGTAGCCAGCTTGGTGAAAATAATTTAGCCAATCCCGAGATGTCACGTGACATTAAAATATAAAAAAAACCCCGGTTGCTAACAGCAGTGTGTGTTTCGGTTGCTGATAAGATCAACTGCACCAGCCGAACCGTAGTGTCCAGTTAGCAGAGTAAGCGTAAATAGTCGTATCGTTAAACTGGTATCGCAATGGTATCAGCGCCCTCTCTGTTTAGATGTGTGCCTGCTGGCCTGTGATTGGCTGCTAGCATCGGGTGGGAAAGCGTCATTTCGCATAATGCATTTTCCCATCGCGGCGCCATTTTGTTTACTTACTCACGAGGACACTCTTGGTTAGCTATTGCTCGTGAATATTTTTGCAAATTGTTCATCTTTAAAATTATAAAAACGGACCTTCTGTAGGCCAACTAAAATTATATTTATTGAATAAGTCTGCGTGCATTTGATGGGTGTAAAATGAACACGAAGACGGGTATTCACAAGGGTTCACAAGTATAGATTTAGCTGTTGAAGTGTCAATAACTTTCAAGCGGCTTTGGCTGCCCATGCTCATCACCAGCCAGTCTAAAAATGCAGGTCCATTAAAGAACTTTTCTCCTGACGTTGCCACGAAATGAAAAAAGATAAAATGAAACGTATGGAAAGATGGAGGTAAGTGCGAGAGGTGTAAATACAGATATATTCACTTGGTGTGTGTGCATAATACTAACATTGTGCATAATACTAAATATATTTTTTGAGAATTTTTCATATATATAAAACAAAAATGCCAAGAGGTCGGACTCGAAAACAGTCCGACCCGGAGACTGCCTAAACAGTTAGAAATTTCTCCACTCATTGGAATGATGCCCCCCCCCCCCCACAGTCGAAAATTCGACTAAAATTCAATTCGATCCTAGTACAGGAATGAAAATATCGAACTTTTTCTCATATTATGAAAAGGTAGAAACAACTGATAGGGACAGAGTGGAGAAATTTCCACAGTATTTGAAAAATGAGGCACTTACGGTTTATGTGAATAATTGCTTCGAGATCAGTGACTATTCCTCCTTGAAAAATATTTTCATTGAGAAGTTCATGTTCTCAGAAACAGTGACGTTTACTGATTTGAATTCTTGTACAGTGGCTAAATGTGTCATTCTAAAAGAATACTTCCAGAAAAAGGTCGACATCGGTAGGAAGTTACAGCTGACAGACTGCTTGATTATTTCTGGATTAACTGACGGACTACCAGAAAATCGGAGGCCCTTTCTAGTCATAACACCACCGATAAGCACATGTGAGTGGCTTGTAAATGCCTCCAAATTGAGCATACATAATCCATCACAACAACAAAGAGTAGCTGATCCCTCTGGTATAGTACGACCCCAAATCGGACAAACCTATCAACCCAGAGGAATTCAAAATTTTCGACCTCAATTTCAACAATCTTTCAGACAATGGACACCACGTCCTCGAACACCTTATCCCCAGGGTCCTAGAGCCCATTTTGCGATACAAATAAGCAGACTCCCCACCAGCCCATGTAGGTTTTGTCAAAATCATGGCAGCATAAATGCATTTCACTGGGCACGCACATGCCATTTCAACCCGAACTACGCCCCACAGCAGAGTATTTCAGATCAAGGGATGGTTTCTGACCCCGACCAGGTCATCGAACCAATTGTCCCAAGACCTGAGAGCTCTAGTTGACTATTTCAATTGCGCGCTCATACTAACAACAACAAATCTTTCCCAATTATAGCGGATTCCTGATCCCCGATATCACTAATCTCAATGAATATTATTGACACTTTACATCTTCGAGACAAACTTGAAAATTGCTCACCTATAGTCGTTAGCCAAACTGATGGTACCATTTCATTGATAAATAAAATTGCTCTGACTATAACTATTGGTGAGATAACGAAACACGTCAAATTTTATGCGATTAATAATGATTTCTTGGACTTTCTCATCTCCATGTAGTATGAAATAGTCATTAACTGTGCCAACAGGAAACTGCATCAAAACAACAGAGAACTGTTTACGAAACCAGTTGGAGATGAGGTTATATCATTGCATATTAATCAGGAATTGTATTCGAATTGAAGTATTGAATAAGTGTAATAATGAATCGAAGTTGAAAAAACTATTGTAGAAGGCTGGGATTACACTATTGAAGTTACATAAAAGTTCATTTATAAAACTCGAAAAATGCAACCAATAAGGTTACGTACTGCATTTTCTCGAATGCATCCATTCACCTTATTGGGTGCATTTTTCAAGTTTTATAAATGAACTTTTTTGAAAATTTTATACTGTAATCCCGGCCTAACTATAATCATATATTTTCTCAAAATAAATATGATGTTGGGTGCGTGATAATAGAATCCCAGCGAGTGTTCCTGACCTTTGTTTGGCATTCTGGTCTCACTACGACCATACAGAGTATTTATAATAGATGAGCAAGAGATCAATTCTCAGATAAGTGAACTTCTAAAACACAATATTATAAAAGAAATCTGTAGTCCATATTCTGCACCTGTCACATTAGCACACAAACGTGGGGAAGGTAAAACGCGTTTTTGTGTCGACTTCAGAAAGTTAAACGAAATAACAAAATCAGATGCTGTACCTCTGCCTCGAATTGATTCCTTGCTTGACAAATTGAGCTGTGCAAAGATATTCTCCATTTTGGATGTAGCATCGGGTTATTGACACATTCCAATACACCCTGATGACCAGGGACGCCGGAAGTCAAAAATGATTGGTGTTGCTCAAAGTATGTCAGTTACTTCTTTGTACAGGCCATGATATTTACACATTTTCGGCTGACCATACGTCCTTTTTTTGAAGTAGAGCGTCCCGTTTTTTTTGTTTCGAATCTATTTGATTTCAACGATGACCCGTTCTTCAACCTACTTTTGCAGTAGAGGTAAGATTTTTACCCCAGTAAAATGTAACAAACCTATCCAGAAGGGGGTATAGGGGTACCATGTCTGCCCCAAGACCAGTGCCGCCTTAACGCATGGGCCCACCCGGGCACCTCAAAAGAATGCTGGCCTCACAAAAATGAGACCCAGTTAAAATTTTCGAGAATTTGCCAGGTGGAATCTCAGAAAAATTACTTGGCCCGGGGGCCCATGACGCTCTAAAGATGGGACGGCCCTGCCCAAGACAACCAAAAATTAAAAATGTTTTCAATAAATTAAAATATTGAAAGAAAAAATACCTTTTATGTGTGCTATATTTTTCAATTTCTGTTAATTTAAAATGTCTCTGGGACAGATGGCTTGTGCCCAGAGCCTTCTTAAGAGCATCGTGGAGAGCATCACCATTGGCACCCGGACCAAGTAATTTTTCTGAGGCCCTACCAAACAAATTTTCGAAAATTTTAACGATATCTCATTTTTGTGAGGCTCTTTCTCCTGAGGTTCCAGGCCGCACCCGAGTAGGCCCATGTCTTAAGACGCCACTGCCTGTGCTCCCCTCATAATATTCACATGAAACTGTGAAATTCTATTATAAACCGATAAAGTGGTGGAAAATGGGTTTAATCATCAATCAAATGATTGTTTTGATCATCAGTTCTTTAAAACCATGCTATTTGCCAGCTCCTTTTTCTGGAATCGAATAATTCTATTGTATTGTATTTTACAGTTTTTTGGATTGGATTGTTGGTGATTTAGTTGGATTCGCGTTTCAAGTTCTCCGATAATTTATATTGACAACCATCACCACAGAGTAAAGTCGCGGAACATTTGAGTATAGTGTTTTAGAATATTGGGGAAGCTTACATTGAAAACAGAAAGTGATACAAATACATAAAGCAGGGGTTCCCGAACTTTGTGCCGCGGCACCCTGCAAAGGTTTTTCGAAGAGACTCTTTGTTAAACTGCTCTGTGGGGAGCCGCGGATACGCGTTGATTAGAGAAAGAGGTGCGGCGGGTGGGAAAAGTTTGAGAGAACTCCTGACATATATATGAGTGTAAAAGATGCCCCACACATCCTCCAACGCTGCCTGCACTAGGATCTTTGATGGGCCCCCAGGCCAAGTGATTTTTCGGAGGCCGTATTAGGCAAATTGTCGAAAGTTTCAACCGGATCTAATTTTTGTGAGACTCCTCTTCTTTTAGACCTTGAGCTGTGCCTGGGTGGGCCCATTCTTTTTGACGACACTCCCGCCCTTACCTAAGGGGCCCGGTGCGTCTCAACAGTTTCAGACACGAAAAATATTTGCCCGATTTTATATATTTGGTGGGGGGAAAGAATCGGCATCCATTATTTCAAAATATACACGAATGCTGCGAAATATCCATACAAAAAATGCTAAATACACAATTCAATAAATTAACACAAAACTAATTAAAGAAAAAAAAATCCTGAAACCGATAAAAATTTTGTACTTGATGAATCAAAAATAATTGAAAGAAACAATTCCAACATCAATAAAGATTCAGAAATTACAGGGGGGGGGGATTTCAGAATTGTTGAAACTTCAGAATTAATGCAAGAAGTAATTTCAGAATTCATGAAAGCCTCCAATAGTTTACCGTGAGTGCATGGGTCCACAAAGCACGGTGCCCAGTGCGACCGCTCCTGTCGCACATTCCTAAGAGCCCGGCTCCCATTTTCACAGCGGAAATCACTTTTTCTCATTTCTCTTTGACAGCCTCAACCGTTTTCTCCACTGAGGGCAAAGCAAGAATTTGGGAACAGGGGGAGGGGGTGAGCCTAAGGTGAAGAGGTGCTTGGCTAGTCAGTGAATATCCTGTTGTTTAATATTTTGTTGGTTGGGCTATGCCCTCACATCCCGTAGGCTGGGATTTCTGGCGGGCCCAAGTAGGAGGTGGATTTAAGGACCGGCGCACAACCTGGGCCGCGTTAAACCCAAACATTACACTTTTTTCTAATTTAAGGGGTCCAGTATTTACTTTTGCCTCATCTGCCCCCCTCCCCCAAGCAAAACTTTTCACGGGCTCTTCTGTAGTTAATTTATAGCTTGAAAAAACCCAAAAAATTATATTAATTGTTCCAGGCCCGTTCCCATGTCAGCCCTTCCCTTGTGGGGTCAAATGCCGAACTTGGAAATTGGGCGTCGACATCTGCACAACAATTTTACCGAATTTAATAGTTGAATTTGAAAATTATTGGCAACATTCCCAGTTTAAACGACAGCGGATGGTTTTTCTAACGTTGATTAGACAAAAGAAAGCAAAAAAAAATGTAATTTAAATAAAAGCAAACTTACGTGGGGTAGAATCTAGTTCATCAATATGTCACCATGAAATCCTTTGAACTTTGAAAAAAAAAAAAATCTTAAGCATCTTTTTGCTCACATAGGAGCGTTTCATTATTCCACGTAGGGCCCCTAGGCTGGAATCTTTTGCGGGGGCCCCCCCGACCAGACTTTCACGGGCCCCTTTATGATGGATTTATAGCGTGAAAAAACAAAAGAGTAATGAAAATCGTCCCGGGCCCCAGGGCTGGAGCCTTGCCAGCCCACCCCTGTCGAACGAACCATGTCCCCTTGTGGGGGACATGGTTCGATTCTGTACATACAGCTGGTCATCCGACAGAGATGAACGGAAAAAAAATTACACACCATAGGAAGTCCAGGGGCTGTACTATCTCTTCATGCTTATCGGGAATCCGATCCGTATCCCCGCCGATTATGACAATGTAAGCATGAAAGGGAAATTTCCGTACTAGCGGCATTCTCCCTCCGAAAACAAGCATCGTATTTCTCCGAATATTCGGATGACGATAAGGATAGGGGAGACCCACTTCTTAAGCATCGGATGATCGTATTTTCTACTCGCGATGGCGAGTAGAAAATACGAAAAATGAAAAATTTATTTCTTGGACTTGGAAATTTACTACGATGACTTAAGTGGTGTTTTTCCTTGAAAGAAAACTATGCAATTTCGTCGGCATTTTGCAATTGATTGGATGGATTCAATTAGAAATCCAAGTGTAGTATACAGTGGAACCTCGCTACAACGATACTCGATATAACGATAATTCCCTCTACAGCTATATTTTTTCGAGATTTTTTTTCACGGTATATTTCTCGATGATATAATTATATTATCCTAAAATTATATACATATAGGCCTATATATATAAAATAAATGTAATAATCACCCACGTCCATCAAAATAGTCAATGGAGGACAATACATTATTATCCCAATGTGATTTTGGTAGTTCCTTATGAAGTACGGCTTAAAAAGAACTTCAATAAATTAATTAGAATGCTGAAATATCTTTCTGAATAATATTTACACGCTGAAAAATATATTTTAATTATAGAAATAACTCTTCATATACTCTTATTTTCCATCCTCCCCATTTAAAAAAATAAAAAAAAGTATCTAGCCGATAGCCCCGCAAACACCTTCCATTTTTAACGTTAAAGAATGTGAAAAAAAAAACAACAAATGTTCTGCACGTGCATTAAAACTGAATTACGTTGCCACCGTCGTTGAACAAAAAATTCAGTAAATGTATAGTAGTAGTTGTATAACCAAAGCTTAATTTTGATTGGTCAGTGGTCGATCGGCCAAAGGGAAAAATCGCTTTTCCCTGTGTAGAAAGCGATTTCTTTGATTTTCCCTCTTTCACGTCACGTGACGTTAAGGAGTGAGCCTACGAATAATTCCTTGGTATCGTTTTTCTGATTATTCTTAACGTCATGCTTATGAACCGATGCTTATAATTCGGATCGGATGAGAATAAGCATGAGCAGGTAGTGCAGCCCCTGCAGTACAACAGAAACGATTTTTTTCCCCTTTCATATGGTAGGTATACTGCCTATCTATTCAAGGAACAGCCAGGCTGCACACCAATTGTATGCTATCAGCGGCTCTCTTTTCGCTGAGTAGTAAAAACGACCGACAGCTAAAATATTGTTAATTGAACGCATGTGTTGAATGGGTCTGCAAAACGATTTTTTGAGATATTTGGTTCCGAGGTGAAAAAGAAGCTATATCCGTTTGCAATTCCCAGTGGTGCCAGCAGGCATCGGTGCCGGCTTTGATTTTTAACAATACAACGCAAATCACACGGGTATATGAATACAAAAAATGTGGGAAGAAAATGACAACGACATTTGCAAGGACATTTGGTTGATGGTGTCCTTTTTTAAGCAACATTCTGTTTTGTCAACCCTAGGGGATAATGAGCAAGCCAGACGTCTGGAAAAGTGTGCAGACTTCTCAAACATGAATTGATTGGTGACTTACGGACCGAAATAGGGCAGGCATTACCTTTCAAAATTCTGATTCTGGTTCTATGAATTCATAGGTTCTCCGTGGGTGAGGGTGGAGCGGTGGCTTTTACCGTTGGTAGTACGGAAAAGTAATGAAAAAACACGCAAATTAAAATAAATATAGTGATTTAATTAAAATACTTTTTTTCAATTACTTAAAAAATTTCCTTCTTTTCCCTTGTACGACATGATGTATAATTTGTGTACGCGTTTATGTCCAGAAAAGAGATGGACGAGACATTTTTGTCTCAATTTTCATGGTGCATGCAATCAGTGTTTGATCTCGTTTATCGAATCATTTTTTCTTTCATGCACAAGAATCATTGTTGAGATTTGTCTTCTGTAAATATAGAATACTGAAATGGTGAGCTTTGAATTTTAATTTTTGGTAATAGCGCTGGAATAAACGATTCTGCAGTGTTTTTTTTTTTGTTTTTTTTTGTTTTTTTTTGTGGTATAAACTTCAGATAACAAAGCTATGTCTCATTATTGCATTTATTATTATTTTTTGTTTTATTTTCTCAGTGACATTTTTTTTGTTTTTTTTAACTACATCGACTATTGATTAATGTTTTTATTCCTTTACACGGCATAATAGCAATAAGCTTCCTTATGATTTTCAGCAGTAAATGTGTATAAATTAATGAAAAAGTAATGGGTATAGTTCATGGTTTCCCAACCTTTTTTTTGTCCCATCGCCCCCTTCTTCAGAAATTTCATTCTCCCAACGCAATCTAACCCATGGGATCCTATGTTACACCCGTAGCTTCTACCGCCCCCCCCCGGAACATTCCATCGCCCCCAAGGGGGCGTTAACACCCACGTTGGGAATCACTGGTATAGTGCATGGGCGGAGATACAGGGGGCATGCCCCCCCCCCAGCGTTAAAGGTGGAGTCGACTAATCTAATGTATATATTTATATAGGAATTGACATCATTATTAGCGTGCCCCCCCCCACCTTAGACTGCCAAGTCTATCTCCGCCTATGGTATAGAGCAGCTTTTTCAAAGTGTGCGTCGCTGTTTCTAGGGGCATCGCCAACCTTTATGTGAGGTGTCACGGCGAGCTTGATATATTCATTTGTGCACCTATTTATGCTTTGAAGAAGTTACGGGAAAAGTTTATATGGGAAAATATCTATTAATCTATCTTGAAGAGCCCCTGGCGAATCGTGAATTAGGCAAGGGAGCAGTGGTCGACAAAAGTTTGTGAACCATTGGTAAAGGGAAAAGTGTTCCACTGAGAGAGGGATTAACTTTACAAAATATTTGGGCTTGTCAATGCTAAAATAAGAAGACGAGATATCTTGTCAGTGCCACTCAAAGGGTTTAGAATCAACTGAAATCAGCGATGAAGCGTACTATCCGCCTACTATTGCTGTGACTCTCGTTGTGGTATTCAGATTCTATGATGCTCATTTTATTCTCATGCTTAATGGATATACAGGGTGTATTGGACGTGAAATGACTAGCAAACAAAAGGAGCTATTTACAGCTATGCAACTCACAAGGAAAGGGAGTTTTTTCAAAAATTTTAATTTAAAAAAAAAAAAGCTCTTTCAGTGCAATATTTGAGCTATGTTCAAATAGTGATTGGTATGATTGGTATTGCTGAGCAATACGAGCAAATATGTTCCGGCGTCCCTGCTGATGACACTGAAAAATTGACATTCACAACAAATTCAGGTCTATATGATGGTGTAGATTACCTTTCGGATGGAAGAATGCACCAAGCATTTTCCAACGCACCATTCGAAGAATTTTGGCTAAACATAAAACTAATTTTGCCATAAATTACTTTGATGACATAATCATATTTTCTTCCTCAGTAGAACATTTGAGCCACCTTAAAATTCTATTCAAAATTTGTGAGGGGGGAACAATTAAAATTAAAAAATCAAAATGTATTTTTGCACAGGTCAATATTGACTTTTAGGATGCCATATTTTCATGACGGTAAAATATCACCTAACGATGCAAACATTATTGCAATCCAAAAACTTCAACCCCTCAGAAATGTGAAAGATCTTCAGAGGTTTCTCGGAACTATTAACGTATGTCACAAATTTATTCCAAACTATGCAAAGATCAGATCTCCCTTAAATAAAATGTTGAAAAAAGATCAGGTTTGGAACTAGACTCCTGAATGCCAAAAAAGTTTTGAAAAATTGAAGCTAGCATTAGTTTTTAAACCTATATAAACCTTGTATAATCCTAAGTTTCCATGCCATTTAATTGTTGACGCTTCTCAAAATGCTGTTGGTGCGGTACTAAAACAAGAAACACCTGATGGCAATCTGCATCCAATTGCATTTCATTCTAGAGCACTTAAAGGCTATGAAAAGGCTTTGAAACTATGCCATCACGGAATTGAAATGTTTGGCTATTGTTGACGCTTTAGATAAATTCCATCACTATTTACATGGCCAAAATTTCACAATACATACTGATCATGCTGCCTTAGTTTGGCTTAAAAAGGTTAAGCATTTAACGGGAAGACTCTTTAGATGGTCATTGAAATTAAGTATGTACCGTTAAATATAAACCAGGCACCACCAACATCGAAGTTGACATGTTATCTCGTAATCCAATTTGTCCTTTTGTAAAAAATTCCACTCACCTTCTGGATTTGGAAGTCATCAAGACCCACCAGAAGCTGGATAATATCGATGATAAAAAATATAACATCAATGATGTAATACAAGGCCAATGACAAAGGCCATATGCATATAGAAACATCCTCTCCACTTGTCAATACAAGATTCATCGAAAGACTGGTTAATAACATAACCAGTCTTTCGATGAATCTTGTATTGACAAGTGGAGAGGACGTTTCTATATGCATATGGCCATCTGGTTGGCCTTTGTCATTCACGAGCTATTAGTTGATTGTTGACGCCGTCCATGTACGGTGCCTTTCAACATATATATACGCTCCAAGGTTGAAATATTCTATCTGCTTCCATAGCTTAGATGGTAGAGCACTCGTCCGGCAAGCGAGAGACCGGGGTTCAAGTCCCCGTGGGGGCAGTGATGAATTTTCTTCCTTGTAATCTTCATCTCCACAAATAACCAGTCTTTCGATGAATCTTGTATTGACAAGTGGAGAGGACGTTTCTATATGAATGATGTAATAATTTGTAAGAGGAAGGGTTCCAATAAAATTGTAGTCCCCTTTTCATTAAGAAAAACCCTTCTCGAAAATGCGCATGAACAATTCGGCCATCCAGGCGTTCAGAAAATGTTAAATTTAATCAGCCCCATTTACTATTGGCCTAATATCACTATTGACGTTCACAATTTTGTAAAACATTGTGAAATATGTCAGCTCAACAAGAAATGTCATCAGAAAAGATTTGGTTTATTAGCTTCAGTACCCCCAGCTGAGAACCCGTTTGACATTGTCTCCATCGACACTGTTGGAGGTTTTGGTCATTATAATTCTACAAAGAGATATTTGCATATCGCTATCGACCATGCAACTAGATATATTTGGACATTTGCTTCAAAAAATGGAAATACCGAAACCTACATAAATTGCTTGAATCAAATATTTCAGGTACAAGTGCCAAAAAAGATACTCAGTGATCAAAATGGTGCTTTCACCTCAACAAGATTCAAGAAATTTTTACTACATCATAACGTGAAACAACTGTTAACATCAGCTCACCATCCACAAACAAGTGGTAAAACGGAAAGAGTAAATCAATCCATAGTAAACCGTCTCAAATGCAAAGTAAACAGCTTCAAATTATCCTTGGGCGAGATATCTTGATCAAGTCACCCAAGAGTACAATAACACTCCACATTCGGTTACTCGATTTCCTCCAGCTTACCTGCTATATGGAATAGTCCCCTATGATCCTCCATTAGGGAATAGAGAGCTATATCCGCCACAAGAGGAAGCTAGGAAATTAGCCATGACTAGAACTGTGGAGTTTCATAAGAAAAACAAAATAAGATATGATGCTGGTTTTTAACCTGTCCCTTTTCAACCAGGCGAAATTGTGAAATACGAAGAGTTCCAGTATCCTAATACTCGTAAGCTTTCTTCACCCTTTTCAGGTCCATACACTATACTGAGAAAAGTATCTGATGTCAATTTTTAAATTGATCGTCCAAAAGCTCTTTTACGTCATTACTAAATGACATACTGGAATGTACAATTTCAGATGATTAAAATAGTAAATTGAGATACTTTTCCCCTCATGTAATCTCAAATTATCACATGAATAGAATAACATTATCATATTTATCTCCTTTGTGTGCATAGAGAAATTTTGAGTCTCTGTGTGCTACTCATTACAAACGGATTCACTTATGTGATATGCGTAGTCATAAGTGATATTGTTTATATTTTTGATACATGATGTTCGCATTGATTTTTGACGTATTATTACATTGTATATAATTGATTGCAGAAGTATTTTTATCCAAGTAATTTTGTTTGAGTTTTTCCAAAAACACTACGGGAAGTATTTTTGTCATCCACCACTTGCTGTGCTACTGATATCGCTTTCTTTAGCTTCAACTTACTGCAATTCAATTATCAAATGTGTGAATACACACACACACACAAAAAAGAATTATTTTAACCCGTTTTAACCCAATTTAATTATTTTGTTAAAATTTGAGAATAATTGTATTTTCTGAGGTATATTAAACCTAAATAGATTAATATTCCTATATAAAAAATATTTTTTTTTATATAGGAAATCTGACCCGTCCTCTAAATAGGACACTGGGATAAAGGGGGATAAAATTTTCACTTATAGGTTTTAGTGTTCTTTTCATTGGTGAAAAGCAATTTAGACTAAAAATTTTCACAATATCCGAACAATACTTCATTATTTACATTAGAGTTCAATTTTTAGTAACATTCATTCATTTTTAGTAGCTTCATTATTTACATTATAGAGTTCAATTTAGAATTATTTCAACTAAACTTGGTGGTAAGGCCCAAAGCAAGCCTGATTTTATCACATTTGTCACAGTATGTTTTGGGTTTTGCTTTGCAACCCTCTCTTTGAGAACAACGCTGTTTTTCCCTCTTCAGTAGAAAATGGCCTACACCATCTTTGTAGATGTCTTCTTTTGCACTTGGAGGTACAGAAGAGATGGTCTAATCCTGGGTCTAATAACTCTTGTTCTACTCACGGTGTTTTTTAGATAAACCATTATTATTGCTCCTCGGAACTCCTTCAAGTTTAGGGCGTCGCTTTTGTTGAGAGCTTTGTGCCTCCATGCATTTACCACTGCCATGTCCACTGTACAAATGAAAAAGGGTCAGTACCACTTTTCCACGAATCTTAATAGCATATTGTCCAGCCAACCAGTCGCGGTGATCCACCCCACCCATATGTTTACTGTAAGAATTTATCAAATTAGGTATCTTCACGTTAACTTTACTTTTGTGTCCTTTTACTCGCCTTTCACATCAAAGCATACTTCTGAAGTGCTGAAAATTGTATCAACAGTGACAGTACTATTGTTATTCCATCGCACCAGAGAATTCCTGTCAAATCCAAAATCAGACGCGCCTCTCTTTCTTCAGCATAGAGTTAGATCCTTCAAAGGGACGCTCATGGTTTACCCGATTTTCTCGTATGGTTCTTGTGGTTCGATAACCGTGTTCACCAAGATTTTTCAAAAGATGAATGCTGGTAAAAAAAATTATAATATGAAGTGTAGCTTGAAGGGTCCACAATGCTCTGTCAGTTTCTTCACAACACGAGGTGTATCCTTTCCTGCACCAGATTCTTTACCGACACGACGTGGTCATCGCACGCCGCTTGGGGGACCTCTCGACCTCGGAATTGGATTTCTAAAGAGGAATTTTCCAGCGTGGCCCAACCTTTCGGGGTAATGTGCTTATATCCCACACGAGACAGAGCCTGGGCTGTCTCGTGTTGCTTGTTTTTAACAAACAAGCTAAAAATTATCGATGTTAGAAATAGTGGAAGCTGTGAATATTCGGTCTACGTGCTGCCAGGAGTTGAAAAAAAATTAAGATTCAAAAATATATATCGGGTGCTGGTGTGGGGAATTTATTAAACATTAAAAACTGGACGGGGAGGGGTTGGAATATTTCTCTCATCCAGAACGAATTTGCTGCCATCTATTGTAAAAATACATATTCAAATATTTAACATATAGATAGCATTACATTAAATTAAAAAAATTATAAAATTTCAAATAATTTTTATGTTTAATGAATATTTATGTTTATATATAATGAATTTTTATTTAATTTTCAAACGCCAAGAATCTTCTCCCACAATCTTTTCGGCTTACATAATTCATAATTTATCTTCTCTTTGACTTCGAGTAAAATATCATATAATCGATATTTACGTCAGTCTATAACAGTGATTATCTCAACCTTTTCAAGCCCGCGGTCCGGTTTCATTCATTTTTGAGAGTCGAAGGCCCGGTCAAACACACAACCAACGGAAAATGAATGAGGAAAAAGGATACGGCTAATCACTCGTGGCCCGGTATGAATGATATCAGTGCCCGGTATTGGGCCGCGGCCCGGCGGTTGAGAAACACTGGTCTATAATATGTTGTGTATTCTTTTCTTTCCTCTCCCATATAAAAAGTGAATAAATATATTCTTTAAAAAAATATCATAATGTAGCTCTGATCACAGTATTCGTAAGTTCTACCGGATCATCTTCATCCATTGTTGCGGAAGCTATGAGCTTTGAAAAAACACCTCTTTGAATGCGAAATATATAAAAAAATCATTACTATTACCCACGCGTTGCGTCTCTCTCCCTCCGTTGATTCGACTCTAATGTAGTGCGCATGCGCCAATTGCGCTCGCCTCCTTGAAAATTATCCAATGAGCATCTACTAAATCACTTATCGTGTGGACACTTTTCTGAACAATCGGTAACTTAAAATTTATTTATCAACTTAATCACTTACCGCGTGTAAACGGGCGTTAAGTTTGGGCAATTGTTGAAGATTTGTGTGTGATGTATTCAGGAGAATGGGTTTTAGCCGACAAAGTTCCGTGCGTTCTTTTCGGTGACACATACATCTTTTCGGGGGAGCGGTATATGTCGAGTTTGCGATCGGAATCGAGTACAAAAAAATATAAAAAAATGCAAATTCGTGCTTGTGATGGCACGACAGCGATGTTTGAGCACCATCATCAGATACGTTGTGACCCTCATGAATAAGACATTCGGAATTTATCGTATCGCTTGATGTAATACTGTCGCTATCACTCACAGGCGTTTTAATGAGCTTTGAATGTATAAACTTATTTTTTTCAATGCAAAAAAGATGTATATGCATTTCAATTTTCTTTTTATATACGGAGAGCTGAGGTAAGAAAATCCATTAGGAAATAATAGTTTAGAGTTAATGTCAATAGTAATAGAATAGAAAGGAGTTAATAAAAAAATGACTATTTTCTATTCACAAATACAATTGAATTTCTGATAACGATCGGAAAAGGAATGAGGAAAAGAATAACGTGGACCCAGAGAAGTGCCATCTCGTGAAGGCTTTGACTAGAGTTCTTTAGAAAAATGATACGAATCGCATATTTATCTTTCATCCATTTCCTTCAATCGATTTTTGAAAATGCCTTCAAGCATCGTTATTATGAGAAAAGCTCGAGCCTCGTTAATGAGATATGCCTCGGCCGCGATAGAGAACGGTAATGGAATTATTCTTTTAAATATTACGGTCACGGTCGATTAATTCATCAAAGGTGCTTTATTTTAGTTAAAAATTAAATTGGGTTTAGCATGAGGAAAACACTTAGGTGTTATGCTTGAAACTAACCTTAATTAAATAAGTTTGTGAAGAGAAGAATAAAAAGGAAAAATGCGAGCATGGTGAATTTTGTTTGGTTTTATAATGTCAGTAATCAGGGGAGGCTCTTGCACTGTATGACCCATGCAGCTGCCCAAGGAACCGTGCCAGGTGAGGTGCCGAATCTGAAAGGGTAAAAACAATTGACAAGAAAAAACTGAAAGAAATATAGATCTGAGCCTGTAAAACTTCCTATGAAAAAATAAACTGTGAAAAATATAAATTGAAATAATTCAATACCGTTCGTATAGAATGTGACTATTATCCAATCAGTGCAAAGCAAATACTCTTTACTTAATCTTATTCCTGATGTTTAATGAATCGAAAAAGATGCGGGATCGATATTTTTTCAAATACGATGTTATATTCGTTTTTATTTCTACAGTTGTTCTTTCTACTGCATCTAAGAGGCCTTTCACACGGAGCGGATGCGGGTCCGGAAGAAGTTTTAACAATTGGAATATACTGAGCCTTTCAGACGAGCCGAAATATCTCCGCATCTAGGAAATGTTCATGCGGGTCCGGACGTGTTCCGCATGTGTCAAAACCTAAGTGCGGGCTCCGCATCCGCACATAGAAGTTTTGACAATAGGTTTATTCGGAGCTATTCAGACGATGCGGAGCGAATTCGTCCGCATCTTTGGCTACTTTTTGAAGGTGATTTTTCACGGAATTTTTTTAATTATTTGCCATAAATACCCTTAAAAACACCATATGATGGTCCCTGTTCAATATGATGTACCCACATACGTCTATCCCTCCGTTTCCTTCTGAGATGGAAATATAGCAACTTCAACTGCCTTTTGTCCATATTTCACAATTTTATACAATAAAACCTGTCAACAACGGCCACTGACGGGACCAAAATTATAAGCCGTTCTGTTCATTACGAATATTTAATTGACTACATACTTTAATAACTTTTAAATTTAATTTAAAAATTTTAATTTTTTTTCTTTTTAAATTTTTAAAATTATTTAAAAAATATAAATATCTGAAATATTATTTTAAATATTTGTTATTTTTTAAAATTTTTTAACTGTTAATTTTTTTAAACTTTAAAAAAAATACTTTTATTAAACAATGATATCCACGTACGTGTTCACTCAGGGTCGGATTAAGACGTTTGAAGACCCTAGCACTTGAATATTTTTGGTGGTTCCCCCGATACCTACAAGTTTATTTTACTCGATATTCAGTCTATAAACTGAAAAAATGAAATTTTATATTTCAGAAGTGAGACTAATCTAAGGATGGGATTTCACTCTAAAAGGTTTATGAAAGTTATTTTACAAAACTTGAAAAATGTAACCAATAAACACATCTGTTACATTCGAGCGAACTTAACTGATCCACCTATTGGTTGCATTTTTCATGTTTTATAAACGAACTTTTATCAAACTTTTATAGTGTAATCCCGGCCTAAGACAGAATTGTGATGTGAATATTTCTAAGCACAGGCATTTTGAAAGTCTCTACCCCTCCCCTTTTTTACTACTTGCAAATTCTTTGATATCTCCTGAATTTCTTTCTCTTTTTTTTGGAACATCGAATGTTTTGGATGTTTTTGGAATTTTTCTTCCATATTTTTCCGAAAAGACTGATTTTTTTTTTCAAAATATTTTGAAAATATTTGAAGACATTTCCTCCCATCGACTACTTGTGAGGATCGGAATGAAGACATCTTTATTCCCATATTCTATGTGGCTCTAGATTAAACCACCAAAGAATGCCTCTAGGCACTGAATCAGGGGTGAAGGAGAAAAATAATTACAAAAATTGCGAAAAAAACAGTTTATATGCACGAATTTCGAACTAAAGATGCGGGCGATTCGTCCGCATCTTCAGCGCTCGTTTGAAAGGGGCCTAAGGGAGCCGTCAACTTTTCTTTACTGCTCGCTTATCGGAGGAAGGTGCTCGTGGTACTATTGCTTTTTTTCCTTCATCTCCTCCCGGTTTAATTCTCGTGGGACGTCGTCATAATCGAGCCATGGAATCGAGCCATCAAACTTCCTCGCTCTCAAAGTGGACCTGTTCCTCGTCTCCTGGTGCCACCTGGTTTTCATTATTGATCAAAAAGTGAGCGTATCACTGCTGGTATAAGTTCACTGCTCTCCATGGACTGTCAAGATGCGGGATCGATATTCTTTCAAATACGATGTTATATTCGTTTTTATTTCTACAGGTTAGTCCCTTTCACATTTTTACATTACACTGTTTTTTAATTTACATCAATTGGTTAGTTTGTGTCGATCCCGCATCTGGCATTTATGTCTCTTAATACTGTACAATGTACTGTACAAATATTTGTTGCTCGACCATCAATCTCTTTTTTAGTATATTTGTTCATTAAAAAATCCCTTTCAGTCCCATATATGGACTTTGTTCCATTCAGCACCACTTTCGTGTTATCCGCATATCCTATATACTCTCTTGCTTTTACTGGCTGGAGATATCGAATTAAACCCTAGTCCCAGATTCAAACCCTCCCCAACCTGCTTTCAAAACAGATCAAATCTTCCGCCTATAACTAACACACCATCAGATAATTCCTCCGATTCATCCATTCTTCGTAACATTCAAGATACCCAAGTAACTATTCTAAACCAACTTACCATTCTCGCCCAAAAACAAGACTCATTCAGTCATCAGCTAAATGGATTATGCGAGCGTCTTAGTGCAGTTAAGTTTTTTTCCCGTAGAGGAACTCCAAAATCAAGTAATCTCTCCTCAAATCTGTCCGAACTACAATCCTCCCTCACCAAAAAAATTACCGATTTGGAGGACCGTTCCCGCCGTGACAACCTGATATTCCATAACATCCCTGAAGAAGTTGATTTTAGTCATAGAATCCAAAATCATTCAATGCTGCTCCGACCACCTTGCATCAAACATTTTATCTAGCGACAGATCGTTGTCACAGAATAGGCCCTAAAAGGACCCTCGGGTGCAGACTCTACATAATCAAATTTAATAAATTCAAAATTAAAAGGGATATTCTAAAAAATGCCTTTAAATTAAAAAATAGTAATATATCAATCTCGGAAGACTTCTCATCCGAAACACGCAAGCTTCGTGGGAAAATCTGGAACGCTTCTCAAAAATTCCGTAGTAGGGGCCAGAAAGTCAAACTTTTTCATAATTTTTCTCTTATAAATAACTGTAAATACGTGTTTGGGATCCCACTATCCAACCACCTCATCTCTACCCAAAAGTTCAAGCACCTATCTTAATCTTTACCAAATTACTTAAAAACAAATCCTACCAAATTTTGGAACTTTCTCAGACCTAAATCTGTTGGACCTACTTGTCTCAAAATCTCAAATAAAAACGTCTCGTCTCCTTCAAATATTGCTACTGAATTCAATTTGGCTTTCTGCACAGTTTTTTCAGTGTGATCCCACTCCCCCACAATACTCATTCGTCGATTCTGTCAATAACTCAAATCCGGTCCTTTTCACTAAAGAAGGTATTTTAAAGTTGCTAAAAAACTGAAACCCCATTCTGTAGGCCCCGATGACATTCCAAACTTCATTCTCAAATATTGCGCGGAAGAAATCTCCGTCTACCTTCTAATCTTATGTTACGTTTCATTAAATACCGCTTCCTCCCCACCGATTGGAAAATCAATAAAATTATTCCCATTTACAAAACCGGTCCCCTCTCCGACACCCTTAACCAGACCAATATCTATTACTTCATCCTGTTGTAATATTTTCGAACATGTGATAGCAAAGGAAAAAAATCCACACATTTAGACTCCATTAACTTTTTCCTAACCAACACGGCTTCAGACGATCCCTTTCTACTCCTATCATCTTGGATTTTTCTAAAGCCTATGATGAAGTTCCGCACAATAGACTCCTCTCTAAACTTTCAAATCGTGGTCTTAATGTACAATTGCTCAAATGATTAGAAGCTTCCCTAAAAAATTGTTTTTAATATATACATAAACGATCTCCCTAAAACCCTCAACTGTACCACTAGATTTTTTCCTGATGACTGTAATCTACCGCACAATTAATCACAAATCTGACCAAGAAACTTTCCAACGTAATCTTGTTTCCATCTTAGATTGGTGTTATGTTGGCATATGCCTATTAACCTATAACTAAAACAGTTTTCATGAGAGCTACTCTAAAACTTTTCCCCTCGAATTCTCATACTCGATCAATAACGTAACCATATCCTAAGTTTCTCAATTTAAATATCTGGAGGTCAAAATCTTGGCTGATCTGCATAAATCATATCGATTTTTTTGTCTACCAGAAATGTCTCAAACTTTTTTCCTTCGCCGCAACCTCAAACAGTAGTCGTCTAGTCGTGACATCCGACTTCTCTGCTACCAAACTTATATTTCTTCCGTTCTTTCTTATGCAGCTGAGGTCTGGGACCCCCACACCTCTAGTAACATCGACAAACTTGAATCTATTCGAAGTAAATCCGCCCGCTTTATTCACGACTCCTGGTCCTCTTTTAGTTCAGTTTCCGATCTTAAACTCTAACTTAATATCCACCGACTTACTCACTACTCACCGACTTATCTCCCGCTTAGACATGCTTTACAAGATTATTCATGGTCATTTAAATTTCGATATATTCCGGTATTTTGTCTAGGACTTCCTATGTTTCCAATAGACTTGACCACCCCAAAAATTAAAACCTATTTCTGCCTCTACAGTTTGTTTTAAATTCAGTTTCTTTCCCAATACCATAGTTGAATGGAACAAGCTCCCTTCTACTATTGTTAACGATCTCCAATTTCTTGTCAAATGTTTCAAAGCATATGTGTAATCAATAGCGTCCTCTTGTATAGGTTTTAGGCCAACAATATTGCATAAATAAATACATAATTCATTCGGCTAGGTATGGTAATCCAACGATGACTAGGCATGTTTCGGCCAATGCGCCACCGAGTGGCAAGCGAAAGTTTACCATGCAATTTCTTACGAAGGTGAAGATTGATTCCACAGTAAACGAAAATTTCTCAATCTCAGCTCTATAGAAGTATTTCTAAGAGCATTATCGATTGATTAATTGATAAGCCTCTGCTTACAATGCACGTTGCTTTTGTACGCTTTTCGTGAAAGTATCCATCGTTATCCATTGTTTATTTCAATATCGAGGCACCGTGACATCTTTGTTAGATCTTGATCAAGATCATCACTAGTGAAATCTGGAAAAACGGAAGGGGTGTGTTAGTTTTATTTTGGTGGCTTTTACCATATTTACGCCTATGAGTAGAACGACGTTTTTTCTAAACTTATTGAAAATGTTGGGGGGGGGGGGGGAGGCGGCTCAGGCTTATACGACGCGTCGTATAAATGCGAAAACCGTATAACTCGAACTTTTTCGAAAATTACCCCCCCCCCTCCTTTCTACAGACGTTTGCCAAAAAAAAAATTTGTAAAAAATCTGTCGTTTTGATTCAAAATCAAAGATAGCTTAAGAAGAAATATTACACTATCATAACATTACTGTTGCTAAAGTCTCAAGCAATTTTACGGCATTCATTTCAAGATTTAACAGAAAAAAATGTTATTCAAACCTTATGTAAAACGTCCTATACTTGTTTGTTTTGCTTTTGGTTTCTATATCTAAGCAAAAAGTAGATGATGTATTGAGTTCCGTTGAGACAGATTTTTCTCTTAAAGAAAGAACTAATAGTGTACATGTTTGCTATCAGCAGAGCCGGAACTAGAGGGGGCAAAGGAGGAAACTGCCCCGGGCGGCAAAATTTAGGAGGTAGCAGTTTTAGGTGGGTTATAGAGTTCTTTCATCTTTCGCAGCAGTTGACTTGGCTTTTGATCACCCAGCTGTAGCTCATTCAAAAGTTCCTCGACTTTTTGATGTTCCGTCGCGGCGAACTCCTTTATGAGGCGATCCGACGAGGCTTGATAGCGGTTGATTGCCGGAGGATTTAATATCAGATCCGAGACGAAAGACAAGCAAGACCGCAGAGACCAAGGCTGCATACTTAGTGTCATCGTTAGTGATTCCACTTAGTTGAAAAGCTCTGTTGCACTGTTGAATCCATAGTTGTTCATTGGATTTCCAAAACGGAGGTAATCGAAGTCCAATCCTCGAAACTTGAGCATTTTCTTCCGCCATCGCTAAGCTCCAACGGGGGAGAGAGAGGGAGAAAAAAAGAGAAGACGACAGAGGAGGAGGTCACACCAGGAGAGAAGAGCAGACGATGACGCGTGGGCGAGAGGGGTCTGTTCTTCAGGGGCCCATTATGTTCATTACTCGAGCAATGCCAAAAATTTTTAACTTCCGGCGTCCCTGAGGCCGGATGAGGGAGGGCGCAATTTACGCACACTGGGGGGGGGGGGGGTCTACACTGAAAACATTTCTGCGCGGTTCTCCCGGGTGAGAATTTATGCACTTTATGCATCTTTCGGGGAACTCACATTCAGTATTTCTGTGCGACCATCTTTGACATTTTGTGCATCGTACAGGAAATTTTAAGTTGGACCTTTTACGGAACGCCTCTGTTTGCATGAGAACATGACGCAGGCGCTTGAGGTCGAAAATTTTGTGGGTATTTTCGTTTTTTTTGGACTGTTAATGGCGCTAACCTTTTCCTTTTGGCATGGAGGCGTTTCGATGTTATTTGTGTAATGTTCAGGATTTGGAATCCTAATTTCCTATGTTCGGTCTTGATGTCTGTCATAGGCGTATCGAGTCCACGGAGCACGATTTTGAACGCACTTTTTTTGCCGAGAGAGAAGTTTAGAACTTCAATGTCCAGCTCGTGACAGATTTCCAGAACAGCATTATGATCTTTGATGTTTTGTAATAAAATCAGATATGTCTCTGAGAAATTTAACTGTGAATTCCTAGGTGCATTTTTCTTTAATGGGCTGGGCAATTTGGAACCATCGGCTGTCTTTTGCAATTTCCACAGGAAAAATCTTTTGTGCCAGCTTCGCGTCTGACTGTGTGTGGGGGGGGGGCCCTTCAGACCCACTGCGATTGGTCGGCCTGGCTCTCCTCGGTAGACCCATACTCACCCAACACCACCTAGAGATAGAAGGCATCTGCAGTGTTTGCCATAAACGTCATTCAGACTTCCTAGCAAGTTTGCCACACAGCATCGTATTTCGTTTCTTCTTATTTTGGCGTCGAATCTTCCTGATTGCCTCACAAGAGCCTCATAGAAATCGCCAATTCTGAGCTCGATCATTTCTTTTCCTCCCAACATTGATACTGGCACGAGCAGGGAATTTTTTTCCCCTGAATATTCTGAGGTAAAATAGACTAAGTAGTCTATTCAGAGTGCGGAGGCCTATCTCTAGGAGGTGCTGACTCACCGCACCTCTTCGGGAGATTCAAGCCGTTTTGGGTACGAGCAGTTTCGGCTGGTGATGAGCCGTCGTTTGCCACCAGTGAGGGCGGGGCTTCGTTCCGATTTCCAATCTCTGGTTGGTCGGATTTTCGTTCGGCTACTTTGAGATCGTGGCTTTCGTGTTGTGGGCCAGGCTTTGCCGACATCCCGTATTGATTTTTCTCGTGTTTTTTGGCACTCTCGTTCACTATTTTTTGACACAGCTAATTATCTATTCGGTTGAACTTGGTGATCAGCTTGATTACGTGGCAGCTTTACCATGTTGTTCCAAAGCAACCTTTTGTGTTTGGCCGCTGACTCTGGTGAAGGGGGACCTTTTCCACATTCAGAGCGTTTTGTAAAATTACGTCGCATGGGCAAATCTTGGAAAGTTGATTCGCTCTTTTTTTGAGTCGGTAGAAAAGTGCGTAATTTAGTCTGGTCCACTGAAGCATTTCTCTGGCTGCACTGCACTGGTCAGCTAGGATCTCCGGCTTGCCCGTGACAAGTCGCTCGATCTCTTTCCATCTCCAGTTTCCTGGGTTGATTAGGATATCGTGGAAGAAGCAATTAAAGTGGAATTCTTGAGGGGCTATGTTTAATTATAGAACATTACAACAGTTTATTATTAAAAGGGGACTAATGCATGGGAAATTCGTAAGAAAAATTTTGGACCCGATTGGGTACGGGCCGTGTATTATTTCTTAGAGAGCGAAATTTTTTGCGACCGTCCCCTACAAAGGTTGGGGCGTCGACCATTTATTTCCCGAATTGCCTCCATGCAGGGCAAATGCTTTTTTAACTACGACCGAGTTTGTTCCTGGATAGTGTTACCAGATTCGAAAACCGAGAAAAGATGACGCTTTGCTGATTCACTTATTCTTAATTTACACAACAGATGGTGCCACTGTACTAACATAAAAAAAACGGTCACCACAATGATTTTTTCCAACTGAACCGTTTAAAAACAAAAAAAAAGAGCAAATCGATCCGTCTCTTGTAATGCATTTTTCACACAGTCTGGTCAGCTTTCCAGTTTTATTACTTTGCCCGAAGCAAGGCGAGAGGGGTTTTTTCTGTACCCTCAGAAGCTTTTTTTCTTTCGGGAGCGTTGCTTTTTGTGGCTGGCATTGAGACCACTGCCAAAACCTATTCGTTTTTCTGTTGTACTTTGATCAGTTGTACACGGATCTCATGAGAGCCAGGCGAAAATAGGTGTTCCGACAGCGACGAAGTTTTCACACAAAATGTACTTATTGATGCAAAACACTGGTATAGTCTAATATTTAATAATCGTCCCTCACCGCAGAAGTTTATTCAGCCATTGAGAGTGGCCAATTTTTTTTACAGACAAAATATTTTTTGAAATTTTTTTTGTCAATTATTCTTTTTTCTACTCCGGATTTGGCGCCCCTTCAAGAACGGCACCTCGCGCTGCCCTAGAGCCAACCTTACCTGTAGCATACGGTAATTGTTACTCATTTGTACTTTTTATTCATTCTCAGGCTCCAAGCGTGATCACGCTTGCGTGGCTGCTTTTAAGGAAGTCAAAAAAAAAAAAATGCTCAATATCCCCTTCTCTTTTGTGAATTTGTTTCGAAAAATCTCTCCTGTTTTGTTTTATCTGAAATTCAGAAGCTTCATTTGTATATTTACTGTATTTTCACTAATTTTTACTTAGAAACATATTGTAAAAGCGGTTATATCCGTTTACTTAATTTCTTGACCACTTCACGTACAAGGTTTTGGCAAGAAATTCGGATTATCTCTATTTAACGAATCAGCGATAAAATATGGTAACCTTGTCCTAACGTTGGAAAAATGAAGGGGGGAAAGAAAAAAAAATTAAAAGAGAAAAAGTATAATAGATAATATAGATAAGAGTTTTTTAGAGTACTATTTTACCCTCACCCTACGTGTTCTCTTTCACTCTTACATGCATATAGTAAAAAGATATATTATAAAGAAAGAAAAAGCAACTTCCGTCGAAAATAGACAATCTTGATAATAGGGTTATTATAAAGCTTCGCGATGGTGAAAAGAGAGGAAAGAAAACAGAACTTTTTTATTCTACTTTTGTTTGGACGCCCGTGACTATAAAGAGTTTGACGTCAAACGAGCTTGATACTTCATCACTCGATTCATGAGCCTTCCAAAAATAGAATTTTTTTCCTGCCGGAGTCAATTTTGTTGAAGATTCGAAAAGAAAATTGAAAACTTAACATTTCCAATTGGCTAAAACTTCGGCTTCAATATTTTTAATCTTCATCGATTCTGCGAAGTGCTAATTGATTTCAGAATCACTTGGTGATTTGAATGTTGAAATTTGTAATATTCAAATTTGATGGTTTGTTTTATAAATTAGTTTTTTTTTTCAACAAAACAAATTTAGATGTCAAACTAAAACTGTATTTTGAATCTGGACAGAAAGCTATCTGCATTCAAAATATCAAACTACAGCAAAACTAAGCGGAATGACAGGTTCCACAGTAGAGTTCATATCAAATATTTGTCTATTTCTCAATGCGGATGAGATATTTGACTCAAAAAAAAATGCATGCATGAAAGGCAAGCTAGAAATCTGCGACGCGTACGGATACAAATCTTTTGTGTGTGTGTGTGTGTGTGTGTGTGTGTGTGTGTGTGTGTGTGTGTGTGTACACAAGTTTTTCTCGAACAACAAGCATAACACAAAAATAAAATTTCGAAGTTATTTCTGTAGGTTATTGTGCGATTGGTGTCGATTTTTCGCCGAACCTCTAAACTCCCGTTTCCAAGATTATATAAATATTTTTATTTCTGCAAAGGCGCTTTAATACTGCCCTCATTTTTACACCTTTGTATTTTTATCTCATACTCTCCCTCTCTCAAAGTATTTACCTTTAGACAATACTTTGGTGCAGTCTACAATATTGTATATTTCAGAAAAAACAAATTTATGTAAAAGAAATAAGAGAAAAACGAATGCCTATTGAAAAACCACTTGATTTTAAAACTCGACATCCATTTCGAAAATGAATTTTTTTGTCTTTGGATGAATTTGAAACCACTCACAAACAGAGAATTCAACTTTGAATTTCGTGTTATTTTTCTTTCACGTATATGTATGTATATATATATATGCTTTTTTTTTTTTATTTTGTTCATTTTACTAGAAATGAGAAACAATATCTCTTTTTACTCTTTTCCATTACCTAAATGTAAGTGAAAACGTTGTACGATTAAATGATACAAAAAGGAAACGATATGATATTTCAGTTATCTAATTTTAAAATCCATTGCCGCTCATACCAAGATAAGCATTCTTTGTTATTTGATTTTGATAAAGTTTACAAAGTGAGTTATAGAATCGTATTGGGCTTTTGTTTCAGTAAATTGTGAAATATTTCTGGTAAACTTCATGTGGAAACACTGCTTTTTAATGGAAAAGATCACAAGTTTATTTGTTAGTTTTTTTTTTTCATCTCTCAAATTTCTTTGTTCCTTGTCTTAACAAAAACATTTTTTAAATTAGTTTAAAACTATTTCACAACTACAACTAGCTATCGCATATTTTCGCACGGAATGGAAAATATAATATCGAATTCTCTACATATTCTCGGAGCAAAGAAACAATGATTTTTTGAAAATTGTTTTTTTAGGTAATGGTATATGATATAGATATTAGATCTCTCATAGTGCTTCTTTGTATATTCACTCTGGGGTAAGTAAGAATCAGGATTCTTATACATGAATAGTAAAACTCTACACAATATAGTTGACGTATATTAAATTGGATTAATGATACTCTAATTTAATATGTGAAGAACTGTTGGTTTGTAGAACATCACGTCAAAAACAGTCATAAAGATTATTTATAGTATAGATTGAATTTTTATGCGTCATAATATCAAACTTATAATCCATATAAAATATGTGGGAACGCCCATGCAAAAACACTTCTTTTAAACTTTCGTGTGAGATGATAGTCTTGAATTTAAACATCTTGCTGTAATTGCTCTTATTTTATTGACAATTTGACAATCAAATTTTTCTATTTTAGGCTAGCTGAAATAATTCCAAGATATTTATTTATAATGACCAAAACCAAATAAAACATTATATAAAAAGAGCTTTTCCTTCATTCTCCCTAAGATATTAAACATTTTTCACACTGAAAATCAATTTAATAATAATAAAAACATAAATCATGTGATTTTTGACTGTCAGACGCATAGATTGCGAAACCATTTAGATGAAAGCATTGGAAGAGCAAAAGAGTATAATAATAAAGAAGGGTAGCGATGTACGATGGTTGTGTATTATATTGATCTTCACGAAAAGCAACTTAATTGTGAACATTATTCAGATATATAGATAAGCGGAAATACATTTGAACACTTATCTAATAAATATGATTTTTAAACAATTTTTTTTAATTTAACGTTAAAGAGTAATACAGCAGAGCCTAAATATATCTCGCGTTAATTTGTCTAATATTTCTTGCATTTAATACTTGCATCTATATCTTGTTGATTTGAATTTTATTTTGTGCCATAGCATGTCGAATGTCATATCAATGTGCATTCAAGCATTTGTTCATCTATCAACTTTCCCCTTATATGTGTTTAACCATCCACCGGGCATGAGTTTTCTGTCGAATCGTTCTCAAAATGGCACATCAAAAACAAAATCGTTCCAAAATTGGCAGGCTTCTCTAGTAAAACATGTTGCCTACCCTCCTTGCGAACACCACCGACCAAAGCAACACCTCCTATAATAACTACATAGCTGCTCATACACCTAGCTATAGATGGCGTTGACCAAAGCCGCTTGAAAGTTATTTCTACTAATGTTATTTAGCACTTTTTTAGTGTTTATTTCTACTTAATGCAGCTTTGCCACCGACAGTGTGGTGAGTCCTGTCATCGGAACCGTCAACACGTGTGTTTGTGATCCATAGTAAATTGATTATTAAATATTTTCGAGGAATTTTTAAGTGTCGCGTGATATGTCCGCGTATATAGGAATGTTTTCTGAACATATGGGAAGTTACGGCGAGTGAGTCGAGAGCGGGGTTCGTAAGTTACGGTCGTTAAACGTTTCGTGGAAATAGCACGTGGTTTCCTTAATGATAGGTCTACGGAGCACTCCTGCCAAGTGGTTTTTACGCGGGAAAAGTCGCGTCTAACTAATCTATAACGGAGAAAATTTTGATGGAATAGTGACAAGACGCAGGTAAAGCATCAACTTGTGTCACGCTGCGAAGTCAACAAAGAAGATTGCTTGTGATTACCGCAAACGCTGTTTCAAGTGAATAGTGGTGGCTGGAAGCGAAAACAGACACGTTCGGATTCTTCCAGCTGCTAGAAGCTTCAACGTTGCCGACTACCGACAGACTGAATCCAGGAGAGGGTTTGATCGTGTGCTTGGACAACACAGGCATGTGGAGAATTTCCAGGACTTTATTTTTCGGAACGTTTTTGGGAGGTGAGTACCGAACTTTTGACTCTCGTTTTCTTTGGGAATTGATCAGTCATGGCGAGAAATTACAAATGCTTTTTGGGGGCTCAAGTTTCTAATGAAGCGGTTGCATGTTGGGAACATTGTGGCAACATCGTTATTTTTAGTGAATTTTACTAAGGTGGCAAGAGGCTATTTTGGGATGCCTTTCAGGGTGTTTTCACGGCGGCAAGTCTAGTTCATGAAAAAGGTATTTTGATAAATGCTAAATTTAATTCTAGTAACGAATTCAAGAAACCAGGAGATTTATTTGTTGATTTTTGTGAAATTGAGAATAAACAATTTCATTGAGAATAAACAAACCTTCAGCAATACAGCGAGATATAGTTGACAGGGGTATTAAATTCTTCAGCATAACGAAAGTTATCCATTTTTTTTCCACTCCTCGCCAGAAAATGATTTAAATATAATTCTTTTTGCTGATGCAATACATTTTACAATATATTTTGCGGACTTGATTTACAATACAAGTACTGTAAATCAGTTAAATATGCATTATATTAAGTACAAAAGCATGCAGAAGAAATTAAGACCAATAATGTTATAAAAAAGTAGTCTTTTCTTTTTCTAAGTTCCGATTTTTAAATGTTTTATGACGACAATTTATTTATTTAATGTTTTATGTTTACGACTAATTAACGTGCATAATATATATATTTTTTATACAATAATTTTTTTTTTTTTTTAGTCGATTTGCTATCGAAAAATGCATTGATAAATTGGAGAAATATTTTATTAAAATTTTCAAAGATTTTCGTGATCCGCCCCTTTAGCTGTTTGAATATTTCAGTTTGTACCGAATTTATAATGTATTTATATTTTGCCGAATTTTAAAACTTTGGTATATAATAAATCAATTAAATATTATGACAAAAAATATGTAGAAAAAATTATCAAGACCAATAATAATGCTCTAAAAAATGTAATTTCTTTTAGCATATCTTTACTCTTCTGAAGTTCTGATATTTAAATAGATGTTTAAATATTTCGTAGTTGTTTGCGATTATTAACATGTACGATATATTTTTTCATACTATAATTTATCGGTTTATTTTTAGTCGATTTACTACCGAAAAATGCATTGATAAATTGGAGAAATGTTTTACTAAAATTTACAAGGATTTTCTATCACATTTTCAGAAATTTGAAGTCCTCCTTAACTTAAATTAAAGGAAGTTCCTCCTTTAACTGTTTGAATATTTAAGTTTGCTTTTAATACCTAAATTTGTTGTTTAAAAAAATAAAATCGTTTTTATAACATTGAAAATAGTGCGATTGCATATTTGAAATGCCTCGCTTAACATCAGTGGAAATGTCTTCCTTGTTTGCACCACTGTTCCGCGGTCAGATACGAAAATGAAGATATCGTAGAGTTACGCAAATTATCGTAGAGGATGAAGCAACGTGATTGGCTGTGTGGAAAAAATTACGAAAAAAATCGTATAATGACGGAATAGCGGTTCATTTGCGAAATATGCTGCCTGGGAGGTTACAATCTCCAGTGAGAATTAGGGAATGTGTGGGGAGAATTTTTCAAGAATAAGTTCAAGTTGGTCGAATAAGTGTAAATCTGAGGAGGGAGGTATAAAGAGGGGAAAACAGAGTGACGCCATTCAGCTGCAACAATTTCGAGGTCAGAGTGTAACAAAGACGATGTGGTATATGGAGATTGGGGGCCTGTCTCTATGGTTGAATATTAGTCATTACAGTAGGTCACGATTTTCGGCCAAGAAACGAGTATTTAATGTCTCATTTGTTTCTCGTATTAAAACAAGACCCCCCTTTTTTAAACGACAGATTTTAAAACTTCTCACATTAGGGACTGTTTATATACAGGGGTTGGACAAAATAATGTGAACACCTGTGCAAAAAACAACACTCGAGGGAACCTGTCGTATACGCCCGCCCTCTAGTGTGGAAGAGTTCCACTTAGTTGGCGATAATGTGCACACATCATTCTAGTAGCAGTGATAGCGTTCGGATGCGATGTATATTGGGGCGTTAAAACTTCGTTATGGCTGACCTCACAGATTTCGAAAGAGGCATGATTGTTGGAACCCGTCTTGCCGGGGCCACATTAATGAAAACGGCCACCCTTGTTGGTGTCGGGAGAAATACGGTGTCGATGGTAATGACAGCCTATAGCAAACAGGGAAAGACATCATCTACCAAGCATAACAGTGTCCGAAAGTCGAAGATGGCTGATAGACCCAGAAGGGTTTTGAAGCGGATTGTGTGGCCAGAAAGCACAAGATAACAACATCCGAGATACACACATCTACAGGAAAGTGTATCGACAAAAACTATCCGCCGTGAACTGCATGCAGCAAACATACAAGATAAAACGACTATTCCAAAATCATTGGTGACACCATGCAATGCCTTGAAACGGCAAACATGGTGTCACGAGCATAAGAATTGGACACAAAAACAATGGAAGAAGGTCATCTGGTCAGACGAATCGTCGTTCACATTATTCCAGACTAACGGACGTGTTTACGTTTGGAGAACGATAGCACAAGCCTCTGATGTTGACTGTCTCCTTCCTACTGTTGAGCATGGAGGGGGATCAGTGATGCTGTGGGGCGCGATGTCTCACCGTGGTCTCGGCCTATTCGTTGTCCTGGATGGGCGGGTTAATGCAGCGGTTTATGTCAGTATTCTGGCCGACCATCTTCATCCAATGGTGCAGTATTTGTTCCCTGATTCTCGACCTGTGTTTCAAGAAGATAATTCGCCCGTTCACACTGCTGGAATTGTAGGAGACTGACTTGATGAACTGCAACACCTCGTGTGGCCAGCTCGGTCCCGTTATCTTAATATAATTGAACATTTGTGGGGTATTTTGCAGGCCAAAATGTGCAGTAGGTTTCCACCTAAAAACACAAGTTCTGAATTAGTGGCCTTTTTGCAGGAGGAGTGGCTACGTATCCCTGTGACTGTTGTGCATGACTTGTATTTGTCTATCCAACGACGGGTATAAGCGGTAATTAATGAAAAAGGAGAGTCAACAGCCTATTAATAAAGATTTTGTCTCATTTCACAGGTTCAATAGCGACGGAGCTGGGGGATGTAGTGGGTTCGTTGTTCGAGCACCCACATTATTTTATAGCACCGGTCTGAGCACCCCCAGAATTGATTAAGAAATCAAAAAATCAATTTAATTATTATAGCCGAATTATCATAGGCCGGTTTTGTATAACTTGTATCCGGTTTATTATTATTAAGCCCACTCAACACTTGCTACCATCTCGATAAGACATATGAAAGTATTGGATTTGAGTTCCTTTTCCACACCATAATATTTTTCAGCCCTTCCAATATTTTCAGTGCTCTCTCCACGAAATTATTCTAATGTACGACCTCTCAAGCAGACACGCTTAGAAAAAAGGGAAAAGATTTCTAGTGAAAAACGTGTTTTTTTCTATTCATACAAAAAATTCTCAAGGTTACATTCTCATCAGCGCAAATACATGTTAAGCAGAAGAATGGTACTGTATTTCTTCCGTAGAACTCCAGACATAATATTTCGTCATAATAGAACGTCAGAAACACTGGAAGGGTTAATTAAAGAAGTTGTAAGCAGAGAGAGAGGGAATGATTTCATTTGTAACATAAAAACCCAAACCTTTTGTTATTCTAAAAGTTCAAAGCTAATTAACTCTTTATATCTTATCTTAACTTTTTTTAGAACTTGCCAACTTTAAATTTAGTTGACTACTAAATCACTTAACACGTGTAAACGGGCCTTTAGTATGTAGCAAACCACAATGTAATATTCCTCTTTCATCCTCCCCCGTAAATATTAGCTGACATTATATGAAGTAAATATGAAAATGAAAAATGTGAATTTTTCCAGACTTGCGAGGTGATATAAATGTCAGAACTTCATCACTTTTAATCACATTTCGGTGCTGGGTTGGTCGTTGTTGGGTTAATCAAATGTTGAGTCATTAGAAGGTACATCTAATAGCAATTCTTCCAAATTTTGGTTCTATACGATGCTCAACTTCGGTTAGTAGCCCAACGAACACCATTTTATTTTTATTTGCGAGTTTGACAAGAGCCCAGTCACCAACCTCTACTTCTGAAACGAATTTTGACACTATGTCAATGAAGTTTCGTTCTTCCTCTATTTCTCAATACCTGTCTAACTTTTAAGCCTATAGAAGAAGCTTTATCTTTTTCTTCAGTTTCGTACCAGAGTTCATAAAGCCAATGTAAGTAGGTACGGAGTTAGCATATATTCATTGGGTTCCACTTGCCCCAGCAGAGGAAAAACGTGCGGAAAGTGCAACAAATCGAAAGAATACAACACAGAGAGAGAGATAGCAAAGTTATCATACACCTAACTTCTCCATATGAAAACCAGGACCGGATTAAGACTTTTGAAGGCCCTAAGCAGTTGAATGGTTATTGTGCCCCCCCCCCCCGTTTGCAAGCACGGTGAACACACATCCCCCCAAAACGGGAGTGTGGAAAACGGGTATTGGTAAACCGGGACAACTGTTTTCCTTTACCACATAATTGGGTGAAATATTCAATCATTTCTTCTTTTCCCCATTTACGCTAAAATTCTCCATTTTTGGTATTCAGCCATTGTGAGGCGTTAGGATGAAACTGTTTAATGTATATCACAAATTACGATATTTTTTAATGTACACAATAAGTTTCATAAATCCTTTGAGAAAGTCTCTCGGTAAAAGAAATATGAATCTGGTCAACTGAAAGAAACTGATCAAAAACTGAAGAAAACCACTTTTTGTCGTGCCTTCACTTTAGGAAGACCATTGCAAAAACAGCTCTACACGTACATGGATCACAGCGAATACTGTGGACTGATTACGAAGCTAAGCACGGAAATTTTTGTTAACAAGGGAGGAGGGAGAGAAAACCTTCTAGCCTCCTACATAGGCTGATAACGATTACTTACAGGAAAAAATTAAATTTGGTTAAACCTTAACTTCAGAAAGCGCAAAAAAAGCTTTCGACGGAAAAAAATTTAATAGCATTATATAACCGAAGTCCCGATAACAAAAAACGAATTTTTCTCATGCTATGGTGTTGGTACGTTTCGTTCCTTGCAAAAGTGATGACAATACCCAAATGATAACATTATCCATGAATCCAATAAGTGCTGTCGACTGTATTTCAGAAGTAACCAGTCTAAGGAAGAATTATGATGTGAATATTTATAAACACGGACATTCAAAGTCTGCCCACCCCTTTTCTTCCTACTTGCAAAGTCTTTGATGGAAAAGTCTCCTGGATTCCTGTTTTGAACATGTTTGGAAGTTTTTGGAATTTTTATTTCATATTTTCCGAAAAGAAAAACCTTAGATTTTTTTAGATCTGTTTTCAATTTGCGGCATGCAAATTGGTTGGCAGGTATTTATTAGCTAGGAAGGGCGGCCTTAGAAAATTCAGTTTTGGGCCCTATAATGCTGTTAAGAAGGCCGTATGCTTTATGGAAATTGTACGAAATCTCACTCTAAAAATTTAGCATTAATGTGATCTCTAGTTTGCAATATCATTAGTTTTTCTGCATTTGTGATATGCTTTTGATGAAGGTCTTCAACTATAGAACCAATCGAAAATTCTAGGATTTTTGCGGATGTTTGATGATGGAAAAAAAATTGTTCATAAAAAAAACAAAAAAACGCATTTTGGTAACTTTTTGTGGTGTCCCCTTTTTCCTGATGCCCTAAGCACGTGCTTATTTTGCTTAATGGTAAATGATTCACCATTAACCGTTAATCCGGCCTTAATGGAAACTCTTTGTAAATTTTTATGTGCAGCACGTACACAAAGCACATTTTTTCTGGAAAATAGAGTAAGTACGAAAGAGAGAAAAATTGTGCCAGGAACCATTCTCCAAAGCTAATTGAATTCAATTTGGTACCTTACAAAATTAAAGTTACAAAATTCTTTCCTTATATACCATAGTTGGCTGTCACAAACTTCCTCCGCTAAGGCTCTCCAGTCGTTCGAGAGCCGAGGTATTTATTCCGAATAAAAAAAAAATGTTATATTCTCACTTCTCACATCAAGTCAAATTTTTATATTCAATCGCTTCTTTTTTTAAAGACAAACTTAAGCAGTTCTATAACTATACATAAAATATATAGGTAGTCTCAGTCTGCCATGTTTCTGTTCGACGTTTGTTCTTTTGATCAATTCAGTTAATTGTTTCCAAACAATTACCAAATGTCAACTAGAAACGTTCCAGCTTAAGTCGTAGTCACTTAATTGAACGCTGTTCGAGACAGTAAATTGATTGATTATTTGTGAGCCGGAAAAAAGTTTAGGCTTGTTTAAGAATCAATCTATCCTTCGTTTCTATCTACACGTGTCAGTTTCCGAGAAAAACAATTAAGGATAAGTAGCGTTTCTCAAAAACTTATAGATTAGTAAGAAGTATTAAACTGATATAATCTGAACTTTATTCGTTATTCACTCACCAATATCTTTGAAGAAATTTTGAGAAATATAAACGATATTATTAAAAATCAGCCTATACAAGAAAAAAAACTAATCCTCTACCCATGGTAATTTTATTCGTTTATTTTTTTTATTTTTCAAAAACACCAGTTTATGAAATTACAAAAATCTCGGAACTGCGAATGACATCTTTTTGTGGTTCAACAACTAATTTCTTTTAATATCGTCAACAGCAACTAAATAATCCTATTATCGCTGCGCAACACTTCACCGAAGAAAAAAATCTCCACACTAGAATGTGCGTGTGGGAAGAAAATACGAATACCTCATTTTGTGTGTGTGTTTAGGTATTTAAAGAACAGTAATCCCTTGTAACCTGTGACAAAAAAAATTGATAAATATTCAGTAAATTATCATTATATAATTTTTGTAATTGGAGATGATCGACAAATAAGAGATGAGCTGACACGTACACATACGAGTAATTACACGTTTTCTTGAAGATTATTTTGAAAAGCTAATAGTTTCTCTCTCGCATCAATTTTCGTGAAGTATCGAATTTTTATTACAGTATTTATAGAAATTCTCATAAAAATTAAAAATCTGGGAGATTGGTACTTAGATTGATATGCTACATGTACCTAAAAAATACAAATTTTATATACACTGCTCAAAACAATTAGGTGAGCACATGGTTTTAACAAAATTACGCAAAGATGTATACCGATAAGTAACATAAAATGAATCATCCATAATTTAAAGCCTAGCAGGAAACGGAAGAAGAAAACTTCATATGCAAATCAAAGTTCATGACGTCAAACCCCAGAAAAAGGAGATAAGGGCAGAAATCGGGATGTTGCAGAAACGTCTGTTTTACTGCCGTAACTGTGAAATTCGATTGCGCAGTATTTTTTTTTTGAGACAAGGTGACTTGAGGATGTCTCAACAACGTGATTTACCGGAATCCATGGCATGGCGTGTTATAGGCAGACTGGAATCCGGGCAAACACAACGTAGTGTCGCGGACGCTGTTGGAGTCGCCAGAAGTGTTGTTGCAAGGCTGTGGAATCGATTCCAAGAAACAGGAAATGTTAGACGTCGACCAGGGCAAGGTCGGCCATGCGCCACTACAGCAACTGATGACCGGTATATACGGTTAACAGCCCGTCGAAACAGAACAGAGAATGCTACGCAGCTGCAAAGACGGTTGCTCTTGGCAACAGGACGAAGGTTGTCCAGCCAAACAGTACGCAATCGGCTTCATGAGGGAGGGCTCTATGCACGTAGGCCAATGGTCTGCATTCCGTTGACCCCACGCCACCGTGCGGCCCGAAGAAGATGGGCTGCTGAACATCGAGATTGGGAGCAACATGATTGGAGCCAAGTGCTGTTTACAGACGAGTCCCGATTCAGTCTGGAGTGTGACACCCGATGTGTTCTGGTATGGAGGGACAGGGGCACTCGAAATAACCCCGCATTCGTTCGTGAAAGGTCACAATACAGACGAGCTGGTTGGATGGTATGGGGTGGAATCAGCATAGGCGGACGTACGGACCTGCATATCATTCGGAATGGCACTTTGACGGCCCGAAGGTATGCAGACGAGATACTGCGACCTCATGTCATCCCTTACGCTGGAGCCATTGGAGATTCCTTTGTTTTCCAGGATGATAATGCCCGACCGCATAGAGCTCGTCTGGTGGAGAACATGCTTGAAGCTGAAACAATACAGCGTATGGAATGGCCAGCGTGCTCTCCTGACCTGAATCCAATCGAGCATGTCTCGGACGACGCATTGCTGCGCGACCAAGGCCGCCTGTTACTGTCCGAGACTTGCAGATTGCACTTCTTGAGGAGTGGAACAGTATTCCCCAAAGTCTGATCGATAACCTCATCGCATCCATGGCAAACAGGTGTGCAGCAGTCTTAGCTGTTCGAGGAGACCACACGCGCTATTAAAACTCATGCATCATGTCTAAACAGTACTTTTTTTTATCGTTTACATGTAACCAAATTGTTGCCCTAATCATGTTTTTTCCATATTTTCAAAGAATTAAATCTTAATTCCAAATTTTTTTACTTCTTTTTTCTGTATTGCGCATTGATACGCGTGTACTATCCATTGTATGTCAATACGTGGCTGTCTCGCACGGTTTTCTTCACTTTTTTGCTTGCTCCCCTACTTGTTTTGAGCAGTGTAGTTCAGCGAGACGAAAAGGGACATCCACTAAATTATAGTCATTATGCGTCCAGCAGTGATTTCCAAATAATTTGCATCTGCACTTTAGGGTATTACGAGATCAACTGGATAGAGTACGTTAATTATTAAGACAGTAAATTTTAAAGCAGTGTCGTGGGGCACTTTAGGCTGCTTAGAGATCGTTGTGTTTTCATTGATGTTTCAGTTACATTCTGATATTCAAAATTTAATTAAGAGCTGTACAGTAAAATTCGGTTACTCATACAGAAAAAGAGGTGGTATGAAGAAAGAGAGAAAATCTACAGTCGCACCCACTAATATCAGGAAAAGATTTCACCATTCAAATGCAGAAAATTAAACAAGAAAATATTTGTCTAAAAGAATGGAGAAGGATTTAGTCGCTTAGTGACCATTCTTGGTGGATATGAAACTGACGTTGAAACTCCATATTTTTGACTCAGAATATGTTGTGGTTATGAAAATGAGTTATTACGGAAGAGTGAGTTTTTTTTTCGTAGGTGTTTAATCAAGTGTTCTGTGAAGATTGGTCTCGAAATAATATTCCATAGGGCCACACCTCGTGTCCAACCTGGCCCAAGTCATGCGCATATATTTGCTTTCAATGTTTGCCTACCCTTGCTGCAATGAAGACCTAGCGACATGGACTGGCTACGAGCGTGGTCCTATGAACTTTATTTAAGGACGCCAGAACCTCTCTGCTGATGTTGCTTCTGATTATTGCTAAACAACAAAATTTAAACTTAGCCAAGAACGATACAATAAAAGCGCTTTTTGGAGCATGGCTTGAAATCGTGACTTTGTTTGCTGTTTTGCGTCTTCATCGGAGTTGTACCTGTGATACTTGTGTACTAGGGCGATTTGAAATTTATAGAGTATAATAACTGAGAAAACATGGACCCATCAGTGTATACTATATAGTTTAAATGGACTATATACAGACTGAATATATGTAGTAAGGACTGATTCATCGCTTTGATGTTGCACTTGCTGCCTTGGATTAGTGGGCGTGGTCTCGGAGTTGCTGCCCTGCTACTTTTTTTTCGCAGACGACATTAGCTTACAAAACGTACTGTATTGAAGAGGATAATTTTACTGTTTTAAATTAGTAATCTCTCGTCCATGGTGTCGTTTTAGTGTCACTGGTATGCGCGGATGGTACTCGTATTTTTATAATATTTTTTGTGATTCTTGTGTAATTCAGTAATAAACAAAATGAGTTCTTATGCGATTGCAACGTACAAGAACAATTCTTGGATAAATTTCTCTTGTATAAATATGTTATTCTTTGGCGGATAAACAGTGCCGTCGGACATTTGGAGAAGAGGAGTTGATAGCTTCGAATGAGTTTATGAAGTGCAACTTCTTTAGCCAGGAGAATGAATTTTTGTAAGGGAATGGAAATTCATCACAGAAAGTGAAACGTTTGTTTCCTCAAAACCCGTTCTGTAGAATAAAGGATTGTGTGATAAGAAGGAGAGGGGTGGTGGGGGTGTCAATAGAGATTCGGCAATGTAAGAAAATAAAGTTGGTTGGGGGGTTGGTTGGTTGACGGTTTATGTCGGACAAAGACAGCTTATCACCTTTCCCTACCCCACGTGACGCCACACCTCCTGATCACATGAGAACTTATTTTGCACGCGAACGGAAGTTTTGTGACGTCACAGTGCTAGCTCTTAATTGGCTGCGCTGTCATAACACAGAATACATCCAGAGTCCTTTACTTTTTTCTTTTCTTACTCTTCACTCCTGTGCTAGATTCCTGTACTAAACTTGCAACACTGTGTAATTGACTTTTTAGAATACACAATAATGAATACCGTTTTAATTGATAAAACATCAGTTGTAGCATGCGTAGGAAACACTGAGAGATTACTTTAATGATTGTTTTTGCTCTCATCGGGGATCTGTACCTTGGCAAAACCATTCTATCAACAATGACAACATAACCGAATAAAGCCATTTGATATTTGTTTATTGAGGGAGTTTGTGCACGCAAATTTTCCAAAAAACACATTTTCTAATTTTTCAATTTTTAAATACTATAAAATTTTCTGCGTCTGTGTTTTTGTTCAAGTTTTTGTTCTACCTGTAATAAAAATATTTTTAAAATATTTCAATATAAACTGCTGGCAGGCATTACACATGCTAATGTTTTTCACTAAGATGCGTTTTTCTCAAAACTAAGTTTTTTGTTAGATAAGGAACATTTTTCGAACACTACTCAGTAGAGACACACAAAGTTTCAAGACTGTGTCTTGACTGAGTAGTGATCAGTAATTTCTCAACACTATGGTGTTGCATACTTTAACACGAGCTTTTAGGATTTTAATGGATGGTTATTTTTTTATTGAATTTTAACTTTAACAACATGCAATTTTTCCAAAAATCACCAAAATTTCCCATATTTGTGCCATAAAATTTTTTTACATAATTTTAATAAAAAATCCTCGTAACACCATAGTGTTTCGAGACACACAAAGCTTCAAGACATTTGAATGAGTGGTGTTTGAAAAAATGTTCCTTATCTAACTAAAAACTTTTAGTGGAAAACATTAGCATGTGTAACGCCTGCCAGCATTTTATATTAAAATATTTTAAAAATATTTTTAGTACAGCTAGAACAAAAATTTGACCACAGTTAGACGCAGAAAATTTTACAGTATTTAAAAATTGAAAAGTTAGAAAATGTGTTTTTTGAAAAATTTTTGCGTGCACCAACCCCCTCTAACTGATGTTTGTGTAATGGAAAATTTCACTTTTCTTTGTGTTTAATATTCTTTTGTAGACTTTTATTATTATATAAAAATAACGGTCCCGATATAAAGCGTCCCATCCCTGATTTAGAGCCAACCCCGATTATTGCCAATTTTTTAAGGGGGGGGGGGAGATTTCGGTAAGTTTTCGAAAATTTGTCATGACCCGCTCTCGCCAATTTTCATGTTCAAAAGTTATTCACCCAGTTTTTTAGGATGCAATGGGAACGAGTGTGTGTTCTCCCACGCTTCGATATCTTGCGACCAGATCAAAAAATAGATGTACGGCGAGATTAAATTAGTCATGTCAAACCTAGAAGTTTCATTTCTATCGCGTGAGATTCGAACGCAAATTTTTTTTTGTATACATATTCCTTTATTTATTATTTTTAAAACAGTTACAAAACATTTAGGGGCTAAGCAAGCTTGTGAGCCCACAAAACAATCGTGTGCGGAAAATTCACTGCCAGCAATTCACCGACAACAAGTCACAGCCGGAAAATTCACCGACCAACAATCCACCGCTAGGAAAATTCACCGACCAACAATTCACTGCCATGCAATTCACCACTAGGAAAATTCACCGACAACAGTTCAATGCGAGTCAGTTAGCGAGGGAGTGAGCAATTGAGTGAGTGAGTGACTGAGTGACCGAGTGAGTAAGTGATTGAGTGAGTGACCGAGTAAGTAAGTGATTGAGTGACCGAGTAAGTAAGTGATTGAGTGACCGAGTGAGTGACCCAGTGAGTGACTGAGTGAGTAAGTGATTGAGTGACCGAGTGAGTAAGTGATTGAGTGACCGAATGAGTAAGTGATTGAGCGGGTGAGTGAGTGACCCAGTAGTGACTGAGTTATTGATCGAGTCAGAGATTGAGCGAGCGAGTAAATTGGTTAGTGAGTGAGGGAGTGAGTGAATGGTCAGTAAGTGAGTGAGGGAGTGAGTGAATTGGTTGGTTAGTTAGTTTTTAACCTAGTAGTGTCACAAATGATTAAAAAATCCGATTGTTCCGAAAACGTATTTATGATGAAGTGTACATTTGAAGACACTTGGATCGGGCGTCCTCTTCGTCGTGGTGGTCGTCGTCAGCCGCGCTTTGGCATCGACATTTGGAACTGCTTTCAAGGAACGCGTAACGATTTACCAACAATTCTATAGAAGGATGGCATCGAGCGTTCCAACAGCAATTATCTGCTCACCACTCAGATATATGGAAGTTCATCGGTGCCATATAAAGAACAGAGTTTGAATGAAGTTCGGATGGAGCAAATTGTAAGTGGACAAAACCATCACATTAGGAGAAAGAAATACCGGGACTCTGCGCAGAGATTAATAAAATTTAGTTGATAAGTATCATCAAGGATGTGACATTAAGGACTGTTTGAGAGGTATAGCTAATATTGTATCATTTTAATTATGATATCAATATTTGTGAGAAATGAATATTTTTCTCCCGTTTTTTCTTACATTTGCGTGTTATCTGTTTTTCTAGATTAGTAGATTGGAACCCTTTAATTATAAATATGTAAGGAAGAAAATCATGTCGAAAATTGTTAAATAAATACTGTATGTTTTGAATGAAAATTATGTCAGATATTACTAATTAAATATTGTAGGTTTTGATTGAAAATTAATAATTAAATATGCATGTAATGAAAACTGTGTGAAAATTATCCTTCTAAAATACTCCTCTAACATTTCCCAAAAAGAATGTCATTTTTTTGAAGCTGTGGTTCCGTGAGTTTCAGTTTTCGAAAATGTTATTTGTCCAAGAATTGGATGTTTAAAACGAGATAACTCCATACGATTTTTGAACTCATGCATATAACTTTAAACAATATGAGGCTATGGCTTTCTTTTACCAGTTTTGCTGATGGAGAAAATTAAACTTATCTCTATATTCACTTTATTCCATTAATTTTTTTTCCATCATCAGTTGTAGGACATAATTATATGGCCTCTACAAAACGAACTGCGTCGTAGCGAACTAATGAGGTGGGGATCATACATAATCACCGGTAAATGTTAGAAAATAACTAAAAGAACTCTAGAACAATATTCTAAAAGTGAAAGCAATGCAGCCAGACTCGGTTATAACGCCGAAATCCCACGGAATCTTCGATGTCGTTATAACCGAGTTTAACTGTATTTAAAATACTGGTTTTAATAGGTGTAGCATCATCAACAACCAATTTCAATCCACTGCTGGATGTAGGTGTCCTCCTTAGATTTCCCCTCAAACGAAATGTGATATTTTATGAAATTTTCGGAACTTCTATATGGTAATATTGCAACAACAAATTCAAGAAAACTTCGACTATAAACGAGTAAAACCGTGCCATTTTTCAAAAAGTCTGGATGGAGAAGAAAAAACAGAAAAACCGGACTGTCACGGAAAATACGAGACAAAATGCAGGACATGTGGTCACCGATGCTTAGGCTAGATTTTTAAAGATTTGTAAAATCACCCCTACCAACAGCGAGCTCTAAATCCACCCCCGTCTTCAACATATAGGATTTTGTCATCTGCGAATGAAATTATTTTACCGTTCTACTTCATTTTACATAAATCATTTATGGCGCTACTTGTACAATTTTTATATTTTTATTATATTTTTTATGCCACTTACTAGCTAGGCATTATTGTTCTTGTATTAAGTTCTTGTATTGGAGTTCAGTCTGGCTCCAACTGTCGACCTAACATGTCCTAAAAGTCTCTCTCTCTTCTATTAAATAACTAAAAAAAGAAAGGAGTCATGACTGTATGTTTCCGAAATAACAACCAGACACATCCACCAGCACTAGCATCACCATAGTACTGGTGACCCGCGTAAAGCAGATGTTTGACAGCCACGAACTCGAAAGCAGACGAAAACAAGTACTCTTTCTCGCTTCGTAATATGTTACTTGCTGCCTTTCTTCTTTTTTTCCCTGTGTGTGGTGCGTTTGCTGACTGATTGAGGGGGCATCTCCTCAGTTCTCTTCCTGGATTGTGCTGAACTTTTTTTGGATATGCCGAACGCTACCGAAGAAACAGGTACGTCTTCTGAATTAGAACTTTCGCGTGTTTCTTTTCGCGCGCCTTCGATTTGGAAATCCGATGTCGATCTTCGGTTTCTTCAGATTGAATCGAACTTTAAAATAGCCGGAATTACTGATCCTAAAACGCAATTTCACTGTGTTGTGACAGCTCTCAATGTTGAAGTGTTATCATATGTTAGTGATTTGATCATAGCTCCTGTTACAGACGATTCTTACAACCAGCTAAAAACACGCATTTGTCAACAGTTTTCACTGTCGGAAACTTCCCGCTTACGAGTTCTACTCCAAGAGCTCACTCTTGGGGATAAGCGACCTTCTCAGTTGTTGCATGAGATGCATACATTAGCTGGCAAAAAAATTTCAGATGAAGTGCTTAAAACCCTTTGGTTACAACGTTTGCCTATCCATACACAGCAGATACTTTCTGTTAGTAAGGATACATTGCCGAATTTAGCAGAAATGGCAGATAAAATTACCGAAGTCACTGGGCACACACCGACTATTTCTGAGGTCAGCCGTAATGAAACCATCAGCTTGCAATCACTTCAAAGTCAAATTTCGACTTTGACCGTTGCTGTTGACCGCTTATCCCGCTATAGAGAGAAAAATTTTAACAAAAAGGGAAGAGTTCGTTCAAATTCTCGGTCTAGAGAGAGGTCTAGTGGTGATGGTACACCCAAAAGTAAACCTTATTGTTGGTACCATTTCACATTCGGTCGAAAAGCATCAAAATGCATTAAACCCTGTGATTGGTCGGAAAACTAACTGGCCCATCTGTTTTGGCGACAGCAGGTGATGGCCGGCGTTTAGTTGCCTTTTTGTTCATGATCGAAAATCCGGTACTGGTTTTTTAGTGGACACAGGCGCTAGCATTACGGTTTTCCTACGAGATACACAGGTACATAAAGCAGCAGATACAAACTTTTCGCTATACGCAGCTAATGATACTAAAATTTATACGTATGGTTGCAAATCTTTATCAGTGGATTTAGGGTTACGCAGACTATTTAGATGGTCCTTCGTTATAGCTGATGTTAATCGCCCGATATTAGGTGCTGATTTCTTAGAACATTATGGTCTATTAGTTGACGTAAAAAAGTCTCGTTTGATTGACAGTTTGACTTCACTTTCAATCAAATGTAGCAATGCCAGTTGCCCTACATTAGGCTTAAAGACCATTAGTGGAGATTCGCCCTACTTGAAAATTTTATCTAAATTTCCTAATCTAACGAATCCTTCTATGCTTGGGGCTACTTCTAAAAAACACTGCGTTACACATTGCATTACTACTAAAGGTTCTCCTGTCTTTACCAAAGCCCGCAGACTTTCTCCAGAGAAACTTGCTATTGCAAAGCGTGAAGTTCAAACGCTAATGGATCAGGGCATACTGAGACCTTCAAAAAGTCCATGGGCAAGCCCGATACACATTGTTCCTAAACGTAATGGAGAATACCGTTTATGTGGGGATTACAGAAAACTTAATTCTATAACGTGTCCAGACAGATATCCTATACCACATGTTCATGATTTCAGTTACGGTCTGCAGGGAAAAAACATTTTTTCTAAATTGGACTTGGTTAAGGCTTATCATCAGATACCTTTAGATCCCGAGTCTGTTGAAAAAACTGCCATTATTACCCCATTCGGACTTTATGAGTACTTATATATGTGTTTTGGATTGTCTAATGCGGCACAATCATTTCAACGGTTCATAGATATTGTCTTAAGAGACTTGAACTGTTATGCATATTTAGATGACGTACTAGTTGCATCAGCAACAGAAGAAGATCTTAAAGATCTAGAATTGGTTTCTGAACGTTTAAACAGTTTTGGTATAATTCTTAATCCTGATAAATGCATATTTGGGAAATCTGAGATAGAGTTCTTAGGATTTTTGGTTAACAGCAACGGCATTTCTCCTTTGCCAGAAAAAGTCGACATTCTTCGTAATTATCCGCAACCAAAAACGGTTGATGAACTTCGAAGATTTCTAGCAATTCTCAACTTTTACCACCGTTTCTTAAACGCAGCATCTGACCAGGGGGTGAACTATCTCTGCAGTCCTTAGTAACTACTAGTCCTAATGAACTACCGGTCGGAGGACTGAAGCTAAGGACCGCTTCAACTACTAGTAGTTAAGAGGTACTATGTACTACCAGTCCTTAAGGTCACGTGACGTGAAACAGTAGTTAGAGGGGGAGAAAATTTTTGGTTTCGAGAGTAACAGATCTCTAACCAATCGGGATGCCGTTTGAAGCCTACAACTACTACTAATTATTTAAAAATCGTTTTTCCGCAGTGGGTTGTGGCAGCGATTTCATGTTTACAAACAAACATGTTATAAACAAACTTTTTTTTCCCGAGGGACTCGCCATACATTTTTTTTACTCTAATATCGCTGGCTAGTTTAATTATTTTGTAAACGTATGAGGACGTTGCATTTTTCATCTTGCGACTTTTTTTTAGAATAAGATTCAGTATATAATAATAGTCAAAGTATTTTTCTTGTCCGAGCTCATGGACCCCACTTTTGGATGCTTGAAGAAGCGAGTATATGGGACCCCAGCTGCATATAAGTGGGTCGCATACTGATGAAATCAAAATTTGGAAGAAAAAAAAATTCTTACAACAAAATGCAAGAAATTAAGGTTACCGGCACTAGTTGAGCCTATGGCCGTAATGTGCCTTTTCGGGGCAGACTTTCCCCTTTTTTGGGGGGGGGGCGGCTCTTCTTGAAAGGGTTATTATTCAAAATAATTATAGATTTTTGGGCCCCCTATTCACCTCAGGAGCCCTAATCGAGGCCCCAGCTGAATACTATTTTTAATATTGAGTGCCATTTTTTTTAAAAGACCAATTGATAAATTATTATCCATTTTTATTCCTTTTAAATTCATTGAAACAACGAATTGCAAATTCTTTCTGGAGCAACTAAAATAATAAATTATTGATAATTTATAATTAAAAGAATTAACTGCCTTGCTGCATATTGTAGTTCTGTATTTTAAACTATGGGTTTCTCGTCCAGTATTAAAAAATATTATCAGAACATTATTTTCTATGAATGAGCACTTACCTGTTAATGCAAGTGAATACTTCAATATTTAAAATATATATACTTCTATATTAAAGATCTTTCATCAATTTATCTGTTTCATATTTAGCTTCCAACAAATAACTTCACCTGATAACTTTCATTTGATCGTATATTTCATTTCAGTTGATTAGAAGATGAATGATTGAAGTTGATTAATAGAAACATGAATTGAATAACAACTTGCACACATGATTTGTCATACAAAAACATTTTATTTCATAGAGAGTTATCATAATCACAATTTATTTATTGTACTTTTCTTAGAAATCGCACCTTTCAAGAATATGATTTTTTGAGATTCATTAATTTTCATTTGCATCTTCAAATGTTGATTTACCTGAAATTAGAAAGAGGAAGAAAAAAACACCTTTATTATGCTTATCAATCTTTAAATGTACTGTATATTTGATTTCAAATTATAACAGTCTTTATTTGCATAAGTAGAGATAATTCGTGCACAATAGCACTTTGTTGACTCGCCACCATTTTATCACAGTAGGATCCAAAATGCATCAACTGTGTTTTACAAGGGAGGCCTGGCATTGCACACAGATGCACTTGTTCATGTCTAGATGTATTTACCTAGGGCTTCACAAATCTTAGGAGCCAACATTGCAAAAAAGAAAATCATACTGACACCTAAACTTTTCTATGCAGATCACAAAATATTTGGAGTTTATGTCTGCATCTTCCGATATGTGAAGATCATCACCAAGTGCTAAAAAAGTTGAATATAATTTGTTTTTACTTTGGATTATTTCTCCTAAAAATATGCTTGGCTGCCAAGAAATTTGGCCGGCACCTAAAATGTTTTTCAATTTTTCGAGCCATGGTTCTACCCTAAAATTTTGGTCAGACAGATGAAGTGAAAAAACCTATTGGCACGCAGCTAACTTCAAATTTTCACTTTACTTTCAGCTTCGCTCTAAAACACATCCTTAGCAACCTCTTGTGGACCCTATTTAAATTAACATAGAAATTTTGCAGTGTTGTATGGTCTTACTAGTTAAAAAGTATAATATTATTTGTCGTCAAACATATTGTTTTAATATTTCCATTCACAAAATTTGCTCATCAGTAAATATAACACGTTTTTCAAAGAATTAATATTGCTTTTCAGTTAGCAAAGCTTCTAAAGGTTTTTTTTAACGTCCTCCCTCTCATTTATATAGCCAAGACAGGTTTTTCAACAGTATACATGTTTTTACTTGCACTGGTCAAATTTTGAGTGGTACAGGTAGCCATTAAGAAATCTATCTTAATTTGCTCAATTCAATTATGTCAAAAAGAGTTGTTCTTTCAATAGTATCTGAAAAAATTATGATTATAAAGAAAATTACTCATAGCAAGATATTTCTCGAGCAAAACCAATATGGTATGGACTAAAAACAATGCCACCTTTCCCCCCCCCCCCTGCTTATTTTGTTTTTGCACATATAAAACGTGTTGCTGAAATTACAATAATTTCAGAGGGAGGCATGTTTCTGTTAAGTTTTATATTGAGAAATATTCAAGTGATTTTACAGTTTACAATTTTTATGAATTTTCTCAACTTAAAATTGAATGTGTATAAAATAGGTTATTTTATTCATCATGCAACATAAATGAGACACTGAAATACATTTCTTAATAAATGTGTGAATTTATGTAATACAGTCTCTCCGAAACGCCATTATGTCTGCGATCTGATATAACGCCAAAATTCTTTGGGTAGGATGGTGGCATTAAATCGGGGGTTCGACTGTATTTGTTCCACTAGGGTTGTTGATACAAATGAAATCAGTGAAAATGATGCGACACAATGTTAAAATTTATGTCATTAAATCATGCATGGAAATATTTTATTTTACATGAAAATAATAATGGAAACTGTTGCTCAAAGTCAAATACAAAGAATTAAAATTACCTTTGTTTGCTCTGGTATAATTGTTTGGTAACTTTGAAAACCTTCACATAACTTCGTAGCTACCTACAGCCAATTTCCTGGGAAACAAAATTTTTCAAGAGTTAGAAAAGTCTCACAAATGTATATACAATATTGTATATATATATATGTATATACATATATCAGCTGTTTACTAACAACGTCGTTAAAAAATAAATGCTTGTTAAAAGTTTAAATGTTAAAAGTTTCAGTTCCACAACATCTCAAAATGTTATATTTTAAAGTTCTTAAGTATTCGACATGGAAATTTTTTTTCTGTCGTTACCCATACACACAAAATCAAAAACAATTTTTGGCAAAAAATTCAATTTGAACACACACAGCAAGGCCATAACCCAAATACTGAAGTAGTAATATGTTTCAAACACTAATCTGCTTCCTTTCATTATAATATATATATACCTCAACACTAAAAACTGTGCGTGAAATTAAAACTTTGTTTTTTAGTCCCATTGTACGAACTTCATTTTTTATATCAACAAAACAATATAATGATTCCTTATTAAATATTCATCTCAGAGCGAGTTACAGAGTGCAATTTTTAAAGTAGTAGCATATGATTTTTTTCTGAAAATTTAACTTTCACTAAGTATTACAATATTGTTCATTTGAACAGTTCAAAATATCAAATCTATATTTTAATCCTTTACACTAAATTTAGTGCACGAGTTTTACAAAATTTAATATTTAACATTACTGCCAATTTTTACCATGCTTTATTTCAATTTCACCATTACTCATCACAAAAAAATTAATTAAAATTTTTGTCATTTAGGTGCTATAATTTATTATCAATCAATTGTATTTGTTATTATTTATTTACGCATGTGCTCAATTGATTTAGACATAAATTTTTCATTAAAAAAAATTAATGTAGCAAAAAACATAGAATGTAAAATTTCAATCTGATATTATCGTAATAGAAGATTCATCTTTCATTCGCCATGTAAATATTTTCAATACAACCCAAAATATACATGGGCTATTTGATATTTTTCCAGCATTACCAAGTGGGATCCACTGCCCTATTGATTGCGTGACATTATGTCCATTTATATTTTTAAATAACGCATTTACCGAGCAAAAAAATATTAATAATATCTCTAACACTCTTCTTATATAGTTCGATAGCAATAAAATAATTCTTACCTCAGTAATGAACATGCTAGCACTTCGTCGTGGCTTCGATCGCCGATGTCAACATACACGTATGTATACTACAGCAGGTTTTTGAGGATATAACGATGAATCACTTCAACTTTGATGACACCGAAGATATAATCCAAGTTTTATCTGTCATTATTATCGTAAAAAATTTTTTAATTCGAAAAAAAACAGCATATTTCATCGCTAAATATCACAGCGAGAGCTCGCGGCCAGAGGCAAAATTTCCTCTTTTCCAAGATGGCCGCCGTGAACTACTTTTCTTGCTGCTTTAGGACTGGTGCTAGGCAGTCCTTAGCAGCGGTCCTAAGTAACTACTAAAAAAAAGTCCTTAGCTTAGAGATAGTATCGAAAAGTCGAACTACTGGCCATCTAAGGACAAATCGGGGCTTAACTACTTTTTTTCGGCTAAGGACCGCAGAGATAGTTCACCCCCAGGGGGTGAACTATCTCTGCAGTCCTTAGTAACTACTAGTCCTAATGAACTACCGGTCGGAGGACTGAAGCTAAGGACCGCTTCAACTACTAGTAGTTAAGAGGTACTATGTACTACCAGTCCTTAAGGTCACGTGACGTGAAACAGTAGTTAGAGGGGGAGAAAATTTTTGGTTTCGAGAGTAACAGATCTCTAACCAATCGGGATGCCGTTTGAAGCCTACAACTACTACTAATTATTTAACAATCGTTTTTCCGCAGTGGGTTGTGGCAGCGATTTCATGTTTACAAACAAACATGTTGTAAACAAACTTTTTTTTTCCGAAGGACTCGCCATACATTTTTTTGTCACCCGTGTTTTGCAATTTTTTTTTCTCTAATATCGCTGGCTAGTTTAATTATTTTGTAACCGTATGAGGACGTTGCATTTTTCATCTTGGGACTTTTTTTTTAGAATAAGATTCAGTATATAATAATAGTCAAAGTATTTTTCTTGTCCGAGCTCATGGACCCCACTTTTGGATGCTTGAAGAAGCGAGTATATGGGACCCCAGCTGCATATAAGCGGGTCGCATACTGATGAAATCAAAATTTGAAAAAAAAATTCTTACAACCAAATGTAAGATTTTAAATTAAGGTTACCGGCACTAGTTGAGCCTATGGCCGTAATGTGCCTTTTCGGGGCAGACTTTCCCTTTTTTTTTTTTTGGGGGGGGGCTCTTCTTGAAAGGGTTATTATGCAAAATAATTATAGATTTTTGGGCCCCCTATTCACCTCGGGAGCCGTACTTGAGGCCCCAGCTGAATACTGTTTTTAATATTGAGTGCTACTTTTTTTTAAAAACCAATTTGTTAAATGATTTTTTATCATCCATTTTTATTCCTTTTAAATTCATTGAAACAACGAATTGCAAATTCTTTCTGGAGCAATTAAAATAATAAATTATTGATAATTTATAATTAACTGCCTTGCTGCGTATTGTAGTTCTGTATTTTAAACTATGGGTTTCTCCTCAGTATTAAAAAATATTATCAGAACATGATTCTCTATGAATGAGCACTTACCTGTTAATGCAAGTGAATACTTCAATATTTAAAAGATATATACTTCTATATTAAAGATCTTTCATCAATTTATCTGTTTCATATTTAGCTTCCAACAAATAACTTCACCTGATAACTTTCATTTGATCGTATATTTCATTTCAGTTGATTAGAAGATGAATGATTGATTGAAGTTGATTAATAGAAACATGAATTGAATAACAACTTGCACACATGATTTGTCATACAAAAACATTTTATTTCAAACATATATTCATAGAAAGTTATCATAATCACAATTTATTTGTTGTACTTTTCTTAGAAATCGCATCCTTCAAGAATATAATTTTTTGAGATTCATTAATTTTCATTTGCATCTTCAAATGTTGATTTACCTGAAATTAGAAAGAGGAAGAAAAAAACAACTTTATTATGCTTATCAATCTTTAAATGTATATTTGATTTCAAATTATAACAGTCTTTATTTGCATAAGTAGAGATAATTCGTGCACAATAGCACTTTGTTGACTCGCCACCATTTTATCACAGTAGGATCCAAAATGCATCAACTGTGTTTTACAAGGGAGGCCTGGCATTGCACACAGATGCACTTGTTCATGTCTAGATCTTTTTACCTAGGGCTTCACAAATCTTAGGAGCCAACATTGCAAAAAAGAAAATCATACTGACACCTAAAATTTTCTATGCAGATCACAAAATATTTGGAGTTTATGTCTGCATCTTCCGATATGTGAAGATCATCACCAAGTGCTAAAAAAGTTGAATATAATTTGTTTTTACTTTGGATTATTTCTCCTAAAAATATGCTTGGCTGCCAAGAAATTTGGCCGGCACCTAAAATGTTTTTCAATTTTTCGAGCCATGGTTCTACCCTAAAATTTTGGTCAGACAGATGAAGTGAAAAAACCTATTGGCACGCAGCTAACTTCAAATTTTCACTTTACTTTCAGCTTCGCTCTAAAACACATCCTTAGCAACCTCTTGTGGACCCTATTTAAATTAACATAGAAATTTTGCAGTGTTGTATGGTCTTACTAGTTAAAAAGTATAATATTATTTGTCGTCAAACATATTGTTTTAATATTTCCATTCACAAAATTTGCTCATCAGTAAATATAACACGTTTTTCAAAGAATTAATATTGCTTTTCAGTTAGCAAAGCTTCTAAAGGTTTTTTTTAATGCCTTCCCTCTCATTTATATAGCCAAGACAGGTTTTTCAACAGTATACATGTTTTTACTTGCACTGGTCAAATTTTGAGTGGTACAGGTAGCCATTAAGAAATCTATCTTAATTTGCTCAATTCAATTATGTCAAAAAGAGTTGTTCTTTCAATAGTATCTGAAAAAATTATTATAAAGATAATTACTCATAGCAAGATATTTCTCGAGAGAAACCAATATGGTATGGACTAAAAACAATGCCACCTTTCCCCCTTGCTTATTTTGTTTTTGCACATATAAAATGTGTCGCTGAAATTACAATAATTTCAGAGGGAAGTATGTTTCTGTTAAGTTTTATATTGAGAAATATTCAAGTGATTTTACAGTTTACAATTTTTATGAATTTTCTCAACTTAAAATTGAATGTGCATAAAATAGGTTATTTTATTCATCATGCAACATAAATGAGACACTGAAATACATTTCTTAATAAACGTGTGAATTTATGTAATACAGCCTCTCCGAAACGCTATTATGTCTGCGATCTGATATAACGCCAAAATTATTTGGGTGGGATGGTGGCATTAAATCGGGGGTTCGACTGTATTTGTTCCACTAGGGTTGTTGATACAAATGAAATCAGTGAAAATGAAACGACACAATGTTAAAATTTATGTCATTAAATCATGCATGGAAATATTTTATTTTACATGAAAATAATAATGGAAACTGTTGCTCAAAGTCAAATACAAAGAATTAAAATTACCTTTGTTTGCTCTGGTATAATTGTTTGGTAACTTTGAAAACCTTCACATAACTTCGTAGCTACCTACAGCCAATTTCCTGGGAAACAAAATTTTTCAAGAGTTAGAAAAGTCTCACAAATGTATATACAATATTGTATATATATATATGTATATACATATATCAGCTGTTTACTAACAACGTCGTTAAAAAATAAATGCTTGTTAAAAGTTTAAATGTTAAAAGTTTCAGTTCCACAACATCTCAAAATGTTATATTTTAAAGTTCTTAAGTATTCGACATGGAAATTTTTTTTCTGTCGTTACCCATACACACAAAATCAAAAACAATTTTTGGCAAAAAATTCAATTTGAACACACACAGCAAGGCCATAACCCAAATACTGAAGTAGTAATATGTTTCAAACACTAATCTGCTTCCTTTCATTATAATATATATATACCTCAACACTAAAAACTGTGCGTGAAATTAAAACTTTGTTTTTTAGTCCCATTGTACGAACTTCATTTTTTATATCAACAAAACAATATAATGATTCCTTATTAAATATTCATCTCAGAGCGAGTTACAGAGTGCAATTTTTAAAGTAGTAGCATATGATTTTTTTCTGAAAATTTAACTTTCACTAAGTATTACAATATTGTTCATTTGAACAGTTCAAAATATCAAATCTATATTTTAATCCTTTACACTAAATTTAGTGCACGAGTTTTACAAAATTTAATATTTAACATTACTGCCAATTTTTACCATGCTTTATTTCAATTTCACCATTACTCATCACAAAAAAATTAATTAAAATTTTTGTCATTTAGGTGCTATAATTTATTATCAATGTATTAATGTAATGTAAATAATAATTGTATTTGTTATTATTTATTTACGCATGTGCTCAATTCATTTAGACATAATTTTTCATTAAAAAAAATTAATGTAGCAAAAAACATAGAATGTAAAATTTCAATCTGATATTATCGTAATAGAAGATTCATCTTTCATTCGCCATGTAAATATTTTCAATACAACCCAAAATATACATGGGCTATTTGATATTTTTCCAGCATTACCAAGTGGGATCCACTGCCCTATTGATTGCGTGACATTATGTCCATTTATATTTTTAAATAACGCATTTACCGAGCAAAAAAATATTAATAATATCTCTAACACTCTTCTTATATAGTTCGATAGCAATAAAATAATTCTTACCTCAGTAATGAACATGCTAGCACTTCGTCGTGGCTTCGATCGCCGATGTCAACATACACGTATGTATACTACAGCAGGTTTTTGAGGATATAACGATGAATCACTTCAACTTTGATGACACCGAAGATATAATCCAAGTTTTATCTGTCATTATTATCGTAAAAAATTTTTTAATTCGAAAAAAAACAGCATATTTCATCGCTAAATATCACAGCGAGAGCTCGCGGCCAGAGGCAAAATTTCCTCTTTTCCAAGATGGCCGCCGTGAACTACTTTTCTTGCTGCTTTAGGACTGGTGCTAGGCAGTCCTTAGCAGCGGTCCTAAGTAACTACTAAAAAAAAGTCCTTAGCTTAGAGATAGTATCGAAAAGTCGAACTACTGGCCATCTAAGGACAAATCGGGGCTTAACTACTTTTTTTCGGCTAAGGACCGCAGAGATAGTTCACCCCCTGGCTCCCTTACACGATTTGTGCAAAGGAAAGAAGAAAAAAGATAAATCTCTCATCGCCTGGTCGGGGGAAACTATTGCTGCTTTCGAAACGTGTAAACATGCTATTACCAATGCAACGCTTTTGGCTCATCCTAAACATGATGCTCATCTTTCGTTGACAGTCGACGCATCAGATTTCGCTCTCGGAGCTGTTTTACAACAAACTTCCGATGGTGTCGTCGTACCACTCTCATTTTTTTCTCGAAAGTTAACGACAACTGAAAAGAACTATAGTACGAGAGTAATCGCGAGTTGCTTGCGGTTTATAGTTCTATTAAACATTTCAGACACATGTTAGAAGGCAGACCATTTACGATCTACGGCCTCTAACTTATGTTTTTCACAAAGTTAATGATAACAGCTCTCCCAGACAACGTCGTCATTTAGAGTATATATCACAATTTTCTACGGACATTCATTACATTCAGGGTGAGCGAAATGTTGTAGCGGATGCTTTTTCCAGATTATCCGAAATTAATTTACCTGACTCGATTGATTACGCAGCTATTGCTACTTCACAGAGTACAGACGCTGAATTAACAGCCCTCCGACAACCAGGTGGGGTGCTCGATATAAAACCTATCAAATTCGGTCCTCAGGGTACAGAACGTTTTTGTGATTTATCCACTGAAATTATCCGTCCCTACGTACCAGAAAAACACCGATATCACGTGTCCTTCATAACCTCGCCCATCCAGGCGTTAAATCAACTGTAGACCTTATTCGTCAACGATTTGTGTGGAGTTCAATACGCAAGGATGTCACACGATGGACCAGGGCGTGCATCGAGTGCCAACGCTCAAAAGTGCATCGCCACACTCGATCTTCCATCCAGGCGTTAAATCAACTGTAGACCTTATTCGTCAACGATTTGTGTGGAGTTCAATACGCAAGGATGTCACACGATGGACCAGGGCGTGCATCGAGTGCCAACGCTCAAAAGTGCATCGCCACACTCGATCTTCCATCCCTTTGCCCCAATGCAGATTCTCACACATTAACATCGACATTGTTGGTCCTCTTTCTCCTTCTCGGGATTTCACCTACTGCCTTACCTGTGTGGATCGATACACCAGGTGGGTAGAGGCTTTCCCGAGGGAAACCAAAAAGCCGAAACTGTTGTAGAGACATTCTACTCTGGTTGGATCAGCAGATTCGGAGTTCCGGAATCGGTTACCACCGATCAAGGGAGACAATTCGAAAGTGATTTGTTTCGCGCATTCGTTCGTTTTCTTGGAACTCAGAAAACACGCACGACAGCGTATCATCCGTCCTCCAATGATCCGTTGAAAGATTCCACCGGCAGCTCAAAGGTGCCATACGCTGCCATGCCACGGAACGTTGGACTGAAGTGTTACCTACCATACTTCTGTCCATCCGAGCCAGCATCAAACCGGACATCAACACTTCTGCTGCCGAGATGGTTTACGGATCACCATTGCGCCAACCTGGTGAATTCTTCCGTAGTTCCGACCCTCAGCCAACACAGCCGGAATTTCTACGTGCTCTACGAGATCACATAAACACTATACGTCCGATTCAAACGTCAAGGCATGGGACTCACAACGTTTTCGTTCATAAAGAACTTGCTGTTTCTTCCCATGTGTTCGTGCGGGTGGACACCGTACGAAAGCCCCTTCAACAACCATATTTGGGGCCATATGAAGTGATTGAACGATCTCCAAAAGTATATACAGTGAACATGAAAGGTCTAACTAACGAAAATCTCAATAGACAGATTGAAACCAGCATTTTTGCTTGATTGCACTTTTAATGAGCAATCATCGTTCACTGATCCGAAACAGCCTTATGTAACTCGATCAGGGCGTACGTTTCGTATAAGAATTCCTTAACATTATTCTTATTTGCATATTTTTTGAAATTAATAATATTATTGTTTTTTTTTTTTGCAACATTTTTTGAAAATTAGTATTATGTTTTGCAAAAAAATTTTCATTTTTCAATGTTCTTATATGTATATTATATATGTCTATTATCTATTCTAGTAATCGTTTTTGCATATACATACATTTACTAATTTTTGATCATTTGTAATTTATTTTTTTTTGCTCGACTATTAATTTGTGCATAAGGTATTTTCGTATTGCGTATTTTTTGAATTTTTCGAACAAAATTTTTTTTTTGCACATGTCAATGCCATATTAGTTGCCGTAACTATATTGTCAAATCGTCGTAACTATAGTGTCATATCGTCGTAACTATATTATCATATTTTGTACATTGTGCTATATGCCGTCCTTCAGACTCGTGGGGGAGTACTGTGGCGCTACTTGTCTTGTACAATTTTTATATTTTTATTATATTTTGTATGCCACTTACTAGCTAGGCATTATCTAGTGTGTTCTTGTATTGGAGTTCAGTCTGGCTCCAACTGTCAACCGAACATGTCCTAAAAGTCTCTCTCTCTTCTATTAAATAACTAAAAAAAGAAAGGAGTCATGACTGAATGTTTCGAAATAACAACCAGACACATCCACCAGCGCTAGCATCACCATACATTAATATAAACTAGAAATAATTATGACCCAAGGGCCGATCCTTGTGGTCGAAAGGACCCTCCTTTCATTATACTTCAAATGCGCTGATTTTACCATTTATTATGGCGCTGCTTTCCTGTTGTAGTAATATGTTTTAAACCAATATAGTACATTACCTCATACGCTTGCTGAGAAGTGTTTTTATTTGTTAGAATATTTAAATCAACATAATCGAATGTTCGTTTTAAGTCTAAGACTGTAAGTTAAATGTCAAAATTCAACCCCCCTAATAAAGGGGGGGGGGGGTTCAAAGGTTATATGGAGTAATTATCACTGAGCCGAAATATCACTGAAGCCATAAATATAAAATTTAGTAAGCATTATATTTTATTACCAGTTGTTATCCGCGGCTTCGCTCGCGTGGATTTTGCAATCTCAAAATTACTCTCACCTCATAACCTCCATGGGTAACCTCCTCCACTTTCAGAAATCCTGTCTTAGTGTGTATGTACATTATAAAATATAATACTAACTAAATTTCATATTTATGGCTTAAGCGACTTCGGCTCAGTTCTGATTGCTCCATATAACTTTTGAAACCCCCCTTAGGGGGTTGAATTTGGAAAAATCCCTTCTCAGTGAGTCTATATTACAATATTGATCTAATGTCATATTTATAGCTTCAGCTGTTTCGGCTCGGCATGATTTCAACGTTGACCCCCCTCCCTTGTTGACCCCCCCCCCCCTTATGACGCCCTTAGGTTGTCGAATATGGAAAAACCATTTCTTAGTGAATAGTGAGTCTTTACGTCGTGAAAAAAACTATTCACAGAATTTGATATTTGCAGCTTCAGCGGTTTTGGCTCGGCGATGATGAATCAGTCAGGACATGTTATTTTATATACAGTACTAGGGGCTCTGCCCCCCACCACCTTTGGTGGCCAACCCCCCCCCCCTCCCTTTTCTCTTCACAACATATCTTGTTTATTTCATCCCACTTCATCAGCGTGCTATGGAAAGGAACACGTGAAAGCACCAGCTTACTGAAGAAGCGAATTTTATAATAATAAAGCAACAAAAAACAAATGTGATTCATCAAGTAACCCCAGAAAACTTCCCCATGGGGGTCCCTAAACTCCAATTCGTTGAATTTTAGTGGGGGCCCTGACTGGATTTATCTCGGGCTACCGATGTGTTGCAAATTTTACAATGTTAAATAACAAAACTCAATGAGATTCATCCAGGGACACCCGAAATGAAACCTGTCAACTTTTCCATGGGGCCTCGGCCTGAAGGCTTGTCGGACATACCCCCTGTGAGTGGCCACGAAAATTTTTAATTTTTATCAATTTTAAAACGAATAAAATCCAGGGCCCACATCCAGTAACGGGGACCCAATACGCAGATATTTAGTGGGGCACCCAGACACTGGATTTATCTCGGGCTTCCACTGTTGAAAATTCTACAATGTTAAACGACAGAAAAGAATGAGATTCATCCAGTGCCCCCAAAATGAAACGGGATCCCTGACTCGGAAGCTAATCGGGCATCCCCCTGTGAGGGCCACTGCAAATATTCATTTTACCAACGAATAAAATCCAGCCCTCCCCCCCCCCCTCACGCAATTACCCTTGACCGAATTCGCAAATTTTATGGGGTCCCAGACTGGATATACCTTGGGCTTCCGCTATCGCAAATTTTTCAATGTTAAACCAGCAAGAAAACAATGAGTTCCATTAAGTACCCCTGGAAATGAAACCTTTTAAGTTCCCCATGAAGGTATATGTGCAATCCCCCGGGTACCCTGACCCTGTATGTTAGGAGCACTGGTGATATATGTATATTTTACGTATACATACCTCTCGGCATGACCCTCACGAGAGCAGGGCTGACAGGGGCCGGAACGTTCCCTTTCGCTTTTTGATATTTTCTCACTATATATTAAGCACAGAGGGGCCCCGTGAAAAAGCTGGTTTGGGGCCCCGCCATCTATTTCAGCTTAGGGGACCTGTTGTAGGATGTGGGAACCTCTGGGTGCACATAACTTGGTCCCGATGTGTCAAATGGGTCCCGATATATGCAAGATTTAAATGAAAACTTGATCCAAAAATCGTAACCGACTTCCGTAACACAAAAACGTAACAGATTTCCATCACTTAAAAAACGTCACCGACTCCCGTAATAAAAAAATCGTCACTAATTTCCGTTGCATAGAAAGTATATATATATACGTATATAGTATACGTGTATAGAGTACATATAGATACGCACTAAGGCGGGATTTCTGAAAGTTCATCACGTGAAATCGCGGGTAACAGCTAGTTCAGCATAAAAAAAATCCATTGGTTACTGATGATCAGCGATGTTTTTTATAATATCAAAGTGATAACAGGAGATGATTTTAAGCATTTTTAAAAAGTTAATTCATCGCGTATCCACTTACTTTATTATCTTTTAATTCTGTTATTATCCCTTTTAACATTTCATTAGAAGTTTCTGAGTAAAACCGAGTTAATGGAATTTTGTTGAATATACTATCTTGTATTGGGCAACAGCAATTTGTAATTTATACAAATACAAGGCCACAACAGGCAAAATGCCCAGTGAGGTGGCTGAGAAAAAGATGCCCACAATAAATATGGATGTCATATATTTCAAAAATACAGCAACCCGAATCCGTATCATCTGAATTTCTTCTCATAAAGTCATTATTTAAACTTTCTGCCATATCTTTAGGATATGGCACTTACTCACTCAATAGATCACTCACTCACTAGATCACTCACTCACTTAGCAGCTCGCTCGCTCACTCACTCACGGACTGACTTACTCGCTCACTGAATCACTTACTCACTCGGTCACTCACTGGGTCACTCACTCAGTAACTCAATCGCTCATTCCCTCGCTAACTGACTCGCATTGAACTGTTGTCGGTGAATTGTTGGACGGTGAATTTTCCTAGCGGTGAATTGCATGGTGGTGAATTGTTGGCGGTCAATTTTCCGTAAACCCAAAACAATTTCCAATACATATCTGTCGACATAAGTGTGCCATGTATGCATGTTTTCTTTCAGGTGGCAAAGAAGCTGAATCGAGTGATTGGCAACCGAGATCCCAAGGGTCCATCTGCGGATGGATTGGTGGGGACGGAGTGCGGTGTTGGCATGGACGGGCGCGGGCTGCCGGAGGAGGACGGACGTTTGGTTCAGTTCTGTTGCTCCTTTGAGCGATGAGTGGCGGACGGGGGTGTTCCCTCGTGGACTGGGGGAGCCGAGTGCCTCGGAATGTTTTTGCTGGGTCGGAGATCTGGCGGGCGGTCCACCTGTACTCCTTCTTGACCATCGGAGGTTTCCGGGAGCTTCCCGGAGTGTGGCTGCTTGGGATGGAGTGGGGTCCCGGCGGGACGGACCCGGTGGCTTGCGAGTCAGGGGATGTTCGCATGGCCCGGATGTCAGGAGAGTTCTTCCAGCATGGCCCAGCCGCAAGGTAATCCGCTTATATCCCGCAAGGGACAGAGCGGGGGCCATGTTTGGTGTTTTGTCGACATAAGTAATAACGAGAGAAAAAAAAAGAAAAAACACACATATAATATATATAACACCAAAAAATAAGTGGCAACAGGAATGGAGTTGATAGACTGTTGGCATTTAGCAGCGTATGCAAGATAAAAGATGATTACATTACAATATCAAACATATAATTTAATGGTTCCGTTCACAATCCCGACATGGCGAATTTAAAAATTCAATTTCGCCGTATAAGCCGCATTTCGCGATTTCTGTCGGGATTTGAATTTCTCGCGGCGAGGGGCGTTGGGATGACGATGAGAATGATAAATTGCGATCAAATAAATTTTTCAAATTTTAATTTCAAATGTATTATGCAGTGGAGTGTGCGAGAGGTGACGTTGTCCTGTTATTCCGCAAGCCTATTCAACTTGTTTACACCGAATGGACGCTTTTCATTGCTAAGCTGCAGGGCCGGATTAAACATGCCATAAGCACGTGCTTACGGCATTAGGAGAAAAGGAGCACCGCAAAAAATGATCAAATAGTTGGTAAATTTTTTTTTAATGCAAAATTTTTTTCTTAGCATCAACCATCCGGTAAGAAATTCTAAAATTTTAAGACCACTGGATTGCACAGTTCAAGATCTTTATCGAAAGTTTGAGCAGGCCCACAATTAAAAGAGGGCAGGGTCTGTTTCCCGGAGGCTGGACCAGTAAGGGCGTGGAGCTTATTATTTTTCGGTTAAAAATTACGTGGAGTACCACCAAAATACTTATAAATATAATAAAATAATAATATAGGTACAGACCCCCATGCGACAGTAAATTTTTGTTTTTAGTTGCGGCCCTATGGTTGACACAAAGCAGAAAAACTGAAAGTTAATTTCGAACAAGAACTCGCTCAGTTTTTGGGTTGAGAGATTTTGCTCTATTTCCATTAAGTAAGCAAAGAGCTATCTCAACGGCATCATCCGCCAGGTAAAACAAATTTTTCTGAGGCCCTTACCTAGCTATACAGGATGTCCTGTAAGTGCTAGTGCGGCCTTTTCTTATCAACCGTCCGTCGGAGAGGTTCAATTTAAAAAATGCACAAAATACTTTCAAAAATTACCCTGTACCAGTTTTGAGAGTGGAAATATTGTTTTTTTTCAACGGTTAGCTGATGTGAAGATGAATTTAGGAAAGAAAGAACAATCAACTGTCTTTTCGGGGAATCGAACCTATGTTCTCTCACTTGCCGGGTGAGCACCTTAGACTGCAATGGCAACGAATATATCACTCTTTCGTTAGAGCTTGTGTGCGCTGAACGGGACCGTACATGGTCTGGTGGCAGTGTAACTGGCACCAGACTTTGGCCTGAGTTAGGTTGCCTTTGTAGTCTAATGCGCTCACCCAGAAAGCTCGAGAACGTGGGTTCGATTCCTGGCAAGAGCAGTTGAGTTTTTCTTTCCTAAATTCATCTCGCATCAGCCAACCGTTGAAACCTTCGTGTGGGTAGCGGAAAATGATATCCTCCTTGGAAAATACAGTGTGTCACAAAATAAGAAATCTAAATTTTTCTCCGATTTCCCGTCCTTTATCTTCCAATTAGAAAGTTGTTGCATTGTCTCTCCTGATGCCAACAGAAAAAATTGCATGTTTCTAAGTGCAATATTCGCTAAGATACTTGAATTCAATAACTGGAGAAAAGTTATGAAAGGACACCAAAAACTAATCGACAACGCTCCTTCCCCTTATTTATGCTGTCCTTTCCAACTTTCCTTCGAATTTTGAATTCAAATATCTCAGCGAACATTGTACTTGTCAACTTAGAATTTATTTATTGGCCTTAGGAGATACAGTGCAGCCACTTTATAATTAGAAGTTGGATTTAGATTTTTTTTATTTTGTTACACACTGTGTTTTCACTCTCAAAACTGGTGGTTTACGGAAAATTCAAGGAGGGATTGAGCGAGCGAGCTACTGGGTCCATGAGGGAGGGAGTGAGTGAGCTACTGAGTGAGTGACCGATCTACTGAATCCGTGACTGAGTGAGCTACTGAATCCGTGACTGAGTGAGCGAGCTACTGAGTGAGTGACCGATCTACTGAATCCGTGACTGAGTGAGTGAGCTACTGAGTGGAGTGATCCTGAAGATATGGCGTAAAGTTTTAACAACGACTTTATTAGAAGAAATTTAGATGATACGAAAGAAATTACCAATTGCTTTTGCACAAGAGAATATATTCAATAATTCCATTAACTCTATGTTTCACTCAGAATCTTCTAACGAAACGTTAAAAGGAATAATAACAGAAGTAAAAGATAATAAAGTAAGTGGATACGCGATGTATTAACCCCCTAAAATGTTCAAAATCATCTCCTGTTATCACTTTGATGTTATAAAAAACATTGCTGATCATCAGTAAGCAATGAATTATTTTTTCCTATACCACTTGAACACCTCATGATCCCCATGGGTGATGAACTTTCAGAAATCCAGTGTGATCTTAGATCAGATCCTTAGTGCGTATCTGAATCTACACGTGTACATACTGTATATAAAATAACATGTCCTGACTGATTCATCATCGCCGAGCCAAAACCGCTGAAGCTATAAATATACCATTAGGTCAATATTGTAATGTAGACAATATAATATATAACAATCGGATTTTTTTATCATTTGTGACACTACTAGCCAAACTACTTGAGTTATGAAGAGAGACTTCATTTTTTGAATATGTTTACATTGGATGAACGCAGGTGTCGAGGAGATATGGTCGAAGTGCTCAAAATTTTCAATGGGATGGATAGGATGGGCCATGAACTTTTAGTACACCGCCAATCGACTGCTTTTACAAGGGGACACCAGTATCGATTGGTGAGGGACAATGCAAGGTTATGGTGTCGCAGGGAATTTTTCTCTAATAGGGTTGTTAATAAATGGAATAGCTTACCCCCGGAGGTAAAAAAATTGTAACACAATTGACACGTTTAAAAAGAAATACGATAAACATGTTGGGGTAAATCGAGAAGCTATCCATACTTAGAATAAGACAACCATAAATATTCTTTATGGGCATTGTATAATATTTTATAACGTCTATACATTGTTTATAATTTTTATTAATTGCATTTTTAATTGGGTTGCTGTATTTTTGAGATATATGACATCCGTATGGGCCTGTATGGGCATCTTTTTCTCAGCCACCTCGTTGGGCATTTTGCCTGTTGTGGCGTTGTATTTGTATAATTTGGTGGTCCTCCTTTTTATTCAAACTTAATGGAAATTTTTAACCGGCTGAATTAAAATTTGATTTTCTTAAAATGTTACTGTTATTTACCCTTCTGATCCTGTAGTTTAGAAATATCAACCATAAAATTAATGAAAAATAAAATTCCTGTTTGTTTTCTGGACTTGCCATGCCCATAGAAACAACATTAAAATTTAAAAAAAAAAAATTATTATTATTCGTTAAAAATACTGAAAATTAATTAAGTAGTAATTAAAAAAAATTTAAATTCGGGTGCTGAAATATCTTATAGCACTCTTATAAGTGCTGAAATGAATGAAATTTTTGTTATGTAAATAAAGTTCTTTTATGTAAAGAAAAATATTTTTTTCTAATTCATAAAATTGATGTTGGGAACATTGGCCCTTAATGGTTGGAGAGCCCTGAACAGTTATGTTCGCCTTTTCCGGTTAACGCATGAAAAGAAGCATATGTAGCTACTACAGAATTGGGAAGGAAAAAAAAATAAAAATTTCCCTTTGACGCAGCATTATCCATAATAAAAGGAATTACCAGCAAGCGTTTGATCATAATTAAACGGCACAAATCCGTTATAGTATTCTCAAAATTCCACTATAAATACAAAAACACCTTACTTAACACAAACGATATTTCGATATTTTCGACAATACAGAATGGCGGGGTCGCATTTTTAACTTCAAAAACCCGCCCAAACTCGTGAACATGATTAAATAATTGATATTCGAACATTTTTCTTTGGGGCCATTCAAGTATTACATAAGCAGATTTTCAGCCATTTTTGACCCCCCCCCCCTTGTCAGCAAAAGTCAGCAAAACACTGACACCCCCCCCCCCAGCAGCTTAGAATATTTCATATCTTCAAAAAGGGGTGGTTGATGACGTAAGGTGAGCAACCTTCAAACCCCCCTCCCCGATGCTGACGTAATACTTGAATTACCCCTTTTCAGTTAGCAGATGTCGCTATAAAAATACAGTATATATACGAAATGATTTTCACTTTAAAAAAGCAGATAGCGCTAAATTATATGACTAAAATAAATCGATTTAAATTTTTCTTTACTTCAAGAAAAATAGATGGCACTTAAAAAAATCAGCATTATCAACGATCTGATGAGAACATAAGATGGCGCTCTCTTATTAGCAATAACATAACGGTGGCGCTGTGAGTTATCCAATGATTATTATCTCACCGTTATACATTTTCACTTGCTAAACATTAGATGGCGCTCGGTTATCAGATCAAATTTGATTTTTTTCCCTCCCATATAATACCACATCATCCTCTCCACATGGCAGTAAGTATTTTGTTCACTGATATTTCGTAAACTGAAGCCGCTAGAGGGCGAACCTGTTTGATTCACTGAACCACTTGCTATCAAATAGAATTTTACTCGCTCATTGGGTTACGCAAGGAGTAAGGGGCTCTCTCACCCCCACTCCTTGAGAGCTTGGTACTTGTTTTCAGTAAAAAATGATCTCTTTCCTCCCCCCCCCCCCTTTCAAAAAATCCTACGTATGAGATTGAGCTCACTTTTAATTGAACATTAATACTATTCTCTGAGGCGGATCAAGGTCAGTTGAGGTGGGCCACTTAAATTGGAATAAAAGTGTGAAGTTAAGGTTTTTCCTTCAGAAGTTGGCGTACCCGGTGTGCCCGTCGTATTCTTTACGAAGGGGGAAGAGAGCGATTCGTTGAATACAAATGTATATTTCTCTCTTATCAACTACCTCTATGCAGGGCCGTCTTAAGAGCATCACGAGGGGGGCCCTACCAGTCAAATGCGCGTGCTTACTCTCGAAAATGTCAACCAGATCTATTTTTTTGTGAGCCCGTCCGGGCAGCCCCATGCATTAAGGTAGCACTGCCCCAGTGTCTCCCAAACTGTTCACCGTGGTGAGCTAATAAAGGTGCCACGACGAAATCGAAACACTCGTCTATTTAAAGGGACCGTACATGGACGACCGGACAAGACTCGGGCCAAGCCAGATTGGCGGTTTTCCCGCCAAATTGGGCTGGTTTGAAAACTGTTCGGCGGAAAATTTTTGGCTTTGGCGGCTGGCGGTTTTTCCAAAATTGTGTTCATGGCTAATTTCTCCCTATTTTTCTTTATTTTTTCTTTGCTGGCGAGCAAAGAAGTTTTTCTTTTTCACTTCAGTCCCCACCTCATGTTGTGTTTTCTTCCTGACAAGGCAGAAGGGATGGGGGGGGGCATTTCACCCAACTATGGAAAGCCAGAACTTTCAACCACAATGCCTTTGCCACCCAATAATTGGGGAATAATACTAAAACTTGGGGGAACTGTCCTAGGCTCTAGATCAGTGGTTTTCAACCTTTATGATACCGCGGCCAATCGGTTATAATATATCCAATGTAGTATAAGGGAAGTAGTATATCCAACACTATAAGGGAAATGGGAGACTTCAGTGACGTCACGAGCTTCGCGCGGAGGCCTTCTGCTATAGAAGGTGTTGCTCCGGCCCGACGGTTGGGAAACACAGTATCTAGACCACAGAAGCCTGTGAAGAAAACCGTAGCCTCCACAAACGTGAAGCTGGCAGGGCTCAAGCCCGGAACCAGTTCTGTCTTAATGCATGGCCCGGGGGCCTCAAGAGAAGAGGGGTCTCAGAAAAACAGGAGGTAGTTGTATTTTTCGGGGATTTTCCATGTAGGGAATCAGAAAAATCACTTGGCTCTCGGGGCCCATGATGCTCTTAAAACGGCCCTGCCAGGAACCCAGAAGAGTTCTTAAATTTTTTGTTTACTAGACCGTGAAAAATCTGGTCTGGAACCCATACCTAATTTTTAAAATCATTGTGCCAAATTTCGTGCACCTATGCACAATTTGAGACAGTGCCGTCTTGACGCATGGGCCAACCCGGGCACGTCACGGAGGCCTTCAATGAAGAGCGGCGGGGAGGGATAAAAAATAAGATATGGTTAAGATTTGCGAGATTAAGCATGTGAATTGGTAAGTAGGCATTTGTAGTCTGGATATAGGATAGGGCTGAGCAGAATCAATTTGCCCGGGGCCCATGATGCTTTTAAGACGGTCGTGACTCCAGGCCATCTCTGGGCCGTTTTTCCAGGAGAGAGAATTTGTAGCCCTGAAAAAAAAAACCATATTTTTTACGAAAAGAGGGGGGGGGAAAGTTAGTGACTATAACAAGAAAAGAGAGCTATAAGCCACGCCTTTGCAGACTAGAATATCGTCAAACTGTAGCTCGCTTGTTGCTTCATAGATGGCAGCACAAGCTCAAATATTTTGGGCTACTTTTGAAGGCGATTTTGGCTGGAATTTTTTAAGGACCTGGCAACTCTGGGCCAAGCTCACACCTGCTGACGCTGCCACCAGATGGCGATTTATATAAGGATAACGTCACTCTCCGAGACTCGGGGCTAACGAGAAAGAGAGGGCTATGGCACTCCGAGCAGAAACGACGATCACGTGACCAACTGGGTCCTAGCTTTTTTTTTTCCCTGTTCCCCGTAACATGGCTTTCTTGCAAAACATCCTCTGCAATAGCCAAGTTCTTCCAACTTTGCAGAACATTCCCTGCGATCTTTCGCAGCATATAAATACGCATTCTGTTTGCAAAATGTGTTCTGCCCAAAGAAGTTTAAAGAGAAAAAATGATATAACGAAATATTAAGCTTCCAAGTCTTTCTACACAAATTTGAATGTCATTTTCCCTCAAATATTGGATATATTACTAGACAATTACTGTATACAAATTTCATGGCCCCCACATCCTGGAGGCAAGGCGATATGGGGCCCCCCAATGTCAAAGGTTGAGTCGACTGGTCTAATATATATATACGCAATGTATTATGCAAAAACCTATGAATAAGACATTTTTTTTGAAAAATGATAAACACTGGTAGAATAAAAACATTTTTTTACCCTTAAAATTGGGATAACAAACTGCTGAAAATACACTGCACCGATTTACCTGCTTTTAATAGCTCATATACACTTCATAAACTTAAGAAATAAAGATATCTGGAAAAGAACCCTTCAAGTAAATTTTATCAGGTTCACTAAGTATTATATTCCAATGCATTTTCATAACCCTCAAATGACAATGTATTGGTCAAACACATACTGAAATAAAGTTTATTTGCATTAGCGATTCAAGATCTAGAGCTTAATTCTATGCAGTAAAATACAACTTTTTGCCCATTAAAGAAATTTTGTAAACTGCTTATTCACTGTGAAAAAATACTGAAATATGAAAAAAAAAACCACAGATATGTGTAAAATTTTTATTTTTCAATAATTCAATGCATAATTTGTTACAAAGCTGAAGTTTCGCAAGAAAGAAAAAACACCAAAGTGTTGAAGCTACCAAATACTACAAATGTAAACAACAATTTCGCAACAACCACAGTTGCTCCAATTTTCCTCACATCCCCCTCCCTCCCCTCCAAAAAAAACCACTCAGGTGGGTGGGTTTCTAGATTTTAAAATGATAGAATCATTTTTGTCTTGAACATGGAGAATATTTATTTTTGTTTATTGTGTGCTGTTTTGCAACCTACTTTGAAAATTTTTCTAAACAACACGAGTTTGATCAAATATCATTTTTTGAAAGTTCTTTCTAACTAAATTTTTCTAGAAATAAAATAATTTTGGGGGAGCATACTACCACCTTGATATCTTAAATCAGTGATTCTCAACCAGTGCTCCGCGGAAACCTTGGAGTTCCGTGTGTAATTTCTAAGGGCTCCGCAGCGACTCGAGGAAAATAAAATAAATCAGTAAATTTGATAGATAAATAAAAAAAGGTCTACAGGGGTTCGCCATAAAAATTATATGCAAAAAGGGCTCCGCCATAGAAATTATATACAGAAAAGCGAGTCACAAAAAAGGTTGAAAACCACTGTCTTAAATAATGATCAAAGGAAAACCTATTTTAAAGCAGTTCTGTGTGTTTAAGAATTCCAAATTATTCTCTACTGAAACTACAGATTCTGCTTCATAAGCTCAAAAACCAAATAAGAGTAATAATAATCTTTCAAGTTGTTTTAATTATTGAATGAAAAATGCACACCAAAATATAGTATAATATTTTAACGTTTTAACATGGACGAAAAATACAGCATCTTTTCCAGAAGAGGAAAACGTCAACTACCCCACTTTCTTTCTGGAACATTACTACTTGGAATAAAGGGCCATCAACTTACTCACAATAAAATGTCATCTCAAGAAACAGTATCACAAAAATTGCAGATCTAATGACATAACCGTAATGACATCAAGAAATTGACGTGCACGATTTGACACTCACAGGAATGAAATCACCACTCGAAACACTGGGACCGATTAGAAACGTAATACTTGAACCACTGGAACGAATCTAAAACATCTTGCCATGCCCCAGTCGAAGATAGGGCCAGTGGGAATCTCGTCAATCAATCCACGTGGATCACCAATCAGATGACAAGGCATCAAGAGACCACAGGAGAGTCATAGTAACTCCAGCTGTTTAACCCGCACTCGATCACAGGCTCATCAGAAACATACAGCAACACATCAGCGAAAACAACTACATAGAAGAAACCAGCATATCTTTCCGACGACACAAAACTGTTCTCAGATGCATTCAAACCTTCAGAAAGTTCCCTAAAAAACATTAAAAATAAATTAACGAAATCTCCAGGATTTGTTACAGATGTTAAAACATTGTCATAGAAGATACAACACACAGCAGGAAACAAAATCAGCAGTGTTTTTCAACGGGCCCTGTGACAATTATTTAATATTATTACACGAAGAACACATTTAATGTTGTGAAATTGTAATTTAGTACTTCAATTTTTTTGATATATAAATTATTAAAAAAAACACATTTTGGATTTCACGGGAAGGTAACATGGAATTTGCCGTTCACTACAGGAGTCTGTGTTGTGACATTCACTAAGGGGTCCCCTACATCAAAAAGGTTGGGAAACACGCTGTACAGTACAAATACATACACTTTCAAAATGAACAAAGCATAAACATATAAAATGTAGGCTACGTTCTTACAAAAACTAATCAAACTTATTTTACTGTTCATTGATAATACTTGAGTGTAACTTTCACAGGGCGTTTAATTGAAGCGTTGATGAAGTGCTCGTGAGCATGAAATCAGGCATGAGCATTGAGCACCTTGGTGCTCCGGGGAGAAGACTGCTACTGCATAACATTTGCAAACCTGCTACACTACATTGCTGGGGCATTGTAATACACTGAAGAGCCAAAAAAACTGGTACACCTGCCTAATATCGTGTAGGGCCCCCGCGAGCCCGCAGAAGTGCCGCAACACGACGTGGCATGGACTCGACTAATGTCTGGAGTCGTGCTGGAGGTAATTGACACCATGAATCCTTCAGGGCTGTCCATAAATCCGTAGGAGTAAGAGGGGGGTGGAGATCCCTTCTGAACAGCACGTTGCAAGGCATCCCAGATATGTTCAATAATGATCATGTCTGGGGATTTAGGTGGCCAGCGGAAGTGTCTAAAGTCAGAAGAGTGTTCCTGGAGCCACTTTGTAGCAATTCTGGACGTGTGGGGTGTCGCATTGTCCTGCTGAAATTGTCCAAGTCCGTTGGAATGCACAATGGACATGAATGGGTGCAGGTGATCAGACAGGGTGCTTACGTACCTGTCACCTGTCAGAGTCGTATCTAGACGTATCAGGGGTCCCATATCATGCCAACTGCACACGCCCCATACCATCACAGAGCCTCCACCAGCTTGAACAGTCCCCTGTTGACTTGTAGGGTCCATGGATTCATGAGGTTTTCTCTATACCCGTACACGTCCATCAGCTCGAAGCAATTGGAACCGAGACTCGCCAGACCAGGCAACGTGTTTCCAGTCCTCAACAGTCCAATGTCGGTGTTGTCGGGCCCAGGCGAGGCGTAAAGCTTTGTGTCGTGCAGTCATCAAGGATACACGAGTGGGCCTTCGGCTCCGAAAGCCCATATCGATGTTTCGTTCAATAATTCGCACGCTGACACTTGTTGATGCAGCAATTTGCGGAAGGGTTGCACGTCTGTCACGTTTAACGATTCTCGTCAGTCGTCCCGTTCTTGCATGATCTTTTTCCGGCCGCAGCGATGTCGTAGATTTAATTTTTTACCGGATTCCCGATATTCACGGTACACTCGTGAAATGGTCGTACGTGAAAATCCAAATTTCATCGCTACCTCGGAGATGCTATGTCCCATCTCTCGTGCGCCGACTATAACACCACGTTCAAACTCACTTAAATCTCAATAACCTGCCATTGTAGCAGCAGTAACCGATCTAACAACTATGCCAGACACTTGTTGTGTTACATAGGCGTTGCCGACCGCAGCGCCGTACTCTGATTGGTTCCATATCTCTTTATTTGCATACGCATGCCTGCACCAGTTTTTTATGCACACTTCTTTTATGTTGGGGGGGGGGCATGTCCCTCGTATCTCCGCCCATGGGTGCCAGCCCAGGAGGCACCTAATCAAAAATGTACGAAGAATTGGAGCATAGGGGCCAGAGCCCTCTAACACGATCGAAAATGGAAAATATTTCTAACAAAGTTAAAACATTGACAAAAAGTAATTTTATATCCTGTTTCAAGCAATTTCGATTAATTTAAAATGTTTTTTGATCTCTGTGTTTAAATGTTTAAATCTCTGGGAGAGTCCACTCACAACTTTTTAATGCACCAATGTGGCCCTCAAAACCCCCAAAAACGTTGTTACATCAAGAGTTCCCGGGTTAAGTGATATTACGAACATCATTCCTGGCTGGAAGCTTCTGCCTACCAATTTACACTCTTGAAAATCATAGTACCACATCTCGTTATCATGTACCTCCTCTCTAGGATGGCCCCCCCCCCTCCTCCAAAAGTAGGTCCTTCATACCCCTCAGAACCGAATTCTTACTTTCTGCCCTTTGACCACTCGTTAAAAATTACGGGGAGGGATGCCAGTGCTATTTTACTAGTGAGGGCAAACGGGGCACATGAATACCCTCCAAGAATTTTCAGGGCCCAAAAATTAGGAATTCTTGAATGATGTCTATAAAACTGAACTCTGTGACGGGTTTTGAAGTATTAAAACAGGGCCGCAACTAGAGGAGGAATGGGTATCAAAATGTATACTGGCCCCGGGGAATAGTACATTTTCGGCCCTTTATGCAAATATCATAGCATATTTTGGAAGTACATAATTGTTGCATTTCAATACTTTCTAAGAATTCCTCAAAGAGCACCAAGTGAGGGTTTGCCCAAAGCCAAACTTGGAGGAAAATATTGCTGTAGTTAAGGGAGGCTGCTGACTCCACTCAGCGCTTCACGCTACTAATGCGTGTTATAAGGTGTGTGTGACACAATGTGTGTGTCTAGTGTATTGGTTAGCGCACTTGCCCGGTGTGCAAGGAAATCCGGGTTCGATTCCCGGAGGAGACAAATCGCTTTTCTTTCCAAATATCAGTTTCGGCATAACATCCAGAAAATTCAATTTCTCACTAAAATCGATGCTTGCTCCACGTGGCAGAGTACGTTTTCGCTTCTGATGGGGAGGAGACTGTGTATTATCATGTTAGAATTGTTCCTGAAGCGTGAAGATGCCGTTCTCTATCAAAAACAAAAAAATAATATACTGAATAATAAACTATACACTTTTTGGAAAAAAAACGGGTGTAATTCAAGCCTATACATAACCACAGGATTTCACTCCCTTCCCCATGGGTTCGGTAATCATCTTGTTTATGAGCTCATCGACATCTGATGATACTTACACACATCCTCCTGACCCATTCCCCCCCCCCCCACAATAAATGTTCCTGCTTACCAATGACAAAAAAAAATTCCTCTGAGAAAATGGAACACTTTTCCGTAGGTTCCCATGTTCGGCTCGTAATCGCCACTCAACAACTCCACTCCAACGCATACACACAGCTGGGGCCCCATATCATATAGCGCAGCAGCAGGACCCTGGCCCCTCTCTAGTAAATTTATGCAGTACGAGAGAAAAAAACACGAATGAATCCCATGGTTACAGTTCTGTTAGCCAAGACCGCAACAAGGGTGGAAGCAGACGGGTCTAATGCCCAGGGCGCTGGACCAAAGGGAATTAACTAGTCATTCAACACGGAGGCGCCAAAATTCCAGGTTGTCACGGCTGACCGAGTATCTTGTTACGGCCCTTCTGTCAGCCTTACCCACGTGGGGTTCCATGAAATTTTTTTAAATTGTATTTTTTTTATTTATACATATTTTTTAACAACGTAATATCACGTATTCCCAAGGGATCAGCATGATTCCGTCCAGGGAGTTTGTTAATGTTAGGTTAGTAGACATCCATGCGCGAACCGGGATTCGAACCCAGACTTGCACAGTGAAAAAGCTAGTTCCCTAACCACTCAACTGCCAGGCGGCAATTGATTTACACTCCAATTGATTTTCTTAACATGGCATAAAAAGTAATGTAGGGTATTCGCAAGCGGCCCCAAAAACATTTAGGCAACACAAATTTGGTGAAAAACCAAGACTCATCATGTGAGGAAGGGCGCCCTTCAAATCAAACCCTCGTGTACTGAGGGTGAACTCTCAGTAGATAAATGTCGGGCCCTTAAGAGACATTTTTATACATACAGGCGTGTCCCGTCACTGTCGGACTCGTGCAGAAATCTGGTATGTACTGTATACTTGATGCGTCTGGTAGGGCAGCCCTGATTGTGCGAGTGAAGCTCGTCAAGCCACCAGTTAATTCCCTGGGCAGCAACTCTGATTCTCCGCGTGAAGGACTGGGTAGTTACAGAATCATGCATGACTCCCACATCCTAGAGCAGAGTTCCTAGGATGAGATCGTTAGCTGGCTTCGCAAGCCATACTTTTTACTGCCACTTCCATAGTGAATGAGCATTAAAAAAAATGATAATTAACCCGGAGCCTCAGGGCCCAGGGCCCTGTCAGCCTGCACTTCCGGGGCATGGAATCACAAGCGTACGGAGATGTGACATAAGAGACCCGTGTTCTTCCCGAAGATGATCAAAATTTCTCAAGGAGAGAGATTCCACGTGGGGGGGCCCCCCAATTGTCCAAACCAAAGTTTAACATTTTCACCCATGGCCCTTTTAGGACTTTTTTTCCCTTGTGGGAGATTTTTTCTACCTATTAAATTTATTTCTGACTAAATTTATAGCAAGCAAAAATTTTATGAATGACTAGATCTCTGCACCGTCAGCCTTCCTTCCTCTTGTGGGGGGTACAGAAGGAGTGTCCAAGTCACTTTACCGTAGGGCCTAATTCACACATGAGCAAGTGACAATTTAAAAGGGGGCCCCGAAATTCAAAAAACATTCACTGACTCGCCTTTGATCCAAGTTACAAAAAAAACCCCAATTCCCGAGTTGTCCAGAACCCCCATCTCGAAAAAAGTGGAGTTTATATTTCACTTTTAATGAGCTACATCAATTTTTTTTCTTCTTCAGGGGGTCTGTGTACTGTGTGGCCCCCCTCCATAATCACGTCCCCTTTTACTTATCTCACCCGTGAGGGTTTCTCAGAATATCTCAGAGCAACATTTGAGAGTCAACACTGCTCTAATCCACCAGCATCTTCCCCCCCCCCCAAAAGGTAGGTTCCACGGACTTCCTCCACCGAATTCCCTCCCCTTCTTTCCCTCTGCTCGTGGAAAATTGAGAAGGTTCCTCAAACCCAACACCTAGCTTCAGTCATCTTGTATACGAGCTCGTCAGCATCTGCCATCGTTGTTGTTTACGGGGGGGCCCCACCCCCTCAACTCCCATAGGAGATGCTCTTGCTAACAGATAAAAACCTTCCTTGGAGGGGAGTATTTACTTGTTATGGCTATTATTCCCCACTCACATCAAATCTGCACTCGCGCACACACACGCAGCAGAGGGGCACCATATCATACACTTAGCCTTTTGGCCAGGATTTCCTACCGGCCTCTTCCGTAAAAAAAAAAAGATAAGTGGGAGACCCGTGTCAATGGGTCATTTGCGGGAGCTCCATAAGTTCCAAAAATTTCAATAATACGAGTCTGCTAACTAACAAAACAACGTTGAACCCAGTCGAGGGCCCTTTATTCCTTCTTTGGGGGGGCCTCAAGTCAAGCCAAAGCCGGCGCTTGCCTATGCCGCATACTGTGTCTGGAATTCCACGATCAATTTTCGTTGCCGTGAACGGGACAAGGTGAGATGCATTCGGGGCAAGCACGTACTTTGGAGCCCGCTTCTCACAGTGGTTCCCAAAGCATCGCCGCTCCCGAGGGCTTCGCGTGATGTGTGCACTGTAGACGATTCGTTGACGTATGACTATGATGGGGGAAGGATAGCAGGCACAACTGGGAGGGGCGACGCATTGTATAGCTCCTGTGATCCGGTATTTTATGGACAGATCAATTTCCTATATTATCCAGCTCTTGGGAGTAGAGTGGTCACCCTCATCGCTTTCCTCTGGATTCGCCCTTGCAACAGAGCCAGAGTAAATGAGCCCATAGGCGTAAATTTGTATCCGGCCCACGGACCCAAGCCCCTCCAATAATTTTAAAGGACCGGCTCAGCCCCCCTTCCCCAAAATTCGCGTGGATACGTTTCCCATGTTTGGCTCGGAAAAACAATTTTTATAATTAACAAAATTGCCCCAAAAAAAGTTTAGTAAAAAAAATATGCTCGAAATTTTATTTTAATACTTTTTATAAAATCGCAAATCGACTTGTTTCGGCTTTCTTTTTTTCTAACGTTTTATAGTATTTTTCTCACGGTCAACAACGATACTATCGTTCTTCCCTCGGTGCCAATCGTAGCTGCCCGAAGTAGAGTTGCCAGATTGGCGGTTTTCCCGCCAAATTGGGCTGGTTTGAAAACGGTTCGGCAGGAAATTTTTGGCTTTGGCGGGTGGGGGTATTTGGGCGGTTTTTCCAAAATTGTGACTTGGCGAATTTCTCCCTATTTTTCTTCATTTTTCTTTGCTTGCGAGCAAAGAAGTTTTTCTTTTTTTCACTTTAGTCCCCACCTCATGTTGTGTTTTCTTCCTGACAAGGCAGAAGGGGGGGGGGCGTCTCACCCATCTATGGAAAGCCGGAACTTTCAACCATAATGCCTTTGCCCCCCCCCCCAATGATTGAAGGGACCGTAAAACAAAAACTTGGGAACTGCCCTAGGCTCTAGATCAGTGGTTTTCAACCTTCATGATACCGCGGCCAATCGGTTATAATATATCCAACACTATAAGGGAGACTTCAGTGACGTCACGAGCTTCGCGCGGAGGCCTTCTGCTATAGAAGGTGTTGCTCCGGCCCGACGGTTGGGAAACACAGTATCTAGACCACAGAAGCCTGTGAAAGAAACCGTAGCCTCCACAAGCGTGGAGCTGGCAGGGCTCAAGTCCGGGAACCAGTTCTGTCTTAACGCAATTTTCAATCTTTTGTGTATTGCTTCATACTGTTTTTGCCATATATAGCTATGTTTTTTCATTATGTTAATTGAAAATTGTTGTATAAATCCTGCATTTGTCGGTTTCATTGGACTTGTATAAATTCCCATAGCTTTGTCTTAAAAATTTCTGATTGATTAGGACATTGATGTTTTGCATGGACATTGCTTTTGTGCATGCGAATTTCCACTGCCTGACTCGTCGGGGAAAAACTGACAGAGACTTTAATATTTTGTATGATTCCAATTGATCAGCATTGAAAACTGATGGACGACTGTCATCTCATCACATTCGGTCCCTTCCGTTCCTTGGAACTGTGAAACTGTCATACTGTTCTGTGGAATCATATATATATATATATATATATATTCGCTTTATCCTTCACTAAGTCTGTTTATAATATCGCAGATATTTGTATGTATGCTTTTTGTGCTCTCGTTTCAGCTATCGGACTTCCAGCCAGAAGAGACAACAGTGGAGTGGCGGGGATCCCCGGTGGGGGTGAATCCCGCGGCTTGAGTCGGGGATACCCGCTGAGCCTGGATACTCGAAGAGTTTTTCCAGCATGGCCCAGCCGCAAGGTAAACTGCTTATATCCCGCAAGGGACAGAGCGGGAGCCATGTTTGGTGTTGGTGGTAAGTTGGCATTTGCAGTCTGGATAGAGGGCTGAGCAGAATCAATTTGTCCGGGGGCCAATGATGCTTTTAAGACGGCCTAGACTTCAGGCCATATCTGGGCCGTTTTTCCTGGAGAGAGAATGTGTAGCCCTGACTTTCGCAAAATTCTAAAAAAACATATTTTTTTTACGAAAAAGTGAAAAGTGGGGGGGGGGGGAAGACTAACCCTGACTATAACAGGAAAAGAGTTATAAGCCACTTTTGCAGGATAGAATATCGTCAAACTGTCGAAAAACTCACACATCTCTTCGGGCGGCTCTGAATGCTCCCAAGATGGGTTCTGCGTACGCCTTTGCACCGAATTCTTTCTTTCTGCCGCTCGTAGAAAATAATGGGAAAGAGGAGGGGAGAGACACACACACAAAAATTTATGCTTGCCCGGGTAGAATACGTTCTTGTTTTTAGTTGTAGAGGGGGTGGTTCGCTATCTCGAAACAGTGAATTCCATAAAAAAAAAAGACGAGATAAATTGTAGTGTCTGGTTGAAGCCTAGCTTCTGCCTAAGAGTGGGGGCCCTCGCACCCTCCCCTCTTTTGGTCCTCCCCTGGATTCAACGACCATCTTGTATGCGAGAGCTCATCATCACCTGCCGTAGTTGCTACCAACGTATAACGACTTGCAGCTGCCTAACGATAAATAGATGCAGCTGCCTAACGATTGAACAAAAAATCAACTTCCTTGGGTGCCTCGAAACACTTTTCCGGGATGCCATGTTCGGCTGGTAATCGCCAACTGCCAACTCTGCTTTCAGAAGAGGACCGTCTGAACTTTTTCTAACGGCCAACATCGATTTTATTAATTAGAAAAAAAATATTTTTCTTACATGAAGGCACTTGATTTGGTGAGATTCCAAACTTAATTTAAAAAACAAAAATTTCCTTTATTTTTTAGTACTTATGCCATAAATTTCATTTTAGTACTTTTTATGCCATAAATTTAATTTTTTTTAATTATTTTTGAGGAGAATGAAATTTAGTTTTCTGTGTGTGTTTTTAATTTTAGTTTGTTTTTCTATGAACACAGGCAATTCAGAAAAAATATAGGAAATTTTTTTTCATGAATTTTTTGGTTGATTATGTATATAAACTTTATAAAGAGAGAGAATTAGAAAGAGAGAAGGAAAAATAATAGGGAAAAATTTATGAAATCACTTTGAATTTTAATTCGACCGGTAAAAGGTTAAGGCTGCTGTTTTGGTCGAATGATCATAGTGACGGACTCGCACGGCGAGGACCCGGATTCGATCCCCATTCTTTTGACAGTGGTGGTCGGCTGAAGTTGGTTTTCTGTGGCTCCCAACCAAGCAGATCTCCCCGTTGAAAAGTCTCGCCACAGAGAGAGCAACAGGCCTACAACGGTACAATTATTCACTCATAGTTGGAAAAATTGCTTGCAACACAACACATAATAAGCATTACACAGACACAAACTTCACGTTAGGTTCACAACACATACACGTGATACACCACAGCTTACAGCATGGCCCAGGTCTTCGACAACCTGCTAAAATCTCTTCATTGAGACAGAGCAGCGGCCCATGATCTGCTTAGGAGGAGATAAAAGGTTCAGAGCATTATAGCCCCTCCCAACCAGTGATTTTCCTGAGACCCCCTATCTGGATAGATATGCTTGCCCACCAATTTATATGCTCACACTCGAAAATTTTAATAAATTCTCATTTTTATGAACCCCTCTACTCTTGAGACCCCCGGACCGTGCACGGGTGAGTCCATGTGTTAAGACGGCGCTGTCTCAGACACACACTCAGCAGGGGGCACCATATCATAGAGCGGAGTATTTAAGCTAGAATTTCGTTCGGGTCCGTTTCCAGTAAATTTTTATCTATCTTCTATTAAAAATATGTAAATAAGTTCAAAAGCTGGAGCTCTGTCAGGCTCTTACCCTTCTTCTTGAGAGTTGAGAATTTGCAGAGTCCCGAAAGAACTTTTGTTGACAATCGTCTTCAATGACGTCACTCTCCCTTGTTAATACGACAGATACGGAAAACTGGATTAGTGAGGAGATATCGAAGTTTCAGGAAAGGAAAATTCATCGCTGCCCTCAAGGAGGCTCGAAACCCGGTCTCTGGTTTACCGGACGAGTGCTGTACCAACTAAGCTATGAAGACAGAATTTTCCGTCCTTGGAGCGTATGTATGAATGGCTGTGCAATGGACAGTGGCAACATTCTGCTAATATCTCGCAGATGACATCAGGGCCACCAGATGGCGGTATATGACGAAAAGACGTCACTCGTCCGGCAAACGAGAGACCGGGGTTCGAGTCCCAATGAGGGCAGAGATGAATTTTCCTTTCGTGAAACATCGATATCTCCTCACTCAGCCAGTTTTCCGTATCTGTCGTATTAACAAGGGAGAGTGACGTCTATTCGTCGTATACCGCCATCTGGTGGCCTGATGTCATCTGCGAGCTGTTAGCAGAATGTTGCCACCGTCCATTGCACGGAGCCATTCAGCATATACATACGCTCCAAGGAAGGAAAATTCTATCTGTCTTCATAGCTTAGTTGGTAGAGCACTCGTCCGGCAAACCAGTGACCGGGATTCTCGTCCCCGTGATGGCAGAGATTACTTTTCGTTTTTCCTGAAACATCCATATCTCCTTACGCAGCCAGTTTTCCGTATCTGTCGAATCGTCTTCAACCCTGATCATCAAGGGGAGAGGGTCTAGCCAATGCGGAAATCAGACCCTGCTAGACCACGAAGCTCGTAACGTCACTGAAGGCCATTTCACCTATTGCCATTGGATATAGGCGGTCGACGCAGCATGCAATATCTTCAACTTTTTTTGCGGAGATACGTGGGCCCCCCCCCCTCCGCGTCAAAGGTGGAGTCAACTGATCTAATGTATATATGTATTGACATCATCATCATCTTGCCCCCCCCCCCAGCAATAATGACCATGACCCAGACTTCCAAGTCTATCTCCACCTATGCTTCGTGCGAAGACCTTGTTCTACAGGTGGTGTTGGTTTAGCAGGGTCTGACTTCCGCATTGGCAAAAAGGTTATTCACCTTGGGGGCCACAAAATTTCGACATATTCACTCACTAACAAAAACACCTATTCCCTGCTTTGCCTATAGCCGAATAGTGTTGAAGTTGGGGCCCCAACTGATGATGGCTAATTTTCCCAGGGACCCCTTCAAATCAAAGCGTAGTTCTCGTATACTGAGAGAGAACTGGTTACTGTCAATGTCGAACCTCCTCGCATTTGTATACGTACAGGCGTCTTAGGTGTGTTCCGTCACTAAGGGACCCATGCATAGATCACAGATTCAACTAGGATCTCACTATATTTTTGACCCCACGTTTATACTCTATGACCGATTTCTGAACTGATCACAACATCACAACACCGATCTATCGCTATTAGTGAGCAATTTACGACCCATTTTACTTACTTTCATAATGTGGTTGTCACTACCTTATTGGTGATTCTCATAGTGTGTGCGTCGCAACTGTCAGAGGAATGGTCCTCATATCTTGCAGCAAGGCTCTTAGGCTGGGTTATTTGAAGCTTCCCCCCCCCCGCCCAGGCCAGACTTTCCGTAGACCCCGTTACTGAATTAATAATGCGAAAAACAAAAAACAAGAAAAGGATAAAAATCATCCCGGGCCCTCGCGTTAGAGCACTGTCAGCCCCACCCTTGTGGTTGTCATCCCAAGATACCTCGCGCTGAGCCGAAAGTAGCGAATCGTTGATATATTATCATAAAGCCGAGAGAGCCGTAGTAAATGAGGTCCAACGTCAAGGACCAGGACTAGCTGGCTAGAATAAGCGAAAAGCGGGTGAATAATTTCAAGTGGGAAAGTCAGGAATTGATCGCTACCAAACATGTAGACATCATTAAACTAGGTTTTTTTTTTTAACAACTGGCTGTTGCGAAGATATATTTCGGAAGGAGAGAAAATTCAACTGCCCCTGCGGGGAATCGAACCAACGCCCTAGACCACTAGACTACAGAGGCACCGAATCTCTCAATCTTTCCTTGGAGCTCGTGTTCACTGAAAGGGACCGTACATGGACGGCCGGACCAGACTCAGGCCAAGCTCACAACTGCTGACGTTGCCACAAGATGGCGACTTATACAAGGATGACGTCACTCTCCGCTACCATACGAAGGTTTTTTTAACAACTGGCTGTTGCGAAGATATATTTCGGAAAGAGTGAAAATTCAACTGCCCCTGCGGGGAATCGAACCAACGTCCTTTCACTTTTCGGGTGAACGAGTAATTTTTATTACTAATTTTTTAATTACTAATCTTGCGGCCCTGGGACATTCCATAGGTGAAAATCAAATAAAAGAAAGAGCCCCCCCCCCCATTGGATTAGAGGGGCACAAAGACGTAATAAAAAACACAGATTTGGAGCAATTTAAGTATAAAGTTAAACTAATTTTAAATACATTAGAAATACGAATGGGACTCCCCAAAAGAGGGAGGCTGACGGGTATCTTTCGCTGGGGGGTATGGAAATCCAATTTATTTATGAATTTTTTTTATGCTACGAATGTATTATGCACTCAGAAATCAATCTAATAAGTAGGCGGGATCTCACTCTTAGATGTGGGGGGGGGGGGGAGGAGAGACAAAAACAAAGTATGGCCCAGAGGGAGGCCATGGGTCAAGAACCACTGCTATATTATATACCACTATTACAGTCGACGCCGCTTATTAAAATCATAAATAATGTTATCATTTGGATATTATCACTTTTCCAAAGAACGTAAGACCAATATCATAACAAGGGAAAAATTCGTTTATAGTTATCGGGACTTCGGATAATGTTATTAATTTCTTTTTTTCCGTCGAAAGGTTTTTTTGCGCATTCTGAAACTAAGGTTTAACCAAACTTATTTTGGATATTTCCTGGATGTTAATGTGAAATGGACTCGCAAAGAAAAGTCGCCTGGTCTCCTCTCGGACTCGAACCGAGGCCCTCTTGCAAACCGGGCAAACATGCCACCATCTACACCACTGGAGACACGATCCTGCCTTCCTTCTACTTCAGCGCCTCGTGTCTTGAAAGTGAATCATGTCATGTGAGTGAAATAAGGATGGCAGGGTCGTGTCTCCAGTGGTGTAGATGGTAGTGTTTGTCCGGTTTGCAAGAGGGCCTGGGTTCGAGTCCCGGCGGAGACCAGATGACGTTTCTTTCCGTTATGATGGCTTTTCTTCTAGTTCACCTCGGCATAATATCCAGAAAATATCTATTTCCTCAAATTTCTTTTTCTGAGACTTTCTCTAACGCCTCACAATGGCTAAATAAAAAAAAAATGCAGGATTTTAGCTCAAAGGGAAAAAGTATTGTTTTAGAACAGAATAAAAATGGAACGATTGAACATTTTGCAACCAGTTATGTAGGTATTTACCATACGTCCCGTCAACCAAACTGGTTGTACGGTCACCATTCTTGCAAACAGGGTTTTCTTCAAATATAGTTATCATTCGGCTGTTGTTATGAGAAACACCGAGTCCCGATGTGATCTTAATAAGCGGCGTAGACTGGAAATCCAATGAGAATGTTGTACCCCCTCTTCCCAGGGTAAGCAATCCTGAAGGGTTGGATGGGGTGCTGAAGTGAACTTGGGATTTGTGACTCGCCTGTAATATGTTATCTCCTGTGGTCATGGCCTCATGGGGAACACATACTGCTGTAATATACGTTTTTTTTTTTTTTTTAATAATTCAAAACAGCACACATAAATACATGAATACAAAATACTAATATACAAAATAAAATAAAGACAACAAAACAAAAGACAAAACATACACTATGCAGCTCTTAGGGACCCGTTTGGTCCGTCCTAGAGCTTAATAAACACTATATATAATAAACGGCACGCTCGATTTATATTTATTTCATTTTATTCATTTATTATTTTTTATATTATAGATATTTCAAATTTTTCCTTGGTTTACCTTGGTTTATATTTTCAATAAACCTTTCAAAATTCGTTATAGAGTTTTAGAATGTGAAAATTTCTTTCTTGAGATGTTTATTTATTCTAAGGTCTGATAATTTTTTCCGAATTTGTTACAAATAGTTGGTCCTAGGTAATTTATACTTTTTTGAACAAGGTATTATTTGGAGGCATTCTGTTCGTTATTCTTTTCTTTGACTCGTGTACGTCAGCCCCCCCCCCCCCCACTATCGGCTGTTTTTTTAGGTTTTTTATTTTCCTGCCTTAAAAAAATACCCATGACCTAGCGATGCTAACCCTGCAAACCGTTTTTTTATTTCGGTAATTTTTCCGGTTTTTATGAATTTTTAAAGTTTCTACGGACGTTTTCCCCACCCTGTTTATATATGTATATATATATACAGGGTGTTCTGTTAATGAACCTACAAACTCAGAGGGTTGTTAGTTAATATCAAGAGGAACAAAAATTGAAATGAAACATGGTATCGCAAACCACGCTGAGAGGGTGAAAATCGCGAAAAACGCATGCAGGTTTCGACGTCAGTTGGAACGACAAAAAGTACAATAATAACTACAAAAATATTTATTTGATTAATTATTACAAGAGTTGTTGGAAGTGGCTGCCGCTGACGTCATTGCATCACGCCGTGCTGGGTGGAAGGTCCCCGTCTCCCGTAGTAGTGGATCGATCGTGGCGTAGATAGTATGGTGCGGACAACGCCTCTCGGGTATTGCTGTTTGTACATCCGCTGTGCTAAGCTCCCATTGTCATTTGATTGACCGTAAATCAGATGCATATCAATGTATTCCTCGTTCGTGTAGTCAGCCATCACGATACTCATTGAAACAGACAACTAACTGCGACACGTGCTTACTACCGCAATAGCGATAATTCACGTCGTCCGCAGCAAGTGACTCTACCCCAGCGCATGCGTTTCGCGATGCTGCTTATGTCAGATATGGTGAGCGAACCCACGAACGCATTCAGCGATCAACCTTTCGGCTCCTCTGGACTCAGAGCCTGCATGCGTTTTTCGCGATTTTCACCCTCTCAACGTGGTTTGCGACATCATGTTCCATTACAATTTTTGTTCCTCTTGATGCCTACTAACAACCCTCTGAGTTTGTCGGTCCATTAACAGAACACCCTGTATATAAGTTTATATATATATATGTTTTTTATAAGCTTTATATTATATATAACCTCTCTGTTATGTTGTAACAGGCTCTCTTATTGTGGTTGTATCTGTTTCTAGGGGTTGCTTGTATGCCATCAGGGTAATAAATGCATAGTGTGGTGAAACCCATCTTTACAGGACAACTTCGAGATAAATATGTATATGTTCGTCCATAAAAGAGGGGTGTCGGTAAAAAAAAAGGTGGTTTCTGTTTGAGGCTTATAATCAAATCTTGTTTGGAATTGCCTATAGTCCCTCCAGGGGTTCTTAACTTTTTCTATTCCATGGACCTTTTACCTAAAAAACATTTATGCAAAAGTTTTTCGTATACCTACCCCGTAAACAATGTAATAGTTTGCCAGTAAATCTAAAAAAAATTCAAGATGAGTATGTTTTTAAAAAAATCTTTGAAGAAGTTTGTACTCTCAATATCTGATATAGAAAATTACTGTTGGAGTGATTCTCCCCACTAAATCACTACCTTCTATGTATACGTAAGCGTGTGTTTACGGGAACTTGGGAAAATTATGTGTATGATTTTTTTCTCTCTTCATGCATATTTTTTTATTTCTCTTAAAATAATCGCCTTGATGACTGAAAATATTTACACCACGATCTGACACTTCTGCTTGCCCCCAACATGTATTACAAAATTTGATTTTTTTTTTTCTTCTTGATTCACTCCACCTTGATATTCGATCAAACTACACTTCTGTATCATACGTGTTTCATGTTTGTGTGTTTTTTGTAATTTTTTGATTTATTTGTTTTTATTTTTTCGGATATTGACATGTTCACATTGAATAATTTCTTTTAATCACCAACATGCGATCCCTTGGTGTTTCGAACACTTATTAATGTGTAATTATATGTCATAAATAAATATTCTAGGGATCCGTAGTGAATCATCAACAGGGTAAGGGAGCCTCGCGTGACAATACTTTGGGAACCACTGCAATACTTTTTCCCTCATCCAAGCTCACAGACCCCAGAAACTTCCCCAAGGACCCTTGGTTTAGAACACAGAGTAATAATACTATAGAGTGCGCGCGAGGGGTTACAATGTGAAGCAAAGATCCGGAGTCACGTGACTCCGGTCGAAAGGCTGGTCAGGGAATCTCGCTGGCAATGCTTTCCTTATGGCTACTCGTATGACGATCTACACGCGCTGTCTTATTTTTGATTAGAATGGCCAACACTTGCGCAGCTTTCGGATGTTCTGAGCGGTTTAGGAAAGGGGGACCAGCATCCTTTCACAAGGGAATACTTTTTTGCTTATTCCTCTTCTTATAAATTAAAAATTGGAATATTAAATTGACGATGCAATGGATTTCTGACGTAATCTCAGTTTTTAACGACTCCATTTTGGATTTAATTCAATTAAAGTTCCAAGTTTTGGTAAAATTCAAATGTCATGAATCATTATTAAATGTTTTAATAGAATTTTTGGCAATAAATGATTGAAATTGTGAGTTTTATGAAGTTTTAACTGAAATATACGTCTCCGCAAGATTTGGCGAGATTTGGCGAGCTAGTGAGTTCATTCGAGTTTTGCTCAACTTGGAAGAAAATATGCTTTTCAGAAGGAGAAATTTATGAAAAATATTCTATTTAAATAGAATGTGAGAAAAACTCCCCCCCCCCCCCTCTAGACAATTGCAGTTTTGCATAAAAATGCGTAACAACCTCTAAAAATAATAGTATTTTTACCCCTCTTCACACCTGAGATAAAACTATTACAGAAAAGAAATTTTTTTATTCATTAATTTATGTTTGTTGTATGTGAAATTGCCGCTTCAAACAAGAAAATTAATTATTCAATTGATTTTTTGAGTCAATATCTGTACTAAGACCTGAAGTCATATATTGTGTACCTCAGATGTTATCTTGAAAAAGAATCATTCTAAAAACGATTTAATACCTTAAATTAAGATTAAAATATGCATACTTTTGGAGCGAAGAGATTACATATGTCATATATATATGTGACGTGTAAATATTATATTATATATATGAAATATTATATCCTAAAATATTATATATATATATATATACACACTTTAAATTATTACATATATACTCTACATGGAATTTTAATTCTTATAATTTAGAGAAATTGATGATGAGATTCTGTAATTTTCTTGAGTAAAATCTATTTTAATCCTGAAATATTATGTAAGTGTTTACAGTTTTGTGTGATGAGGTTATAAAAGGTTTTTCAGGAATGTTAGAAATGAAACTTTTTCTTATTGTTTGAATATTATTTCATGACTGAATATGGTATGAGTGTGAATGCGTTACATTACATAACATAATATGATGCATTATAATTAATTATACATTAATTATGAGTATATAGAGTAATTGTAATGTTCTGGAAAGATATATTTTGGTTTTAATAACCCCTAGTATAAATAAATTTTCGAAATTAAAAGCGACAAAGTGAATGAAGAGAATATTTAAAAATATAAATGAATTAGGCTTTACAACATATACGTTGTTCCGTTTTCCAATATTTGTTTATTTTATAGAATTTATTTTTTCAAATCTGATACTCCCTAAATATTTCACATAAAAATGAGTGAAATTCATTGAAAAAATGAAGGAAAGTTTTCATCAACTTGATCGAATTGAGTCAAATTTCGTTACAGCAACATCCTAGCTTCTGCGAAAACGCGCCAAATGTAATAGCGCAGAACCTGTTCTTTCCCCGACAATACAGCTCATCTTTTCTTCACGTTCGACAAGTTTTATGAATAGCGTGCGCGGTCTATTTATATCTTAAGTCTATGGTTTAGAACATAGTCTCCCAAACTTTTTGTTGCATCGCCCCCTTCATCAGCAATTTGTTTCCTCTCATCGCCCCCCAACTCAAGTGAACCCATAGGATCCTATGTTAAGTCCGTAGCTTCTATCACCCCCTGGACCATTCCATCGCCCACCAGGGGGCGATATTGCCCACTTTGGGAAATACTGGTTTAGAACAACGGCTAGGCTACGGACACACGGGCGTGAAGTGGAAGAGGGAAAAAACTGCAGAAAAATTGACAACAGAAAATTGAACGGGACCGGTCACACACAACACGCGTTCCCCGCGCAAAAGGCGCGTTCTCAAGGTCGCACGCACAAAAACGCAACTGGTTCAATTTTTATCGCGTGTTTTTCGTCAGTTCGGTGGACACACGAGAATTTTATCACGCTACGGTTCTTTTTTTTTTTATCCCCTCCATTTTTCTTCTTTTTGTCAGAAATGAAGCATTTGGATAGCGAGTTGATTATTATAACTAGAGCCCGTATTATATGCACTTGCATATTTTGGCCTTTTTAGCATTAATACATATAAATGCATAAAATAAGAGAATTTTCAGAATTTTTTTTCCGGAGGTAGGATTCAATGAATTAATAGATATGTTTACAATACAGTATTTTCAAAATATCAACCGTTTTATTGTACCGTATTTTCCTGCGTATAATCCGCGGTGGCGCATAATCCGCATGCGAAATTTGAAGAAAGGAAAAAAAAACCCACGTATATATTATATAATCCGCGACAGCATATTATCCACAGGATTAAAAAAAATAAGAATAAAAACTTGTGTTTCAATAATCAGTCCTCCATTGATACGCTAATTAATGGTCGCACTGTAATAAAATCACTATAAATAAGGCTATTGTTTATTTACGAAACAATAGCCTTATTTACAGTTTAATCAAAAACCTTCAAATTCAGACTCATCAGAATACTCATCGGTACAGCCCGGATTATATGCACTAAAAGAGTGGCGAAATATGCAAATATGCACTTAAAAATGCCAAGATATGCATTAAAACCCAAAATATGCACTAAAATATCCTGAAAAACGAAAAATTCCGAAATATGTACCAAAAATGAGAAAATACCCTTAAAAAGCTGCACCAGTAACAAAATATCAATAACAAAATAATTTCGACGCTATTTTTAAAAAAAAATTTAACATTTATGACATATATTGCTAGAAACAGCGTTTCAATAAAATGATTGATATTTGGAAAATACTGTATTACAAGCGTCTCTATTAATGTTATGAAAATGTAATGTTATGAAAATGTTATGAAAATATATTACGAGCAATATTTACTTAAAACATTATTCAAAAGAAAGTGATTGAGCTTAAATAAACCTTTAAAAATATGCACTTATTCTGAAAATTCTTTGATTTTATGAATTTATATGCATTAATGCTGAAAAGGCCAAAATACGCAAATGAATATGCATTTAGAGAGAAACGATGTCACTCTCCGCTTTTCATACGAAGTACGAAAGCCTGGATAACCAAGCGGAGATCGAGATGTTGTTCGGAAAGAAAATTCACATTCCTCTGTGGGGAATCGAACCACCAATCTCTCACTGTCCGTACATTTTCTTTCCGAACAACATCTCGATCTCCGCTTGGTTATCCAGGCTTTCGTACTTCGTATGAAAAGCGGAGAGTGACATCGTTTCTCTCTATATGTCGCCATCTGGGGGCTAACGTCGTAAGGGCTATTAGCTGAGCTTGGAGGCTGTCCATGCGCAGTCCCGTTCAGCATTCATACATATGCTCTAAGGATTTAAAATGTCTGTCCTCTTTAGTTCAATGGTTAGAACACTCGCCCGGACAGTGAGAGATTGATGGTTCGATTCCCCACAGAGAAATGTGAATTTTCTTTCCGAACAACATCTCGATCTCCGCTTGGTTATCCAGGCTTTCGTACTACATATGCATTTGCATATAATCCGGGACAGGGTATAAAAAAATCTTTTTTTTTTAAATAAAAAAAATCGGGTTTTTTTTATTAAAACTAACTGATTGCTTATTAATTTCAAAAAACTAAATTAATTAAAACGAAATAATTAAATTAGAACAAAAAAATTAGTTAAATAAATCAATTAAAACAAACTAATAATATATATACTATAAAAATACGTATACTATAAAAAATACGCCAACGCGTCGATGACCCCGAATCATAGGAATCGATATATAGCTCGAATTTTGGACATTGGCAGGGTCAACTTAACTGGCCCCTTCGCGAAGGGGCAACGTCTGCCTGTCGTAATAATGCCGTAATGGTCATAAGGCGCTTATGACAGACAGCCAATAAGGAGCTGGCACTGTGCCGTCACAAAACTTGCGTTCGCGTCCGAAATCATTGCCACCGTGACTTACGAAATCATTGCCACCGTGACTTACGAAATCATTGCCACCTGAGTCACGGTGGCAATGCCGAAATACGCTCTCGTGTGACCAGGGGGTAAAAGCTGCTCGAAAACAGGTTTGCGTCCAGCGGGAAAACTCTCCCGTGTGTCCGTAGCCCTATAGTCTAATGCCGAATTCCTCTCGATACAACGATATCCTTTTCTACGGTATTTTTACGGTTTTTATTACCTGTGGGCTACACAAATTTAACTATTATCACTAACTATGTCACACTATCTAACCATGCAGCCTGATCAAGCATTCCATGCTCACACACTCTCTAGGTCACTCCCATGCTCACACACTCTCTAGGTCACTCCCACGCTCACACTCGTTTTCTCACTCCCATGCTCACACTCTTTTGGCTACTTGCTGTCTCCCATTGTCTATTAAGTTGTTTTAGGGTGATCGCATTTGGGATGCACTGGACAAAGGAACTGCTCTTCGTCTCAGGTTGCCAGAAAAATGGGGAGAGACAAATTCGAGAAAATTAATGAAGTTCCATTTGACAAACTAATTCTTTGTTTGGCGTTCTTAAAAAGAAGCCGATAAAGAAAAAAACTACATTTTTCTAATTTTTTTTTTTTTGCTTTCCTACATGAGCATATAGTAAAACTCGGTTATAATGGCATATTCATAAAATAACGTGATTACGCCTTAAAAACCAAGATATATATTTGAAAATATTTGAATGAAATGCATTGGATCCCGCTTATAACGTTTTAGCAAAAAAACTAATAAATACCTCATCCAAAAAAAGCATAAATTACCAGGAGCCAACCATTTGTAGTAAATTCATAAAAAATTATCAGACGTAAAAATAAACAGACATCTCAAAGAAGTTTTTATACTTGCGAATTCTCCATATCAAATTTTTGAAAAATTCATTAAAATAATACGTATGAACCGGAAAGGAAATACAGTCGAATCCCGCTTTAGTGAATACCGTTATAGCGAAAATCTAATTTTAACGTTTCTAATTTCTAAGATAAATTAACATAAGAACAATACAAAAACCTGGAATTCCTTTATAACGAAAATTCGTTATAACGAAGCGATTCCTCCGGTCTCTTGGAGTTCCTTATAACGGGATTCGACTGTATGTCCCTATTTGGTGCATTATGCTTTTTTGCTTTCATTACTCTGTCTTTTTGTATTTATTTTTGTATCTATGTGAATGTGCCCGTCTATGCGTGTTTTTGCAATGAAAAAAAACAGTCTCGACAAAATGCTGATGTAAGATCGAAGACAATTTCAGACACTTAGACTTTTTACACTCAATTTTCACACCTGCCGTTTTTTTTTAAGCAGTTTTTGATTTATATACCCACAAAGATCCGCAACAAGGGAGATCGGGCCTATTGCCTCGGGCGCTGAAGTAGAGGGGGCGCCAAATTGACCATTTACTCACTCCTAGCCGCTCCCTACACGGGGACGCCAAGAGTGTGCTTGCAGCAGCTAAGAAAGTACCTAGCTGCGGCACTGTACATACCTAAAATCTTACAAGACACATACAGTGAGATTCAAGGCCATGACTACATGCTTGTTCACCAGGGTTGGTCCGATTTTGCCCAACCCGAAAAAAACCCTAGAAAAAACCCATGAAAAAACCCTACAAAAACTACACCTTAAAAGTGTATTTACTCGCAAACAGTATACTTTCTAATGATGTTATTGCATTGCCATACTCTATCTCAAAAGAAATGCATAAATAAATCTGTGTGTTCAATGCTATGTAAATTATATTTCTTTCCATTATATTTTAAATGTCTTTTTTATTAAAGAAAATAAACATTTTCTCATTAATGTTTTCTAACTCACACAATTACCAATCCTTTTCAATAACACCTTTTGATTTGAGCGATCTTTTACTATTTCTTTCACTTATTTCTTTGCTTTTTCACATCCATATTTATTTTTCAGTTTTGACCATACCAGTCCAAAAGTAGAAAAAATACGCTCAATTGATGCAGATGTAATTGAATGCGGGTCTTCCAAAAATTTGCAAAAGTCTGCATTTAAATTTTTTTTTTTTCTGACTTACAATGCATGATTTTCCGCCACTTTTTTGCTTCAACTGACTCCATCATGTTTTGTGAAAACATTGTTCCTGGATAGAACTCTGCGTCTTCTATTTGAAACATCTGTGTAGTGCAATAACAAATTCTGTATTCAGTTTTTCGATCCATTGTTCAGCGGAAGCTTCTTGTTCCTTAGTTAATCTTTTTCCTCTCAAAACAGGATCAGTCATATTTGCAAGGAAATGAAATGGAGTTAGTGCTTTTTCAAAGTGATATGCAACATACTCCTTATACAAAGATAATTATTTACTTTGCAATACATCTCTAGCCATATTTCTACTGTCAGTCCAAGAGTACAGCTATCTCTTGGACAGACTTATTATTATCTTACAGACTTAAATTATCTCTAAGACTTTACCAATACTCGATAAATGCATTTGCAAGTTGACACATTCTTTATTAATCCTTTGTTATCTAAAAACATCACAATACTTTTTTCAATTTCTTTTATGTTCAATGGATATTTATATGTATTTTTGGTAATTATGGATGAATGGAGATTCATAAAATGGGCTGAACAAGCAAGGGCATGTGGATGGTTTTGGACAATTATGTCATGAAATTTTTTCATTTTGTTCTCGTTATCGCAAAAATCAGCAAAAACACTTATTATTATACTATAGTATCCATAGCCCTTTCAGCTATTTCCGCACAGAATTATGCTGTTTTCTTGTGTGAGCCACATTCTAGTCTCTATTAAGTGGGTGCTCTAGCTAGTGTGGATACTCACTGCGATGATGAAGTCAGCATTTGCATTTGACCAACCATCCAACATCAGAGTGATAGTTGAATTTTTCAATTTCTCTGTCATTAGCATATCGACAGCTTTATCTGCCTCATCTAATAATGATCCAGCTAATTTCTTCCTATTACGAGGGATATAACCTGGATGCAAAGCATTAACCACTACTCTAAATGAATCACTATCGGCTATGTTAAAAGGTATATTATTAGCATAAAAAAAATCGTATGCTTTTTAAGAACTAACCTCTAGCAGTCACTTGTTTTAACAATAAATTGTCCTATTGGCTTTTGATTTTTGATATGTTCCAGCATCCACAATAATATTTTTAAACTTCCGCATGTAGAATCATCTAGCATCACATCATCTTCAAGAGGTTGCTTTATTTTCAATGAAGTAGATGCCTCTTCACTACATGAAGGTTTCGTGTTTGATGAACACGAAAACAAGGAATAAGCTTCCGATTTCTTGCATTTATTCACATGAGCACGGATTCTTTCCACTAACTATGGTAGTGCAAAACTTACATAAGTCACTTCAGGGGCGTAGCCAAAAATTTCGTTCGGGGGGGGGGGGGACCAAAGTGACAGAAAAATGGATTTGGCCATCTTTTTTCGGTCATTTCCTCACATTTCGGGGGGGGGGACCAACCCCCAAGTCCCACCCCCTCGCTACGCCCTTGAGTCACTTGCCATTTGTTATCAGTAGAGCCCGCATTATATGCACTAAAAAAGTGGTAAAATATGCACTAAAAATATGCAAATATGCACTAAAAATATGCAAATATGCACCTAAAAATGCAAAAATATGCACTTAAAAATGCTGAAATGTCAAATAATGCACTTAAAATACCAAAATGTGCACTTAAAATGTGAAAATGTGCACTTAAAATATTAAAATATGCATTAAACACAACAGAATGTGCACTAGAAATCTTGAAAAAGTCAAAAATTTCGACATATGTACAAAGAATGAGAAAATATACATTACAAACATTACCATGCAAAAAAAGCAGCACCATTTACAAAAAATGTATATACCGCATATGCAAATAACTTGTACATATTTTTTATTCAGGCATTTTTTTACTTTTCAGTTTGTTGTAGTTGCTCAATAACGAAAATAGCAGTAACAAAATAATTATAACAAAGAAACATGCACACTTAAAAATGAAAAAATAGGCACTTAATAATGAAAAAATATGCACTAAGTAATGAAAAAATGTGCACTAAATAATGCAGAAATATGCACTTAAGCACTTAAAATGCCAAAATATGCATTAAACACCCCAGAATATCCACTAAAAATCTTGAAAAGTCAAAAATTCCGAAATATGTGCAAAAAATGAAAATGTATGGATAAAAAAAATTACCATGCAAAAAAAAGCAGATGTGTTTTTAAAATGCATCTTTTCTATTTCTTCGTGCATATGTATTCATTTACAAAAAAATATCCCCTCTTATATATGTATACCCGCATATGCAAATAATTTCTACATATTTTTTTATTCAGGCATTTTTTAATTTTCAGTTTGTTATAGTTGCTCAATAACGAAAATAGCAGTAATAAAAGAATTTCGGCACTATTTCTAAAAAAAATTTGACACTTTGACATATCTAAAGAAATAGCCTTACAATAAAACGGTAAATATTCGTAAAATGCTTTATAAATATGCATCAATTTACTAAATTTTTACCTGCGGGGAAAAAATCAATGTTATGAAAATATTATGATCAATATTTACTTGAAAAGTTACAAAAAAAAAATGAGTGGATTAAATAAACCTTCAAAAATATGCACTTATACTGAAAATTCTTTGATTTTATGCATTTATATGCATTAATGCTAAAAAAGGCCAAAATATGCAAATGCATATGCACATATGCATTTGCATATAATCCGGGCTCTACTCATGAGTTTCTGTCTTGTTATGATTTGAATATACAGTTTTTGATGCTTCTCGCAGGTTTAGTGCCCTTTTATTTCACATTTTTTTATTATGAAAATTTTGGTTTTTCAGCTTATTTTGTCTTTTTTATCTATCATTCGTTGGTTCTTTCCACATTATATCTGAAATTGAAAAAATTCTGAGTGACTTCCAAAGAATTATGATAAAATGAAACCATATCCCAATAAATCTGATTAGTATTTTCTCAAGTAACAATTCACTGTGTGCGAAAAAATTTGAAAACTTTTCATTTTTATTGGAAAGTAAATTGTGTTAGTAATAGAACTATAAGAGAGGAGTAGATTCTTGAATTAAAATTATAAAATCTTGAAAAAAGTTTAGATTTTTAAAATTGAAGTTTCTGGTAAAGTTTCTTTAAGCCCACATGAAACCAGCTAAAAATTTTATTAATATTAATTTAATGTTCTGTTCTGATTATTATTAATACACTTATATACATAATAATTTTGTCATAAATTACCCAGTCTATATTTATTTACAGCATATATAATTTTCTTTCCTTTTGCATCAATATCAAAAGCCCTGAAAAACCCCAAAAACCCTGAAAAAAACCTGAAAAAGCCCAGTGGGTTGGGTTTTTTCTGAAAAAAAACCGAGGTTTTGCCAACCCTGTCGTTCACCTCGGGCAAACACGCATTTTGGGGGCCCCCTGTAATATTGAAGGAGAGATGAAAGGATGAAACTTGCACGCCCCTCTGGTTCGGAGTCCGGGGCACCAGTCCCGCCTGCTCCTTTCTAGTTGCGGCCTTGGTGTCGTATGTACAAGGGGTTAAGCTGAGTAGCGAGTTCGGAGGGGTGGCAAATTTCAGTAATTCGTGGTCAAGAACTTTGCTCTTCCTTTTTCACGTTATAATTCAATTTGAAAACACGAAGGCGGCAAGGCTGTAAATCTATGTCTGCAAACGGATTTAGAAAGAAGCATTTACATGCTTTCGTAATCAAAGTATGGCCAACCTCCAAGAGACCGGAGAAATTACTTCGTTATAAAAGAATTCCAGGTTTCTCGCATTGTTCCCATGTGAACTTTTCTGGGCGATTGGAAAGGTTGTCGTCATATTCCATTTATATATCCTAAAAATTTGACTGTACTCGGAACCTGTTTTTGAAAAACCACTTGAAGTACGAGAACTTTAATCATAAATAACACGGCATTTAATTATTTACTGTAAACCGTGGTACTATTTCTCGTCATGTGGGCCCCATGCGAACAAGAGGCCCTGGGCCACGCCAATATGGGTTGAGATGGCCTTGGTTCCACGGATGGCTTTGCTAGCTTCTAAAACTAGTACTTTTCAACATAGTGTGATTGAAAACTTCATTTCCCCATAGCTCTCTACTTCCCCCATCTGATTTTGACAAAGTCAAGCCCCCAACCCCCAGAATATCTCTCAGGATTACAAGGCAGGTTGAGAGTCACTGGAGTAGCTCTTACGGCTGTTGTTAACAACCTAAACTATTATTTTTCAGAAGTTGGTAAATCAGAAATTTTCTGGAAATCCCTCCTCCTGATCTGTGCACCCAAACAGAGGTACTAATGAGCATCATGGTATTTTTAAAATTTGCTTACAATTTTTTATGATTTATGAGAAATTAAATTTTCAGAAATTTTATTTCGATTTCCTATCCGTATTTTCTCCTGACCAAAAACCGAAATGAATTTTTTAAAAATAGGAGAAAATTTTTTTTCCTTGTTTTCTTTTGGCAAATGGGGTTTCCCAAAATTATTACTTTCATTAAACTGAAAATATTAATTTACATCATTTAGAAATTTAATTAATTATAAATTTACTTTAATTACAAAGAAAAACGTGCCAATTTTTTGAAACTTCGAAAATATGTTATTTAAGCCTATCATCAAAATAAAAAAATTGTGTGATTTGATCATGAATTAATTGTAAGAGCAGTCGAAAATGGGTTAACTTGTAGGTTAAGTCTTAACTTTGAAATGATTTCAAACGTCAAATATTGTAACAAAAAATTAAATAATTTCATTACTTAAAAATTTTTTATTATATAACGCAATTTATGAACGCGAATTAGAACGCTAACTGTAGCAAACTTCAGCTTGGCATAAAATAATTTAGCCAACCCGCATGTCACACGCTATGTGTTTCACATTAAATTCCGCAGGTACTGATATCAATCGCACCCGCCGAACCGAAGTCAGTTCCCGGCCTTCGGCGCGGTTGCAGGCGGATGAGGTTGGGGGAAGGCATCATCTGTAATTTTATTCTGTCAGCGCATAGATACAACCGCAACCACTGACGTCGGTTTTTGAAACCGAGAAAATCCACATTTTTTTTGGATGGTTCGGGTAACCGTGAAGCTGACAACTGACATCATCTACTGAAAAGGTTTGAACACCCTGATTACGGTTCAGCTGGACTCGCGGTTGCTGTCTTCCATTGTCTATTAAGGAGGGTGATGGGATTTCGATTGCATTGGACAAAGGAATTGCTTTTCTCAGATTGAAATAAAAATGAGGGGGGGGGGGAGGCAAATTCGAGGCAAAACTAACTGCACACTACGGTTCGGCTGGTGCGGTTGATCTTATCAGCAACCATGGAATTTCCCGTGGAACACACACTACTGTTAGCAACCGGGTTTTTTTTATTTTTTAATGTCACGTGACATCTCGGAATTGGCTAAATTAGTATTTTCGCCAAGCTGAAGTCGGCTACGATTATCATGCAAATTCGTGCTCATAAGTTGCATTGCAGTAAAACTCCTCTTAACGGACACCCCTCAGATGCGATCACCTCCTCTTTTTTACGGCCAAATAATAATTTACAGTTGTATAATATATAAAAGTATGTATTTCAAACCCCTGATTAACGGTCACCACCCTTTCACGGACGAATTTTTTTAGTCCTGTCGGGGAGTGTCAGCAAAATAGGTTTTACTGCATATACCAATAAAAATTTTCAGGTAATTAAGTTATTCAATTTTCTATAACAATATTTGCCGTTTGAAATTAGCTCGGAGTTGAAGAAAGACAACCCAAAAGTTGACTCATTTTTGACCACTCTTACAATTCGTGACCAAATCGCACAATATTTTTTATATATGATGACTGGCTATGCAAATAATATATTTTTGAAGTTTCAAAAAATTGGACATGAATTCAGCACGTTTTTCTTTGTAATTAAAGTAAATTTCCAATTAACTAAATTTCTAATTAATGGAAATTAATCATAATTATAATTTTGGGAAACCCCATGTGACAAAAAAATTAAGGAAAAAATTATTTCTGTTGATGGTCAGGAAAAAAAATTCAGATAGAAAATCGGAATGAAATTTGAGAATTTCATGTTTTAAAAAAATTCTAAAAAATCAAATTTCATTGTAAACAAATTTTAAAAAACACTGATAGACTCACTAGACCTTTTAGTTAATTTCATGAAAACATTTATGTGAAAAATATCTGAAAAAATATTAAACAAAGCATCGCACAAACGCAACGTTAGTCAAAAATGGGATAAAGAAAACCTCATGAAAATAATTGATGATTGCAACATCTCATATATATTATACACAGACGTACTGTTCCGAGACAATTCGGTGTTAGCGAGTGATCGATTCCCCCTTCCTCTTGGATCCGCACCTGTCCCAGGAAACTCCAGCGACCAACATTTTTTTAATAGATGTTAGTGCAGTAAATTTCTCTGACTAAATTCAATTCAATAAGGAGAAAGGGTCTCGCTCTTGGATGAGGGTAGAAGGTCCTGGGGAAAGGTGGGGGGGGGGGCAGCACGAGAAGAAAATATGGTGCAAAGGGCAATTGGCTAACAAAACATTTTACAACCACTGGACCATATGATATTTTATTTTAATTTAATTTTTTTTAATTCATCATTTAAAACCATCCATCAATTGATCATTAGCGGATTCGTTCTGATGAACACAAAGAACCGCGGTAACGAAAAAACTTCATAAAAACTTCTTCGTTTACATTTCCCCCCCCCCCCCCTCCCGATCAGTTATCAGATGATTCTTTTCCAGATGGTGCGATGATGACACGAAGGGAACGTAATGCCCTTCTTACGAAATCATTTAAATGCTTCTCTCTAAATCCGTTTGCAGACACAGATTTATGGCTTTGCCACGTGCTGGCTATTCGAATTGCTCTGCCTTTTTTCATGATATAATTTAGAGTTCCTGACCACGAATTACTAAAATTTGCCGCCCCTCCGAACTTGCTATCCCGGCCCGCTTAGCACCCTGTACATACGGTACCAGGGCTGCAACTAGGGAGAAGCAGGTGGGACTGATGCCAGGGCTGTCTTAAGACTATCATGGGCCCCCGGGCCAAGTAGTTTTCCGTAGGCCCAACCTGGTAAATCCTAGAAAATTTCAACCGGATCTCATTTTTGTGAGGCCTTACTTCTCTTGAGGTGCCCGGGTGGGCCCATGCGTTACCCACCATGTTGACGACACTGACTGATGCCCCGAACTCCGAGCCAGAGGGGTGCGCAAATGTTATCTTTTCATCTCTCCTTCAATATTAAAAGGGGGCGCCAAAATGCGTGCTTGTCCCTGCTGACCACGCATGTCGTTGTGGCCCTGTTTATCAGTATGTATGTTGCAAGGTTTAAGGTACATACAGGGCCGCAACTGGATACATTTTTAACTGGATCTAGCAAACTTTTGGCGTCCCCGTGTAAGGAAAGGTTAGAAGGAGTGCTTAAAGGCGTAATTCGGCGCCCCCTTTAGTTCAGCACTCGGTACAGTGGACCCGTTCTCCCTAGTTGTGGCTTTTTGTGTGTATGTAAATCAAAAACTGCTTGAAAAGAACAGTAGATGTGAAAATTGTCTTAGTGTATCCTCTTCGATATTATCCGCATACAACATTTTGTCTAGATCAGCAGTTCTCAACCTTTTTTGACCCACGGAGCCCTTCCCAGTATATAAATTCTATGGAGGAGCCCCACAGGCTTATTTTTATTTATTCATCAAAGTTACTGACTTATCTTTATTATTCAAAAATATTAATTATTTTTTTACAAATTTACTGTTTTTTTTATTTTCCTCAAGCGGCCGCGGAGACCCTGGGAGTTGACACGGAGCCCTTAGAGCTCCACGGAGCACCGGTTGAGAACCGCTGGTGTATAAGGTTTTTTTTATTGCAAAAATAACAGATAGACAGCCACATTCATATACAATACAAAAATAAATACCAAAAAGACAGCAAAACACACACAATGCAGCTCTTAGGGACATATTTCATCCCCGGTTCATACTTATGCTTTTATTAAATGTTTCAAAAGTTTGATATGGAATTTGCAAATATTTCTTTTAATGCAAATAAATTGCAAATATTTCTTGCAAATATTTGCAATTTATTTCTTCAGATGTCTATTTTTACTTCTGATAATTTTTTATAAATTTATTAGAAATGGTTGGGCCTCCTGGCAATTTGTTACTTTTTTGAATGCGGTACTAATTTGTTTTTTTACTAATTTTTTGCTAAAACGTTATAATCGGGATCCAATGCATTTCGGTATTTTAAAATATATATCTCGGTTTACGGCGTAATCACGTTATTTTATGAATGTCATTGTAACCGAGTTTTAATGTATGCTCATGTAGGAAAGTAAAAAAAAAAAATCTCTCATTGGTTTTTTTTTGTTATCGCAAGAGCGCCAAACAAAGAATTAGTTTCTATCGAATGGAAATCCACCATACCATTCCTCGACTTTGTCTTTTCCCCTCATTTTTATGGCAACCTGAGAAGAAAAGCAATTCCTTTGACCAGTGCATCCGAAATCCCATCACCCTCTTAAAAAACCACTTAATAGACAATGAAAGACAGGAACAGCGAGTCCAGCCGAACCGTCATCAGGGTGTTCAAACCCTTCCAATAGATCAGAGGTTCCCAAACTTTTACAGGCCGTGTACCCCCATCTGGCTCGGTTCCTTTCCGCGTACCCCCAACCCCAAATCCTCCAGACTCCCCCCTCCCCTCCAATCTTTTTCACCCATTACAGTTTTCGAACAACTTCAAAAAAAAGTACATGTTGAATTAAATTAAATGGTCTATTTTTTAATTATTTCGCTTTTTTATTTTTCAAGTAAGCAAACAAATTAACACACAGATTGGGAAAAAAATTAATGTGATGTTTGGATTGAAATAGAATTACAAAGTTTTGAAAAATTAAGCTCAAAAGAGTATCAATACAAACTCGAGTCCGGAGCTGCGTTTAATTTGCTTCCATATTTATTTTTTTTATTTGAATATACGAAGAAAACGCCCGTTCAACAAGCTCCGCGCTAACAAACGGCAACAAAAACAATATTTCTTTTCTAGAAAGTTCAACGTATTCGTCATCGCGGCAAGCCCAAAAACTAGTTTCACCATTCCGCCATCGAAGAGGATCTTCAGAGGGGTATCTGATGCGAGATCTAGCAATTTCTCCTTTTCTAGAATCGACAATGAAGCCGGTTCAAAATACTCTTCTTTGAAAGGATTAGATGTTCACCGATCACTCATTTCTGGCTCAAAAATATGTTTCAAATGAGGATTTTAATCCTTCCAAGTGGCCGACTGTTAAATTTAGCTCAGCTTGTGACAAGAAATCGTGAATTGTTTTAAACACTTCCTGAAAAATGGGCTACCTCGTGCCGAAGTTCGAACAGCAACGTCAGGACTTAACCCTAGGACAACCACCTAACTTCGGTGTGAAAGTGTTGTGAAGGCTGTCCATGTCTTCATACAACAATTTAAACAATTTATAGTTGATAGGATTCACCTTGACAAAGTTGACAACCTTGAGCTCGAAAGACCTCATCAAGAACGTTTCGCAAATTTGGAGGCAACGGTTTCGATGCAGGGCTCTGTCTGTGAATATAGCAAAGAGTCCCTTTCATTTTGGGAGCGACTTCTGCCACGCGTGCACGACGGCCTGAGTAGCAACTTCCTGTGGATTTTTCTCCATCTGTGAGCCCGATGCATTTTGACCATTGAATTCTTTTTTTCAAGGAAATAATGATTAATTGCTTCAAGTAAGTCTTTAACAGTCGTACGACTCCTTCAATGGGTGACAAATGAAAAGATTTACTTCGAATTCTCTTTCAAGTACTTAGCAATTGCAAGTAGCGCAGAATATTGCGTAACGTCGGTACTTTCATTGACTTGGATAGAAAAAAAAAATTCACAACCTTTAACGTGACTAATGACTGTGCTCTCAGCATCGTCTGACATATCCTGTATAATTCGAGACGCCGTATTATTTGACAGAGATATTAAACTCATTATAAGAGCACGTTCCTCTGCAACCATGCATCTGACAGTACCTTTTCACCAATAGTGTGATTTTTTTTTTTTTTTCCTCGTCTCGAAATACGACAGCTAATGTAGTATGAGGGTTCGGTAGCTTTGTCAGCACAACTTTTGGAAGATTCAAAATATGTTTTCACGTTTACAGGTGCACGGTATTTCATTTTGGTGTTTCAGTGAACTTGCGCTTCCACACAGATCCAGTTTTTAGCCACTAATCCATAGCGCAAATCACGTGAGTAGTAGGTGCTTGGTAAAATTGTGGGAATAACACGCACACGCCTCAATACAAACGCCCACAACAAAAGTTAAACACAACACGAATTGATTCTTTGCTTTTATGCACAGCCCGGCATTATCAACAATCAAATCTAAAACGCCGAAGAAAAGTGAGCCGAGAGGAAGGAGTTCACGAATTCCGATCATAGGTTGGGCGAGGGCGAGAGGAGGGAACAGGGTCGCAACTAGGGGGGGAGCAACCTCAACCGCCTTCAACCGCGCCGCAGTCAGGTCCCGGCCTTAATGGTGAAGTTCCATTCGTCAAAAACGAATTCTTTGTTTGGCGCTCTTGTACTGATAACAATAAAAAAAACCGATGGAGAAAAAATTAAATTTTGCTAACGAAATGATTTTTTTTTTTTTTTTTTTTTTTGCTTTCCTACAAGAGCAGACATTAAAACTCGCCGTAAACCGAGATATATATTTTAAAATACTAGAATGATCCGATTACAACGGGCTATTGGATCCCGATTATAACGTTTTAGCAAAAAACCAATTAGTACCTCATCCAAAAAAGTACAAATTACCAGGGGGGCCCAAACATTTATAATAAATTCATAAAAAATTATCAGAAGTAAAAATAGACATCTGAAGGAAGAAATTTTTATATTTGCAAATTCTATATCAAACTTTTGAAACATTCATTGAAAATATAAGTATAAACCGGGGAGGAAATACGGGTATGTCCCTAAGAGCTGCATTGTAGGTTGTTGCTGGTTGTTGCTGCATGTTTTGCTTTCATTGTTCTGTCTTTTTGGTATTTATTTTTGTATTGTATATGAAATGTGCCTGTCTATTTGTTGTTTTTGCAATGAAAGAAAAAACCGTCTAGAAAAAAGTTGTATGCGGGTAATATCGAAGAGTGCAATAAGACAATTTTCACACACACAAGCAGTTTTTGATTTATATACACACACAAAGCCGCAGCTAGGGAAAGCGGGTGCTAAACTAGAGGGGGCGCCGAATTACCCCTTTGACCACTCCTTCTAACTTCTCCCTACACGGGGAAGCCAAAAGCTTGCTTGTTCCAATTAAAAAAAATATCCAGCTGTGGCCCTGTATGTACCTTAAATCTTGCAATTGGGCAAGTCTTGCAATCTTGTGGCGTAGAGGGTCACAATGACATGCGTGGTCAGTCGGGGCAAGCACGCGTCTTGGCGCCCCCTTTTAATATTGAAGGAGAGATGAAAGGATTACATTTGCGCACCCCTCTGGCTCGGAGTGCGGGGCATTAGTCAGCGCCGTCCTAACGCATGGACACATCCGGGCACTGCCCAGGGCCCTCAAGAGAAAAAGGGCCTCACAAAAATGAGATCCGGTTGAAATATTTTAGGATTTACCAGGTAGGGCCTCCGTAAAACCACTTAGCCCGGGGGCCCATGATACTCTTAAGACGGCCCTGACAACAGTCCCGCCCACTCCTCCCTAGTTAAGGGTGTTAAGCGAGCCTTAGTAGCAAGTTCGGAGGGGCTGCAAATTTGAATAATTCGTGGTCAGGAACTTTAAATTATAACGTGAAAAAGGCAGCAATTCGAATAGCCAGCACGTGGCAAAGTCATAAATCTGTGTCTGAGACCCTACCTGGTAAATCTTAGAAAATTTCAACCGGATCTCATTTTTGTGAGGCCCCTCTTCTCTTAAGGCCCCCCGGCCATGCCCGGGTGGGCTCATGCGTTAAACACGTGGCAAAGCGATAAATCTGTCTCCAAACGGATTTAGTAAGAAGCATTTAAATGATTTCGTAAAGTCATTACGTTCCCTTCGTGTCATCGCACCATCTGGAAAAAATCATCTGATTCGTTTATCAACCGGGAAAAATGATAAACGAAGTTTTTCGTTACCACGGTTCTGTGTTCATCAGAACGAATCCATTAATGATCCATTCATGGATGTTCTTAGTATTATTATACAGTGTTATATCATAATTGAATAAATTAAAAAATTTTAAATTACAGTAAAAGAAAATATCATATGGTCCAGTGGTTGTCAAATTTTTTATTAGCCAATGGCCCTTTGCACCATATTTTCTTTTCATGTTGCCCCCCCCCCCTTCCCCCAGGACCTTCTGCCCTCATCCAAGAGAGAGACACTTTCTCCTCGTTGTGAATTGAATTTAGTCAAAACGAAATTTGTTGCACAAATAAATAAATATATATATATATATATATATAAATGCCTGCCGCTGGAACTCCCTCGGACAGGTGCGGATCCAAAAGGAAGGGGATCGATCCCTCGCTAACACCGAAGTCTCGGAACAGGACGTCTGTGTAAACGAGACGTTGGAACGAACCTACTACGTAAGAAAATCGCCGCTCCTGATACATCAGCATAGTCCGTTTCCTAGCTACCCTGGGCCTACAAATTTGATTTTTTTAGAGTTTTTAAAACATGAAATTCACAGAACTTTCATTCCGATTTTCTTTCCTGACCATCAACAGAAATAATTTTTTTTTAAACTGAAGAAAATAATTTTTTCCTTAATTTTTTTTGGTCACGTGGGATTTCCCAAAATTTTAACTATTATGATTAATTTCCGTTAATTAGAAATTTAATTAATTGGAAATTTATTTTAATTACAAAGAAAAATGTGCTAAATTCATGTCCAATTTTTTGAAAAATATGTTATTTAGATAGCCAGTCATCATATATAAAAAAAATTGTGCGATTTGGTCACAAATTGTAAGAGCGGTCAAAAATGGGTTTAACTTGTAAGCTGTCTTTCTTCAACTCCGAATTAATTTCAAACGGCAAATATTGTTACAGAAAATTAAATAATTTAATTACCTGAATATTTTTATTAGTATATACAATAAAACCTCTCTTTTGCGGACACCGACAGGACAAAAAAATTCGTCCGTGAAAGGGTGGTGACCGTTAATCAGGGGTTTGAAATACATACTTTTATATATTACACAACTGTAAATTATTATTTAGCCATAAAAGAGGGGGGGTGATCGCATCTGAGGGGTGTCCGTTAAGAGGGGTTTTACTGCAATGCAATTTATGAGCACGAATTTGCATGATAATCGTAGCCAACTTCAGCTTGGCGAAAATAATTTAGCCAATCCCGAGATGTCACGTGACATTAAAATATAAAAAACCCCGGTTGCTAACAGCAGTGTGTGTTTCACACGAAATTCCACGGTTGCTGATAAGATCAACCGCACCAGCGAACCGTAGTGCGCAGTTAGCCTAAGGAGGAGGCAAACAAGTATTTATAGCCCTAGGATCCTCGTTTAATTTACAAAAATCTTGGACAGAAAAATTAGCACAGAACTAAATTTATTAATAAAAAGGATATAAATCATTGATGTATGCGGCTTTGGTAAAAACACGAGGGTGACAAAAAATATATTTGGATCAAAAGGGACCATGGGTGAAAAAAGGTTAAGAAACATTGCACAGTCAGCCATATAATACATATAAAGGTATTTCGTTCTTTCTGTATTCTTCAGTGTCACGATTAAAAGGGTCATTCCCATCAAGACCTATCGAAGGGGCGAATTGTTGATTATGTTGGGGATGGAACAGATTGAATGAAGATAAGTGTAAAATGAAGAAAACACAATAATAACTCACACAACGTTGAGGGAGGAATGGAAACAACTCGCTTTGTCGATGGAGTGTAAATCACCTTTTTTATAGCAATAATAACTCTCACAATGTTGAAGTAGGAATAGAAACACCTCGCTTAATAAATAGTAATTAATTTAGTTAATAATAGTAAATAACCATCATCATGAAGTGTAAATTACTTTTTTTATAAAAAAAAAAATTCACATTACCATCGTTGAGGCCCCCGGCCATTTTGTAAGAAACATTGTCGAAACATCCATAAAAATTGCTTTAATGGGACATTGGAGAAAGGGACAACAAGTGTTATCTCTCAATAAGGTTGTTAGGTCATGTTGTGCCTAACTTGGGAACTAATTTACTGATGCACACAATAATATGGTCCTCCCTTTGCCAGAGACGAACGTGCCAATTCCCACTTTATGAGTATAATTTATTTTGCTATCTGAGTTTCTCCAGAAACGCGAATATGTATCCGTTCCTGAAAAACACGTTATGAGACATTTTAGGGAAACGAAATCCAGAGTAACATGGGTAAAGCGAGTAGTCAAACGTCATTTCCCAAGTTTTTGAAATTCGCATATTCATGTTTCTGGCGTAAGAGGGACGATATGATGAGACGTGTGTTTGTTTTTTTTGTGCTGCATAGTATAATTCAGCGTTTCTCAATCTGTGGTTCACAGGCAGACTTGAAAATTTAATCCTGATTGAATTATTTCAATGTAAAATGTGTTTACATAGGAAGAACGCAGCTGTCGTTGGATATAATCAAAGTGTTCAAAATTTTTAACGGGATGGATATGAGTTATTTATACACTTTCGATTAGCTGCTTCGACAATGGCCCCCACAAGGGTGGGGCTGACAGGGTTCCAGTCTTGAGGCCCGGGACGGTTGTCATTATTTCTGGTTTTTTCGCGCTATAGATTAACTATAGAGAGGCCCAGTGAAAAATCTGGCATAGGGCCCGGCTACGTTTAAAAAGAAGTACAATAGACATAGTGGGATAAATCGAAAAGCTATCCATACTTATATAAGACAACCATAATCTCTTTTATGGGCAGTGTGTTATGTTATTAATTTTTTTTTGTGATATATGCTATATATGCTTTTATATTGGGTATTTTGGTTATACTTGACATCCATAGTTTTCATGGGTTTAACTTTTTCAGCCACCTCGTTGGGCAATTTGCCTGTTGTGGCTTTTGTATTTCTATTTATATAAATGAGAATTATTTCGTTGATGAAAGGCTGAGCTCGTAGTGCATTCTCCATATCAGGGTCATTATGAAGAGTTTCATTTCAACGATGGCGAGATTGGTCACATAAAAATGATAAATCATTGAATTATTTTAGTGTATGCAACAAATATCATTACATTCATGTATAGGCTACTACTAAACCACACATGCACTTCGTCCATATTCGTCTACGGAATGTCTAACCAATTGGTACATGTTGGAATGTGCGTGTCAGTGTTTTGAACCTAACGTAAAGTTTGTGTCTGTGTTACGTGTAGTGCTGCTATCTGCCATAAACTTTTCGAACCATGAGTGAAGTGTAATAATTAGAGCCCGGATTATATGCAAATGCATATGTGCATATGCATTTGCATATTTTGGCCTTTTTTAGCATTAATGCATATAAATGCATAAAATCAAAGAATTTCCAGTATAAGTGCATATTTTTGAAGGTTTACTTAAGCTCACTCAATTTTTTTTTTATAATTTTCCAAATAAATATTGTTCATAATATTTTCATAACATCGATTTTTTTCCCCGTATGTGAAATTTAGTGAATTAATACATATTTATAAAGTATTTTACGACTTGTTTTTTACTTTATTGTAGGGCTATTTCTAGAGCTGTGTCAAAATGTTAATTTTGTTTTTAGAAATAGTGTCGAAATTCTTTTATTACTGCTATTTTCGTTATTGAGCAGCTACAACAAACTGAAAACTAAAAAAATGACTGAATAAAAAATATGTAGAAGTTATTTGCATATGCTGTATACATATATAGGAGGGGATATTTTTTGATAAAAATGAAATACATATGCATTAATAGAAAAAATGTATTTTAAAAACACATTAACTTTTTTTTGCGTATTTTTGGTGTATTTTTGCGTATTTTTTGGTGTATTTTTTAATGCATATTTTCTCTTTTTAATGCATATTTTCTCTTTTTAATGCATATTTTCTCTTTTTAATACATATTTTCTCTTTTTAATGCATATTTTCTCTTTTTTTATACATATTTCGGAATTTTTGACTTTTTCAAGATTTCTAATGCATATTCTGGGGTGTTTAATGCATATTTTGGAATTTTCAGTGCATATTTTGTATTTTAAGTGCTTATTTTTGCATTTATAAGTGCATATTTTTGTATTTATAAGTGCATATTTTTGCATTTTTAAGTGCATATTTGCATATTTTTAGAGCATATTTTGCCACTTTTTTAGTGCATATAATCCGGGCTCTAGTAATAATTAAAGATTTTATCGTTTTAGGCCTGTTGCTCTCTGTGACGAGACTTTTTAAAGGTGAGATCGGCTGGCATTCGCTTCTCGAAGTTGGGAACCACAGAAAACCAACTTCAGCCGACCACCACTGTGACGACGGTGGGGTTCGACCTTGCGATGTGAGTCCGTCACTATGACCACTTGACCACCACAGCGACCATTCGTATAGGCTGAGAAACTCTGATATAATTCATACATAGGCACCGGAAGATGGGGACCGAGGCTATTTTAGCCCTCTAGCTCTAGTAAATTTTGAGATGTGGCTGAGTCGCCCCTCCCCAATAATTAATGATTATACAATGCAATCTATCCCTCCCTCTCCTACACAAAAATTAATTACAATTCGAAAATTTAAAATTAATGAAAAAGATACTTCTAAGACTTGGGAAAATTAGAAGCTACTAACAAATATAATTCTAGCACCTACTTAAATTCAGAATTAATGAAAGAAATAATTTTGGAATTTGCTGAATATTAAGAAAAAGAAAGAACAAGTTCCAGAATTGATGAAAATTAAGAATTAATGAAGTAAATAAAACCAGAATTAGTGAGAAAAATAATTTTAGAATCAATCTGATGGAGAAACTCTCCATCAGTTTAGAGCCTTTGTTCTTTGTTTAACTCGGGGGGGGGGGGTTTAGGCCCTGTGTCTCATCCGTTGATTGTATATTACGTTCAGTCCTTATGAGTTTGGATACCATCTTAAAATTCTAAACGTCGCAGAATAATTGGTGTCCCGTGGCTGGGTCGTAGCCAGAAATTTATTTCGGATGTAGGGCACCATGACCCTTATATCCTGAAGCAGGGCCACCTAGGCTTGTAATTCCTAGGATTCTAATCTTTGACTGGCTCTGAGGCCAAGCTTTTTAGCCCCCCCCCCCCCTGCAGTGAATTTGTAGCGGTAGCAGTGAATTTAAAGCAGGAGAAAGGTAAAATGGTAAAAATCGTCCTATGTGTTGGAGCCCTGTGAGCCCTCTCGCAGGATGTATTCGCAGGTGTGGGATGGGGAGGTAGCGTCTCAAGTACCCCGAGCCGGAAATTTTTAAATGATTCGTGCTGCTGTTTAAATTGGGGCCCTGCACTCCGTTGGCCCATCCGTTTAAGACGCTGCTGTTTCCCATAAATGGGAGATATGATTGGCATGGGCGGGGGGGTCCCTTATTACTTTGCATCATCGAATGGCGGACAGCATCGGTGGCGGATTTTGACTACTCGGAGTAGGGTGCCTGAGCCCAACACATCCAAGTATTTTCGTAAGGGCGCAGCTCTCGAAATAAGGCATGAATATATAATCCACATCGTACGTCCCATTATTTTTCGTATGCACTTGAATTCCGTATGCAAGAGATGTCTGACAATTCACTCCCCTCCTCCATAGGCAGAGTTACCTCTCCCAGAATCAAAGACGGAGCCGACTGATCTAATGTATGTGGGTATATATGAACTGACATCATCATGGCCACCATGGCCACCAGCAATCATCGTCACCCCCCCCCCCCAGATTGATTACCTTGTCTATCCCCGCCTATGCCCTACTTCCTAATGTTTTCATCGTTTTGGCGCCCTGCTTATAAGCTTCCCCCCAGTAATATTATTAGATTGTTCTTCCTGTAAGTATAACGAAATACAGGATCTTCGAACGGGCGGGGGCCACTCCCGATATAGGGGCTCACGCAGGGTATGTCCCCCCCAAACTGTAAAAAAAATTTAAAATATTTTTGTAATAAAAAAAGCAGAAAATTTTTCATATGCCGTTTTTAACAATCTCTGTTTATTTTAAGATGCTTTTCGAAAAGATAATAACTGAAAATTTCCCTTGAAAGATACCCTTTGCCTCTCCTATAGTGACAGCCCCAGTGGTAACACAGCCGCCCCGGGTTGGTCCTGCGCATGCACCAGCATTATCAAATTAAAAAACAAAAAAAACGCAAAACAAAAAAAATGAATAAAAATCGCTCACCTGAAATAGTTGCTCCAGTACAGGATTATTCGCTTACACTTAAAAATATCCAGAACTGGCCCTGGCAGGGCCCAATTTCATCAGGAGCAAATGGGGCATTTGCCCGGCCCCCCAAACTCGAACAATATAAGTTCGCTAACCAACCAAACAACTATGATCTTTGTCCTCTGCTTTTCTCAGGGCCCTACTTTTCGAGCTTCCCAATTTTTTCCCGCTAAAAGAAATTAAAAAAAAATAAATCCCAATTCACAAGAGACTGATACAGTCGCCAAAAAGCCTGACCAATAGGATTCGAGGAAGAAGCTTGCGCGAACTTTTGAAACCCCAAGATCCCCGTTTTCGCGGGAAGATACGTCATTCGGCAGCTGTCTATCGTCGACCTAAGTTGTCCGTGTCGCTCACCGCTCCGTTTACGCCAGCCGTATTCATCCAATGAAATATTAGTTTTTATTTCATTTAATCAGTGGTATTATTTAAAAATAACCATTTTTCGGGCACGTTTATTTTTATAGTGAATATTTGTTGGTGTGAGGTGTATAGTTTCATAAATTCAGGCTTGTCTCCATCATCTGCATACCGGACCGATATGTTCAAGTTGGTCGCCATTTGGCAATGACAGCCTTCAGTTCAAGTTGGTAGTTATTTTGGGTGCAGAGACTTAAGCATGTTTGTCATCTCCAGTCGGTGCTCTTGGCGTAATAAGCTTCAGTTGATGTCCATGACATTCTAGTCGCTTTGAAAATGGGTAAGTTTTATTGTTACGTGTCCGTTCAGTGAAGTAACTCAAATCTATACTGTATTACAAGGCTTCAACTCGGGGAGGAGTAGGTGGCTCTGGTGCCCTAGGCGCCGGTCCAGAGGGGTCGCAAATTTCACCCTGTAACGTCTCCTTCAACGTTACAAGGGAGCGCCCAAATACATGCTTGCCCGGTTGACCAAGCATCTGATTGCAACCCTGCTGTAATATGTGTATTACGAGTGGCCATATGACAATATTTTATGGTACTGTAACGTATTTTCCGTTAGTTTTCTTGTCCCGCTTTTTTCTGCAAAAAATGTCTTTTTTTTTTCTTATATATATATACACAGTAAAACCTGTCTTTAACGGAACCTGTATTAAACGGAAACCTGTCTTCAATGGAAAAAAAATCATGGTCCCGTGATTTCAATGTCAAAATACACATTAAAAAACCTGGATTAAACGGAACCTGTCTAACGCGGAAACAGAAAGGAAAAACCCTTTAAAAAAAAACGGAAAATTTCCCACATACACTGAGTTTCGTCGACCATAAGATCATACAAAATATTGAAGTGCTCCACCAAAATTTTTTACGCAATCTATGCTTGTAAATGTGAGTTCGTTTCTGTACTTGATATTGTGGTTTTGTTATATGCTCTATGTAAGAAAGCAGCTGCTTTCTGAAATTGTAACATTTTTCGGAAAAGCAGGCTGTTCCACGGGAGAAATGGGTGCAAGTGTTGAATTTCCAAATGACTTACAAAATTATATGCAAACTGTGTGCATTCCGTGATCGTAAGACTGAGTAGAGCCGGAATTAATTAAAGATAGTAAAATGGCAACTGCCCTGGCAGCAAAATTCGGGGGTAGAAAATTTTAGGTGGTGACAAACACCGTTATAAAATCGTTGAATTTTATAGTGATAGGGCGCGAAACCTTGTGTGCGCTCTTTCTCTCTCCCCTCACAAAATTGTTAGTTACGGCCCTGATGCTGAGGATTACATAAATATAGACGATAATGCGCAAACCGAACTTGACACGAGAGAATTACCTGATTTTGACACTAATTGAAAAGTTAAAAAGAACATAAATGTCGTTATTTTAGAAGAAAAACAGTGTAGGTCGTAATTTTATACAGATGCTGTCGAAATCTAAATACAGTATTTAGTAATTATAAGACTAATTATTTATTTATTTTATCTATATTAAAATTGTTTACTTCATCTTCGATTAATTTATTTTATTTTAATCTCACATGAGATCGTTACACAATTGAACCTTTATTAAACGGAAATCTGTGTTCAACGGAAAAAAATCTGTTCCTTGCGATTCCGTTGAAGACTGGTTTTACTGTATTTTTTTTTTCTTTTTACTGGACTGTGAACACAGCACATAAAACATACAATCACAACAAATGAGAAAAACACACAAAATGACAATGATGACACAGACCCAAGGGACTGAAAGTCCTTCCAGTAGGTCAATATAAATTACATTAAAGAATTAATTGGATTATGCAACAGCCTTGTTAAAGTAGTAATTGGTTAATCTTTTATAAAATCATATATATATATATGTAATAAAGAGGCGGATTTAACGGCGACCGCACCGGGCGCACGTCCAGGCCCCGACTTCTATAGGGCAAAAAAACAAACTTCACCCTTTTTTTTCGAATTTAAGGAGCCCAATATTTTCTTTTGCGCCCGGGGCCTCGATCGACTTTAATCCGCCACTGTATATATATATATTATAGTTCGTTTCAGGTTAACTTTGCAGTGAAGAGAAAGGTAGAGAGTGTATTCCTTCGCCGCAAAATATAGTTCCCATCCATCGGTGGTTTAAGGTGATCCTTTACGCAGAATATTTCAATTTTTTCTATGGTTTTGAAAAAATACTGAAAAAATATCGTTTTGAACCGATGTTTATTCGTTTAAAATTTTTAAATTAGAAAAAATTGGTTACCATTATCGAAAATCCATAGCAACGGCAACAACATTCTGGCACGATATCCTAGAAATTTTCTCCGCCAATATCACTGTCGTGCTTTTTCGTTACACCCAAGTATTACGTCATCATCGCTGGGGGGGATGGGGTTTCCGATTTACTGACTTTTGATGACGAGGGGGGAGGGGGGTTTGGATAATGCTTACGTCATCAACCACCCTTCATGAAAATATGAAATATTCTTCATGGCATTTTACGCGTTGCGCCAAAAACGAAAAAACCTTTCGATAGTTTGTGGGCACTTGAAGTAGCATTCCCTCCTATTATAAGTGCCCTACAGAGCCACTTTAGTGATCTATAAATGTTTCGCGGATCCAAGTGCTTTGGAAATGTGCACGGGCCGCTAAAGTGCTCTGGAAATGTGTACGTTCCTCTAAAGTGCTCTGAACTGTGCCACGGTATCACTCAAGTGATCCGTAATTATATGCCGCGGATCACTTCAATAATCTGAGAATGTGCCGCGGGTAACTTGAGTGATGTAGAACCACACTGGGGGCCACATAAGTGCTCTAAAACTACGTCACATGTCACTCTGTGTCCCGGGTCATTTAAGTGATCTGAAAATGTGCCACGGGCCGCTTAAATGTTCTGGAATTGTACCACGGGACACAACCAATCTTTAAATGTGCCGCTTAGTTCATTTTTACAAAATTAGGTTTGAGGAGGGCAGGCTACAGTAGATAACCACCAGGGCCATATCTGATCCGCGGGCCAACGGCCTTTATGCGATTTATCATTATATGGCTTAGAGGGTGGGTCGCAATGAATTTATTAAAGATAAATTTTGAGTTCATAGCCTTCAAATAACATTGAAATTAACAGAAATTTATTATAACACATAAAGGTATTGTCTTCCGAAATTTCAAACTTAAAAAAAAATATTTTTATGCATTAAAAAACTAAATTTTTGATCGTGGGAGGGAGGCACGAGCCCCCCTATGCCCCCCCCCCCCGTGTACGTCTCTGATCCCACCAATATGCGTTAGGATTCAGAGGGGCAGAGCTGATGAAATTTTGCTGACAAGGGGGGGAGGGGGTCAGAGTTATGCTGACTTTTTCTGACATGGGGGGAGGGGGTCAAAAATGGCTGAAAATTTGCTTACGTAATACTTGAACGGCCCCTTATATACTGAATGTATATACATATTTTGCATCGCTATTCGGTTGAATTTTCCATAACGATACAATTTTTCATTCAGTTTTACATGCAGTTATAGGCTTGCATCAATACGAATATTCGATCAGTTTTTTTCTTTCTTCCGAAAATAGGCTTCTGTGAATTCAGATATTCACTCATAGATAACAGGAAGTGTTTCTCTTCCACGAGAGCGTGGATACCATTGGCCCTTTATGGGTGCAGAAGTTTTTGTTTTAGGTGCTCCTTTTTTTAATTATTTATTTCTTGCCAGAGTAGTGGTTGCTGAATCCCCTATTGTCGATCACGGAGAGTGTTGACACAAAACGCGTCTTCACTCACGAACGCCGTGTTCCACCCAGTAGGGCCACCTGTTTCTCCAGATGCCCCTTGCCTTTAGTTTCTCTTCAGATAAAATAAGTGAGGGGGGGGAGGCACAGTGTGGGGCCTCCCCCGCCTTTTCACGCTAAAACGTTCTCTGGCTCTTCCGATTAGGGGTTAAAAGCGGACGAGACATATGCTGACATGTCGGAAATCGGGACATATGCGGGCATTTTATGTTTACCAATAATCAAACGTTACTGGCGAGTAATTCTGGCGATTTTTAAGGTACGTTCTCTAATCGCGATCGGGTCAAAATCGGACATTTTATGTTTACCGATAATTTAACACTTATTGGCGAATGATTCTGGCGATTTTTCGAGCTACATTTTCTAAATGTGTTGAATGGGGGGGGGGGGAAGAATAAGTTCCTGGAAAGTTTGACGAAGAATCAATATATGTCGGCTGCCGACCCCATGGGAGATTGTACTATGAAGAAGAATAAATTGACTGAGAGCTGGGAGGATTAGAATCAATTGTCGCCTTGTTTTCTTCTGAGAAACGTCGTTTTCTAACATTGCCGTCCGTACCTCCAAATACGACTCTTATCCAGCCCATGAAAAAGTAATTTTAAAACTTTGAGAGAGAAGGTTTAAATCAAAGGACTTTTAAGAAGGTGTTTTGTAATAATCTCTGCCTCAGAATTAACAATCGCTGACTTCTGCAAACATAATTTAATACACTAATACACTACATTCCTCATAATTTTTATTCATGAAGCTTTGCAAAAAGTGACTTACACAGGGGCGCCGTTATCAGACACGGGGCCATCTCAAAAATTTCGAGGCATCAAAATTGTTTAGGACACCCTTAGCCCCGATTTTATATATTTTGTGGGGGGGGGGGAGATCATCAGCTATTATTTCAGAATATGCAGGAATGCTGAGAAATATCCTAACAAAAAGTTTTAAATACGCAATAAAATGTAAATAAAAAAAATTAATGATAATTCAGTACTTAAAGGTAATTTTAAAGTAATGAGAGGAAACAATATTCCAGAAACTGGTGAAAATTTTAGAATTGAGGAATTAAAAATAACAAAACTAGCATTCATAGATCTGGAACCCATGTCAGTCTCCCTTATAAAGATGTCATGGGTCTTAGCAGTCCTAATCGTAACGAATTAAGTTATTCAATTAATAACAAAGCAGGGGAGATTAGGTCCAAATAGGCAGGTCCAAAGAAAAGAAACTAGAACAATAATTGTTTTAATGTAATTATTACACAGTATGTCATCAAATGGAAGTAAGTTCCTCATGGCCGTTACCTTCATTTAGACTGCTCATGTTTCAAATGCCGCTACACAAGTAGGACGCGGATGGGGCTCCAGTTTGGTGACCCAGGATGAACCTAGTACTTTCTTAACATTTTTTTATTATATTTACCATTAAATCAATATAGCCCCCCCCCCCCGAGAGTCGTTTTCTATCATTTTTCGGATAATCCCAGTCAGTGTTCGGAGCCGGGGTTGCTGTGCACCCATGGTAATTTTTAACATGCATCCGACACCTGCAGAATCGATTCAGAAAGCAAATTTATTTGTTTAAAACAAAAGATGAAGTACCCACGGGTTCGAAATACTTCCGAAGCTCCTGATCTTAGTCCTTGGTAATTTGAGGTAGTCTCGGTGCCATTCACCCCGAATTTTCGACTCTGCTCTGCAGAGGTTCCAATATAAAAGCTCTCACGGAACCCTTGATAGTTATGAGGCTGTTCCGCAAAACACTGTGGCCAGGGATGGCGTGAAACCAACCGATTTATTGCCTATGCGGGACAGCTTTTGACACAAACACCTTTGACATATAAGCCGCATAATTGAAATAACGCAGAAAACTCGAAGATACGCCATGCGTTCACATAAAAATTATGGTTTTCTATGGAAATTACTCCATCAAATATATGAGTATATATATTGATAGTCGGAATTTTACTGATGAAATATTTCCAGCTTTCGTGGTTCGTTCATTAGTACCGGCACTGCTACAGGAGCTGGTTCTGCTAATGGAGGACCATTTGTACAATGTGATACGAAACTATGAGGTAGAAGAACTATGAGGTCAAGTCCAAACGGTTTTCAGACATATTTGCATTTGCACAAACAAATTTAACACGAATTGCTTATTCTATTCCCTTTTGGGACCACAATTTTTTTCATTTCTTATAACAACTGCTTAACTCGCGTAATTATTTTACATTTTTTGTTTGATGATGTTGAATATACCGTGAAACCTCGCTATAACGACGCTTTTACAAGTGTTGCTTGAAATGCAACTAATATTAACCCTCAAACAAGGCAGCTTAAACGACGATGCAAGTGGTGTGGTACATCCAGGCGCAAGTGATAAGGAGCGGCATCTTAGGCTGTAGTTAGACACCAAAATGTTTCAAAAATGTTCAAAAGTAAAATTCCCACACACAAGACATTACGCTTTTAAGCCATGTCTTAACGACGAACATGAGAAATGGACAGGCAGGGTCTAGGACCATAATACCAGAAACAAGAATATACTGTGTGACAAGAGGCAAGTGTGCATTATACCCCAGTAATTTTTCTCGAACGACTGAATATAAGCAAAGGCAAAATTCGGCTTCTCACTTGTCCGGTCTCTGGAGCATAAAAAAAAATAATCCTGGACCACATAACGGGTAGGTTTATTTAAATGTGGGACGTATGGTCACGCTTATTTTGTTCTTCAATAACGTGGAAGCGAGCATAAATTACGCAAGTTCCACTAACTCAAGGATTTACCTAGACCAGATACGTATTGAGCTCCTGAAAGAGGCAAAGAACATCTAGAGAGTTAAAATAAGAAAATAAGTCGTAAATTTTATGATGCATTACTATTAGAGTTGAGACCACAGAAATAAATCGTACTAAGTGGGAACATTATAAGCTAGAACGTTATAAACAGGATTGACTGTAATCGAAATAAGTGCATAGTTTTAGATCACTTTATTGGAATAAAATCTTTTTTTTAATGTTTCTGTCGAACTAGCAGTGCCGTCTTAAGGCATGAGCCTACCCGGGTCTTGCCCGGGTGGGCTCAAGCGAAGAGGGGCCTCACAAAAATGAGATATGGTTGAAATTTTCAAGAATTTGTTTGGTAGGGCTTCAGAAAAATCAATTGGCCCGGGGGCCCATGATACTCTTAAGACGGCTCTGCGAACTAGTTTACATGTTTTCTATATTATAATATTTCTATCCACGTGTGGCATCTGTGAGTTGCCGTGATTTTTATTGATTAAATTTAGTTCAGTTGATGTAGTTATTTTTCTTTTCCCACGATATATCTTGTATGTACGATCAATCGATATCGTTTATGTATATGATCGTATAAGTGCTCATTAATTTATGTATGATTTTACTAATTTTCCCACTTATGAAACAATCAACTTCCTTTCGTTTGCCGTGGTCCACGCACTGGGCTGATAATACTCAGGCGAGATTGGTTGCAGAGACTCTTTATAGGATAGAAATCCCTCGGGATAAGGACTTGTGATGACCTCCGCGCCGAGCCCGGTAATAATAATAACAATAGTTCTACTGAAGCTATATATTATTATAGTGTTGGTTGTATGTCGGCGTTTTTTGGCTCGCTACCGTCCGATTTTGGCTCGCTACCGTTTCGCCGGATCGAATTCTCTTAAAATATTAATAACTAAATAAATTTAAGCACCATGACTGTTTAATGCGTCTTCAGGTAATTTACATGATCCGATAATGGGGAAAAATAAAATCTTATCTTTATATAGGGGTTGTTATATTTTTTATTTATTTTTGAAAGGGGAAGATCACTTTTCACTCTCGACTCGTCATAAGTTTGGTGCTTCAATTAATTTTAAAAATTTGATGCATCACATTAATGTCTATGGGAATATGATTAATTAAAATATTATGAAGCTCCAATAGAATACAATTTTCATAATTTTTTCTTTTAACTGTTTATTTTGCCTTTTTGTTTCGTTCGTCATTATGATAGATCCGGGACATTTCGAAAGTGTTTCAGGCCCGTGGTCGCTCTTCTTAAGCTTTACATGCGGAATTTTGATTTCTGAATCAATTCTGAGGTGCTCGAGCACCTTCTGACAGGGCCATAACTAGGATTTTTGCCACCCGGGGCAAACAGCATTTTGCCGCCCCCCGTGCCTCAAAGTACTGGAAGTGCTCGAGCGTCCTCCGCCACTGTATATTTATGGTTTTGCTGCATGTAGGCTGTACAAATCTCGCCATTCCACTCTCATATTCTTGAATACGTATTACTGGAAATATATGCCGCCCATCCGAACCTTCCGCTATGTAGATGCAGTATTGAGAAAAAAATAAAAAAATAAACCTTTTTTTTTTTACGAGCCGCGATAAGCCATCTATCTCTCTGGCCTATAGTATTTAGGAAAATAATCGCTTGGGCTGTTATTTTTTTTCCTCTTCATTTTGTACCTATTACTTGCTTTTAAAGTGGTATGTGCACGAAAATTTGACAAAAAACAGTTTCGAATTGAATTTGAAATCTAAAATTGTCTGTGTTCGAGTTTTTTTTCTACCTGGAATGGAAATATTTCTATAATTAGCCGAAAGCCATTATATATGCTAAGCCATTATATTTTGCATATATAATGTTTTTCGTAAAAAAAGTCATATTTTTTCAAACACCGCTTGTTCAAGTGTCTTTAAACATTGTCTCTGTCTCAGCACTGAGGTGTTACATGCTTTGGCATAATTTTTTTTTAAATTAAAATGCCGAGAAGAAATTTTGTGGCGCAAGATATGGGTAAATTTTGGTTATTTTTGCAAAAGGTTCCATGTTGTTGAAGTTAATATTCGAAAACAAATAACTAAAATTGTAAAAGCTCTCGTTCAATTGTATAAATATATCCATAGAATTTGAGGGGGGAAAATCGAGTTCCTAAAGTGAATAGTAAATTTTTAAATGATTTTTAAAAACGGGGATGTTTCTCATAGGAAAGCATCGGAAGCCACGGATTGTTTGGGCTTACTTGGTCCCTTTAATAGAGTGATCACTGGCTTCATCTGGCAACCCTGATTCCCCATGCTTTCTCAACGGACGCGCTGGTCCAACGCCATCTATAGCTAGATGTTAGAGGAGGTGTTGGCTGGTCACGTCACCTCCTGTTATTCTTTCCTCCATGGTTCCATGTAGGTTTGTAGGCTTCTTCATGGTGCACCCCGGTTAACAACACTAAATCTATCTTACCTTTGTTCTACCCAGTCTTGAATTATTTTGCTACTAGCATATGTTTTTGTCCTATTTTATGAATTTATAAGTATTTATCTAGTACTGTTTGGAACTATTATTCAAATATAAAACGGATGGCCTTATAGTTGCATAAAGCCTTGTATGAAATAAATAGAAGAGAAGAATAACAATTGTGTGTTCTACCTATAACAATAAAATAAATCATGTATAATATTACTTTTTTCTTGTCCTTGAATCATCGTTATATGCGATTTTTGCTGTATTTTCATTTTTTGCAAATGTTCTTTCACATGCGTAGAACACATACAGAACCTCGATAACTCAAGACACTGATAACTTGACTACCGTTATAACTGGTAACTCAACATTTATTATTGGGACAATACTAAATTCAATGGTTAGAAACCTCTCTAACTCGACACAAGATCACTAAACCTGCTCAAGTCGACTATGATTTGTAGTGTTATCAAAACCAATTTTTTGAAATTGCTCATGTGCTAATACATTTTCACGACATTATTCATGACTGTATATTTATACATTTTTCCGTTCCATATTTTTTGTTGGTCAAAGACTCTCCCTCACACCTTAAGCAGTGCCATCTTAACGCATGGGTCCACCCGGGCACGGCCAGGGGGCTTAAAAGAAGAGATATAGTTGAAATTTTCAAGGAGTATTCATGTAAATTTGCCTGGTAAGACCTCAGAAAAATCACTTAGCCCAGGGACCCATGGTGCACTTAAGACAGCCTTGACCTTAGGATAGGGTCTTTCTTTTCCCAATGTTTGGAACCGAAAAACTTGACCTGTGAACTAAAAAAAAGTCACAAATAACAGATTTAACCCTTTCAGACCCGCATCAAATTCACCGGAGGAAAAGTTTTTCTAAGGCAAAATTATATTTATTCAATTGTAAGAGATCTGAATGGGGTCCATTGAGTTGGGTCAATATGACTCTGCCCATAAGGTGGGGGGGGGGTGGACTGATAGACCTCTGGCCTGGGAGCCCATCAAAGAGCCCAGTTTATAAGGATCCAGAATGAGTATGAGTTTATTGATATGAAATTTCTGTTGACTGGTTATGCAAGTTGCGCCCGAAGTCATTGACACTTACACATTCCATAAATTTATATATTTATATAAAATCACAGATTTTATGTAAATATATATAAAATATATAAATATATAAAATCACAGATTTTATGAGAGGGCAGTGAAATAAACATATTGCTACAATTTTTTTTTCTGGAAAAATCAAAAAAAGTTCAAAATTTCATGCATAGCTGAAATTTATACTCTGCCGTTTATAATTGGTTAAAATTAATAACTTTGAGATGAATCATGAGAAGTATCGGTTCTTTATTACGTATAATCGATACTGCAGATCATGTTAGCAAATGCATGAATTGAAATAAAGTAAATTTAAGATACGACTTGGTTATCCTACAAATGTGTACCAATCCATCAAAGTGTAACGGTGCTTGGTGAAAAGCAGGTCAAAACTCAAATGCAAACTGTTACTGCTTGTCAAAATTTTGCTTTTGTTTACATGTTTTGAGGTACAATACAAGCAATGCATGGAATTTTGCACAATTTCTTTTAATACCCAAAAAACATCACTAAGATATCAGTTTCTTGATTTTATATTAATTTATTAAAATAAGTCCGGGACTTTTGGCGCACCCTGTACATTACACATAACCACTGAAATGTCCTGCTTATCTTCCAATCATACTGCTTTGAAAATTCTTTGTCATAAAATAAGTTTCCAATGAAGATATAATTAAAATTTCAAACATAAGAACATGACATGGAGGGAAGAAGTTTTGCTACCTTTAAAATGTCCAGTGTCCATTTCAATAGACATCACATTATCTTCATGCAAATGCGTAAATATGAGTGCAAATGAAAAAATCTATGGTACAAGAAGTACAGGGTATAGAGACGCTGTAAAAAAAAATTGTGAAAGGGATTCCACGTAAAAGAATTTTTTGTGAAAGAAATAAAAACAAACTTTTTTGTATAAGCCAAGAAGCACCATTACTAACATAAATCGTGGCAACGTTGCCAACGTAGAAATATAAATCTAATTCAGTGGAGGAATTGTTGTCAATACCAAGTCAATAATGAACCTTATCGTACGATAAACAAATTTGCTGTGTACATTTGAAGGTTATATTCATTGAGATGGACACTTGGTCTGAAAGGGCTGAAACAAGCTGTGTTCTTTTTTGCACCCTAGTTCGAGATTATTCGGAAAATTTTCATAGAATTAAGAATTAGAAATAATTAATTGCAGTTAATTTTTTTGCAATTTATAGATGATGGAATAGAATTGTTTTAACTATATACAAGGTTCATACCAAAATAAGTACTTAAAATACCATAAGTATTCGTACATGCATAAATGATATTTAAAAATTGAGGGCAAGATCAAAAATGAAACCTTGTTGACTTAAATGGATGTCAGGTTAACATGTTTATCTATACTTTTGAGGTGTCCAGTTATCGAGAGTCTACTGTCTTATGTTTTTCTATTAGTTATCCTGTACGCATATTCCTATACTACACTGAAAAGAAAGTAAAAACAGTCTCTCTTTTGTTATCAAACATTGCATAAAAGCTGACTCCGCCCACTGGCAGTTGATCGACATGTTGGGGGGATGAAAAATGTTTGACTGCAAAAACAACTTCAATGCATTAGCTGGGTTTGTCATTGCCGAAATGAGAGGGTTTTAAGGAGCCGAGATATTTCGCGATTGCTAAAATGAAGTGCATCAAGTTAGACGAGATATCTCTTCATTGCCGCCTAGGTTAGAAGCACTGTGTGATGGTATGAGAAATTTATCAATCCTCAATTCCTGCATCAATTTTTTCCCCTCAGATTCTGTGGATATATTTATACAATTGAACGAGAGCTTTTACAATTTTAGTTATTTTTTTTCGAATATTAACTTCAACAACATGGAACCTTTTGCAAAAATAACCAAAATTTACCCATATCTTGTTCATGTTTTTGGAATGAACCTTGATCAGACCTGCCATCTGTCTGGATTTCGGCAGAAGACTCCGGATTTTTCATCCTTCCTCCCGCTCTCCGGATTTTGGCAGAAAATTACATTTTATGCGAGCTTTCACATTGTCGTGACATCAATGACTGCCGTCGTCGTTAGGGAAAACACCCATAGAGGACAGCCGTGGTCATTTCCATCGAGCAGCCGTAAAAAGTCTTGGTGACCGTATTTAAGCAACTGGCAAAGACGTGACTTTGTTTACGTAGCGTTTATCGGCAATCATTTATCAAAGGCATGACCTTGGTTGCCGAAATTCCTGTATAATCGTTATTGTATTCCATTAACAGTCGTGCGGTAAACACAATAAGTTTTTTCGTCAGCAGTTTTGTATTTTGAAGTTTTTAAAATTGTTTCCTCCGATTAAATATGTCTTCAGAAAGAAAATATAAGATTTTAAGCTATATAAAGCTAAATATAAAGCTTTTAAGAGTTCATATACCCAAGATTATCAATCACTGATAGCATCCACGAAAGGAAATACTTATGTTTTATGAACAGTATATGTAGATGTGATTTCTCTCTCTATTATGCATGGAAAGACTGACATTAAATTATATTCTGCTCGAGGGCAATGCAGAACCTGGCTTGGGGTGGGGGGGATGGAACTTAATTGATTGAAAAAAAAACAAAAAAAATTTTTAATTTGTTTTGATGGAGTCAAGGAGTGCCGGGGTGGGGTACCCCCCTCGGGAGAATCTCCGGATTTCTGGATTCCAAAAGTTGGCACGTCTGCTTGATGTTTCAGAATGAGATATATCATTTATATATTTCATTAATCCTTTAAGCGGCATTGACAAGATATCTCACCTTCTTAAAAGACTTTTATCTTACCATTGATAAGCCGAGATATTTTGTAACGTTTATTTCTCAGAACACTTTTGTCTATGCCCCTTAGTTTGCACCAGCTGAAAATCAAAAGAAAGCTTACTTTAAAAAGATATGGCATTTTGAAGAACAGGGCCGCAACTACACTCATGTCCATAAATTAAGGATAATGCCAGCTCCGGGAAATAAAGGTTCAGAAATAAAACAAACGTTACTTATTCATAAAGCCCATTTATTAAACAAAAGATAAAGAACAAAAACGATGGTGTATGTATGATACCATTCATAAAAACTACGATTTTTGCTCCCTGGAGCAATTGTAAAAAATATCTCCTTTACAAAAACTTACTATTACATGGTTGGTACGATGGTTAATACATTGTCATCCATAAACACAAATTCTGTGCCCATGGCACCCCTAAACAAACGTACATGTTGTTCCAGAATGATGTCCGATAAATTTGGGTTTTCATGGTTCCGGTTTGAACATGCAGATCTGTTCTGGAACCCAGTATAATTCCACCCCAAACGAGCAATACTGCACCACCGTAACGGTGTCGTTCAATGATGTTGTCTTGGTGGTAACGGGTACCTGGCGTTCTCCATATGAAAGACGTGAATCAGACTGCAAGCTAAACCTGGACTCGTCGGAAAACATCACACAAGCCCACTGTGACCTTGTCCACATTACATGTTCTCTACTCCAGGCTAATCGCTGCCGACAGTGAGTTGCCGTGAGCGGAACACATCTGACAGGCCTGCGAGCATATAGACCAATATCTCCCAAACGTCTGTACACGGTTTGCCTTGAAACTGTGGTACCCGTGGCTGCAGATAGCTGACGAGACAGGTCGGATGCTGTGCTCCGTCTGCTTCTTTTGGCAGTTACTGCCAAATACCGGTCTTCATTAGGCGTTGGAACTCGAGGGCGACCTGTACTGTAACGTCTACTGACATTTCCGTTATCTTGGAATCGTTGCCAAAGCCTAGAGATGACACTTTGGGCAATTCCAAGTTCCTCGGATACATCCATCTGAGTACGCCCACATTCCAGGCGGCCGATAATTCTACCACGTAAAAAATCATCCACATGCGTCCTCTGTGTCATAACTATTCGCTTATGGCACTGAGCGACTTACAGAACTCTTGTGAACAATTTTACTTCTTTGCCACCATTCCTTATATACCCCCCTCTTACACTCTCGTCATTGTGACGTACTATCGGCATCATCTGGTGGCTTCCTGAAATTTGCATATCATTCTTGCAGATGTGTGTGATAATTCTACAGGTGAAATTTTTACTTTAGATTTCGATTTCCGTGTGATTCTGAATTATCCTTAATTTATGGACATGAGTGTAGATGCTTGGTCAGCCGGGGCAAACACTCATTTTGGCGCCCTCTTGTATTGTTGAAAGAGAGGTTAAAGGTTGCGATAGATTTGCCACCTCCCCCCCAGGTCTGGCGCCCAGTGAACTAGGCCCATCTGCTCCGACCCACGAGTGCTGGTCCTGTTGAAGGGGGTTTACTGATTTCTGCTGTGCCGCTTCATAAGTTGAATGGATAAGTTGATCCATTTAACAAGTATACCCGTAGATTTTACATTTTACATTACGTAGATTGCACATTTTAAGTTCATGTCCTTATTCTGTAGAACTTTGCTCCGCTGTGCCTTTTCCACACATGGGACCATCCCAGCACGCCTCGGGGACCTGAAGTGCAGAGATTGCTTCATGACAATTATGTCATATAACTTATTTTAGATTAGTTGTTAAAGTTTACTATATAACTTATTTAGAAATTTAACTAGGGTTGGCCGTGAAGGGAGGGGTATTATTCAATACACCCAGGTTCGTTATAGCTGAAAAACTTACAACAACAACAAAAAAAACCACAATCTCAACCAACAATTGACACCAGGAGTCCAAGTAATGTGAGATTTAAATATTGAACATTTTAATGTACAATGAGCAAAAACAATAACACTTGGTATGAAACTTAGGGGCACCCTATGGAATTATACAGACAAAAAAATGGGATGGGGGAGGGTAATGGCATTACTTGGGCGGAACATATGTTTTGTCAGAGGATTAGAGTTAATTACGGCCCAGGATAAGAGCATGATCGACGGCGGAAGGTCTGGTTGACCGTCAGAATTCATCGGGGTTCATCATCATGGACGCGGCATATCGGAGGAGGACAGTTCTAGTCGCAATGAGGTGGAAGCTGCGTAACCGAGGAAGACAGTGTGGACATTATGGAAGTTGACCAGCGTGGTGTTTATGATATCGGAGACGTAGCATTCTGGAGGCGGCTGACATCGCAATGGTACTTGGGTAGCGGTTGACAAGCGTGGTGTTTATGATATCGGAGACGTATCATTCTGGAGGCAGCTGACGTCGCAATGGTGCTTAGGTTGCGGCTGACCAGCGTCATACGAAGACGTCGTAGCACCATGGAAAGTCCTGAGCAGTGGCGTCGGAGCCGGGGGTGCTGTGGGTGCTCGCAGTCCTTTGTACGACGGGGCGGAGCACCCACAGAATTATAGATTCAGAAATAAAAATCTCCTATGTAGATTTCTGATTTTTTTTCCCAAGCATCGAATACAATTTTTAAAAAAACTGAAAGGGAAAACTTCTTGTATGTTTTCTCCTTTTAGTAAGGAAAAAAGCAAACTAAACACGTGTTTAGGACATCAAGAGAAAAGAGGCACCGCAAAAAAAAAAAAATGTGGAATTTTTCTTTGCTTTCTGTTTATTGTCGCTGTAGTTCTAGTGGCGACAAAGAAATTGCTTTGTGGACATATACATCTACTTAAACACTCTGCCTGCAGCAAACACTATTTTAGCATTGAGTTGGGGATGTTTTGAAACAGCTTAAAGGGGCATTCCGCTTTTTTTAAAACTGAATAGCCGAACCACGACCGGCTATAGATATTTATTGTTTAGTAGGCAATAGCACACCCCCCCCCCCCCACTTGTCTGGAATGGGTGGGTAATTCGCTTGCCTCCCTAGTAGACGGGGCGCTAATCGCTTTCTATTATATTTTCTTTATTTCTTCTTGACTATTGATGTTTTAAATTGGATTTTGGCTGCCGGCACACTACGGTTCGGTTGGCGTGGTTGATCTTATCAGCAACCGTGGAATTTCGCGTGAAACACACACTGCTGTTAGCAACCGGGGTTTTTTTATTTTTTAATGTCACGTGACATCTCGGGATTGGCCAAATTATTTCCGCCAAGCTGAAGTTGGCTCCAGTTAGCATGCAAATTCGTGATCATAAGCTGCATTGCAGTAAAACCCCCTCTTAACGGATACTTCCTCTTTTACGGACAAATAATAATTTACAGTTGTATAATATATAAAAGTATGAATTTCAAACCTCTTTTTAACGGTCACCCATTTTACATGTATTTAATTTTTTTGTCCTGTCCGTGTTCACAAAAAGGAGGGGTTTTACTGTATATACTAATAAAAATATTCATGTAATGGAATTTAATTTTCTGTAACAATATTTGCCGTTTGAAATTAATTCAAAGTTGAAGAAAGACAACTTACAAGTTGACCCATTTTTGATGCTTTTACGATTCGTGACCAAATCGCACAAATTTTTTTATATATCATGACTGGAATCATCATAATTTATTTAAATAACATATATTATAAAAAAACTATTTAAAAAACATATTTTTGTCATATAAAGCCGGTCTTTTTTCAACCGCGCTTATGATTTTTTCGGAATAACTATCGCTAGCCATTAACGAATCAAAATCTGCTGAAGACATGGTGGCACAAAAAAAATTCGTTGACACAGCTGACTAATGGAACTGGTAAATAAGAAATGAGATGGATAAAATATGATTAGTAATGTACTGCAACACTGTGCAAGCGCCCTCACGCGTTCCAATAATAATCGTAGCTGCGGCTTCAGATTGGCTTACTGATACCAAAACCTGTCTGAAGTGGACACCTCTACGGTTCCATTACAATTAAATTAAGCCGTTCGGTATTGCCGACATTCTGTGTTGTAGGATTATGACGGTGCCTTTCAAAGTTGCCCCATGTAGGAGATGTCCGAGTTGACAGGTTCCACGAAATTTGTTTTATGTTTCGCGAAGTCCCTTTTTTTAAAAGACAATTCGTTTTCCCAAGACAAGACATTTCCCAAGGGCGTGCATGGAAGGCTAGTCAATTGGGCTTAAATGGAAGTACAGTATCTAAATTTTATTACTTTTCCCAACAGGTCTATTGCCCTTAAAATAGATAATGGTTTTTCTTATAATTCTCAGAAATTCGGATGAAGGCAAACAAACTGAAAAACGGTTACCGACTGGTATACCCGTTTGGAAGACCTTAGCAGGGGTTCTTGAAACTTTAGCCACTCGCGGCTTCTTCGACCTGCTCGTAAGAATAGCAAGAGCCATTCCAAAGCACTGCAGGGGTTCACGGTAATGGAAAGTCATCGTGACGTCCTTCCCAGCGATAATGCCGAACATTCCCAGAAAAAGCTACCCACACCTCGAGAACTTCTGTTTTGGGTTTGGGGTGTACATAAGAAAGAAGGGGGGGGAGGAAGGGACTACTTTGCGAACTCAGCAAAGCTGTTCGTGGGACCAAGGCCATCTTAAAGCCACCCATATTCGCGTGACCCTGGGCTTCTTGTTCACATAGGGCCTACATGACCAGATGTAGTATAATGGTTTAGAGCAGGCATCTTCAACCTGTTGCTCGCGAGCACCACGGTGCTACCTGAAGCAACTGGAGTTCTCGAAGCTCCTGTCCAATAATTGCTTGCTAGAATTCGTTCGACGTTTCAATCAAATTACCTCGTTCAAATTGCATTCGAGGATTAAAATCATCCTAATTTTTCATGCATACGTATGATCAAACTTGTAAGGGTGCTCTCCTTTCGATGATGGATACAGCCAGTGCTCACAACTAGAAAAAGATTGAGGACCTCCGGTTTAGAGTGTAAATAATTACATAATGGGTGATTACGGTTTAAGTTCTCGTACTTCGAGTAGTTTTTCCTCAAAAACTGCTTAACCGAGTACATCCAAATTTTCAGGATATCTCAATGAGACCATGGGGAGATTTATGAAGTAAAACAAATACAGTCTAACCCCGTTTTAACGAATACCGCCGTTACAGTTGAAAATCTCGTTCTAACGAAGACTTTTCTAACCTCCCACAGCAGTTTACATAGGCACAACGGCAACAACCTGGAATTCCTTTACAAGGAAATTTCGTTGTAACGAAGTGATTTCTCCGGTCTCTTGGAAGTTTGCTATAATAGGATTAAGCTGCAGTTCAATTTTCGACCAACAAGTGAAATAGTGCCCCCCCCCCACCCGGAGTAGAAGGTCCTGGGGAAAGATGGGGGGGAGGGTAGCACGAGAAGGAAATACGGTACAAAGGGCCATTAGCTCACAAAAAAATTGGCAACCACTGGAACATATGATATTTTCGTTTAATGTAATTTTTTTTTTAATTTATTCAATCACACATGATACAGTATAACGCTATATAATAATACTAAGAACATCCATCAACGGAGGATTAGTAAATTCGTTGTGATGAACACGAAGAACCGTGGTAACGAAAAACGTCATAAAAACTTCTTCGTTTATCATTTCTCCCGATCAGTTATCAGATGATTTTTTCCAGATGATGCGATGACACGAAGGGAACGTAATGTCCTTATACGAAATTATTTACATGCTTCACACTAAATCCGTTTCCAGACACAGATTTATGGCTTCGCCACGTGCTGGCTATTCGAATTGCTCTGCCCCCATTCACGTTAAGTTCTTGACCACGAATTACTCAAATTTGCCGCCCCTCTGAACTTGCTACCCCGGCCCGCTTAACACCCTGTACATACGGCATCAGGGTCGCAACTAGAGAGGAGCAGGTGGGACTGGTGCCAGGGTCGTCTTAAGAGTATTATGGGCCCCCGGGCCAAGTGGTTTTTAGGAGGCCCTACATAGTAAATCCTTGAAAATTTTAATCGTATCTCATTTTTGGGAGGCACCTCTTCTCTTGAGGCACCCGGGCCGTGCTCGGGTGGGCCCATGCGTTAAGACGGCACTGACTAATGCCCCCGAACTCCGAGCCAGACAGGAGCGCAAATGTTAACCCTTAATCTCTCCTTCAATATTAAAAGGGGGCGCCAAAATGCGTGCTTGCCCCGGCTGACCACGCATGTCGTTGTGGCCCTGTTCATCAGTATGTATGTTGCAAGGTTTAAGGTACATACAGGGCCGCAGCTGGATACTTTTTTAACTGGAGCTAGCAAGCTTTTGGCGTCCCCGTGTAAGGAAAGGTTAGAAGGAGTGGTGTTAAAGGGGCAATTCGGCGCCCCCTCTAGTTCAGCACTCGATACAGTGGACCCGCTCTCCCTAGTTGCGACTTTGTGTGTGTATGTAAATTAAAAACTGCTTGAAAAGAACGGTAGGTGTGAAAATTGTTTTAGTGCACTCTTCGATATTACCCGCATACAACGTTTTGCCTAGATCAGCGGTTCTCAATCGTTTTTGACCCACGGAGCCCTTTCCAGTATATAATTTCTATGGCGGAGCCCCGTAGGCCTATTTTTTATTTATTCATCAAAGTTACTGATTTATTTTTATTCAAAAATATTAATAATTATTTTTTTCAAATTTACTGGTTCTTTTTTTATTTTCCCCGAGGGCCGCGGAGCTCTTGGGAGTTCACACGGAGCACCGGTTGAGAACCGCTGGCCTTGATGGGTTTTTTTTCATTGCAAAAACAACAGATAGACAGCCACATTCATATACGATACAAAAATAAATACCAAAAAGACAGAATAATGAAAGCAAAACACGCAATGCAGCTCTTAGGGACATATTTCATCCCCGGTTCATACTTAGGCTTTTAATAAATGTTTCAAAAGTTTGATATGGAGAATTTGCAAATATAAAAATATATTCCTTCAGATGTCTGATTATTTTTACTTCTAATTTTTTATGAATTTATTATAAATGGTTGGGCCCCGTGGTAATTTGTACTCTTTTGGATGAGGTAACTAATTGGTTTTTTGCTAAAACGTTATAATCGGGACATAGGCGTAAACTTCTATAGGGCCCATGGGCCCGAGCCCCCCCTCCCAACATTTTTGAAGACGCGGCTCAACCCCCCCAAAAATTCGTATGAATATGGCTTATTCATTTTGCAATGATGAAATTTTTTTTTTAACCAAAAGTTGTCCTAATTATGAATTAGTTAATGGAAATAATCTGCTCAAAATTTTAGTTCTTTTAAAAAATCTGGATGGTCTTCGGCTTTCTTGTTCCATGACAATACGTTTATCTCATTTCTTCCATGCCATTCAATCCCCAATTGCACCCTCCATCGGTTCCAATCCTTACTGCCAGAAGGCACGGCTGAGAGGAAGATTCTTTGAGGTGTTGAGGGGGCTCTTTCTTCTTTGCCTGTGGCAAAAACTGAGTGTCTCTTCTTTTGTTCACTGCGACCGGAGGACGGCCATGGCGCCAACATGAAAATAAGCCCAAAGATGCATGGTGGGGGGAGGTTGAAAATTGGGAAGCAATGATATTGAAACCGAAATAAATTACACTCTATAAAGAATAGGTGCCAGAACCTAGAGGCTGAGGCCATTTGAGCCGCCCCCCCCCCGCAATAAATTTTGTAAGGGGACTGAGCCTCCCCAGTAATTACTGAAAAAAACCATTGTGCAATGCATTCTCCCTCTCCTTCGTACACGCTTGAGTCACGTATATGCGGGAGGACCAATAACTTTTAGGGCCCACTTAACTTAACGAATGGGCCAATAAAGCCCGGTCGAGGGGTTGGTCTTGGACCTTTGAAAAATTATCATTTATTTTCATTTCCTTTTTTAAAATCAATATTATAATTCACTTGTTGTTTATTTGATTCTACGTTCTACCCCCCACCCCCAGTCAAATTTTGTTGTAAAGGGGCTTGAAAAATGTTTCGGCATCGGTCCTCAAGATCTGTTATGAATGGGCATTTAGAATGTGCTTTTTTCCCCAATGTTTTTCTCAATATTGATTTTAAAAAATGAAATGAAAATAAATGATAATTTTTCAAAGGTCCAAGACCAACCCCTCGACCGGGCTTTATTGGCCCATTCGTTAAGTCACTACTACATTTTAACAATGAATACAAACTATTATCTTTATAACTAAGGGATTCCTGAACTATTTACGTTCGCAGCACTCATGGAAATTTTAAATGTTGCCCAACACCTCAGCCAACGTCTTCCTAAAGAGTGTAGTCAACACCATAACCCTTGTTTTGTGGAACAGATTTGCACCCTCCACTAATATAATTTGACTGGCTCTTCGTTTTCGTAAGAATGCTCATTTAAGAAAGAAAATTAGAAATTTTTTTTGAATTTTTGAGTAGGAAAACTGAACATCCTAATCTAAATTGTGCATGTGTATCAATAAAAATTGTACAAACTGTATAATTTTTATTGATGAGGTGACTGAAAAGGCAGTGACAGCAACGCCAATGAGGTATGTGATATCCCCGCCCCCTCAACGTTTTCTCCCCATCTGGTTGGGAATTTCGAAGATGAGAAACGAAACTAAAACTAGTTCAATAAAAAGTTATCAATTAGGTCATTGCAAAGATGGCCTACTGCACATTATCGGAGGGAGATAGCCTACAAGTTGGCTACAAGACTCATTCATTCATAAAAAAAATATCGCTCACAAATTGAAAAGAATTTCTTCAATTTAAAAAGTAAAAATTAATCTTCAATTACCTAAGGAAGCAGGTTGGCCACCCCTTTATAAATAGTGAAATGCATGCACAATATCAGTATGTAAGTGCCGCAAAATGTATCTATTTAAAATTCAATAAATCATAAATAGTCAGTCCTCGGTATAACGTCACTCGGGGACCAAATAAAAATGACCGGAAGCTGCGATAACTTGATAACGAGTAATCCCATTTCACTAATTTTGTTGGCAAGGACTATAAAAGAGATGCTGCCCCCTATCCTGCATCAGGGCCTCAGGCTGGGGCCTTTGGTGGATATAGTAAATTTTTCGTGTGAAAAACAAAAAATGATAGGGGGGGGGGAATCGTCCCCCCGCACTGGAGCCCTGTTAGTCCAATACCTTCTAAAGCAACTTGCTCTAGAAGGTGTTGGTTAGTCCCACCGTTGAGCGGGGGGGGGCATGTTTATAGTGCAATGTATGCCTGATGATGTTAATAGTTGTGACTTTACAACGAGATCTTTTCAAGCCTCTCTCTCGGTCATCCGTTTATAAGATTTCAAATTGAAAATTAATTCAACAAAGAAAAAATTATACATTGATAGGTTTCCTTTCCATGTTTAGCGAGAAAATTCTTTTTCTAGGAACACAGGACCATAGCGTGCCTTTTCGGGGCCCCCAGGGCACACTTTTTCTGGGGGCCCTTGCAAAGGATTATTATTATGCAAAATAAATGCACATTATTTTGTGGCACCTGGCATGTGGCCCTGGTGCAATGCCCCGGTTGCCCGAGCCTAGTTAGGGGGCCTGTATGACCATATAGTAGTTATTCCAGACAACCAGCTTTCGCGGGTAGATAGGACAAGGCAAATCGCTTTGGGACAAGATCAAAGAAAAGCGTTGGGTAGCAGGATTAACCATTGAGGACAACAAAGCACGTACTTCTGACACGGGCATCAGAAAAGAGCAATCACTAATTTATTTTTTCTTAGCTGACGATTGTTTACTGTCTCTGTAGATCAACTGGCGACAGAAGTAGAAAATGCCATCAGTGAATCCTCTTGAATGCACTTCTGTACTATGCCTGTGACAGATACCCATTATGAGTTAAAAAAAAAGAAGAAAACTGTTCAACTATATACAGCCCTGGTATATAGGGACAGGGTTCGTACCGTCCTTGAAAATCCTTAGAGAAAAAGTTCATTTTCAAGTCTTTAAAAGTCCTTGAAAAAAATTATAATCATTTTCAAGGTGTTTGAATTTTTTTTCGCGAATTTCTTCCATCAATTTTTGTCTTACCCCCCCCCCCCCCCCCTCCTCCGCAATCCCCGCTAAACTACTTTCTGCTGAGATGGAAACGAACTGAACAACAACGATCATATGAGTTACGTCAGTATTTCTCAAAGTGTGCGTAGTGGCTTCTAGCGGTGTAGCTAACCTTTGTCAGGGGCGGCGCGACAAGCTGGAATATTGATTTGTATGCTTATTATTCTTTGAAAAGTGGTTCTTTTATAAGTAAAAATATCTACCAAGCTATTCCGTGGAGTCGCGGATGAACCATGAATTGGGCAAAAAGCCGCTGCTGACAAAAGTCAGAACCTTTGAGTTACGGGACAATGTTCAAAACAGAATACATGGTCACGCATATCTGAGGTATTTCTGAGCTTTAAAAGGTGTTGCTCTTAAATCTGACAGAAAAATACTGCACTTGAGATATTGCTCTGAAATTATTTCAAACTATTAAATTAATGAATGTCAGTTGCAAACAGGACCGCAAGTAGATGCTTGGTCGGCCAGGGTGAGCACGCATTTTGACGCCCCTTTGTAATGTTGAAGGAGAGGTTAAATGGTGAAATTGGCACCCTCTCTGGTCCAGCGCATGGTGCACCAGAACCTTTGAACAGACTTTCCTGTAGGAACCGAGTATAACATATCGATATAACATATGTACTGAAAAAGTTCTTGGGGCCAGGCTGGTCGTTGATCGCCTGCGGATGTGACCACGGAATGGAGGTGGCTTCAACAATATCTGTTGCAAGTTCCGAAATGAACTGACTGCTAACGGAGGTTGATTGTTGACCGTAGATGCACGCAAAAACAGTTCTTTAAAGCAGAACTGATTTTTTTTCAAAAGAGCTGAACTCTATGCTTTATTGACTTTTTTCTTGAATATGGAAATCGAACAACACAGACGAATTTTTTGTTTAAGTTTATAAATAACGCATTTTTGTATTTCAAATCTTGAAAGGAACATCATAAGAGTGCTTGAGGTTTATGAAACAGCAATGTTATGTCAATCTTAGTGCTGTATTTCGAGTAATTTTTTTTTGTAATATAATTTTTTCTTGATTTCAATTTCATGAAATATGGTTTTGAATTACAATAATTTTTAGTTTTCTTAGGGTAATTTTTTGCGGAAGAGTAAGGTAGAGATAAAGTTTCAGTTATACGATTTTTCAGTTATACGACGCCCTGACCCGACTGTTCGGCGACGTGCTTAAAAACCTCGTTTATACGACGCGACGAATAAACGATGTTCCATTGTATGGGGCTTGAGCCCCCCCCCCCCCCCAACATTTCCAATAACTTTACGCCCTTGAATCGGGATCCAATGCATTTCATTCAAGTGTTCTAAAATATACATCTCGGTTTTAGCGTAATCACGTTAGTTTATGAATGTCATTATAACCGAGTTTCAATGTATGCTCATGTAGGAAAGCAAAAAAATTTCACTAGTTAGAAAAATTTAATTTTTTCTTCATTGGTTTTTTTATTGTTATCAGTGCAAAAGCGCCAAACAAAGAATTAGTTTCCGTCGCATGGAACTTCACCATACAGTTCCTCGGATTTGTCTTCTCCTCTCATTTTTTTATGGCAGCCTGAGAAGGAGAGCAATTCCTTTGTCCAGTGCATCCGAAATCCCATCACCCTCCTTGTCAAACCACTTAATAGACAATGGAAGAGAGCAACCGCAGGTCCAGCCGAACCGTCATCAGGGAGCTCAAGCCTTTGCAATACATGATGGCAGCTTTCCGGTTACCCCAACCGTCCCAAAAAATGTGGATTTTCTCGGTTGAAAAAAACCGCGCTCAACGGTTGCAGTTGTATCTGTACGTTGACAGAATAAAACTATAGATGATGCCTTCCCCCCCAACCTCAACCGCGTGCAACCGCGCCGTAGTCAGGTCCCAGCCTAGGCTGGGACCTGACTACGGCGCGGTTTAGCATGGACGTCGCTGGGAATACGACTGCCCTGGAGCGAGACAACATTGATTGTCGTTTGGGTATAGCATACAGTTCACGGGAACCTTTGCCCCCGATATTTCGCCTCCGACATTTCGTCCCCGATATTTCGCCTCCAACATTTCGTCCCCGACATCTCGCCCCTGGCACGTTTCGTCCCCAGTACATTTGGCCGCCGGAAATTTCGCCCCTGACATCTCACCCCGGTACATTTAGCCCCCGGAAATTTCACACCGGGAATTTCACCCTGACCTTTCGCCTGCCCTGACCATATCAGTGACCCAGTGAGTGACCATATGAGTGACTCAGTAAGTAATCCAGTAAATCGGAAATTTATCTCTGATATTTCGCCAGCCCTCTTATCGTACGCGTGACTCTATGAGTGAACATATGAATGATGGTACAAGTGACCAAGTGAGTGACCACATGAGTGATCAAGTGAGTTGGACATTTACTCGTGACATTTTGCTTCCCCTGATCGCATGAGTGACCAAGTGAACCGAGTGATCGAGTGAATTGAAAATTTATCCCCGGACATTTCACCTACCCTGACCATATGAGTGACCCAGTGAGTGATCATATGAGTTACTCAGTGAGTAATCAAGTGAATCGGAAATTGACCCCCTGTCATTTTGCCTACCTTGACCGTACGCGTGACCGTATGAGTGAATATATGAATGATAGTGTGAGTGACCACACCGGTGTGAGTCGTAAATTTGGGAAAAATATTTTATGCTTAAACTGAAAATTCTAAATTCTTAGAATCCATTAAAGTGTGAGTCACTTGGTCACTCAGTGCTAGGCAATACAGATGGTCTAATGAGAGAAAAACAGGACGTAAAATCTTCGCTCTCATTCCTACAGTCAAGGCCAAATTCAGGAGATGGACCAGAGAAATATTTCTCTTCTTCTCAGAACACGGTCCATTTCCTTCTTATTTAGCTAGATTCCATCGAAGAACGGACAAATGTAGGTGTGGTGAGGAAGGCACAGTATTACACTACGCCACGTCATGTCCTCTTACAAAAGCTTATCACGTCTCTTCTCCACCTGTCAATGTACATCAGTGGAAATTGCATCTTCTTGGGAACCAAGAATTCCATCGAAAGATCAATAAATTAATTAACTACATAGAAAACAATGAAGACCATATCATCGTTCCTAGACCGAATGGTGCACAAAACCGGAATGAGATGCAAGACTCCTGCTCTGACTCGGACTATGAACCCTAAATAATTTAATATTAAAAAAAAGTCCGTTGTGTTGCCATTGTCATCATTTTCACAATAACATTTGAACAATGATGTTTCGTAAGAATTTCCATTGAAATGTATGTATAATTTTCAATCTTTTGTGTATTGCTTCATACTGTTTTTGCCATATATAGCTATGTTTTTTCATTATGTTAATTGAAAATTGTTGTATAAATCCTGCATTTGTCGGTTTCATTGGACTTGTATAAATTCCCATAGCTTTGTCTTAAAAATTTCTGATTGATTAGGACATTGATGTTTTGCATGGACATTGCTTTTGTGCATGCGAATTTCCACTGCCTGACTCGTCGGGGAAAAACTGACAGAGACTTTAATATTTTGTATGATTCCAATTGATCAGCATTGAAAACTGATGGACGACTGTCATCTCATCACATTCGGTCCCTTCCGTTCCTTGGAACTGTGAAACTGTCATACTGTTCTGTGGAATCATATATATATATATATATATATATATATATTCGCTTTATCCTTCACTAAGTCTGTTTATAATATCGCAGATTTTTGTATGTATGAATGAATGCTTTTTGTGCTCTCGTTTCAGCTATCGGACTTCCAGCCAGAAGAGACAACAGTGGAGTGGCGTGGATCCCCGGTGGGGGTGAATCCCGCGGCTGAGCCTGGATACTCGAAGAGTTTTTCCAGCATGGCCCAGCCGCAAGGTAAACTGCTTATATCCCGCAAGGGACAGAGCGGGGGCCATGTTTGGTGTTGGTGGTCACTCAGTGCCACCACTTAACCACCTATAAAAAGGGAGGGGATGAGGAGGATCATCTTTGCAGACACTCCACCCTCGCACTTTGCCAATCACTCAATCGCTCACTTTGTCAATCACTCAGTCGCTCACTGGGTCAATCATACGGTCATTCACTTTATCAGTCTTTCGGTCACTCATGCAGTCATTCACTTTATCAATCTTTCGGTCACTCATGCAGTCACTCACTTGGTCACACATTCACTTATGCTTTCCATCACTCAGTAACTCCCTTGGTCATTCACACGGTCAGTCCCTTGATCACTCACTTGAACACTCGTACCGTCACTCACCTGGTCACATATACAGTCACTCGCTTGGTCACTCATGCAGTTAACCACTCGGTCACTCATGCGGTCAGTCACTCGGTCACTCAAACGGTTAATCACTCAGTCTCTCCCTTGATCACTCATCTATAAGAGAGAGTATCTAAAAGAGGGGCTTTGGATGGCCCACTGCAGTGTTTCTCAAAGTGTGCGTCCTGGCTCCTACGGGCGTCGCACTTAGCTGGAGATATTGATTTGTATTTATGCTTTGAAGTAGTTCTTTTATATGGATAATGCCGCTGTGGTGGTCGAGTGGTTATAGTGACGGACTCGCGATGCGAGGATCCGGGTTCGAACCCCACAGTGGTGGTCGGCTGAAGTTGGTTTTCTGTGGTTCCCAACTTCAAGGCGCAAATGCGAGCCGATCTCCCCGTTAAAAAGTCTCGCCACAGAGAGCAACAGTCCTACAACGATAAATCATTCAATCATAACACTTCACTCATAGTTAGAAAAAACTGGTGGCAGATGGCAGCACTACACATAACAAGCATTACAAAGAAACAAAAAACTTCCCGTCAGGTTTCACTACACGTACACGCACATTCCCGCATGTACCGATTCGGTGGGGTGTGCATGTGTAGTGTAGCAGTAGTAGGTAGGGCTCGGGGATCCATGGTGTTCTTAAGTCAGTCATCTCGTTGGGCAATCTGCCTGTTGTGGCGTTGTATTTGTATTGTATTTAAAATATCTATATACCCCACTGGTTCTTGACCTTTTTCCATTCTGCACCCCCTGTGCAATACGATTTACCTTCTTGCACCCCCTTAGATACTGTAATACGTTTTCTATTTGTTATGAAATTTAGTTTTTGCAGTTAATTACATTAATTAATTTTTATAAGTTCTTTTATATGTATATATTTTTCAGACTATGGTTAATAGTTTTTCTGACTCTTTGAAAATTAATTCAAAAACCAAACTAAATAACATATTTTTTGGCACTTCAAAATTCGAGATGAATTGTTCTTTACTTATTGATTCCAGCCGGAAAAAGCAGTATCATGTATGTAGGGCCGCAACTAGAGGGGCGGGAGCAGGCGGGTCTCGTGCCCTGGGCGCTGGACCAGAGGGGGCGCAAATTTTATTCTCAAATCCCTTCAACATTACAAGGGGGCGCCAAAATGAGCACTTGCCCCGGGTGACCAAACATCTAGTAGCGGCTCTGCATGTATGTTTTTTACCATTTGATAAATTTTTCGATTTTTTTCTGAGTCACGCTCACGACAGTATTAAAAACTGATTCGGTGGTTCGGACAATTCTAGTATGAGTATTATATTTTATTTGAACTGTTTTGTGATTACTATGGTTCTTAGATATCCGTGACCTTGTTCTCCAACATTATTCCGGAAAATCGAGGTTCTACTGCAGTTGAAAATTTTTATTATTAAATAATTATTTATTTACTAAGCTTTCTCGCATGAAGCAGTCAAAAAAGTATTCATTCAAAAAAAATACTATCAAAAACCGGATTTCTAATAAGGCATCGGTTTTCAACCTTTTCTGACTCGCGAAGACCTTTTCAGTGTTTAATTTCTATGGCGGAGCCCTATTTGACTCAAGGAGCCCTTTTTAACATATAATTTATATGACGGAACCCATTCTTCTTTTTTTGTTCATTTATCAAATTTACTGATTTTATTTTTCTAGAGCGGTTGTGGACGTCCTAGGAAGCTCACAATGGAGCCCCAAGGGCTTTGCGAAGCACCGGGTTCGAAACCACCGTTCTAAGGAATCGATTTCGAAGTTTTCCAGGTATAGACAGTCCGAATCCCGTTATAACGAACTCCAAGAGACCGGTGAAATCACTTCCTTATAACGAAATTTCGTTATAAAGGAATCCCAGGTTTTTGCATTGTAATATGTAAACTTAGGAGAGGGATTAGAAAAGTGATCGTTAAAACGAGATTTTCGCTATAACGGTATTCGTTAAAAGGGGGATTCGACTGTAGTTCAAGTGAGTTAACGAAGGCCTACGAATGATAATTGTCTGAAAAGTAATGATGAAATTCTCTTATAGATTTTTAGGTGGCGAGGTTCAGCCAAAATTATACAAAACTAAAAATTTATATCGTTATCTTATTTACAGTTATTTTCATTAAAATTAATTTTTAGGGAAAAATACGGCGTGTATTTGTCACATGTATCCCGCGTACGCAGAAAACACTGATAATTTGTTTAATGAAAATGCCCTGCTGTAAATTAAGATACAGCAATGCTTAAACCTTTAAGCAGCACAGCAGAAACCGCCAAACCCCTACAAATGCTATATCCATGGCCCCCGCATCCTGGAGTGGGGCCCCCAGGCTGAGATTTTTGCTGGCCCTCGGTTAGACCTTTCACGGGCCCCTTCTGTAGTTAATTTATAACATGAAAAAGCAAAAAATGACGAGAACTGTCCCGGGCCCCAGGGCTGCAGCCCTGGGAAGTTGTTTTTCTGACGCTTTTTAGCGGGTGAAAATTAAGGGATTGAGATATATAATATACGGAAAAGTGTTCAGTTGAGAAATCAACTTCACAAAAATAATTTAGCTGTTTAATGTTTAAATATGAGGACTATAAGGAGGCGAGATATCTTGCTGCATATTATATATATATATATATTTTTAGACATATTTGACATCCATATTTTTTATGAGCATTTTTTATAAGCCAACTTTGGGCACTTCGCCTTTTGTGGCCTTTGTATCTTTAACAAAAAACTGCGCTATACGGTGAAAAGAATTTTTTTTTATGTATGGGTAACAGAGGCGAATTTAACAGTGGGTGCACCGGACGCCTCGACTTCAAAAGGACCCAGAAAAAACCGAATTTCACACTTTTCTCTAATTTAAGGGGCCCAATATTTTCTTTTACGCCAGGAGCCTCGACCGACTTTAATCCACCACTGATGAGTGTGTGTGTGCATGTGTATTATATTACTTTTCGAATAATGTTAATTTAAGTAATTCCTCAATACATCCACTTACTCACACTATAAAAGAATTTATATATATATAAACTGAAGAGCGAAAAAAACTGGTACACCTGCCTAATATCGTGCAGGGCCCCCGCGAGCCCGCAGAAGTGCCGCAACACGACGTGGCATGGACTCGACTAATGTCTGAAGTAGTGATGGAGGTAATTGACACCATGAATCCTGCAGGACTGTCCATAAATCCGTAGGAGTAAGAGGGGGTGGAGATCTCTTCTGAACAGCGCGTTGCATCCCAGATATGTTCAATAATGTTCATGTCTGGGGATTTAGGTGGCCAGCGGAGGTGTCTGAAGTCAGAAGAGTGTTCCTGGAGCCACTTTGTAGCAATTCTGGACGTGTGGGGTGTCGCATTGTCCTGCTGAAATTGTCCAAGTCCGTTGGAATGCACAATGGACATGAATGAGTGTAGGTGATCAGACAGAATGCTTACGTACCTGTCACCTGTCAGAGTCGTATCTAAACGTATCAGGGGTCCCATATCATGCCAACTGCACACGCCCCATACCATCACAGAGCGTCCACCAGCTTGAACAGTCCCCCTGTTGACTTGTAGGGTCCATGGATTCATGAGGTTGTCTCCATACCCGTACACGTCCATCAGCTCAAAGCAATTGGAACCGAGACCAGGCAACGTGTTTCCAGTCCTCAACAGTCCAATGTCGGTGTTGTCGAGCCCAGGCGAGGCGTAAAGCTTTGTGTCGTGCAGACACGAGTGGGCCTTCGGCTCCGAAAGCCCATATCGATGATGTTTCGTTGAATGGTTCGCACGCTGACACTTGTTGATGCAGCAATTTGCGGAAGGGTTGCACGTCTGTCACGTTTAACGATTCTCGTCAGTCGTCCCGTTCTTGCATGATCTTTTTCCGGCCGCAGCGATGTCGTAGATTTAATTTTTTACCGGATTCCCGATATTCACGGTACACTCGTGAAATGGTCGTACGTGAAAATCCAAATTTCATCGCTACCTCGGAGATGCTATGTCCCATCTCTCGTGCGCCGACTATAACACCACGTTCAAACTCACTTAAATCTCAATAACCTGCCATTGTAGCAGCAGTAACCGATCTAACAACTATGCCAGACACTTGTTGTGTTATATAGGCGTTGCCGACCGCAGCGCCGTACTCTGAATGGTTCCATATCTCTTTATTTGCATACGCATGCCTGCACCAGTTTTTTTGGCTCTTCAGTGTATTGGTGTTGGTTTTATTCAACCACTTGATTTCAGCGGAGTATGCGGGGATTGAAATCAGTGCTGGATTTTAGAGGCACCAGGGCTCTAAATTTTAGGGGCCGCAAAACGGAGTAAAAATACTTTAAAACGGAATAAAAAGTAATAATTTTAGTAAGTTACGTTTTGACTTATTAATAGAGCAATAGCTTAAAATTCTTTCCATACAGGGAACACAGGCCTAGAGTTTAGACCCCCCCCCCCCAAAGCCAAAAATCGCGCAGGTTTTATGCCCTGTGCGCTTGATAAGAAAGAGCGCTAAATTCTCCTTTCAACGACGTATTTAGAACTACATTAAAGGGGAATGCATGCTTGCTCCGGCCGTAGTATGTATTTAAATGCGGCTCTGGGAAGTGATCGTCTAGCTTTGAAAGCCCTTTCGTTTTGGTGGCCTGCGTATAGATACTATAGACATGGCTTCATGGCTATGATCATTTGATCATTTTTGTCGCACCACGGTCATTTTCTGCAAACGAGGGCTAATTAGACTGGGACCTACCATTTATTGCCGATTCCGTACTTCAGGCTCAATTTTTATGCTCATCGAGAGATTGTGCGCTAATCCTTCGAGGGGGGGACTTCCTGCGGTAGCAATTTTTTCTTCAGTCATGTCGCCGTTTCTGTTGTACCCCTGTGTCTGGAAAGTTTTCTGAAAAGGACGAACTGGGTATCGAATACGCGACACCTTTGGTACTTTAGGCGAGTATCTTATTGATCTGGGCTGTCGCGCCCTCTTGGCTGTGCTTTATGGTGAACCATTAGGGCAATTTTTCATGGGCCTTCCTCTATGGTGAATTTACAGGGTGAAGGAGAAAAATAATAAGAATCGTTTCAGGCTGGAGCCATGTCAGCCCATAATAGAGCAGTTAAAGTGCCCGGGCCCACTCATACAAATTACAAATTTTCTTGTTGGGCGGTGGGTACTATTGCCCAAATTTATTGTCAAATAGCTCTTTATTACCATTCTATAGTAATTCACAGTTTGATAGTCGTTCTCGTGTACTAGTGTAAACATCGTAGAGGGCATCGCGCGGGTCGATCGAGAACACGTTTTGCACTGTTCTGCAACAAGCCATCCCCCGGCTGACAGGAAATGTTCTGCAGTAAAAACAACCATAACAGTGTTTTTACTCTTTTCTTAAAATTCTTCCAGATTGTTCTGCAGTGGCACTGATTTTTTTTTTTCTGCCACCACGTTCGTCGCAGATTTCGGGATATACTGCTTTTACTGCTTTGTGTGTGTGTGGGGGGTGATAGGAATTAAAGGTATCGGGCCCCAAAGCAGAATGTTTCGTACTGTTCTGCGACGAGATATCAGCTGACGAAATGTTGTGTGGTAAAAATCCCCATACATGTAATAGTGCATTTTTGCACTTTTTCTTAAAATTCTTCCAAATTGTTCTGCAGTAGCACTAATTGCTCTGCGACGTACGTCGCAGATTTTGGCACATTCTGCTTTGGGGGGTATCGGTAAAAAAGCTAGGATTATTGTTTATTATAGGAAACTCCTTATCACGTACTCTTAAACTTACAATTTTGGTGACATCTCATTTAAAGTTTTAATGTGGCGTTGTTATTATTATAAATCAAAAAAAAAAAATAGGAATAAAGCAATTTTTTCTCCGACAAAATGTCCAAATTAGTTCATTTTTTGACTTGTCCAAGGACTTAGATACCCCTTTGAATGGTAGCAGACACGCTAACATAATTTCCGATAATTTTTTGCTGCCCTTCGTATTCAAATATTATCTTTATATTTATATCTCAAATAAAAAATATTTATCACAAATAAAAAAGATTTGGCACCAATTCCAATTTTTTAGACGCCATGGTGACCTGGCACCTGAGATTCGTCCAGCCTTTTGTTATGAGTTAATAAAATTATAAAATTTAATAACAAGTATTTTTAATTTTTTTCACTTTATATATACATTTTTTACAAATACATTTTAAATTTTTGAGATCATTCAAAGCGGGGGGGGGGGTGGAAGAGAAGTTTGGGGTCACCCCCCCTTTCCCCGCTTATGCCAGTGTGAGCACCCACGGGTCAAAAATACTTCCGACGCCCCTGGTCCTGAGGATCTTTTATTCAGGAAACGGGATCCCCCTTGCCTTGATAGACAACGAGAGTTCAAGGGGGGAGTGAGGGGCGAGAGACCCACGGAGACAGAGGAGAGTGTGACCGAACAGCATCATCTCATCGAGCATCGAGCAAAAAGCCTCGTTTTTCTCTACTTTTTTCCAGATCTTGAACTTTGTCTCACTTCCAATTGGACGCGGAGGTGCACGTCATACTCCTCTCGATGAAAACGCACGAAAATGGTGACTCACCCCTGGGGGGGAGAAGAGGAGGAGGGACTAGGGAAGGGACAGCAAGCAAGGTTTCATGTCGAAACACGATCATGATAGAATTCTTGAATTTGATGAAATTTGAATTTCTGCTGAAATTATGAGTTCTGAGATCTTGAATTCGATTTCTTGATTTTATTCCCGTCGAACGAGACCAATCGCTGCGTCGACGAACATAGTTAAGTGGGACAAAAGAGGAATTTAATTTCCTTACGTGTTAATCACTGGGGGTTCCTAATTAATGCAATCAATTAGTGTGGGAGGTGTTTCGGGTGGGGTCACATACTTGATGATATGGGAAAATTCAGGTGTGACGTGAGGATTTGACAATTTCAAAATATATAAAAAATAATACAATTTTCAGCCTCGCTGAAACATATAATAATTAATAAGAGTAATTAGTTACTGTGTAGTGTTTGTTTTTACGTGTGGGCCACATATATGAATAGGGAGTATTTACGTGTGCATGTGTGTATGAAAAATGAGTGGAATAAGTAATAATCACAAAAATAATAACACTACATCTTCCATTTTTCCCATTCTCTATAACAATTAGATCTGGTTAAAATTTTGGTGAGTAAGTATTTTTTCCCTCAAACCAAGCACAACTCAGGTGCAATTTACTGTGTAGTTGATCCAACGTAGAAGCAAAAGAAATGCTACATTGCAAACGAACTCTGAAACGAAAATGTATCAGATTAACCAAAAAAGGGCACTTCTAAATAACATAAATGCAAATATAACTACAAGACCACAACAGGCAAAATGCCCAAATAGGTTGCTGAGAAAAGGATGCCCATAACAAATATTAACAAGTGGTTTCTGGATATTCTAAAAAGCCGTCAATGGGAGCAAATATCTTGAAATATATTTAAAAGACAAGAGGGGTAAAAATCAAAGGTTTGTCTTTTTGGAAATATGTATTTGAGATATATAGTAACATTGACTTGCGTTTCTTTGGCTTGTTCAATTCTAACAAATGAAATGTAAAATTTATTAGAATTCTTAACTAAGAAAAATATTGAATTTCTCAAGCAAAATTTTAATGAAAAGCTACAGAAATGTAACTTTGTAATTTTGAAGCCGTTTTGACGTGTCGAGCATTGAAACAAAAATTTGCAGAACAATAGAGAGGTCATCTCTACTAAAAGTAGCAAATATGTGTCACGTAGCATTGGTCTCGAAGATGTCAAAGACTTTGCAAAAGTAGAAAAAGTGGGGGGGACCTTTCAAATAAATGAACTGTGTGCTTAGAAATACTGTAATATTCACATCATATTCTGCGAACTTTTGAAATATAAAATTTCATTTGAAGGTCACTTAAGCTTACATTACACCAGCAATGTCGCCCTTATCAGACGCGGGGCCTGGTGCGAAAATATTCAGGGTCCTTAGACCCGATTTTATATATTTTATAAGGGAGGAGAATCGGTATAAAGATTCATGTGCAATATCGCAGAATATACACGAGAATATCAAGGAAACATTTATTTTCTGGATATTACGCTGAGGTGAACTCGGAAAGAAAAGTCATCTTGTCTCCGCCGGGACTCGAACCCTTGGCTCTTGCGGAGACAATATGACTTTTCTTTCCGAGTTCACCTCAGCATAATATCCAGAAAATAAATGTTTCCCTGATATATCTTGTGCTGAGAAAAAGCTATCTATGTCTCTCTATACACGAGAATGTTGAAAATATCTACTCACCAATAAAAATTCAGAATTAATCAAACTCAAATTGATATATTCAGAATTAATGAGATAAAAATCTAAAAATTGATGAAAATTCAGAATTAAGGGGGGAATTCCGGAATCGATGAAAATTGAGAATTAATGAGAGAAAAAATTCCTAGAGTTGTTGAAAATCGGGGTACAGGGCCTTCTCAAACCGCGGAGCCAGGTCAACACCCCCTATAGAAAAGAGATAATCTTATCTATAGAAGGTGTTGGCCAGGTGCGACCGCACCTATCTCACACATCCAAGGGCGACTCTGCACACCAGGTTACATTCATAGAGTAAGTCTGTCTATTTTATTTGCATAGCTGAAATATATTTGTCATTTGTCTATTTATAGATATATGAACAAGGAAATGGAATCTGTCATAAGAATGGTCTTAAATTGGAGAGACTAACCTGATGGAATTAAGTATTGCCTTATATACTAATACAAGTTTGAAGTAATTGCTGAGCTTTTCTTAAATATTAATTTGATTTTGACTATGATTAATTATTATTTTATCTCCGAAACACAGACGCATGATTGAATAAGATAAACAGATTATGAAATTAATTGAAGTGTGTAGGTATGTGATTAAACTTTTGCTGCTTGATTTTGCAACCCACACATTTTACAAACTCGTTCTTTGGTCCCAAACAGTATATTATTTTTTTGGATTCGTGATTTTTGATTTTACGAACTAATCTCTCAAGTCTGTGAAAATGAATATCGACTGTATAAATTATGTGTGTGTGATCATTTTTATTTTGAGTGATTTTTTTTCAAATTGTACAAAACAAATGGTACAACAACAAACGGCGACTTGACCACGGAGAAAGATTGCTACCGTAGGGAGTCGATGCGCACCAACCTCTTGATGAGTATAAAAAGCAAGCCTGCCGTTCGGAATCGGCAATAAATTGTAGGTCCCGGTCTAATTAGCCCTCGTGTGCACAAAATGACCGTGGTGCGACAAAAATGATCAATGATCCTCTCTCCTACCTACTATAATAAAACTTGTTTAGTTTACAGTGTGGAAGGGGTGTGATCTCCCCTCTGTATATGCCTATGCTTGTTCATATTTTCATTTAATGTTCTGTACAGTATGTCATAATTTTCAGATGAACAAATTTCCTTTCTTGTCAGGAAGAAGAGTGTTGGATACATCACTTGGTATCTTCCACAGTTTGCTTCCTGCTAATCCAAACATATCCCTCGAGCTGCTGATGAAGGTTGAAAACGCATCTCAATTTGCTGCAGAGTGTGTTGCTCATCATTGTTTGCTGCAATGCGTGATTTGCTCATCATTGTTTACTGCAATGCGTGATTTGCTCATCATTGTTTACTGCAATGCGTGATTTTCTCATCATTGTTTACTGCAATGCGTGATTTGCTCACCTTAGTTTGCTGCAATTTGCGTGTTTCTCATCTTAGTTTGCTGCAATTTGCGTGTTTCTCATCTTAGTTTGCTGCAAAGTGCAAGTTATTCATCTTAGTTTGCTGCAAAGTGCAAGTTATTCATCTCAATTGGCTGTAATTGTGTGTGTTGTACATCTTAGTTGACTGCAGAGTCTTGCCAGTCTACGATTTGGTTTTCGAGTTTGTTTGGGGGAAGTTATGAGACTGCATTACTTATTTAATTGACATGTATATGCAGCAAAGAGTAAGGCGGATACACACTACTATGACGTGATGTGTAACCACGTGACGTCAGTTTAGTGTGTTTCAGCTTTTACACCATCGGTCGAAGTGTAGCCGTTGTGTGCGTTGGTTGTGATACCTACTATTGTTTTGAGAACTTCTATTTTGATTTTTCTCAAAATGAAGATTTATTGACAAAGGCCGGGATTACTCTTAAAAGTTTTTGAACATTTCTTTCATAAAACTTAAATGCAATTTTCAAGTTCTGTAAAGTATTTTTTATCAACTTTTATAGTGTAATTATGGCCGTACACTACTTCAACCTGTCCATGCGGAACTCACGTTAAAAAACTAATAAATGATACAGCTTTTTCGATATGAGCTGAACATAACAAGATGGCCATCTGCTCCTTTTTTATAGTCGAAGGTTTGAGAGAGACCCAAAGTGATAAATAAACCAAAGTCAAACAACCACAAACACTCCCTCTCTCTCTTACAATCTACGAACTCTAAAATTCGCATCTGCTTGCGGAGACAATTGACATGTAACGTCTTTTGAATTGATAGTGACAGCTTTCGGATTGATAACCAACCCCACTTGGTACCGGAGAGAGTTCGTTTGGTGCTATGCAGTCATGGGCGGAGATACGGGGGGAGCGGGCCCCCCCCCCCCAGCGTCAAAGGTGGAGTCGACTGATCTAATGTATATATGAACTGACATCATCATCCTGCCCCCCAGCATTCCAAGTCTATCTCCGCCTATGTATGCAGTATACCTTTCTTTTTTAGCCATCCTGACAGAGGCTCTGCTAGCTCTCCATTAACTACCTTTATTTAAAAGCATAGGGGAAACGGCCTTTAGTTGCCAATATCCCTAGTAATTTTTAAGACTGGAATAGGAACAGCAATACCCTTCGAAACAGCCGGCTATAATACCCGAAAAGCAGAGCATCGGAAGTGTTTTAAAAATGTTGATGTCGGAGGGCGGAGATATGCCCCCTTCCCCCCCCCCCCCAGCGTCAAAGTTGGAGTGAACTGATCTAATGTATTTGTATATGAATTGACGGAACAGCTTGGTTTTGTGTGTACATGATATTTTTCATATTGTTTTCTATGCTGGCGATTTTTTTTTCGGCGCCCGTAATGTGTCTAACGGCCTTGGCGACTTCTGATGGGGTCGTCGGACATATTTGGCGCCGAAAAAAAAAGTCGCCGAAAATCGCCAACCTGTCTCCTATACCGAAGCTGTCCCTGGATATTTTTACCACTTGTAGACATAATATTGTAAGTACAAACTGAGTTATGCCTCTGAATATAGTCGGACCCCGATATAATAACAAATTTGACGAGCGTACCCTGATGATTACATCAGGGTAACAAATTTTACGATCGTGCCCCGATATAATGATGCAATACATGTATGAATTATTATGTATATCATATATAGTACGTTTTATCATGTTTACCAACGACGTGACGCATGGCTATTATAGTAAAAGCTACAATTTTTTATTAGTTATTAAATTTACCAATGATGCTTGGGTACTATGCATAACCACCGGTAAAAGTGATAAATTTAGGGCAATTTATCAAATTCACCAAGACGATTAGTAAGTACATAATAATCAGTTACTATGTATAATAACCGCATATATGAAATTTACCGGAACGTATGTTTATCTCATATTCACAAATACACTTGTTTAATTTTACAATTTCAAAGACTAAATAAATAATTTGTTTACTGACCTGAAAGTTTTTCTCCGAACTCGTCCCATACCGTGCATTTTGATTTCTGTATTCTCGGTGGGTAGGGTCATAGAGCAGAGACTGTGATCGAACGTGTTCGATCAGTTGCTCTTCCATCATCAACACACTACCAAAAAACAAATTAAATGAAAACACGAAAAAATTCAAATAAATCAAAACTCGAACAAAAAACAAAATTGATCAAAACACGAACAAAGCAAAAAGAACGAGAAAAACAAATATGGCGTCTTCACATGCCATCACACGACTGACGAAAATCTGAACGGTTTTATTTTTTTTGTGGCACGTAATAAGGCGTGTTACGTCGGATTTCATCATCAGACACATTCCCACGTCGCGTCAGCAGTGTGAACGTACCTACAGAAGGCTCATAGGTGGAACTTTATATCACACGCATTAACGTGTGGTAACACGCCACGTCAGTGTAGTGTGTATCCGCCTTTAAGATGTGAAAGCAGGTAAGTTTTGTTTAATATTGTGTTGGGTTGAAAAATCATTATTCCATTTCGAAATAATTTTTTTAGCTTTATTTTTTAACATTTGATATGAATACATCTTGTAAATCAGTAATATCAGACTGAATTTGATGCATAAATGAAATCGGTATGATTATCATTAAGCATTTTTCTTTTGGAACGAAGTTCTTAACTTACGTGATAAATGTATTTTACGTAACTTTTTCATCTTCCATCAGAGTGCTAATCAGACTATCTTTTGATTCTGTTCACGACAGGTTCCACCGTATTTGAAACCTTTCTTTCAAATTGAGCACAACTCAGGTTTATCGCCATGGGCAATTTACTACCTAGTGAGTTGTGCCGGACCCGGAAGTGTAAGTACGTGTACCTAAGTCTGAGTGCGTATCTAATTCTTCTTTGCTGCCATCTATATTTCAGAAGTAAAGTGAGTTATGTGTAATGATTTGTACCGTTTGTAGGCCTGTTGCTCTCTGTAGGGGAGATCGGCTCGAAATTCGTGCCTTGAAGTTGGGAATCACAGAAAACCAACTTCTACCACTGTGGGAATGGCGAAGTTCGAACTTGGGTCCTCGCGATGCGAGTCCGTCACTATGACCACTCGACCACCACAGCGGCTGTACTTGAAACCACTCCTTGTACTTGGTCATAATTAAATTATTTCAAAAACTTGATAAATTGTACATGGATATCATATGGTGGGCAAAAAGTCCGTAGAAACTTTAAAAATGAATAAAAACCGGAAAAAGAACCGAAATAAAAATCGGTTTGCAGGGTTAGTATTGCTAGGTCTGGAGAATTTAAGACAGGAAAAAGAAATAACTCAAAAACACACTGATAGGTGGCGCTGATACGAGTGACTTCGGTGGAAATATGCAAATGAGAGGGTTATAAGAACTTGCGCTCCTAATCCACAATCAGTTCACCGTTGTAAACCGTGTATGTGGACCTGCTGCGCTCTGCCGTTGCTGGATTTGTGATCCATTGCCTGGAATAGCTATGTCTTCACTGGTGCGCTTTCGTCTTTTCAATTCATTTTCAACTCTCACTTTACTTTTCTAACTTCGTGATGCCTGAGATGAATGCGTTAGTTGAAATGCCTTTTCTGTCTTCACCTGCGCGTCAAAACCCTTCATTTCGTAGTAGAAATCAGTCGCTATGGACGTAACAGATGCAGCTCTTTTGGCTGGAATTAGTATCGCGTTTCTGATATTAAAAAATGTGAAAAAAAGGAGCGCAAAACGAAGAAAAGTTTGGATGAAAGATTATTTAAAATCGCGAAACTTCGGGATACTAAAAGAATTAGAGTTGAATAAAGACATTTTGTTCAAAAACTTTACACGAATGTCTAAAAGAAATTTTTATGAGCTTTTACGAATGGTGGAACTAAAAATAACTAAACAGAATACTCGTTTCAGAGAGGCAGTGCCAGCCGAGATCAAATTGGCAATCACACTCAGATATTTAGCGACCGGAGATTCATTTATGTCTCTAATGTATTTATTCAAAGTATCCAAGCAATTTATTTCATCAATGCTACCCGAGGTCTTGAAGGCAATAATTGAAAGTCTACAAGATCACATCAAGGTAAGTAGTTTTATTATATAGATAAACATAAATATATCAAAACACTTTATAGACATGTACATATATATATATATATTTTTTTTTTTGGCATTTTTTAAAAATTACTTATTAATTTGAGTTATATAAGCATTGCTACTAAAGTCGTTTGAGTAAATAATTGTCATCTTGTAGAGATCACTCTCCTTGGGGAGTGGATGGTTGTGAATATGTGTAATTTTCTGAACAATTTGCCGGACTTAATATTATCGAATATGAGGAGGTAGATGGCGAGTTAGAGAACGGAGGGACTTCGGAAATTAGATGCTCTGAAGGGTTTGGTTCTGCAGAATTATTGAGTTCTTCCATTTCTAATTCAAAAAGGCAGTTTTGAATACGGTTTCTTGCAATTATTTGATTCCGTTTGCCAAGTTTCCTGATTTGGGATGCAACCATTTGGCCGAAAACATGAAACTCATCTTTGCTAGTTAATACTTTAGCAGCAACATCCAGAAAATGGAACGCCTTCTCTTCTTTTTTTTCATCTTCAGATAATCCCCTTTTTAAATTTCTCTTTGATCTTAGACCATGTTCGTTTTCCGAAAGATTTGCGGGCTGAGATTTTTGAAATGTATTGGTCTCTATCAAACTGCTGTTGCTAGTTGGAGACTCAGTTGTTGGTTCAGGTGCCATAGCCTCAACTGGAATATCCTAAAAAAATATTTCCTACTTTAAATTAAAAAAAAATTTTTATGAACAAATTATTACTATGTAACTACTAAATCATCTATTATCGCTATATATATATTATGTGTGTGTCGCATTTACTATAGGGTTTATCAATTACATTATCGGCACATAATAAGCAGTTGTTCTATGAGAAAAGCATTTTGAAAACGAGCAGATAAGCTGTTATTATTCTCAAAGAACTCACTGAACTTTTTCTTGGAGGGTATGGGTTTTTTCTAAACACTCCCACACGCACCAGCATATTATATTTATACTACCCACTTTGAGGTTGACCTTTCAGGGGCCCTTTTTAAGACGTCCCCAGCTGTAAATTCTTCCCTTCTGGTTTTGAATACACTCCCACACACACTCTGCTTACCACATGTTTACATTACATAAATTCTCGTCGGGAGGGAAGGTTGGGGTTTTCATCACGAAAAATACCTTCTGTTATATAACACACATATACACACATAACACACTTCTGTTATATATATATATATATATATATATATATATAAAATCCTTTTTAAAAAATTTTTTTTTATATATTTATTTTTCTAGTTACCAGCTGAGGAGCAACAATGGAAAAAAATCTCCGACGAATTTGGTGCACGATGGAATTTTCCCCACTGCATAGGTGCACTGGATGGGAAACATGTCGTAATACAACGACCAGAGAATTCAGTGGGGGAATTCTATAACTACAAAGGAACCAACAGTATCGTCCTGATGGCTATTGTAGACGCAAACTACAATTTCATACATGTAAATGTTGGTTGCCAGGGACGAATTTCCGATGGAGGTGTTTTCAGAAACACCGAATTCTATAAAAGACTCGTGAACCACGATCTAAAACTGCCTCAAGACGAACCTTTATCTGGCCGCACAACACCAGTCCCTTACGTAATGGTTGCTGATGATGCCTTTCCTATGGTAGAGAACATTATGAAACCTTATGCAACTGATTTGAATCGAGGATCACCGAAAAGGGTGTTTAACTATAGGTTATCGAGAGCAAGACGCATTGTAGAAAATTCGTTTGGTTTACTTACATCTGTATTCCGAATTTTTCGGAAACCTATAGAAATTAAAATTGAGAGTACTGTAGTTGACATTGTACTGGCTTGCACATATCTCCATAATTTCCTCCGTTCCCAACCAGATGCAGCAAAATATTATTCACCTCAAGGGTGCTTTGATAATGAGGATTCCAGCACTGGAGAGGTAATTCCAGGATCTTGGCGACGCGTCACTGCAGGCGATAGTGGACTGAGTAATCTTCGTGTACTTCCACGGAATACAACAAGGAATGCAAAAGAAATCCGGGAAGAGTTTATGAACTATTTTATGTCAGCACAGGGTTCCATATCGCGTCAAAACAAATATTTGTAAAAATAATTTACACAGTAGTAGGCTAACTCCGTAACACAGGTTTTTCCGCAAGAATATTTGAACAGAAAAGAACAAATCTACTCGTATTTTGATATTTAATCCAACCATAAGATATTCAACATGTTTTCAACTTCTTATTTGATTCAATTTATTTTCTTTATTACCATTGATTCAAGTTGAACGAAATATTGAAATGAAACAGGTTGTGAAATAAATTTGAAAAATGTGCTAAAACCATAAGCAGATGTGCATTATTGAGGGCCTCCCGCCTGCTGTCTAGCCGCCTTTCTCCCGTAAAAATTTAGATTTAATTAACAACCAATTACTAAACTTTTCTGAACCCTCCAAAATTTCCGTCCTGGGCTATAAGTCGCTTAGCCTCCTTCCCCCCCCCCCCATTCTGTAAATACTCCTGTGAATGTAAGAATTTTAAAAATCGATTTTGAATTTTATAATGTTATCTCTGTATACATAATTATTTTGTTTCAAAAGAATCACAAACTTCACACCCTGAACCAGGGTCCCAAGGTCTGGATCTTAGTAAATTCATAGTGAAAAGTGTAAGTACTGAAATAAAAATATATTGAAATTCATTCCGTACTTTGAAGTACTAGCAGCTTATCCCATGCGGTGCCATGAGCGAAATAATTATTTTTTACAGCTTTTTATGTTTAAACAGTCGAGGATTCGATAATCTTATTTAACAATTATTTTTGTATAACTTGTTTTTGTATGAACATGTTTGTTAGCATTTGTTTCTGAATAATTATTTTATTCATTCCAAATTTTTAATAAATTATTGAAATTATAACCTCTACTTACACGATTGCTTTCTTCTGTTACGCAGGGTATAATATCCACGGTATCCCTAGTTGACCTCGGGGTCAGCGAATCCAAAATAAACAACATCGATTTATAGGCAAACCACGAAGATTGGTATGTATCTTCGGCACCAGCACCACTCTTTTTTGAAATTTTCTTCTGGTGTTCCTTCGAAAAATAAGACCGTAAACATTTGATCTTGTTTTTCACGCTGTTGACACTCATGCCGTATTTGGAAGATAACACCATATAAGCATCGTTTCGCTTGGTTTTGTTCGTGTAGTCCTTGTTTTTTACGTCCCATAATGAATCAAGTTCCTTATAATCTTCTATAAACATTAGAGTATCTTCGGGAGACATCACGACACAAAAAAAAAAAAAAAATACTTTCCAAGAAACCTAGTTGAAAGTGCAAGGAAATCCAAGGGTGCTGGAAACACGTGCGCTGCTACTAGCGACCGGAAACATGGCCGCCTTTCAACACGATTTAAGGCATGCCCCCATCACTGACGTCACGTTCCACCAAGCATGCCTACTTAGCGCAAAGAAAACGCACCAGTGAAGACATAGCTAATGTGTTATCCCCTGTGGTGGTGGTCATGTGGAACACATAATGCTGTAATAAACGATTTGAAGGCATTCTGTTCGTTATTTGCGTCTTATCTTTTCTTTGACTTGTGTACGTCAGTGCCACCTATCGGTTGTTTTTTTTTAGTTATTTTTTTCTTTAAAAATTCCCGTGACCTAGCGGTGACCCTGCAAACCGTTTTTTATTTTGGTTATTTTTTCCGATTTTTATTCATTTTTAAAGTTTCTATGGACTTTTTGCCCAAAATGTATGTATAATGACATAATGGAAGGCATTGGCGTACGCAAAGGTGGGAGTTCTAACTCCCCGAGCCGAGATTATACTGTTGTTTTGCAGGAAGAAACGTAAAACCGACCCCTTCAGAAGAAAAAAAATGAAATCTTTCCCTCTTCCCCTGAATAAATCTTGTTTCTCATGAGTAGAGCCCGGATTATATGCACTAAAAAAGTGGTAAAATATGCACCTAAAAATGCAAAAATATGCACTTAAAAATTCTGTAATACAAATAATGCACTTAAAATACCAAAATGTGCACTTAAAATGTGAAAATGTGCACTTAAAATATTAAAATATGCATTAAACACAACAGAATGTGCACTAGAAATCTTGAAAAAGTCAAAAATTTCGACATATGTACAAAGAATGAGAAAATATACATTACAAACATTACCATGCAAAAAAAGCAGCACCATTTACAAAAAATGTATATACCGCATATGCAAATAACTTGTACATATTTTTTATTCAGGCATTTTTTTACTTTTCAGTTTGTTGTAGTTGCTCAATAACGAAAATAGCAGTAACAAAATAATTATAACAAAGAAACATGCACACTTAAAAATGAAAAAATAGGCACTTAATAATGAAAAAATATGCACTAAGTAATGAAAAAATGTGCACTAAATAATGCAGAAATATGCACTTAAGCACTTAAAATGCCAAAATATGCATTAAACACCCCAGAATATCCACTAAAAATCTTGAAAAGTCAAAAATTCCGAAATATGTGCAAAAAATGAAAATGTATGGATAAAAAAAATTACCATGCAAAAAAAAGCAGATGTGTTTTTAAAATGCATCTTTTCTATTTCTTCGTGCATATGTATTCATTTACAAAAAAATATCCCCTCTTATATATGTATACCCGCATATGCAAATAATTTCTACATATTTTTTTATTCAGGCATTTTTTAATTTTCAGTTTGTTATAGTTGCTCAATAACGAAAATAGCAGTAATAAAAGAATTTCGGCACTATTTCTAAAAAAAATTTGACACTTTGACATATCTAAAGAAATAGCCTTACAATAAAACGGTAAATATTCGTAAAATGCTTTATAAATATGCATCAATTTACTAAATTTTTACCTGCGGGGAAAAAATCAATGTTATGAAAATATTATGATCAATATTTACTTGAAAAGTTACAAAAAAAAAATGAGTGGATTAAATAAACCTTCAAAAATATGCACTTATACTGAAAATTCTTTGATTTTATGCATTTATATGCATTAATGCTAAAAAAGGCCAAAATATGCAAATGCATATGCACATATGCATTTGCATATAATCCGGGCTCTACTCATGAGTTTCTGTCTTGTTATGATTTGAATATACAGTTTTTGATGCTTCTCGCAGGTTTAGTGCCCTTTTATTTCACATTTTTTTATTATGAAAATTTTGGTTTTTCAGCTTATTTTGTCTTTTTTATCTATCATTCGTTGGTTCTTTCCACATTATATCTGAAATTGAAAAAATTCTGAGTGACTTCCAAAGAATTATGATAAAATGAAACCATATCCCAATAAATCTGATTAGTATTTTCTCAAGTAACAATTCACTGTGTGCGAAAAAATTTGAAAACTTTTCATTTTTATTGGAAAGTAAATTGTGTTAGTAATAGAACTATAAGAGAGGAGCAGATTCTTGAATTAAAATTATAAAATCTTGAAAAAAGTTTAGATTTTTAAAATTGAAGTTTTTTTTTATCATTTAGAATATAATGTGCATTGGAAATGAGTAATTTATTTTGCCATATCTGTCAGTGTTTTCAATTGAAGTGATTCTTGAATAAATGATCCCATAGCCTTAAATTATTTGACAGCTATTGCATGTAAATGTGTTTTCCCCTTAGAAATAGGTTTAGATTTTTTTGTGGTCTCGCAAATAGGTCAGGTCATCCTTTGAAAATTTCAAATAATTTAAATGTGAACCATTTCATACAAATTAGTTGGAAGTGAATTTTTTTTTAATTATTGAAAAGTTTTTATTTGTCGAGAATGTGTTACATGATTGGCATTTTGATTTTTTTTTATTATATATAAAGATGTAATAGAAATTATGATTACTTGTCTGATTGCTTGGATAGTCAGTGCTTCAAGATTACTGAGAAATTAAATTTTGGATTGAAGCAATTTCTCGAATTTATCATATTTAGAATTATGTAAGATTTGAGATTGAAATTATTGGAAAACACACACTTAATTTTAAAAGTTTGAAATTATTCAACTGTAAATGATTCATTAGATTTTAACACTTTTAAAATTAAAACAACCATATTCAATTAATTTCAAAGCTTCAAATAATTTCAAGTTTGAATGTTTTATTTCCATTTTAGAACTTTGAAATCCTTTGGGATGGACATTTTAATTTTAAAATTGTGAAATTATTCGAACATGTATGTTTTGTTTTTACCTTTGAATGCATGAAATTAATCATTATTTAGAATTACGCAAGCTTTCATTCAAATTATATAAACATTTAATTTTAAAAGTTCAACATATTAATTCTGTGTTTGAAAATATTCAAATATGAATGATTTCTTTTGTCTTAGAACTTTAAAGCTATTTGACCAGACGATTTTTTGTCATAAATTAAATTTTCAGAATAATTAAAAACATGGTCATTAATTATTTTTATCTCTAAGTTTAAAATTATTTGCACACGGAAATTTTGATTTTAAAAGTGTGAAATTAATTGTAAATTCATGTTCAATTTTAAAAGTTTGAAACACTTTAAAATTGATGTTTGATTTCAAAAGTGTGAAATTAAACTTTTTATTGTTGAACATTTTGAAATTGAACACTTAAATTTCAAAAGTTTGAAATTGTTTAAATATGAATTTTTTTTCATTTTGAAATTATTATTTGAAATTATGAAAGGTTCCATTCAAAGAATTTGAACATTTTATTTTAAACATTTATCAGTTTGAAGTGTTCAGAACTATTCAAATATGAATTATTTTCTGTAAAACATCATTCATATTAAAACTGGTTTTTTTTTTTTGTCATAAATTATTTAAAATTTCAAAATAATTAAAAACGGCTTGTTTACTCTATCTCTCAAGTTCAAAATTATTTGAACATGAACTTTTTGATCTTATAAGTTTAAATTCTTGATCAAATGTGTGTAGTTTTCGTTTTGAAGGTATAAAATTATTTGAACACGAACGCATTGATTTTAAAAGTTTGAAAGTATTTGAAAATTGATATTTTAATTAAAAATTATTTGAACATGGACTTTTTCATTTTAAAACATTGAAACTATTTTGTCATGAATGTTTTGGTTTTAAAAATTGAAATAAATAGAATGAATATGGATGCTTTTTTCTTATTTTAAAACTTTAAAATATCTGAAATGTAACTGTAAATAAAAAATATATATATTGTAGTCTGTTTTTCATTCTGAAGACCATCTGCAATCAAGAAAAGGTACGTACACTATTTAAAATTATTCAAGATTTAAACTGCAAATTGTTTCGTTCCAGTTCTTATTTTTATACCATGTTCTTATTTATCTCCTAAGATTAGTGTTGATTCCCCCACCCTGATTGTCATTTAGACTGATTAATTTTTTATATCATTGTTACTATTTGTTTAGTATAGATGGTTTACACTTTGTTTTAGTTAACCTTTTAATTAAACGTGATGACAAATTTTTTGATGTATAATGATTATTTCTCAAATTATTTCATTTTCGATTCATTGGTTTGTGCATTCATATGTGTAACTTAAGGGTTGGCATTTGACCTTTCTCTTCATACTGAGTTTGATCTTACTGCTGCATAAGTGAGACAGAACACAGCCCAAAGAGAAAGCCATCAGATGTAAACACTTATGTCTAACAACGAGATGTATCAAGACATACTGCTTAACTAGAATTTACTTGATTTTATTAAATTGTTTCAATTAGACAAAATGATACCGTCTCGATACATCACGTTAACGGTGAACGAATCAACGTCCGGGCCGGAAACCGCACAGATGTTAATTCGTTTACAACCCGGCTTGGGGGCACGCGATCTACGGACATCGGGCTCCCGCATTCTTGAAACGAGTTGAAGGTCGGGAGCTCGTAGTCCGAAGGTCGCGTACCCACGAGCCGGGATTCCTGGACTTTTTTTTATCCTTTTTTTTATCCTTTTTTTTATCCTTTTTTTTATCCTTTTTTTTATCCTTTTTTTTATCCTTTTTTTTATCCTTTTTTTTATCCTTTTTTTTATCCTTTTTTTTATCCTTTTTTTTATCCTTTTTTTTATCCTTTTTTTTATCCTTTTTTTTTATCCTTTTTTTTATCCTTTTTTTTATCCTTGCGACAAGGATTTCGATGCGATTTTCGCGTTATTTCGGCTGTTCGTTTAACAAATTCTTTCAATCGATATAAATTCATGAATAATCGATGCCTTGTCTAGACATAATCGATGACGCGGAATTCATGACGATTCGCCCACTTCCCTCGCCTGCGCGCCGCTGATGAATATCGATTAATTATAATATAATAATCTTGCTCCGTATAAGATCATCGATAACTAATAAATATCGATGATCTGATGCATTTCCCTTTATCGATTTTGAATTTTATTAAATTATTTATTGAAAAAGAATTCAATTTTTTAAAAGAAGTCGCGTTAAACTAAAAATAACACTGGAGTTTCCGACAAATTGCAGGTCATATGTAGGATTACCATATTCGAAAACAGAAAGGAGGACACCTGCGTGCTCACCCTTGATGACGTCATTTACCCAACAGATGGCGCCACTTTCTGTAAAAAACCACCACTACAATAATTTCCAACTAAAACAGAACCCGTATAGGTTCCGGGAATTTAATAAATCCGATTTTTATGCATAATCACACCGTCTATTATATACATAATTACCAACCAAGTTTAGTAAATTTTATTTTTCACATTTATCGATGATTATGTGTAATCCCAACTCGTATTGGTAAATATGATAAATCAATAAATTATTTAAATTTGCTGGAGATTTTGCTCAAATTTCAGTTTAGGATGATGGATTCGATCAGTGATGTTACTTAGTTTAAAAATGTTGACAAATGTGAAGAAAGCTAACATTACAATTAACAACCTTATCGAAACATGTTACTGGGCAACAAGTCGTGTGTGCACTCTGCCCGGCCGAAGGGCCGGAAATCTTTCACGGAATTTATCTGTTATACATTTCATTTTCGGCATGATAGGAATTCATCTTAAATGAAAAAGATAAATATAAAAACAAGATAAAATGTTTTTAACCTTATTACAATTTCATCGGTAAAATATTTTATTTCTGTTTGCTCGTTTTAATAGTTATGAATAGAGCCCAGATTACATGCGCTAAAAATCACAAAATATGCACCAAAAAAAACATTCCCAAAAAAGTGGTTAAAAATTCCAAAATATGTAGTGAAACTGAGAAAATATGCATTTGAAAACTAAAGCAAACGTGTTTTTAAAATGTATATTTTAAATTTCTCAGTGCATATTAATTAGAAAAAAAAAATCCTCGTACAAATTATTTCTACACGTCTTTTATTTGGAAATTTCTAGTAATGGGTGAGTTGGTTACCCTAGCAATGATGCCAGGGCCGCAACTAGATACTTTTTCATCCGGGGCAAGAACGCATTTTGGCGCCCACTTGTAATGTAAAAGCAGCAGTTAAATGGTACATTCCGTACCCCCTTTCATCCAGTGCCCAGGCCACAAGACCCACCTGCTCCTCCCTAGTTGCGGTCCTGAGTGATGCTCACTATAATTTATTATTTCTTTATAGAGCAATTGGTTCATCTTGCATTTTTTGCAAAAAAAATCTGCAAAATTTTAATACTCGCTCTATCTTAGCCAGGATGAAATAAGTAATTTTATTTTTTAAATCTGGTTTTTTTTTTTTGAGCAACGGATACCATCAAAGGTAACAAACACATCTTTCGTAATTCACTAAAAAATCCTTTCTCTAAATGCTGTTTATCTTTCAAGTAAGATACGAACACTTGCCAATTGCTTATTGGCAACTGTTCGTATCTTACGTGATGCATTATTCATGTGAATTTTTAAAAACAATACTCATTCGAAAAATTATAAAAATGTGATTGAACACACTTTCGTTAAGCTTCAAAAATATGCACTTATTCTGGAATTCTTCAATTTTAAACATTTATGTGCATTAACACAAAAAGGTCAAAATTTGCAAATACATGTGCACATATGCATTTTCATATAATCCGGGCTCTAGTTATGGAAAAGTTATACGAACTCGCCCGATAAGTTGTCAACAAAGAGAGGAACAAATAGTAGTGGTATAGCAGCTGTTTTGAAGTAGAACCGTCATTATATCTGCAAAAAGTAATACGTAGCTCCTACAGTTGTCAAGCTTTTTTTAATGATGCCGTCCATTGGTTAATTTTTTTTCCCTTCAGAATTTCCGACCAGACGGAGAAGGGAGTATTATGATGACCACCAAAAAGATATATACAATAGTTTTCTACTTGAAACGTCTGGACATTTTGGCATATGTCTAGCAAAGATATGAGTTGGAGGAGAAAAAAAATAGCGATCTCTCCCCCTCTCAATAAATTGTGCCCACAGTCTGGTCAGTTTTATTATTTTGCGCCTGGAGCACAAAAAGCGGGTTTCTTTCTACCCAAAAAGCGTAAAAATGTTTATCTTTTGGGAGAGTTTGGTTTTTTTCGCCAGAGGAATCAGCATTGTATAGAGACGGACTCACGATGCGAGGATCCGGGTTTGAACCCCACAGTGGTGGTCGGCTGAAGTTGGTTTTCTGTGGTTCCCAACTTCAAGGCGCAAAAGGCAGCGGAACGAGAGTCTTCCTTTGTGAATGACCGAACAAGTACGGATTACTTCACGCCGGCTGTGGTTTTTGCGGTTTATGTCCAACAAAGACTTTTATTAACTTTAATTATCTTACCCAGCGTCCCCTAGCAAACTCTCGTGGGATCCCTGCTGTACGCGAGATAATTAAAGTAAAAGATCTTTGTTGGACATAAACCGCAAAAACCACAGCCTCCCGTACTTGTTCGGAACAAACACGCCGGCTGTGGTTTTTGCGGTTTTATGTCCAACAAAGACTTTTTATTATCTTTTACTTTAATTACCTTACCCTGCGTCGCGTACCAAGACTCGTGGGACAGGCCTTTGGGTTAACCCCCCTTTAGTACACGGCATCTGCTATTGGTGAGCAAACAATGGTATTAAAATGAATATTGCGGTTTTCTTTCGGAGAGCTGTTTTTCCGACTCTTTTTCATATTATCTTCGGGCAAGCTGGGCTATGGTAAGAATAGCATCTGCCCTGCTTGGAGGCAACTTGGATTCGTCTGGGAATTTCGAGGATGTTGGTCAAAGCGTGTAAAACTGTGGGGGAAAAAGACTCTTACCAATGAAGAGATATATATTTCAGATTGAAAAAAAAAAATTTCCTGATTCTGGAACCCCCCCCCCCCCTCTAAAAAGGATACAAATGGACGAATTTTCCTAAACGTAGGAGGACGGTTGGTAACCCTAGTCATATGTAGCTTCATTTCCCGCCATTGGCGACTTTCCTGACCTTTCACATCTTTTGGCGAAAATTAGCAATACCCCGTATTTTCTTCAAGGGAATATGGTCAGCATGTGAAGACGTTCTTTTCGAAAAGTTCATTTATATCAAGTAGCAGTGGTGCTTCATTTCCCATAATAGAGGATTTTTCTATGATTTCAGCGAAAGGTTGGCAATTTTGCTCACTTTTAGTATTATTTTTGGCGACAACTAGCGATTTCAGTACAAACGTTTTTGTACTTTTTTTCCCCCTTCGAAGAGAAAAATGTGTTTTTTATGGCATTTAATTTTTTCCCTTTATGAAAGGAATAAGAAAACCAAGCAAACCAAAGAAAACCATTTTCACCCCCCTTTCCATCTCCTATTTAGCCCATAATATGACGACTATTGAAATGTCTTTTCGACTTTCACAATTTGTCCAATCAAAGACCTTGTGTTTGAAGAATAGTCTTAACGTTTGAATAACATGCTCTCCGATTGATGAAATGTGCTTACTGCTGGTCGCGAGAACGCACGCGATTCCGATTTTTTTTTTTGTGGATGGCAACGTGTTGAATGTGGTCGTTGTGGCCCATTCGTCAATCTTCAGGAACAAAGAAGTTGGTTATATTTTTGAAAGATGTTATATTTTCTGCTCTCCTTTGTTGTTGCTCCTGTTATTTTTTTCCAATCCTCCGAAGGAGTTGCTTTTAGTGTGTGTGCGCGCGTAAAAAGCTTGAGAATACCATCTGGTGTCTGTTCGATTTGTCTATGATGATTTTAACCTCGATTTAATTTTAAATTACCGCCTGCCAGAGAAGTACATTTTGGGAATGTTAATTTATTTTCTCTCATTCCACATTTGGGCTTTTTCTTCCGCTTATTTCCACATTTCCTGTGGCAGGTATTTTTCATTTTCTTATGTTGGACATCGAGCGGATCGCATAGAATATTGAACTGGTAAATTTTCTGAATTTTCATGTATCTCGGTGTATTTGAAATAAGGCCTTTGTTATTATTTTAATTGGCTATTATTCCATAAGGGATGGACATTGATGACGCTCGATCATGCCATTAAAAAAAAAAAAGTTGTGGAAATACATATTTTTCACTGAAAACCCCAACACAACTGACTGGTTTTCGATCTGATTCGAAGCGAAACGCACGCTCAGTAGAAATACAAAAATTCAAAAGGAATATGTTAGCAAACTAAAAATACAAAAACAATGAAATCTCCAATCAGAAAACTTAACGTGTTGGAAATTAAGGAACCACAAACTTAACGTTGGAAAAATAAGTTCAAAGGTGGTGATACTTGAAAATACATGGGCGCAGGGTTTGACAAATCTGAAAAAAATTTTAGGGTCTAATGTGCCATGGGTTATCTTAATCTCCAGAGAAACAGTCCTAAATGTTTTTTTCCGGACTTTGTATCATTTTCCTATGTTAAAAGACATACTTTCATGAAATCAGCAAATAGACTCCAATTTAGCAATTACAAAGAAAATTTTAGGCGCCAATCATGACCCCCCCCCCCCACAAGGGAAGGGTGGGCAAGGCTCCAGTCCTAAGGCCTGGGATGATTTTCATTATTTTTTCACGCTATATAAATCCATCATAAAGGGGCCCGTGAAAGATTCCAGCCTAGGGGCCTTACTGCAGGATGTGGGGGCGATGGTGCCAATATAGATTTTATACTTGCTATAGTGACCTGGCGCCTGAAATTTGTTAAACAATGTTTGTCATCACTCATAGAAAATTTTAGGCAGCAATGCTGATTTTTTAGCTGCCATGGCACCTGGGATTTCTCGAGCCCTGCCTTGATTGAAACTCACCAAGTTGCTGTTCCGTGTTCTTTTAGAATTATAGAACTCTTGGAGTGTATATTGCTATATAGTTTATGTGGATCTTGACAAAAATATTCATTTCTGCTGGAATATTTGTTCTGAGGTTTGTAGAACTCAGATGCGACGCATTTCGCATAAACTAAAATGTAGATATTTTTAAATTAATTTTTTTTTCTTCTTGTAGGCCTGCATGACCCATAACTGCCAAATTTATTGCTCCATATCACAAAAAAAGAAAATGATATTTCAGGTAATATTCTTTTTAAACCCTATTTTATAATATGAAATGACTGAAGTTATTAACTGTCACTATCCGAACCAGGGCTGTGACAGTTTAACTGAAATCTTTTAATATACAGAGATGCTGCTGTACTCTAATTTATCTGGGTCCTTTTTGAGTGAAAGTGGGTCCCTCTCAAAAAAAATTATGCACCCCCCCCCCCCCCCCACCATAATTCACTGGTATCTCTATGAATTTTTTTCCAGCATGCCCCAGGTCTTTTATATTTCTTCGTTGAGACAGCGGTGGGTCATGTTCTGGGTAGGAGAAGAAGGTATCTGTGAATCAAGTATAATTTCATTTCTAAAAATGTGTTTTATCCAAAATGGTTAATTTACTTTCATTGTCTACTAGTAGGAAAAGCTTGCAAAGAAGCTCATTAGCACTGAGAATTTAACGTATGGAATTCCGCGCACATAATAAATCAAACAAACATACAGTTGATCCCACTTATAACGTTTCTCCCATTTAAAACGTTTTTCCACTTAGTACAACTTATTTTTGTGGTCCTAACAATAAATAATTCTCATTAAGATTTCCCGTTTAAAGTGTTTTCCTTTTTACGTTTTTGCGACGGTTTTTTAAAAATGTAAGCAGGATCCACTTTAACAGTTGGGGGTTGCACATTTATATATTTACTAATAAATAATTCTATAAATTCCTTTCTGATTGATTTTACATTTCGTTAAAAAAATCTTAGCACTTTCAATATCTTCTGATTAAATTTAAAGCAAATTAGATTCTCAGACACTTATTTTCTGATTCCCTATTCATACTTTGGTTTTCCTGGTAAAGTAATTTTATTTTCCCTCCCTGATGGTCCACCACTGATATGTGTTGTCATTTAACTGCCGCATGTTTTCACACCTGAATATGGGAGCTATGTGAGATTTGTGGTGGAGAAATTTAACAGTGTGCTTATATGTGTGCCCAGCATTTGGCGTGTTTTGTGTTCAGTAGATGGTGCCATCTATCTAGCACTGCAACTAGATACTTTCTCAAAGGGGCATGCACACATTTTGGCAAACCCATGTAATGTAGAAGAAGCAGTTATAAAGGGTGAACTTGGTGCCCCCTCTAGTCCAGAGACTGGGACACTAGACCCGCCTGTCTCTCCCCCTCCCAGTTGTGGCCCTGCATCCATCCTCCAAACTAGTAATGTGTGCATTTGAAGTTTAATGTATACATATTTGTGTTGTAGGTCTATGTGATCGCCGTGGCAACCAGAAGTTTTTCAAAGGAATAACCAACTCAAAATTTTAAAACTTTAGAAAAATCACATTTTTAGCCGATTACCATTGCGCAATTTCGGGTTCCAAACCCGGATTTTTCCCAAACCAAAATTTGGGGGTATAAGGGGTCTCTTCTCCCCCACCACTCAAAGATCAAAAATTAAAAATATTTTTGTAGAGAATTAAAATATTAGAATAAAATAATTTCTTTGATACTATTCTGAAACTGACTACATAGCAGCTGGATGACAAAACTGCTGATATTCAAGGTCGAGTTTTTACAGATTCTGTGTTTTTTCCACGATCTCGGGAAAGTTTTACAATTCCAACGAGCGTTCCAATCCTTTACGATTTTTACAAAAATGTGCATTCACAGTATTGTAGGAACAAGGTGAATTTACGCCATATTAGACGCCGTCTTTGAATGCCAGCAAATAGCTGCAAAAGTACTATAATTTCCGGTATGTAACCAGAAGGGAGAAAATCCGCAGGGGAATAAAAACTCCAAAATTTTGACAGTAACACGGCCCCTCATTCAGGGAAGCAACTAGATATCCCTCACCTCATTCGTGTGTATATCAATATAATACAGTGTACAAAGTAGTAAAACCACTTTTTGAAGGTCGCGCGATCATGATACACTGTAAAAGAAAAGAAAGTGGGAGGGTTCTCTACTTTTTTCTTCTTATAAATAGGAAAGAACGCATCCCGGAGGGCGCGTGAACAAAAGTTTTATGTATCCTTTTCCGAAATTCCGGGTATTTGACGCGTCATAGCGCCTCTGAATATATATATACAGTAACATGATTTCACTGCAGGCTTAGGAAGAAAATGAAAATAAAATCCTTTAAAAGTGAAATGGTCCGCCACTTGGCGCCAAACATGTCTGATGGCCCGACGAAAAGTCGCCAAGGCCATCAGAAACTACGGACGCCGAAAAAAAAACGTGCAAAACATAATAGAAATCACCAAGCATAAAAATAGGAAAAATATCAGTTAACAAAAAATTACACCTGGACCATTTTTTTAATAAACAGATCAGGGCATAAGGAGTTCCGGGCATGTTGAATAAATAAATATTCTATATATTAAAAACTAAAACCCGGATCCTTTTTTTAATAATAAACGGATGGGGGCATAAGGAGTTCCGGGCATGAAAAATTTTCTAGGTTCATTTTAAATAATAAACCGATAAGACAGAAGACATGACAATGGATGAATAAGTAATAAATACAACGAAATAATAAAACTGTATGATACAACCTGACCAGTAGATGATAATGCAAATGATGCGAGCTACAGAAGGAATAATTATCGAAGAGACACACTCGAAATGAAAAAAAATGGCTGTTTGGAATTTTTGAAAAAACGCGGTGAACAAAAGAAAATTCCTGTTTGGTGAAGCTAATGCCACCTAATATCACAAAGCAAAAACTGGAAAGATGTGAAATAATACGGCAACCCAGAGCCCCATTACGATGGTCTTAGCGACTTATTGTGAGGAAAAAGTTGCCAAAGTCGTGGCGGACCATACTGCATCTGTTCTGGTACATACATATTGTATTTAATTTTACAAAAAATCAATATAAACTTCAATATAAGGCCAGCCTAAGCAGTGGTGTAAGTGCTGAGAAGACAACATTGAGCAGTCGTTGGTCCATGGCGCCGACCACGATGTTGCACTTAGTTTCTTCACTTGTCACTCTTGCTGTTTTAAACTGGGCCTCCGAGTGCACGAACCATAACGCTGGTGTCTCACACCAGAAACGGGGTGGCTTGATTGATTGCTGTGTTTGCAGACCTTGCGTGGTGGATCCATCAGTAGAATCGGTTGCCATATTGGGCGGGTTCGGGAAAACAGGGGTCACCAATATATAGTTATGTGAGCTGGCTTTGAGACATAACTATATTATTCGAAGCAGTTGATTAAACAATAAAACAACTATCTATTTACAAATATAAATGAATTTAAAATAATACACTGGATTTGGGGATTTGGACGAGAGCAGGGACATGTACAAAGATGCGACCGGCAGATGTAAACAATAATAGCTCTCTGGCCAGACAGCCTTGACATTGAATTTTTGTGGTGTTGCCACAAAAAGGAAAATAATTTTTTGTAAGTGCTGAGAAGACACAACAGTGGCAGCATTGAAAATAGCGTCCTTTATGTTGTGTACCTTTTCCAAAATTCTTTGACAGTCATATAAGAGCAAGCCTTTGATAAAAGCTTTTCTGTAACGTGCTTTATATTTTCAATTATGCCCTGGTTCATAGGCTGGATAAGTGAAGTTGTATTCACTGGGAGAAAGAGGCATGTTATTTTGCCATCATCACTTTTCAGTTCACAAGAGGGGTGTGTTGGAGCCATTAACAGCAGTGCTTCCTGTGGCAATTGCTTTTCGGCCATATGAGCTCTAACTTGAGACACGAAAACATTGTGGAACCATTCTGAAAAATTGTTTGGTCCATCCAAGCACTTTTTTGGGCATAATAGTTCATAGGCAATGAGTTCATATAAATATGTTCGTTAAATTTTTGAAAGCATATGGTTTTTTTGGATTTACTAATTACAAGCAGGAGCAATCAATGATCACTGATGGCATTTGCACAGACCATAGCAGTGATCAGATCTTTTTGGACCCTAAAACATAGGGCTAGTTTTTCCTGTATTTTTATTAACTCACTGTTAAACGAGTGACGATTAGCCCATTAACGCCAGTTTGTAAGAAAATTTGCCATTCTAAATTTTAAGTTTTTTCTTTGCCAATAAATATTGGAAGCGATTCCACTCATTTTTTGTTTTTAAAAAAAATCAAAGTCGTTGTTAGTGGGTTAACCAACGTTTCACTGTAAATTAGCGAGCCAAACTTGTTATGTACTTGTGGGAATTGTTTCTACAATAAATCATATCCGAGAGCTGAACCAACAATGAGCAAAGGCTTGTGTAGGTAGCTTCAGCCGCAAATAGGGTTGCAAATATACAAATTTATCACGATTTCATCGAAGATAGAATAGAAAACCCTTCCTCGTTCATCATAGAAACTGCCAGATTGGCAGAGCTCTCACTTTGTCCTACTTTTGTTCTACTTTTTAACCAAATCCTATCACCAAAATTTATGTAATTGATTTTTATTGAGGAGGGAATCATCAATATATTGCCAAATAATACAAATGTAGTAGATTGCAAGTCCTGTTTTTTGGTTTTTTTTAATTTTCTGAGACATAATTGACTGCCCCCCCCCCTTTTCCAAGTAGGAAGACAGACACACTGTCATGAAATCAAAATATATTGTAACATCCTCTCTCTTAGACTCCAATTTAGCAACGACAGTGAAAGCTTTACATGCCAGTACTGATTTTGATAACCTGGTGCCTGGGATTTGTCGAGCCCTACTCTATAACAATAATCAAATATATAACTTTTTTTTTTTTTATACAAAAATTGCCACGTTTTTAAGACAAATAAATTCAATTGGTCGAATGGTCGATGCGTTTCGGCTCTTCAATGGAGAGCCGTCATCAGGACCTCGTGGTCAGAGTTCACACGAATGAGTCGTGGAAGAGTGATGTTTACGTCTGGTCGTCCGAAGAGTTCGCCACTCGGACGCAGCAAATACAAAGGCGAACTCTTCGGACGACCAGACGTAAACATCACTCTTCCACGACTCATCCGTGTGAACTCTGACCACGAGGTCCTGATGACGGCTCTCCATTGAAGAGCCGAAACGCGTCGACCATTCGACCAATTGAATTTATTTGTCTTAAAAACGTGGCAATTTTTGTATAAATTAAAACCAGGCAAAGTTACTCATTTTTTGTGATAAAATATATAACTATTTTGGTGTAAATCTCATAATGGTGATATACGGTGGAACCTTTTATAGTGGGCACTCTGTCAGCGAAACGCTTCCCACTAGCAGTGTTAGCAGATGCCTCATATTAACAGATACTTGTTGGCGAACAAAAATTTTCATCTCATTGGTGTGTTATCAACTTCCTAGTAACAGACATTCCCTGTTAGCAGATACCTCACGTTAACTAGGCTGACCAAAAAAAAAATGCAGGACATTGGAATTTCAAAGGAAAATACAGGACATTGCATATTGCCACCAAAAACAATGCCAGAATTGCCAACTATTTCTGAAAGCACTGAAAATTGCCAATGGCAGGAAATGAAGCATTAATGCAAATTGCAGTGGATTACAATGAATTCTACGAAATAAAAGGTTTAAAATAATGAATGTGAAATGAATATTCTCATTTACAGTTGCAATTATCATAATGTAATTTATAAGTTGGAAAATGATTTCAATAAAGAATAAAAATTCAAGAAGGCTTCGTTGGAAATACATGGGGGGGGGGGGGGAATGAGTCATTTTTACAAAAAAAAAAAAAAGTTGGGAGATGGCCTAAATTACGTTGCATTACGAGAATGTCCTAGCAAATACTGGACAAATGGTCACACTAAAGTTAACAGATGCGTCTTGTTAGTGAACAAAAATTTCCATCCCATGGGTGTCTGTTATTGAGAGGTTTTGCTGTGTATAATGATATTTTTCTATGGTCTCTTGGGTAAAAAGGTATTAGCACTGATTGAATTCTCCTGCATTTTCAAAAATTTTAAATAGTCCTTTGCGTATTTAAAATTTTTTTTTTTTTGTAACAGTAACATTTCAATTTCATCTGTTCATTCTCGTGTTATACAATCAAGGTGTATAAGGGTCTATCACTTTCAACATAGCTCAGTCTCACAGACAGAGCTATCTTATGTTGTATTATTCATAGCTCGTTTTCTTTGTTATTGCAAATATTTGCAATACACTTTGCCCTAAAGTGTATATTTTATTTGTGTATATATAAACATCAGTTTACTATATGGATTATTCTTGTAACTTTTATGTTATAAATGAAATAAAATTTTTACAATGTCTTTTCTCATATCATAGTCCATTTTCTTTAAACTTTGCAATGATAAGCAATTCCAGAGGTTTTATCTTTATAGATATTTTCTACATTTTTTCTTGTCCCTTTATAGCATTTATTAAGTGTGTGCAGTTATGAAAAATGTGTGACTTAAGCATTTAATTTTTTTTCAAATTAAATGAAAAAGCGGCCCATTCTAAATATTTCATAGAAGCGTGCCACATTGGATTTATAAGTATTTATCTACCAGGGATTCACAAATCTCAGGCACTAGGTCACATAAGTAAACTGGAGTGAAGACTCCCTATACAATAACATAGACGTGCGTGAGCCAACGCTGAGGAATACAAAAATGGGCAAGAGAGACGGGCAAAACATTGTTATTTCAGCATGTAAGCAATGGGAAAAACTTCTATCTTGAGTGTTTCTTTCAGTTGTTTTCATATTCTTTCATTAATATAGTTGTCCATCTGCTAATACACAAATGGTGATACTGTGTTTTGCCTATAATTGCTCCAGCCAATGATGAAATTCAAGGAACATGTGAAAAAATAAAATACACTTCGGTTTCATAGGTGAGTGCACATGGTTTTATGTTCAAAGATGCATTCATTCTCATACTACAATTATAAAATTAAACGCATGTAGTTTTCATTTCACGCTCAATTTCTGTTTGTAAATTTTTTTCATAAATTTTTTTTTCGAGGCATATTAAAATAATGTGAATTTTGCAATATATATTATAGCGAATAAAGGAAACAAATCCATATTTAACGTAATCATTTGCGCAAGGAGAAAACTCCAGAAATCTGTTTCCATTTTAAATATGTAAGGGAGGGTCCTGTTAATTTTTTCATAAAAAATTTTTTCGAGGTATATTAAAATAATAATGTCAATTTTGCAGGGAATTTTATGGCGAATAAAGTAAACAAATCCATATTTAAGGTAATCATTTGCGTAAGGAGAAAATTCCAGAAATCTGTTTCAATTTTAAATATGTAAGGGAGGGTCCTGTCAATTTTTTCATAAAAATTTTTTTCGAGGTATATTAAAATAATAACGTGAATTTTGCAGGGAATTTTATGGCGAATAAAGTAAACAAATCCATATTTAAGGTAATCATTTGCGTAAGGAGAAAATTCCAGAAATCTGTTTCAATTTTAAATATGTAAGGGAGGGTCCTGTTAATTTTTTCATAAAAATTTTTTTCGAGGTATATTAAAATAATATTGTCAATTTTGCAGCTAATTTTATGGCGAATAAAGTAAACAAATCCATATTTAACGTAATCATTTGCGTAAGGAGAAAATTCCAGAAATCTCTTTCAATTTTAACTATGTAAGGGAGGGTCCTGTTGATTTTTTCATAAAATTTTTTTTCGAGGTATATTAAAATAATAATGTCAATTTTGCAGCTAATTTTATGGCGAATAAAGTAAACAGATCCATATTTAAGGTAATCATTTGCGTAAGGAGAAAATTCCAGAAATCTGTTTCAATTTTAAATATTTAGCTATGTAAGGGAGGGTCCTGTCAATTTTTTCATAAAAATTTTTTTCGAGGTATATTAAAATAATAACGTGAATTTTGCAGGGAATTTTATGGCGAATAAAGTAAACAAATCCATATTTAAGGTAATCATTTGCGTAAGGAGAAAATTCCAGAAATCTGTTTCAATTTTAAATATGTAAGGGAGGGTCCTGTTAATTTTTTCATAAAAATTTTTTTCGAGGTATATTAAAATAATATTGTCAATTTTGCAGCTAATTTTATGGCGAATAAAGTAAACAAATCCATATTTAACGTAATCATTTGCGTAAGGAGAAAATTCCAGAAATCTCTTTCAATTTTAACTATGTAAGGGAGGGTCCTGTTGATTTTTTCATAAAATTTTTTTTCGAGGTATATTAAAATAATAATGTCAATTTTGCAGCTAATTTTATGGCGAATAAAGTAAACAGATCCATATTTAAGGTAATCATTTGCGTAAGGAGAAAATTCCAGAAATCTGTTTCAATTTTAAATATTTAGCTATGTAAGGGAGGGTCCTGTCAATTTTTTCATAAAAAATTTTTTCGAGGTATATTAAAATAATAATGTCAATTTTGCAGGGAATTTTATGGCGAATAAAGTAAACAGATCCATATTTAAGGTAATCATTTGCGTAAGGAGAAAATTCCAGAAATCTGTTTCAATTTTAAATATGTAAGGGAGGGTCCTGTTAATTTTTTCATAAAAATTTTTTTCGAGGTATATTAAAATAATAACGTGAATTTTGCAGGGAATTTTATGGCGAATAAAGTAAACAAATCCATATTTAAAGTAATCATTTGCGTAAGGAGAAAATTCCAGAAATCTGTTTCAATTTTAAATATGTAAGGGAGGGTCCTGTTAATTTTTTCATAAAAATTTTTTTCGAGGTATATTAAAATAATAACGTGAATTTTGCAGGGAATTTTATGGCGAATAAAGTAAACAAATCCATATTTAAAGTAATCATTTGCGTAAGGAGAAAATTCCAGAAATCTGTTTCAATTTTAAATATGTAAGTGAGGGTCCTGTCAATTTTTTCATAAAAATTTTTTTCGAGGTATATTAAAATAATAATGTCAATTTTGCAGGGAATTTTATGGCGAATAAAGTAAACAGATCCATATTTAAGGTAATCATTTGCGTAAGGAGAAAATTCCAGAAATCTGTTTCAATTTTAAATATGTAAGGGAGGGTCCTGTTAATTTTTTCATAAAAATTTTTTTCGAGGTATATTAAAATAATAACGTGAATTTTGCAGGGAATTTTATGGCGAATAAAGTAAACAAATCCATATTTAAAGTAATCATTTGCGTAAGGAGAAAATTCCAGAAATCTGTTTCAATTTTAACTATGTAAGGGAGGGTCCTGTCGATTTTTTCATAAAAAATTTTTTCGAGGCATATTAAAATGATAATGTCAGACCGCATTTAAGCAACTGTCAAAGACGCGACTTCGTTTTCGTATTATTTCACTAATGTAGTTGTCCATCTGCACAAACACAAATGCTGATACTGTGTTCTGCCTATAATTGGTCCAACCAATGATGAAATTGAAGGAAGGTGGAAATAAACTTCAATTTCATAAGTAATTGCGCATGGTTTTATGTTAAAAGATGCATTCATTTTTATACTACAATTGTAAAATTAAACGCATGTAGTTTTCATTTCACGTTCAATTCCTGTTTAATGAGCATAATTCAAAATAACAAATTAATATCCAATGAATTTTAAACTTCAAAAATATTTTTTTAAATCGTGTAGAAATTGCTTATTACTTACTGTTGGGGTTAGAATTTTTATTACAGAAATACTGACAAAATATGCTTCATTAAAAATTGCATTTATGTCTGAAAAATGCTGATAATGCTTTAAATAACTAAAATTATCCCGTGTAAATATCAAAGAAACAAAGGATCTAAACTTTTCTGTTTCTGGTAAAAATAATTTTGGGGAAATAATGTGAGAATGAGGAGTAGTAAAATGCAATTAATACTATTTACATTATCAGTTTTTGCTAAATATGAAAAGCCAATTATATAAAATCAAATGTATCTTAATCATCAGTGTTATAATTATGTTCATAATATCTAATTATATTATTAATGTATAATTATCAATTATCATTGTTAAGCTACTATTATGAACAATGATTGATTCTATTGCTTTCTTGAAGCCTGGTAATGAATATACTTTTTTTTTTTTTAAATAAATGTTTCCCTCTTCGAAACCCAGAAGTTCTTAAATAATGGGTGGAAGCTGTGAAAGAAAGGTCTTGACATGCTGCTAAAACATTTGTGCTGAGAATTTCGCAGCTGACAGCTATAACTCCTCTTCTCAATGCTATTTGAAAGAACATGCTGTTTCTACTATATTCAATTTTCCACATCACCCTCAACCTTTGCAGAAGTGACGCTGATCACTTATTAAATGCCCTCCACTGATAAGATATTAAGTTATTTTTCCCAGTTAAGTGGTTTCAAATTTCAAGTACAATCGGCCTCACTTAAATGATTATCAACAGTTCTGGCACATAATACTTGATTAACTAGTGTATTCAATTATGCGGCGAACAGTCAAATTGCTATTGTACACAGTTTTTATATTGCAATATATATATATATATTATATATAGTTATAAATATTTATATAATTTTCAAAATCTTGACAACTTCTGTTTTTCGTGTAAAAATTAGAAAACTTTATTTGCAAACTATAATGGAAAATTACAGTAAAACCTCCTAAGAGCTGCCACTAACAGGACCATCTAAAATAAATAAAAGCCTTCTTTCCAGGGCATTTTTATGTTCAGTCCGATAGCTGAAGATGTTCATGTGAAAAGATTGACACATCCCTCCCAAAAAATTTATGCCCTGGATATTTCTATTCAATTGTTATTTTCAAGGTCCATTTTTTGTATTGAACCATGCCTTGAAGTAGGGAGTGCCACATAAACAAATCTTTTCTAGTTATTGGACAGCTTGTGTATTAGTGTTGACAGCATGTCTTATGTTGTCCCGCTCTAATCTGTAAGATTTTTTCCCCTCTCCACTGCCTTCAACACCTATCTAGCATTTATACCCAGGAATAGAAAGCATACAGTCTTTCTTTTCATATAATTTGGTGGGGGGGGGGACTGCCTTGAAAATCAACTTGAATTTTAATTTTTCTCATTGTGCTGAGCATGTTTCTTCAGCTCAGTGTTAAGTGATCGTTCAGAAATAGTTGATCGGAGGTTACTTGTAATGTTAAGTCTGAGACAGCGTCCTTTGGTTTCAACAAAATATGGCAGTATTTCGGAGGTGACCATTAGAAGAGGTTTACTGTATATGAAATTAATATTTTAATTAGGTTTTTTTTTTGCAGATTTTTAAAAGGTTGAAAACTGCTGTTCACAATCATGACAACATGGCGAACACTGATGATTCAGATGGCAAAAATGAGCTTGAAGCAGCTACTACAGGCATTATCAGAACTGGCTACAGTTGCTTTGTCGAGGGAGGATTGCTCTAATTTTCCAGATCAGTTCTGAAGTGCCAAAGTCAGATAGTCCCACCAAAGCTGAACTGAGGTGCAAAATAAAACTGCTCCAGTAAAGATCGAAATGGAGGGACAAAAAAATATCAGATCTTACGTCAATGATAACAACGGCGCAGAAAGTACGTGGAATGCCCATGCAAACTGTTACCTTGTTAAAAGACACTTTTGGAGTTGTCCCATTTGAACTCCTAGTATATCAGCTGAGAAATAAAAATGTGAAACCGAGTAGGAGACGATACACATCATGTATGAAAGAATTTGCACTTACTTTGTGAAAAAAGTTTACCCTTCCCCACCCAGCGATGCTGAGATCATGAGTGAGCTCTACCGAATGTTACCCAGGTTTCATGAGCGAAGCTTTCTCATATGTTGAAAATGTTACAGCACAAGGAAGCACTCCCTGTTCTCTAATAATTTACTGTCTATATGTTAGGTCCTGTAAGATTTGATTTGTGACTTACGTGTTGTTCCATGTCAACTCCCAATTAATGAATACGCAATGCCCTGCTTTCTTCATGTTGGTACCTCTGGTCCCCCCTTGAGCTTCGATTGCATAATTGTGAAAATGCCAATTTAATGTAGTTTTTTGGATAGTTTCAAGCGTTCATTCAAATTCTAATGTATCACCTGTGAAATATCTTTTATTGAAATTTTGGGCCACCACCTGGTCATCTTCCTTAATGTGTTGATTACTGCTGAGCTATGTATGCAATAATTATAATTATTACCAAGTCTTAATTAGAGGAGAAAGTGATAGTTTCTGGTACCCTTGCGATGTGAGAAAACATGGCAGTTATAGAGTCATGATGAAAATAAATCTAATGAAAATGTAAAGAATTTCTTATATGCTGTGAATAATTGCATATGTTGAGGGGGGGGGGGAACCCCTTCAAATTTAGAGTTTGTATAAAATACTAGATAAAAGGTTTGCATTGTAACTAAGTAATTATTTGATAGCAAACATGAGTGCTCTTGTGAATTGCTATTTTAATATCCTAAATTATTCCCTGTGGACCTGTTTGTAAATTGTTTATTGGAAAAAACTTGTATGTGCACATTGTTGTATATATGTTTGAAAAAAAATATTAAACTTTTTTTTCTCTCTAATTTTTATTTCATTTCTTGCATTGAAAGTTCTTTTTCAGCAATTAATTCGCGGAAATATTCACTGCTATGAATTTTCGAAGTGGAAGCTTTCGAAAAAAAAATGCTAAACATAATGTTAGAAATGAATGTATGTTGTTTTTTTTATAAAATAAATAGTCCCTCTTAAGTTTTGGAAAAGACAAGGTATTTCGTGTACGAAAGTAAGTATTCATTTTTACATTTTTTTGAAGATAAAGAAATTATTTTTTTAATTATTGGCCGAAAAGTGAAAAAAAAACGGAATGTACATGTCCCGTATTTGGAATTGCCCCATTGCATTAACATGGTGAGGAAGTGCTTTGCCCGCTTCGCTCCAAAAGGGTGATGCGGTCGCGTAGGACGACGGCTCGCACAGTCCTCGCTCCACTTATAGATCAGTAGCCTTGACCGACTTTAATCCGCCACTGCGTAAAACTAAAAATTAAGCGTAGACTTATTTCCCCAGATTGTTTGTATGATAAAAGCATTTCCCGTTACAGCCCATGGCATCGGAATTTTGAATGCTTTTATTTCAATATTTAAATTTAACCCTTTTATTTAACTTAATTGGCGACTTGTGTCGCCATCTACTGGGCAATGTTTGAACTGAAAAATCCACGTCCATTTTTCCAATTACTCTTGTCTTAATAATTTTTGCATTTCACAGCTTGATTGTTCAGATATGAATTATTTTTTGGTTTAACGTGGATGCTTATTTATATTGTGTATTTTTATTTGGATTCCATTCAGAAAAGAAACGTTGAATTTCAGGAGGTTCAAAACATGTCCCTTATGTGTTTGGTCCACCATCTAGTGTACATTACTCAAACTAAACTGTAAATTTTTATTTCTATAAAATTTATTAATTACAATAAGTAAATGAAGAAGCAAACATGAATGAATTTTTTTTTTTTTTAATCGACAATTTGATGTCTATCCATCCCGACTTATAAAAATAATGCCAATTTTTTTCCAGAAGAAATAAAGGTACTTACACGAAATAAGGTCCTATTAACTTTTGAAGGAGCAAAAAATATAAAATAGTGAGCTTCGTGTCAACCATTGTTTTGTAACTTAAAATTTTAAGCTATTTGCTGCAAATCGCGAAAAAACGGCAGCTACGTACATTCATGCGTAGTATTTATCTTTATTTTAGAGCATGTTTCAGCGAATATTTTGCCACTCAACATGAATTTTAATTCATGGAAAGAGGGGAAAAATGAGCATTTTTGAAAATTCTTTACACGTAGGGAATGCTTCCTAATTTTCAACTCGCTATAACCGAATATTTTTGTATATCTAAAATACAAACGCGTTTCGTATCCATACTTTTGAACCAGAAATAAAAGTGATTCTTCAATGTTTTTAATACAGGAAAAAAGTACAGAACATTGCTAAAGTGGATGCAAAATTACGTTACTTATTAAGACCATATTGAAATATCAACAGTGCCAGTGTATGATAAATCCGCATGTTATCTTTATTCAACCTTATTTTGCCTACAAAAGTAGTAAGTATAACATTTTTCTAGTCACGGATATTCATGCACTCATTACTCTGTTAAGGCAACAATCACGCATATTATGTGTGTGTTGTGAACTTTTCACACCTTCAGCAGCGCTGGGAGAGTGATAAGAAGTGGATGTTGAGACGAACTTTTGAAGTGCTTGTATGTGAGGTGACGGCCCATGGGCGGAGATACGGGGGGGGGCGTTGGGAAGGCATTGCCCCCCCCCCCCAGCGTCAAAGGTGGATTCAACTGATCTAATGTATATATTCATTATAATCATAACATAATTGACATCATCATCATCGTGCCCCCCCCCCCAGACTTCCAAGTCAATCTCCGCCTATGGTCAGAGCAGGGAAGAAATGAAAAGTATTTTTTCCCCCGTTTTTGTCTTTCTGCTCGTAAAACTGGGGCTCTCGCTGACGGCTCCTTTTTCTTTCTGACTCGGCAGTCTTGCTATTGATGTAAGTTGGACATCGTAATATGGAGAGAACGAGTTGCGAATGTGCGTTCCGGTTTCTCGCTTTCGTAGCCGTTTTTGGTGAACGAGAGGTTGAGAATCGGACTCTACGGCAGCCAGAAATTTCGTTCGGGAGGGGAAACCAAAGTGATATCCCGGTCATTTTCTCACATTTCGGGGAGGGACCAGATCCCCCAATTCCCCTCCCCCCCTGCTACGGCCTTGCTTTACGGTGCGTGTTTGTAAGGGGTCGTTCACTGTCCGATTGTGGTCTCTGCCTTGACAGTGGTGTCAGAAATCGATCACGGAATCGACGTTACCTGGTTGATTCTGCCATATCCCCTAGGGGAACAGAGCGGGGGCCATGGTTGGTCTGGAGGTTGATTCTGCCAGTAGTCATACGGCATGTACAAAGCGAAATCACGAATGGCTCATTAAATCGGTTATGGTTCCTTAGATCGTGCTACGTTACTTGGATAATTACCACGTTGCTGTGGTAATTCTAGAGCTAATACATGCAGCGGTGCTCTGATCCCGCGAGGATGACGAGCGTTATTTTATTAGACCAAGGCCAATCCGTACGGTGTTCGGTGACAAACCAAGGGGACGGTGGGATGGCCCTTAGGCATAAAGCCCTGTATAATTGAAGAAGAAGGAGGAGGTGGCGGTGACGAGTTCAGTCAAGTCATCACAAAGGATGAATGTTTATTCTTGAGCTTGAAACTAAATGATCGCGTTTGATAAGCTTTAAAAGGAGGAATATAATCGATTAGGTGTAACAGGAGAGTATGGTGTGGTAAGTTTTAAAAATTATTTTTTTTGAGGTTGAATTATATATAAAATAGGGGTTGATATAAGTGAGGAATTATTGCATTGAGTATTATTTGCTTGTCAGTTCAGATCATAGTCTCCCAAACTTTTTGTTCTATCGCCCCCTTCATCAGCAATTTGTTTCCTCTCATCGCCCCCCAACTCAAGTGAACCCATAGGATCTTATGTTAAGTCCGTAGCTTCTATCGCCCACCTGTACCATTCCATCGCCCACTTTGGGAAACACTGGTTTAGATCATGTGGTAAGATGGCGTATCCATTGTTAAAAGTATAAAAATAATTTGTGGGGAAAGGTAGGCAGGGGCATAGAAAATAAATTTATTAGAAAGAGTGAATTTTTTTCCAATGTTTTAAAATTTAGTTTGTGCAAATAGGACAATTTGCTGATTTTTGGTGAATTATTTAGTAATTGCCTCGTGTTTGTATTGTGTGAGAAAGAATCGCCATTATAATGACGTCATGTGGACGGACTTACTAGATTGAGTGAAGAGCATCGAGCTTGAATTGGACGTATGACGTCAGAGGTCTTCGCCGTGGCAGTGCTGAGAACGTTGCCTCCAACATCATTCGACTCGGTGAAAACACATAATGCGCAGTTTTCTTATGGCATAAAATAAATAAGGTGACCATACGTCCCTCATTTCCCGGGAAAGTCCCGTTTTTTTTTGTTTTTCTGGCTGTCCCGATTTTTTTGCTAGAATGTCCCGGTTTTCACGTATTTCTATAAGGAAGCCAACTTGACTTTCTTCAAAACAACGAACTTAGAAATTATGCTAGGATAATTATGATTACAAATAAGAATATTCCTGCCATACATTTGTTTTTATTTTAATTCACTGCAATGAAATAGTGCTTCATTGGGCATAAATAGGAGTTTAAAACAATAAATGAAAAAAATAATTTCAGCATCCCCCCCCCCCCCCATAATTTCAAAATTAATGAGAATTTCAGCATTAATGAAATATAATTCCAGAATTAATGAAAAGAATTCCAAAATTAATGAAAGATTCCGGATGGAAAGTCTCAGAATTCATGAAAAAATTTTCAGCATTAAGGAAAGAAATTATTCCAGTATTGATGAAATAAATAATATATTTTTTTAATCTTTTTTTTTCATCCATTTTTTCCATCCTTTTTTTTAATCTTTAAAATCCAATATTTAGAGATCAAACTGTACATTTCAATGGGGAAATTTGCCAAGTACTAACCCAGTCCCTTGCATTCAATGTCAATCAATTATATTACTGAAGCATCCAACTGCCCCCGCTGTCATTGGGGCAGTTGGATGCTTCAGTAATATAAACTTGATGGGGGTAAAGAGCATTAGATATAGTATATGCATTGGCATACGCAAAGGGGTTTTGGGGGTTCTAACCCCCCCCCCCCCACACACTTCCGCCAAGATTATAGTGTTATTTTGCAGGAAGAAACGTAACCCCCAGAAGCAAAAAAAAATCTGAACCCCCCTTCCCCCCCCCCTCGAGAAAATTCTGCATATGCCTATGAGTATATGACATATAGGTGAACACCAAGATTTATAAAATATATAAGGTTAGCAAGCGTGCTTCAGAATGATACTCGTTTTGATGTTACCCGGTTCATCACATGACCCACTCTAACGGGAGCATAATGTAAAGTGGTCTAGGGCAGTGGTTCTTAACCTTATTTTGCCCATGGCCCCCTTTCAACATTTTTTCATTGCTGTGGCCCCCCTTGTGACAATAATTCACCCCCCCCCCCGCTGTTAGAAAATAGTTGGTCAAATATTGTGCATGTAAACATATATATTTGAATTTATTTTTATTTTTTTGAATCTACTAAAATAATGGTATAAAAGTATATAATAATGGTATGTAATAAAAAGTACAGTAAACGTGATGCAATACAGGGGAGGGAAGTTAAACAAGTTAATCAAACACCACAGGCTCTGTCACCGAAGTGATTTTTGCATAGTTTCCCGAAGGACGTGGTTGTGTCGGGAAAAATTCCAGTCGGTGACAAGGCCAAACGAAACCCCCCCCCCCCGCTCATCAGTCAAACACTCCCTCAGCGTGACACGAGATAGAAAATATAGCTAAACAGTGCGGCACAATGCTTGGTGTCCACGAGAACAGCTGCACGAAATATTCATAGAGAGTATCTTGAGCGGAGAATATGATGCAAAAAAATATATAATCTATATACATATGTGCGGTATTAAAAATATATATTAGTGAGTTATATTCTTGAAATTATTTTTTTCAAGAATTACCCAATTATTCTTTTATTGATCGTGAAATAATTTCTATCAGAAATTACGAAATTATTTCTCTCATTGATTTACAAGTAATTTTTCTTTACAAATTCTGAAATTATTTGTTTCATCAATTCTGAAATCATTTGTTCATCAATTCTAAAATTATTTCTTTCATTTATTTTAAAATTATTTCCATAATCGATTCCGAAATAATTTCTTTCATTAATTCTAGAATTAATTGTTAAATGACCGGTGGGCCATAACAAAAAGCTCCGAGAGACGAATGTGTACCGCGAGTCATGCGTTGAAAACCCCTGTAGTAGAGATTCGTCATTAATGTCACAGTTAATTATACTGAAATGCGTTGTCATATCTCTAAAAACTATTATATCTCTAGGACCAAACGTAGGTCCCGAGGGGAAGGATCGCCTCGCCTGCCCAATTGCTGAATAATATGAGAATTATTGTTCTGTCCTGTATTTTATGCAGGGCCGGACTTGGGCAAGTGCAAAGGGTGCGTCCGCACCGGGCCGCTAAATTTTTGGGGCTCCAAAAGGGAATAAAAATGTTTTGATTACATTTTTGACTTCAACTTCTTAACAAACCAATAGCTTAAAATTCAGTCCAAGATAAAGAATTTGAAGCCTGAGTAGATAATCGGTTTTCTATCCCTGAGAGCCCAAAACCTTCAAGTACCTGGGGGAGCACTCGCAATTTTTTCACTGGGAAGCGCACACTTTCGTCCATATTTATTGTCAAATGGTATCTTTTTTATGACCACGAAGTAGTTTTACAGTCGTTTTCGGACACCAGTGTGAACCTGGCGGGCCAGAGTCACCCATGGACATGGAAAACCCCTGTTCGGAGGGACCGCAATTTTTTTTTTTCACCGGGCCTCAAAATACTTAAGCCCGTCCCTGATTTTGCGGGACAGTCTAACAAACCTACATAATAAATCTCCTCTGACACAACTCCCTGGATTCCCACGATGTATAAACAAATATGCACGGTGTCACTTGCGATCATAGGGACTTCGGGGCATTTGTGCAAAAGGTATCTCCCATCTAGTTGCCCTTTTATCTCTTTTCCTTCCCGTCCTTTTCTTCTTTTCCATAACTAACAAAGGGACTGTATCCACACGATATTGTTCAACTGAAATCTTTCATGCGTGTTGTCAGGAGCAATTAACAGTAGCTTCTAAAATACTTATTCTTGATTTGGTTGAAACAATAATTTATTGTTTAATAAAAATACCAAAACAAAATTAACAATGTATTTATAAATTATTAATTATAATAATTAATATTATGTATTATAAATTAAAATCAAACACAGTTGAAGAAAAAAAAATTAACTTCCTAAAATTACCTGAAGAGCTACAAAATTTCTGAACGAGAGTGATTTTTTAAGAAGTTTAGATTGATGTGTGCAGTATACTTGAAGCTCCTTCTGGGCAAAAACTAAGATGCGTGATGAGCAAAGAAAAAAAACGCTTCAAGAAGGTAAAGTTTATTCACTCTTCATCTGTGAAAAAATCAGAGTTGAACGACAAAACTTTTTTCTGGGTGTTTTTTGGTCACGATTTTTGCAAAACTGGCCACTATGTGACGCGCAACTTCAATTACAGTATTTGGCATTTTCACTTCGACTTGAACTCTAAATGTTTGAAATCTATGTAAATTATTTCTATGTATAAAATACGCGTAATTTTTGCGGAATTTTCTACCTCAAAAGCCATAAACTTTAAATTGACAGATACGAAGAGATACATTGAGCCAGCTATAGAAATTTTAATGCATAGCTAACACTTAGGTCAGAATTCATTGCATTTTCTGAGAAATCAGCAGACACAGTGAGTCTCAAACAAATGGATTTGAATTAGGTATTTAAAATGTGGCCATATTCCCTTTAGGATTTTTTTTTGTTCTAATGTCCACAACATTATTCCTGCAGAGTAGTGCATTGAAATTATTTGGGATGATACAAGGCTGTTAATAGGAAACAGTATCAGTAATAGGTCAGTATCAAACAGCATATGTACAATATCGGTTCTTTCGTTTAGAAAACCATTAAAGAGCTGCTGGTGTTAATCTTAGAGGAGGTCTCAATACATTGTATCAGCATTATAGAAACCAATCAGCAAAACAAACGAAAATAAGACCGAACGATGACCAAAATAGACGAAAATAAGATATTTTTAAATATTAAATGTGCTTGAAATTATGTTTTCTCTTTTTCCTTTTAAATCCTGAAAGGAATAGCATAAGAATTCGTGGGATTGAAGCAACAGTAATATTATGCCAATTAAAAGTTTCTTAGGTCAGTTATGCAGTAATATAATTTAAAAAAATTGAATTTCGTGGGTACTTTTTCCCGTTTATGGGTTTTTATATTATAAAATTTCACACCTAATCAAAGAAATTATTTTCTTTTTTTATATTTTCATTGAGATATATCATATGAGGGGAGGGTAACTTTCAGAGAAGTTTGAGGTGTGTGATTTTCGCATTTTTGTGCAGCCAACTGTTTTATGGCCGTATAAACGAGGTTCCACTGTATTGAGTAATAGTTTACTAAAAGCAAACACAGAGTGTGTTTAAATGTTCAATGGTACATATATAATGCAATGAATATTACTGCGACTAAGGCCATCCTGTTTTAGGGCTTCAAAAATGTTTTGGATTTTGACATGCCCAAATGTGTAATGATATACATATTTCACGTAGATGAGTATTTCACATATAAGTGTGGAAGTGAATAGTCCCCGAACTATATTGTCAAGCTCTACAAACTACACGAACTTGATAAGGCTCTGAACAAACACACATTAAATTGTGTATTGTTATTGTATATTAAATCAAGTACTAAATCCAAAAAAAAGTCATGAAATCAGAAAAAAAATTGTGTCATTCATAACTCAAATTTATCAATCACATACAGAAAATTTTACGCGCCAATACCGATTTTCTAGTCACCGTGGCGACATAGCACCAGGGATTTATCTATCAAGTTGAAAATTTGTTAAGGGCTTATTTTCGTTAAAGTCCTTACTTCGCATTTTAAATTAAAATTGAGAAAAAAAGCAATGCAAACAAGTCTTACCTTCTTTTAGATTGCAGAAGATATCAGATTCAATAGAATTACACCGTATATATACATAAACATTTGTCTCGAAATCTTATAATGATGTTGCACAATCTCTTATGAGTTTATGACAAATTACATAAACACACACACACACACAAATCACTATATTCACTTGTGTTTTCGTTAAACTAATAAGATTATCTGAGACTTGCTCAAGTACTAAATTTGATCTTTAACTACTCAAATTCTTACAGTAGGCGTTGAACTATCCTGCCATCCAATCACGGGTCCAAATTATTATTTTTATTTGTTTGAATTGTATTTATGACTCTGCCTTAAGGACCATATTGGCTAGCCTAGGTACGTGGGTGGGTATGGGGGGGGGAGGAGGGTTAACAAATATCCCTTTAAGACAGGCGACACCATTCCTCCTTCTTTTATTTTTATTATTACGGTAACAGGAATTCGATTTCCCTGGCTTTCATAGTATACTGCTATTTCTTTTTGGCAGTGGCAATGCATTGCACCCCCACTCAAAAGTCATAAAAAAAACCACGCATATAGCAATCATTCTTTATTCGATTTTCTGACTCCAACAGACCACCCAGTGTCCAGCTGGGGAGAGTTTGTTCTATGCTAGATGGCTATCTGTCTGTATTTGTTTGGAAAGGATGTTCCATATCCCCCCACATTGACGAACTAATATTTTTTTAACCCCTCTTCTTCCAGGATTACATTTATTACACAATCACCATAGCCAGCACCCAAAAGAATATCAATGAATGGTAAAAAAATCTTTGTTTGCATTTTAAATGGCAGCTTCTTTGTATGAAAAGTCTCCGGACAATTTCCTGTCTTTACAATTATTCCGGGGGTTCTGTAATTCCATTTTATCAAATTATCTCATGAGCAAAGGCCTCTGAAGGAAAGCCTCCTAAAAAGAAAGACTAAACTTTTGACCCGAAGCTATTTCTATGGATGTTGTGTCTTGGTGCATTGTCAGCCCCCACAACGTATGTGGTAAAACCACCCAGATACACGCAAAACTTTTTCTTCCCCCCCCCCCTTCACCTCATGTTAATGTTACTTTAACAAGGAAAGTAATGGGGAAAATATTCTACATATTTTTTTGTTGGAAATGAAATGTTTTTAGACACGCATTTTCCACATTTCTTCATGGCCCCCCTATAAGCAGCCGTGGCTCCCCTTTTGCGAGATTTTCATCCGTGGCCCCGGGTTGAGAACCACTGGTCTAGGGCATTCACCCAGAAAATGAAAGGACATGGGTTCGATTCCTACGCAACAGCCAGTTGTTAAAACCTTCGTATGGTAGCGAAGAGTGACGTCATCCTTGTATAAGTCGCTATCTGGTGGCAGCGTCAGCAGTTAGAGCTTGGCCTGAGTCTGGTCCGGCCGCCTATGTACGGTCTCTTTCAGTGTACACGAGCTCCAGGGAAAGATTGAGAGATCGGTGCCTCTGTGGTCTAGGGCGTTTACCCTTAAAGTGAAAGGATGTGGGTTCAATTCCCCGCGCTGGTTTTTTAATGAATTTTTTTTTGCATAGTGTTCATGCTCAAAACCTCATGATTTTTTTTGAGTGGATGAAACAAAAACTGCTTATTGGCAAGATTTTTTTTTTTTTAATTTTTAAAAAATTTATTTGATTTTTAATGAATTTTTTCCCCAACTCATGTATGCAATGTTAAGTTAATGGAAGCAGCTTCTCTCTTCCATAAGAAGGAACTTTTAGAAACCTTGAGGGGAACGCATCTTTGTAAGAAAAAACATACAGGGAAAGAAAAACATTAGATACAACATTTAAAAGTGTTTAATTGATTGAATTGAAAAAAAAAAATTCTTGGTCTCATACAAGTATTTGTTTATTATTGTTTCGAACTCGACCGCACCTAAATTAGAGCAATGTACGCTCGCAGATTTCTTGCACAATGCAAACATGCATGAACTTATTTAAACAGTTATAATGTGGTGAAAAATTGATTCCCAAACAGGGATGCCATGGCGCCCGTGGATAAGAAGCAGTAACAAGCAGTGCTGTCTTAATGTATGGGCCTGCTCTTCCCTCCAAGTACGGCAGTGCCACAGGATAGCCTATGTTAGGAATTACATTGAAAACAGTGACTGGGCTTTAATTCCCGAATGGTTAGCTACAGCATCTTGGGTTGCCGTTGCTATTTGTGCTGCAAATATTACGATATTCTGCTGATAATTTTATTGAACCATGCAATATGATTTAATACCCAGAATATCACGGTACCTCAGTGAACTGCGGCACACAGTTTGGTTCCAGACTAGTGACTGGACTGCCATTATGAAATGGTGTGTCGCGGTACACAAATGCAGCAATTCTCAACATCGGGTCATATGACCCCTTGCTATCCTAGGATATTTTAACAGGACTCGTGGGTGAAAATCAGATGAAAGGGAAGTTGCAACAAGTGATGAAGAGGACCACAGAGTATAACCTGCACACAGTGCAACGTACCTTTTTGTATTTCCCGGTTCAATTATTACTTATTTGATCCAGTATTAATTCATTGATCAGATGACAACAATGAAACAAATCAATCAGCTTTTATTAAAATAAATAAAAATTTATTCAGTTAAATATTAAAATTTGTAGTTTAGTATAACATATTTGCACACTTGGTTATCACAGTAAGTTAATTTTTCCTTTCTCTCAGCATATTTATTTTACTGAAACAATAATTAGAACGCTCTCACCACTTGTTGAGATGACTGGACCCTTTCGGTCATATCGTCCATATCACTAGATCTGTATTGGTGGGGCCACAGTCAGTTTCAAGACAGTCCAAGATCTCTGTTTCAGTCAGTTGATTAGTCTTTTATGTGCCGAATGGTCAGAGATGCCCGAACCAGGATAGCGTTGATTCGCACCATGATGTATCCTGTCAAGCTACCAGTCAACCACAGCTTTGAGGGCGAGATCAGGCTGATACCAAGGCAGGTCAGGAGGTAGCCAGACAGGCTACCAGTCAATCTGTGGAGGATATGACTGAACCAATACTATGTGAACATACACTGGGTAACACATGAAGTGTTTGTTACCCAGGCAGGCCACTGATCAAACCATACAGCGGCTAAGGCCCCTTTCACACGAGCACTAAGGATGCAGGCGTTTCGCCTGCATCTTTAGTTTGAAATTCATGAATTTCTTTTGTCTATTTTTTTGGAGTTTTTGTAATTATTTTTCTCCTTCATTCCTAATCCAGTGCCCATAGGCATAGGGGGGGGGCTAAGCGGGCTATAGCCCAGGGCGGTAAATTCTTAGGGGCAGTGAATTTTGGAGTATAAAAAATTGGCTGGGGAGAAAAAAAAACTTTTTTAATTCACTTTTCGTAAACGTGTGAAAGTGCCATATGCGCCATTTCTATCGTAAATAATATATAATTATTAAACCATATTGTTGGTTTTTTTTTTTTGTTTTTTCCACACAGACTGCCGTCGAAGTAAAAAAATGTATAATTGTCTAACCTTTTTCCCCTATTTACTGTGTGCGGCCTTCCCAAATAATATTGTTACAAGTAGAGGTGGGAGGGTAAGTAGGCGCCCAGCGAAGTAAAGCAGCATGCATTGAAATATAGAAACAAAAGACCACAATAAAATATATTTATTGCTCATTTCATTTTTAATTCTAATAAAAAAATTATTTGCCACTCAGTAAATTCCACATTAATTCGTATTTAGAATCAATTTAATATAATAAATTTGATTATTCATAGAATTGAAATTTTGGAAAATTGTCTGGAAACTGATGAACATGCCAAGTTTTGGAAACCATGAAGTTTCGTGGCACATTTTTGGTCACCAGATTTTTTAATGTGGCTCATTTTTGAATATCACTTAAAATTTTCACAAAAATTGATTTTGGTATCAGAAGAAAATCTATAAAATCTATTATTAATCTATTATTCTAACCTTTTAAGTACTAAATCAACTTTTCAAAGAATTTTTTATACATGTAATCTATACTACTATTATATTTTTTTTATTATGTAGCTTCCAACATAAACGTAGCATAGGGAAAAGAACAAAAATGGAAGGAAGAAAGCAGTTTAATTAATAAGAATTTCCTTGTTTCTCAGTATTTACTGAGATATTTTAATTCGAAAATCTAACGGACATCGCTACTTTCCCACCTTTTCTCTGATTTTTGAATCAAGATATACATGCGAATATTGCACTTAGAAATGTAGAAATTTCTTCGTTGGCGTCAGAAGAAACAGGGCAACAACTTTTTAATTCGGTTTTTGGGCACAGGTTGTCTGTATAAAAGGTTAATTTTTTTATTTTAATATCTATACAATCCCTTGAAACATGAATGACATTGCTGAAATTTCTGACTTCGCACATTTACATTCCGCAAGAATGACTTTAATATCTGTCACCGTTTTCTTGTTATTCCCATTTTCAAACCGTCAGGCGATTATGGGACACACTGTACATTCAAGTAATGCAAGCATTTAAATCACACGAGTGCACAAACCACTACTACTACTAAACCAGACATGCACCTCGTCCATATTCCTCTGCGGAACCTCTAATAAATTGGTACATGTTGGAATGTGCGTGTACGTGTTGTGAACCCAACATGAAATCTGTTACTGTGTTATGCTTGTTATGTGTGGTGCCAGTTTGCCATCATGCATCTGCCACCAGTTTTTCTAATGCACAAACCACTGGCAGGCCCGTGTAAAATTTTAGTCTGTCCACGGAACAATTTTGAAAAGATACTTCACTATTTCAAAATACACTTTAGGACGTGCTGTTAAACATAATATGTATAGATATTATGTAATGCATTTATTGATTTTGTTGCTAGACCACAAGTACCCAGAAAGTATCTCGTCACCATTGATTGGTGCTGAGATACTTCCATATTCGAATGTATGCACCATACATTCGAATTAAATTTATCAGTGTTTTTCATCGATGTTGTTGACGCCTGCGGGACTGGAGATTGAACACCCCCACTTGAGGAACGAATTTTTCTACAAAAAAACTCGGCTTATACACGAGTATATACGGTATGTTATTTGTAAAAAGAGAGGGGAAAAATTTAAGAGCCCGCCAATATTTAGGATGGGCAATATAGAGATTAAAATAATAGCAATAAAGGAGATATTAAATACTTAGGTGATTCATAGATTCAGTTTTCAACAACATTTTGAACTGAGGGAAAACGTGTTTGATTTTTCTCATAAATTAAGACGTATTATGAAAGCAACTTGGGGAATATTAGACCAGAAGGTGTTAAGGAAATATATATTAAGACAATAGAAACATCGATATTACATGCTTGCGAAGCATGGTTTAGGGTTTAGGAACCTGCTTTACGTGCGAACAAAACTATTATACAAATACAACTTATACTGTTATTGATGATTACAAGATGTTATGATTCAGTTTCAACAGAAGCATTACAGGTATTATATCCGGATGTCTTCCGTTGGATCTTAGAGCTGAACAAAGATATTTGACATATCAAGCATATATTGAACATGAAACTATTGTTTTGGGTTATAATGAGATTATATCAGACAAAATTGAGGAATTTCGTAGACCATTGATTGAACCCTGGTTAACCGGCATGATTTTTTATTAACCAAGGAGGTTACCATGGTCCTCCCTCACTTTATCCTTTTTTTTATCCTTTTTTTTATCCTTTTTTTTATCCTTTTTTTTATCCTTTTTTTTATCCTTTTTTTTATCCTTTTTTTTATCCTTTTTTTTATCCTTTTTTTTATCCTTTTTTTTATCCTTTTTTTTATCCTTTTTTTTATCCTTTTTTTTATCCTTTTTTTTATCCTTTTTTTTTATCCTTTTTTTTATCCTTTTTTTTATCCTTGCGACAAGGATTTCGATGCGATTTTCGCGTTATTTCGGCTGTTCGTTTAACAAATTCTTTCAATCGATATAAATTCATGAATAATCGATGCCTTGTCTAGACATAATCGATGACGCGGAATTCATGACGATTCGCCCACTTCCCTCGCCTGCGCGCCGCTGATGAATATCGATTAATTATAATATAATAATCTTGCTCCGTATAAGATCATCGATAACTAATAAATATCGATGATCTGATGCATTTCCCTTTATCGATTTTGAATTTTATTAAATTATTTATTGAAAAAGAATTCAATTTTTTAAAAGAAGTCGCGTTAAACTAAAAATAACACTGGAGTTTCCGACAAATTGCAGGTCATATGTAGGATTACCATATTCGAAAACAGAAAGGAGGACACCTGCGTGCTCACCCTTGATGACGTCATTTACCCAACAGATGGCGCCACTTTCTGTAAAAAACCACCACTACAATAATTTCCAACTAAAACAGAACCCGTATAGGTTCCGGGAATTTAATAAATCCGATTTTTATGCATAATCACACCGTCTATTATATACATAATTACCAACCAAGTTTAGTAAATTTTATTTTTCACATTTATCGATGATTATGTGTAATCCCAACTCGTATTGGTAAATATGATAAATCAATAAATTATTTAAATTTGCTGGAGATTTTGCTCAAATTTCAGTTTAGGATGATGGATTCGATCAGTGATGTTACTTAGTTTAAAAATGTTGACAAATGTGAAGAAAGCTAACATTACAATTAACAACCTTATCGAAACATGTTACTGGGCAACAAGTCGTGTGTGCACTCTGCCCGGCCGAAGGGCCGGAAATCTTTCACGGAATTTATCTGTTATACATTTCATTTTCGGCATGATAGGAATTCATCTTAAATGAAAAAGATAAATATAAAAACAAGATAAAATGTTTTTAACCTTATTACAATTTCATCGGTAAAATATTTTATTTCTGTTTGCTCGTTTTAATAGTTATGAATAGAGCCCAGATTACATGCGCTAAAAATCACAAAATATGCACCAAAAAAAACATTCCCAAAAAAGTGGTTAAAAATTCCAAAATATGTAGTGAAACTGAGAAAATATGCATTTGAAAACTAAAGCAAACGTGTTTTTAAAATGTATATTTTAAATTTCTCAGTGCATATTAATTAGAAAAAAAAAATCCTCGTACAAATTATTTCTACACGTCTTTTATTTGGAAATTTCTAGTAATGGGTGAGTTGGTTACCCTAGCAATGATGCCAGGGCCGCAACTAGATACTTTTTCATCCGGGGCAAGAACGCATTTTGGCGCCCACTTGTAATGTAAAAGCAGCAGTTAAATGGTACATTCCGTACCCCCTTTCATCCAGTGCCCAGGCCACAAGACCCACCTGCTCCTCCCTAGTTGCGGTCCTGAGTGATGCTCACTATAATTTATTATTTCTTTATAGAGCAATTGGTTCATCTTGCATTTTTTGCAAAAAAAATCTGCAAAATTTTAATACTCGCTCTATCTTAGCCAGGATGAAATAAGTAATTTTATTTTTTAAATCTGGTTTTTTTTTTTTGAGCAACGGATACCATCAAAGGTAACAAACACATCTTTCGTAATTCACTAAAAAATCCTTTCTCTAAATGCTGTTTATCTTTCAAGTAAGATACGAACACTTGCCAATTGCTTATTGGCAACTGTTCGTATCTTACGTGATGCATTATTCATGTGAATTTTTAAAAACAATACTCATTCGAAAAATTATAAAAATGTGATTGAACACACTTTCGTTAAGCTTCAAAAATATGCACTTATTCTGGAATTCTTCAATTTTAAACATTTATGTGCATTAACACAAAAAGGTCAAAATTTGCAAATACATGTGCACATATGCATTTTCATATAATCCGGGCTCTAGTTATGGAAAAGTTATACGAACTCGCCCGATAAGTTGTCAACAAAGAGAGGAACAAATAGTAGTGGTATAGCAGCTGTTTTGAAGTAGAACCGTCATTATATCTGCAAAAAGTAATACGTAGCTCCTACAGTTGTCAAGCTTTTTTTAATGATGCCGTCCATTGGTTAATTTTTTTTCCCTTCAGAATTTCCGACCAGACGGAGAAGGGAGTATTATGATGACCACCAAAAAGATATATACAATAGTTTTCTACTTGAAACGTCTGGACATTTTGGCATATGTCTAGCAAAGATATGAGTTGGAGGAGAAAAAAAATAGCGATCTCTCCCCCTCTCAATAAATTGTGCCCACAGTCTGGTCAGTTTTATTATTTTGCGCCTGGAGCACAAAAAGCGGGTTTCTTTCTACCCAAAAAGCGTAAAAATGTTTATCTTTTGGGAGAGTTTGGTTTTTTTCGCCAGAGGAATCAGCATTGTATAGAGACGGACTCACGATGCGAGGATCCGGGTTTGAACCCCACAGTGGTGGTCGGCTGAAGTTGGTTTTCTGTGGTTCCCAACTTCAAGGCGCAAAAGGCAGCGGAACGAGAGTCTTCCTTTGTGAATGACCGAACAAGTACGGATTACTTCACGCCGGCTGTGGTTTTTGCGGTTTATGTCCAACAAAGACTTTTATTAACTTTAATTATCTTACCCAGCGTCCCCTAGCAAACTCTCGTGGGATCCCTGCTGTACGCGAGATAATTAAAGTAAAAGATCTTTGTTGGACATAAACCGCAAAAACCACAGCCTCCCGTACTTGTTCGGAACAAACACGCCGGCTGTGGTTTTTGCGGTTTTATGTCCAACAAAGACTTTTTATTATCTTTTACTTTAATTACCTTACCCTGCGTCGCGTACCAAGACTCGTGGGACAGGCCTTTGGGTTAACCCCCCTTTAGTACACGGCATCTGCTATTGGTGAGCAAACAATGGTATTAAAATGAATATTGCGGTTTTCTTTCGGAGAGCTGTTTTTCCGACTCTTTTTCATATTATCTTCTATGGTAAGAATAGCATCTGCCCTGCTTGGAGGCAACTTGGATTCGTCTGGGAATTTCGAGGATGTTGGTCAAAGCGTGTAAAACTGTGGGGGAAAAAGACTCTTACCAATGAAGAGATATATATTTCAGATTGAAAAAAAAAAATTTCCTGATTCTGGAACCCCCCCCCCCCCTCTAAAAAGGATACAAATGGACGAATTTTCCTAAACGTAGGAGGACGGTTGGTAACCCTAGTCATATGTAGCTTCATTTCCCGCCATTGGCGACTTTCCTGACCTTTCACATCTTTTGGCGAAAATTAGCAATACCCCGTATTTTCTTCAAGGGAATATGGTCAGCATGTGAAGACGTTCTTTTCGAAAAGTTCATTTATATCAAGTAGCAGTGGTGCTTCATTTCCCATAATAGAGGATTTTTCTATGATTTCAGCGAAAGGTTGGCAATTTTGCTCACTTTTAGTATTATTTTTGGCGACAACTAGCGATTTCAGTACAAACGTTTTTGTACTTTTTTTCCCCCTTCGAAGAGAAAAATGTGTTTTTTATGGCATTTAATTTTTTCCCTTTATGAAAGGAATAAGAAAACCAAGCAAACCAAAGAAAACCATTTTCACCCCCCTTTCCATCTCCTATTTAGCCCATAATATGACGACTATTGAAATGTCTTTTCGACTTTCACAATTTGTCCAATCAAAGACCTTGTGTTTGAAGAATAGTCTTAACGTTTGAATAACATGCTCTCCGATTGATGAAATGTGCTTACTGCTGGTCGCGAGAACGCACGCGATTCCGATTTTTTTTTTTGTGGATGGCAACGTGTTGAATGTGGTCGTTGTGGCCCATTCGTCAATCTTCAGGAACAAAGAAGTTGGTTATATTTTTGAAAGATGTTATATTTTCTGCTCTCCTTTGTTGTTGCTCCTGTTATTTTTTTCCAATCCTCCGAAGGAGTTGCTTTTAGTGTGTGTGCGCGCGTAAAAAGCTTGAGAATACCATCTGGTGTCTGTTCGATTTGTCTATGATGATTTTAACCTCGATTTAATTTTAAATTACCGCCTGCCAGAGAAGTACATTTTGGGAATGTTAATTTATTTTCTCTCATTCCACATTTGGGCTTTTTCTTCCGCTTATTTCCACATTTCCTGTGGCAGGTATTTTTCATTTTCTTATGTTGGACATCGAGCGGATCGCATAGAATATTGAACTGGTAAATTTTCTGAATTTTCATGTATCTCGGTGTATTTGAAATAAGGCCTTTGTTATTATTTTAATTGGCTATTATTCCATAAGGGATGGACATTGATGACGCTCGATCATGCCATTAAAAAAAAAAAAGTTGTGGAAATACATATTTTTCACTGAAAACCCCAACACAACTGACTGGTTTTCGATCTGATTCGAAGCGAAACGCACGCTCAGTAGAAATACAAAAATTCAAAAGGAATATGTTAGCAAACTAAAAATACAAAAACAATGAAATCTCCAATCAGAAAACTTAACGTGTTGGAAATTAAGGAACCACAAACTTAACGTTGGAAAAATAAGTTCAAAGGTGGTGATACTTGAAAATACATGGGCGCAGGGTTTGACAAATCTGAAAAAAATTTTAGGGTCTAATGTGCCATGGGTTATCTTAATCTCCAGAGAAACAGTCCTAAATGTTTTTTTCCGGACTTTGTATCATTTTCCTATGTTAAAAGACATACTTTCATGAAATCAGCAAATAGACTCCAATTTAGCAATTACAAAGAAAATTTTAGGCGCCAATCATGACCCCCCCCCCCCACAAGGGAAGGGTGGGCAAGGCTCCAGTCCTAAGGCCTGGGATGATTTTCATTATTTTTTCACGCTATATAAATCCATCATAAAGGGGCCCGTGAAAGATTCCAGCCTAGGGGCCTTACTGCAGGATGTGGGGGCGATGGTGCCAATATAGATTTTATACTTGCTATAGTGACCTGGCGCCTGAAATTTGTTAAACAATGTTTGTCATCACTCATAGAAAATTTTAGGCAGCAATGCTGATTTTTTAGCTGCCATGGCACCTGGGATTTCTCGAGCCCTGCCTTGATTGAAACTCACCAAGTTGCTGTTCCGTGTTCTTTTAGAATTATAGAACTCTTGGAGTGTATATTGCTATATAGTTTATGTGGATCTTGACAAAAATATTCATTTCTGCTGGAATATTTGTTCTGAGGTTTGTAGAACTCAGATGCGACGCATTTCGCATAAACTAAAATGTAGATATTTTTAAATTAATTTTTTTTTCTTCTTGTAGGCCTGCATGACCCATAACTGCCAAATTTATTGCTCCATATCACAAAAAAAGAAAATGATATTTCAGGTAATATTCTTTTTAAACCCTATTTTATAATATGAAATGACTGAAGTTATTAACTGTCACTATCCGAACCAGGGCTGTGACAGTTTAACTGAAATCTTTTAATATACAGAGATGCTGCTGTACTCTAATTTATCTGGGTCCTTTTTGAGTGAAAGTGGGTCCCTCTCAAAAAAAATTATGCACCCCCCCCCCCCCCCCACCATAATTCACTGGTATCTCTATGAATTTTTTTCCAGCATGCCCCAGGTCTTTTATATTTCTTCGTTGAGACAGCGGTGGGTCATGTTCTGGGTAGGAGAAGAAGGTATCTGTGAATCAAGTATAATTTCATTTCTAAAAATGTGTTTTATCCAAAATGGTTAATTTACTTTCATTGTCTACTAGTAGGAAAAGCTTGCAAAGAAGCTCATTAGCACTGAGAATTTAACGTATGGAATTCCGCGCACATAATAAATCAAACAAACATACAGTTGATCCCACTTATAACGTTTCTCCCATTTAAAACGTTTTTCCACTTAGTACAACTTATTTTTGTGGTCCTAACAATAAATAATTCTCATTAAGATTTCCCGTTTAAAGTGTTTTCCTTTTTACGTTTTTGCGACGGTTTTTTAAAAATGTAAGCAGGATCCACTTTAACAGTTGGGGGTTGCACATTTATATATTTACTAATAAATAATTCTATAAATTCCTTTCTGATTGATTTTACATTTCGTTAAAAAAATCTTAGCACTTTCAATATCTTCTGATTAAATTTAAAGCAAATTAGATTCTCAGACACTTATTTTCTGATTCCCTATTCATACTTTGGTTTTCCTGGTAAAGTAATTTTATTTTCCCTCCCTGATGGTCCACCACTGATATGTGTTGTCATTTAACTGCCGCATGTTTTCACACCTGAATATGGGAGCTATGTGAGATTTGTGGTGGAGAAATTTAACAGTGTGCTTATATGTGTGCCCAGCATTTGGCGTGTTTTGTGTTCAGTAGATGGTGCCATCTATCTAGCACTGCAACTAGATACTTTCTCAAAGGGGCATGCACACATTTTGGCAAACCCATGTAATGTAGAAGAAGCAGTTATAAAGGGTGAACTTGGTGCCCCCTCTAGTCCAGAGACTGGGACACTAGACCCGCCTGTCTCTCCCCCTCCCAGTTGTGGCCCTGCATCCATCCTCCAAACTAGTAATGTGTGCATTTGAAGTTTAATGTATACATATTTGTGTTGTAGGTCTATGTGATCGCCGTGGCAACCAGAAGTTTTTCAAAGGAATAACCAACTCAAAATTTTAAAACTTTAGAAAAATCACATTTTTAGCCGATTACCATTGCGCAATTTCGGGTTCCAAACCCGGATTTTTCCCAAACCAAAATTTGGGGGTATAAGGGGTCTCTTCTCCCCCACCACTCAAAGATCAAAAATTAAAAATATTTTTGTAGAGAATTAAAATATTAGAATAAAATAATTTCTTTGATACTATTCTGAAACTGACTACATAGCAGCTGGATGACAAAACTGCTGATATTCAAGGTCGAGTTTTTACAGATTCTGTGTTTTTTCCACGATCTCGGGAAAGTTTTACAATTCCAACGAGCGTTCCAATCCTTTACGATTTTTACAAAAATGTGCATTCACAGTATTGTAGGAACAAGGTGAATTTACGCCATATTAGACGCCGTCTTTGAATGCCAGCAAATAGCTGCAAAAGTACTATAATTTCCGGTATGTAACCAGAAGGGAGAAAATCCGCAGGGGAATAAAAACTCCAAAATTTTGACAGTAACACGGCCCCTCATTCAGGGAAGCAACTAGATATCCCTCACCTCATTCGTGTGTATATCAATATAATACAGTGTACAAAGTAGTAAAACCACTTTTTGAAGGTCGCGCGATCATGATACACTGTAAAAGAAAAGAAAGTGGGAGGGTTCTCTACTTTTTTCTTCTTATAAATAGGAAAGAACGCATCCCGGAGGGCGCGTGAACAAAAGTTTTATGTATCCTTTTCCGAAATTCCGGGTATTTGACGCGTCATAGCGCCTCTGAATATATATATACAGTAACATGATTTCACTGCAGGCTTAGGAAGAAAATGAAAATAAAATCCTTTAAAAGTGAAATGGTCCGCCACTTGGCGCCAAACATGTCTGATGGCCCGACGAAAAGTCGCCAAGGCCATCAGAAACTACGGACGCCGAAAAAAAAACGTGCAAAACATAATAGAAATCACCAAGCATAAAAATAGGAAAAATATCAGTTAACAAAAAATTACACCTGGACCATTTTTTTAATAAACAGATCAGGGCATAAGGAGTTCCGGGCATGTTGAATAAATAAATATTCTATATATTAAAAACTAAAACCCGGATCCTTTTTTTAATAATAAACGGATGGGGGCATAAGGAGTTCCGGGCATGAAAAATTTTCTAGGTTCATTTTAAATAATAAACCGATAAGACAGAAGACATGACAATGGATGAATAAGTAATAAATACAACGAAATAATAAAACTGTATGATACAACCTGACCAGTAGATGATAATGCAAATGATGCGAGCTACAGAAGGAATAATTATCGAAGAGACACACTCGAAATGAAAAAAAATGGCTGTTTGGAATTTTTGAAAAAACGCGGTGAACAAAAGAAAATTCCTGTTTGGTGAAGCTAATGCCACCTAATATCACAAAGCAAAAACTGGAAAGATGTGAAATAATACGGCAACCCAGAGCCCCATTACGATGGTCTTAGCGACTTATTGTGAGGAAAAAGTTGCCAAAGTCGTGGCGGACCATACTGCATCTGTTCTGGTACATACATATTGTATTTAATTTTACAAAAAATCAATATAAACTTCAATATAAGGCCAGCCTAAGCAGTGGTGTAAGTGCTGAGAAGACAACATTGAGCAGTCGTTGGTCCATGGCGCCGACCACGATGTTGCACTTAGTTTCTTCACTTGTCACTCTTGCTGTTTTAAACTGGGCCTCCGAGTGCACGAACCATAACGCTGGTGTCTCACACCAGAAACGGGGTGGCTTGATTGATTGCTGTGTTTGCAGACCTTGCGTGGTGGATCCATCAGTAGAATCGGTTGCCATATTGGGCGGGTTCGGGAAAACAGGGGTCACCAATATATAGTTATGTGAGCTGGCTTTGAGACATAACTATATTATTCGAAGCAGTTGATTAAACAATAAAACAACTATCTATTTACAAATATAAATGAATTTAAAATAATACACTGGATTTGGGGATTTGGACGAGAGCAGGGACATGTACAAAGATGCGACCGGCAGATGTAAACAATAATAGCTCTCTGGCCAGACAGCCTTGACATTGAATTTTTGTGGTGTTGCCACAAAAAGGAAAATAATTTTTTGTAAGTGCTGAGAAGACACAACAGTGGCAGCATTGAAAATAGCGTCCTTTATGTTGTGTACCTTTTCCAAAATTCTTTGACAGTCATATAAGAGCAAGCCTTTGATAAAAGCTTTTCTGTAACGTGCTTTATATTTTCAATTATGCCCTGGTTCATAGGCTGGATAAGTGAAGTTGTATTCACTGGGAGAAAGAGGCATGTTATTTTGCCATCATCACTTTTCAGTTCACAAGAGGGGTGTGTTGGAGCCATTAACAGCAGTGCTTCCTGTGGCAATTGCTTTTCGGCCATATGAGCTCTAACTTGAGACACGAAAACATTGTGGAACCATTCTGAAAAATTGTTTGGTCCATCCAAGCACTTTTTTGGGCATAATAGTTCATAGGCAATGAGTTCATATAAATATGTTCGTTAAATTTTTGAAAGCATATGGTTTTTTTGGATTTACTAATTACAAGCAGGAGCAATCAATGATCACTGATGGCATTTGCACAGACCATAGCAGTGATCAGATCTTTTTGGACCCTAAAACATAGGGCTAGTTTTTCCTGTATTTTTATTAACTCACTGTTAAACGAGTGACGATTAGCCCATTAACGCCAGTTTGTAAGAAAATTTGCCATTCTAAATTTTAAGTTTTTTCTTTGCCAATAAATATTGGAAGCGATTCCACTCATTTTTTGTTTTTAAAAAAAATCAAAGTCGTTGTTAGTGGGTTAACCAACGTTTCACTGTAAATTAGCGAGCCAAACTTGTTATGTACTTGTGGGAATTGTTTCTACAATAAATCATATCCGAGAGCTGAACCAACAATGAGCAAAGGCTTGTGTAGGTAGCTTCAGCCGCAAATAGGGTTGCAAATATACAAATTTATCACGATTTCATCGAAGATAGAATAGAAAACCCTTCCTCGTTCATCATAGAAACTGCCAGATTGGCAGAGCTCTCACTTTGTCCTACTTTTGTTCTACTTTTTAACCAAATCCTATCACCAAAATTTATGTAATTGATTTTTATTGAGGAGGGAATCATCAATATATTGCCAAATAATACAAATGTAGTAGATTGCAAGTCCTGTTTTTTGGTTTTTTTTAATTTTCTGAGACATAATTGACTGCCCCCCCCCCTTTTCCAAGTAGGAAGACAGACACACTGTCATGAAATCAAAATATATTGTAACATCCTCTCTCTTAGACTCCAATTTAGCAACGACAGTGAAAGCTTTACATGCCAGTACTGATTTTGATAACCTGGTGCCTGGGATTTGTCGAGCCCTACTCTATAACAATAATCAAATATATAACTTTTTTTTTTTTTATACAAAAATTGCCACGTTTTTAAGACAAATAAATTCAATTGGTCGAATGGTCGATGCGTTTCGGCTCTTCAATGGAGAGCCGTCATCAGGACCTCGTGGTCAGAGTTCACACGAATGAGTCGTGGAAGAGTGATGTTTACGTCTGGTCGTCCGAAGAGTTCGCCACTCGGACGCAGCAAATACAAAGGCGAACTCTTCGGACGACCAGACGTAAACATCACTCTTCCACGACTCATCCGTGTGAACTCTGACCACGAGGTCCTGATGACGGCTCTCCATTGAAGAGCCGAAACGCGTCGACCATTCGACCAATTGAATTTATTTGTCTTAAAAACGTGGCAATTTTTGTATAAATTAAAACCAGGCAAAGTTACTCATTTTTTGTGATAAAATATATAACTATTTTGGTGTAAATCTCATAATGGTGATATACGGTGGAACCTTTTATAGTGGGCACTCTGTCAGCGAAACGCTTCCCACTAGCAGTGTTAGCAGATGCCTCATATTAACAGATACTTGTTGGCGAACAAAAATTTTCATCTCATTGGTGTGTTATCAACTTCCTAGTAACAGACATTCCCTGTTAGCAGATACCTCACGTTAACTAGGCTGACCAAAAAAAAAATGCAGGACATTGGAATTTCAAAGGAAAATACAGGACATTGCATATTGCCACCAAAAACAATGCCAGAATTGCCAACTATTTCTGAAAGCACTGAAAATTGCCAATGGCAGGAAATGAAGCATTAATGCAAATTGCAGTGGATTACAATGAATTCTACGAAATAAAAGGTTTAAAATAATGAATGTGAAATGAATATTCTCATTTACAGTTGCAATTATCATAATGTAATTTATAAGTTGGAAAATGATTTCAATAAAGAATAAAAATTCAAGAAGGCTTCGTTGGAAATACATGGGGGGGGGGGGGGAATGAGTCATTTTTACAAAAAAAAAAAAAAGTTGGGAGATGGCCTAAATTACGTTGCATTACGAGAATGTCCTAGCAAATACTGGACAAATGGTCACACTAAAGTTAACAGATGCGTCTTGTTAGTGAACAAAAATTTCCATCCCATGGGTGTCTGTTATTGAGAGGTTTTGCTGTGTATAATGATATTTTTCTATGGTCTCTTGGGTAAAAAGGTATTAGCACTGATTGAATTCTCCTGCATTTTCAAAAATTTTAAATAGTCCTTTGCGTATTTAAAATTTTTTTTTTTTTGTAACAGTAACATTTCAATTTCATCTGTTCATTCTCGTGTTATACAATCAAGGTGTATAAGGGTCTATCACTTTCAACATAGCTCAGTCTCACAGACAGAGCTATCTTATGTTGTATTATTCATAGCTCGTTTTCTTTGTTATTGCAAATATTTGCAATACACTTTGCCCTAAAGTGTATATTTTATTTGTGTATATATAAACATCAGTTTACTATATGGATTATTCTTGTAACTTTTATGTTATAAATGAAATAAAATTTTTACAATGTCTTTTCTCATATCATAGTCCATTTTCTTTAAACTTTGCAATGATAAGCAATTCCAGAGGTTTTATCTTTATAGATATTTTCTACATTTTTTCTTGTCCCTTTATAGCATTTATTAAGTGTGTGCAGTTATGAAAAATGTGTGACTTAAGCATTTAATTTTTTTTCAAATTAAATGAAAAAGCGGCCCATTCTAAATATTTCATAGAAGCGTGCCACATTGGATTTATAAGTATTTATCTACCAGGGATTCACAAATCTCAGGCACTAGGTCACATAAGTAAACTGGAGTGAAGACTCCCTATACAATAACATAGACGTGCGTGAGCCAACGCTGAGGAATACAAAAATGGGCAAGAGAGACGGGCAAAACATTGTTATTTCAGCATGTAAGCAATGGGAAAAACTTCTATCTTGAGTGTTTCTTTCAGTTGTTTTCATATTCTTTCATTAATATAGTTGTCCATCTGCTAATACACAAATGGTGATACTGTGTTTTGCCTATAATTGCTCCAGCCAATGATGAAATTCAAGGAACATGTGAAAAAATAAAATACACTTCGGTTTCATAGGTGAGTGCACATGGTTTTATGTTCAAAGATGCATTCATTCTCATACTACAATTATAAAATTAAACGCATGTAGTTTTCATTTCACGCTCAATTTCTGTTTGTAAATTTTTTTCATAAATTTTTTTTTCGAGGCATATTAAAATAATGTGAATTTTGCAATATATATTATAGCGAATAAAGGAAACAAATCCATATTTAACGTAATCATTTGCGCAAGGAGAAAACTCCAGAAATCTGTTTCCATTTTAAATATGTAAGGGAGGGTCCTGTTAATTTTTTCATAAAAAATTTTTTCGAGGTATATTAAAATAATAATGTCAATTTTGCAGGGAATTTTATGGCGAATAAAGTAAACAAATCCATATTTAAGGTAATCATTTGCGTAAGGAGAAAATTCCAGAAATCTGTTTCAATTTTAAATATGTAAGGGAGGGTCCTGTCAATTTTTTCATAAAAATTTTTTTCGAGGTATATTAAAATAATAACGTGAATTTTGCAGGGAATTTTATGGCGAATAAAGTAAACAAATCCATATTTAAGGTAATCATTTGCGTAAGGAGAAAATTCCAGAAATCTGTTTCAATTTTAAATATGTAAGGGAGGGTCCTGTTAATTTTTTCATAAAAATTTTTTTCGAGGTATATTAAAATAATATTGTCAATTTTGCAGCTAATTTTATGGCGAATAAAGTAAACAAATCCATATTTAACGTAATCATTTGCGTAAGGAGAAAATTCCAGAAATCTCTTTCAATTTTAACTATGTAAGGGAGGGTCCTGTTGATTTTTTCATAAAATTTTTTTTCGAGGTATATTAAAATAATAATGTCAATTTTGCAGCTAATTTTATGGCGAATAAAGTAAACAGATCCATATTTAAGGTAATCATTTGCGTAAGGAGAAAATTCCAGAAATCTGTTTCAATTTTAAATATTTAGCTATGTAAGGGAGGGTCCTGTCAATTTTTTCATAAAAATTTTTTTCGAGGTATATTAAAATAATAACGTGAATTTTGCAGGGAATTTTATGGCGAATAAAGTAAACAAATCCATATTTAAGGTAATCATTTGCGTAAGGAGAAAATTCCAGAAATCTGTTTCAATTTTAAATATGTAAGGGAGGGTCCTGTTAATTTTTTCATAAAAATTTTTTTCGAGGTATATTAAAATAATATTGTCAATTTTGCAGCTAATTTTATGGCGAATAAAGTAAACAAATCCATATTTAACGTAATCATTTGCGTAAGGAGAAAATTCCAGAAATCTCTTTCAATTTTAACTATGTAAGGGAGGGTCCTGTTGATTTTTTCATAAAATTTTTTTTCGAGGTATATTAAAATAATAATGTCAATTTTGCAGCTAATTTTATGGCGAATAAAGTAAACAGATCCATATTTAAGGTAATCATTTGCGTAAGGAGAAAATTCCAGAAATCTGTTTCAATTTTAAATATTTAGCTATGTAAGGGAGGGTCCTGTCAATTTTTTCATAAAAAATTTTTTCGAGGTATATTAAAATAATAATGTCAATTTTGCAGGGAATTTTATGGCGAATAAAGTAAACAGATCCATATTTAAGGTAATCATTTGCGTAAGGAGAAAATTCCAGAAATCTGTTTCAATTTTAAATATGTAAGGGAGGGTCCTGTTAATTTTTTCATAAAAATTTTTTTCGAGGTATATTAAAATAATAACGTGAATTTTGCAGGGAATTTTATGGCGAATAAAGTAAACAAATCCATATTTAAAGTAATCATTTGCGTAAGGAGAAAATTCCAGAAATCTGTTTCAATTTTAAATATGTAAGGGAGGGTCCTGTTAATTTTTTCATAAAAATTTTTTTCGAGGTATATTAAAATAATAACGTGAATTTTGCAGGGAATTTTATGGCGAATAAAGTAAACAAATCCATATTTAAAGTAATCATTTGCGTAAGGAGAAAATTCCAGAAATCTGTTTCAATTTTAAATATGTAAGTGAGGGTCCTGTCAATTTTTTCATAAAAATTTTTTTCGAGGTATATTAAAATAATAATGTCAATTTTGCAGGGAATTTTATGGCGAATAAAGTAAACAGATCCATATTTAAGGTAATCATTTGCGTAAGGAGAAAATTCCAGAAATCTGTTTCAATTTTAAATATGTAAGGGAGGGTCCTGTTAATTTTTTCATAAAAATTTTTTTCGAGGTATATTAAAATAATAACGTGAATTTTGCAGGGAATTTTATGGCGAATAAAGTAAACAAATCCATATTTAAAGTAATCATTTGCGTAAGGAGAAAATTCCAGAAATCTGTTTCAATTTTAACTATGTAAGGGAGGGTCCTGTCGATTTTTTCATAAAAAATTTTTTCGAGGCATATTAAAATGATAATGTCAGACCGCATTTAAGCAACTGTCAAAGACGCGACTTCGTTTTCGTATTATTTCACTAATGTAGTTGTCCATCTGCACAAACACAAATGCTGATACTGTGTTCTGCCTATAATTGGTCCAACCAATGATGAAATTGAAGGAAGGTGGAAATAAACTTCAATTTCATAAGTAATTGCGCATGGTTTTATGTTAAAAGATGCATTCATTTTTATACTACAATTGTAAAATTAAACGCATGTAGTTTTCATTTCACGTTCAATTCCTGTTTAATGAGCATAATTCAAAATAACAAATTAATATCCAATGAATTTTAAACTTCAAAAATATTTTTTTAAATCGTGTAGAAATTGCTTATTACTTACTGTTGGGGTTAGAATTTTTATTACAGAAATACTGACAAAATATGCTTCATTAAAAATTGCATTTATGTCTGAAAAATGCTGATAATGCTTTAAATAACTAAAATTATCCCGTGTAAATATCAAAGAAACAAAGGATCTAAACTTTTCTGTTTCTGGTAAAAATAATTTTGGGGAAATAATGTGAGAATGAGGAGTAGTAAAATGCAATTAATACTATTTACATTATCAGTTTTTGCTAAATATGAAAAGCCAATTATATAAAATCAAATGTATCTTAATCATCAGTGTTATAATTATGTTCATAATATCTAATTATATTATTAATGTATAATTATCAATTATCATTGTTAAGCTACTATTATGAACAATGATTGATTCTATTGCTTTCTTGAAGCCTGGTAATGAATATACTTTTTTTTTTTTTAAATAAATGTTTCCCTCTTCGAAACCCAGAAGTTCTTAAATAATGGGTGGAAGCTGTGAAAGAAAGGTCTTGACATGCTGCTAAAACATTTGTGCTGAGAATTTCGCAGCTGACAGCTATAACTCCTCTTCTCAATGCTATTTGAAAGAACATGCTGTTTCTACTATATTCAATTTTCCACATCACCCTCAACCTTTGCAGAAGTGACGCTGATCACTTATTAAATGCCCTCCACTGATAAGATATTAAGTTATTTTTCCCAGTTAAGTGGTTTCAAATTTCAAGTACAATCGGCCTCACTTAAATGATTATCAACAGTTCTGGCACATAATACTTGATTAACTAGTGTATTCAATTATGCGGCGAACAGTCAAATTGCTATTGTACACAGTTTTTATATTGCAATATATATATATATATTATATATAGTTATAAATATTTATATAATTTTCAAAATCTTGACAACTTCTGTTTTTCGTGTAAAAATTAGAAAACTTTATTTGCAAACTATAATGGAAAATTACAGTAAAACCTCCTAAGAGCTGCCACTAACAGGACCATCTAAAATAAATAAAAGCCTTCTTTCCAGGGCATTTTTATGTTCAGTCCGATAGCTGAAGATGTTCATGTGAAAAGATTGACACATCCCTCCCAAAAAATTTATGCCCTGGATATTTCTATTCAATTGTTATTTTCAAGGTCCATTTTTTGTATTGAACCATGCCTTGAAGTAGGGAGTGCCACATAAACAAATCTTTTCTAGTTATTGGACAGCTTGTGTATTAGTGTTGACAGCATGTCTTATGTTGTCCCGCTCTAATCTGTAAGATTTTTTCCCCTCTCCACTGCCTTCAACACCTATCTAGCATTTATACCCAGGAATAGAAAGCATACAGTCTTTCTTTTCATATAATTTGGTGGGGGGGGGGACTGCCTTGAAAATCAACTTGAATTTTAATTTTTCTCATTGTGCTGAGCATGTTTCTTCAGCTCAGTGTTAAGTGATCGTTCAGAAATAGTTGATCGGAGGTTACTTGTAATGTTAAGTCTGAGACAGCGTCCTTTGGTTTCAACAAAATATGGCAGTATTTCGGAGGTGACCATTAGAAGAGGTTTACTGTATATGAAATTAATATTTTAATTAGGTTTTTTTTTTGCAGATTTTTAAAAGGTTGAAAACTGCTGTTCACAATCATGACAACATGGCGAACACTGATGATTCAGATGGCAAAAATGAGCTTGAAGCAGCTACTACAGGCATTATCAGAACTGGCTACAGTTGCTTTGTCGAGGGAGGATTGCTCTAATTTTCCAGATCAGTTCTGAAGTGCCAAAGTCAGATAGTCCCACCAAAGCTGAACTGAGGTGCAAAATAAAACTGCTCCAGTAAAGATCGAAATGGAGGGACAAAAAAATATCAGATCTTACGTCAATGATAACAACGGCGCAGAAAGTACGTGGAATGCCCATGCAAACTGTTACCTTGTTAAAAGACACTTTTGGAGTTGTCCCATTTGAACTCCTAGTATATCAGCTGAGAAATAAAAATGTGAAACCGAGTAGGAGACGATACACATCATGTATGAAAGAATTTGCACTTACTTTGTGAAAAAAGTTTACCCTTCCCCACCCAGCGATGCTGAGATCATGAGTGAGCTCTACCGAATGTTACCCAGGTTTCATGAGCGAAGCTTTCTCATATGTTGAAAATGTTACAGCACAAGGAAGCACTCCCTGTTCTCTAATAATTTACTGTCTATATGTTAGGTCCTGTAAGATTTGATTTGTGACTTACGTGTTGTTCCATGTCAACTCCCAATTAATGAATACGCAATGCCCTGCTTTCTTCATGTTGGTACCTCTGGTCCCCCCTTGAGCTTCGATTGCATAATTGTGAAAATGCCAATTTAATGTAGTTTTTTGGATAGTTTCAAGCGTTCATTCAAATTCTAATGTATCACCTGTGAAATATCTTTTATTGAAATTTTGGGCCACCACCTGGTCATCTTCCTTAATGTGTTGATTACTGCTGAGCTATGTATGCAATAATTATAATTATTACCAAGTCTTAATTAGAGGAGAAAGTGATAGTTTCTGGTACCCTTGCGATGTGAGAAAACATGGCAGTTATAGAGTCATGATGAAAATAAATCTAATGAAAATGTAAAGAATTTCTTATATGCTGTGAATAATTGCATATGTTGAGGGGGGGGGGGAACCCCTTCAAATTTAGAGTTTGTATAAAATACTAGATAAAAGGTTTGCATTGTAACTAAGTAATTATTTGATAGCAAACATGAGTGCTCTTGTGAATTGCTATTTTAATATCCTAAATTATTCCCTGTGGACCTGTTTGTAAATTGTTTATTGGAAAAAACTTGTATGTGCACATTGTTGTATATATGTTTGAAAAAAAATATTAAACTTTTTTTTCTCTCTAATTTTTATTTCATTTCTTGCATTGAAAGTTCTTTTTCAGCAATTAATTCGCGGAAATATTCACTGCTATGAATTTTCGAAGTGGAAGCTTTCGAAAAAAAAATGCTAAACATAATGTTAGAAATGAATGTATGTTGTTTTTTTTATAAAATAAATAGTCCCTCTTAAGTTTTGGAAAAGACAAGGTATTTCGTGTACGAAAGTAAGTATTCATTTTTACATTTTTTTGAAGATAAAGAAATTATTTTTTTAATTATTGGCCGAAAAGTGAAAAAAAAACGGAATGTACATGTCCCGTATTTGGAATTGCCCCATTGCATTAACATGGTGAGGAAGTGCTTTGCCCGCTTCGCTCCAAAAGGGTGATGCGGTCGCGTAGGACGACGGCTCGCACAGTCCTCGCTCCACTTATAGATCAGTAGCCTTGACCGACTTTAATCCGCCACTGCGTAAAACTAAAAATTAAGCGTAGACTTATTTCCCCAGATTGTTTGTATGATAAAAGCATTTCCCGTTACAGCCCATGGCATCGGAATTTTGAATGCTTTTATTTCAATATTTAAATTTAACCCTTTTATTTAACTTAATTGGCGACTTGTGTCGCCATCTACTGGGCAATGTTTGAACTGAAAAATCCACGTCCATTTTTCCAATTACTCTTGTCTTAATAATTTTTGCATTTCACAGCTTGATTGTTCAGATATGAATTATTTTTTGGTTTAACGTGGATGCTTATTTATATTGTGTATTTTTATTTGGATTCCATTCAGAAAAGAAACGTTGAATTTCAGGAGGTTCAAAACATGTCCCTTATGTGTTTGGTCCACCATCTAGTGTACATTACTCAAACTAAACTGTAAATTTTTATTTCTATAAAATTTATTAATTACAATAAGTAAATGAAGAAGCAAACATGAATGAATTTTTTTTTTTTTTAATCGACAATTTGATGTCTATCCATCCCGACTTATAAAAATAATGCCAATTTTTTTCCAGAAGAAATAAAGGTACTTACACGAAATAAGGTCCTATTAACTTTTGAAGGAGCAAAAAATATAAAATAGTGAGCTTCGTGTCAACCATTGTTTTGTAACTTAAAATTTTAAGCTATTTGCTGCAAATCGCGAAAAAACGGCAGCTACGTACATTCATGCGTAGTATTTATCTTTATTTTAGAGCATGTTTCAGCGAATATTTTGCCACTCAACATGAATTTTAATTCATGGAAAGAGGGGAAAAATGAGCATTTTTGAAAATTCTTTACACGTAGGGAATGCTTCCTAATTTTCAACTCGCTATAACCGAATATTTTTGTATATCTAAAATACAAACGCGTTTCGTATCCATACTTTTGAACCAGAAATAAAAGTGATTCTTCAATGTTTTTAATACAGGAAAAAAGTACAGAACATTGCTAAAGTGGATGCAAAATTACGTTACTTATTAAGACCATATTGAAATATCAACAGTGCCAGTGTATGATAAATCCGCATGTTATCTTTATTCAACCTTATTTTGCCTACAAAAGTAGTAAGTATAACATTTTTCTAGTCACGGATATTCATGCACTCATTACTCTGTTAAGGCAACAATCACGCATATTATGTGTGTGTTGTGAACTTTTCACACCTTCAGCAGCGCTGGGAGAGTGATAAGAAGTGGATGTTGAGACGAACTTTTGAAGTGCTTGTATGTGAGGTGACGGCCCATGGGCGGAGATACGGGGGGGGGCGTTGGGAAGGCATTGCCCCCCCCCCCCAGCGTCAAAGGTGGATTCAACTGATCTAATGTATATATTCATTATAATCATAACATAATTGACATCATCATCATCGTGCCCCCCCCCCCAGACTTCCAAGTCAATCTCCGCCTATGGTCAGAGCAGGGAAGAAATGAAAAGTATTTTTTCCCCCGTTTTTGTCTTTCTGCTCGTAAAACTGGGGCTCTCGCTGACGGCTCCTTTTTCTTTCTGACTCGGCAGTCTTGCTATTGATGTAAGTTGGACATCGTAATATGGAGAGAACGAGTTGCGAATGTGCGTTCCGGTTTCTCGCTTTCGTAGCCGTTTTTGGTGAACGAGAGGTTGAGAATCGGACTCTACGGCAGCCAGAAATTTCGTTCGGGAGGGGAAACCAAAGTGATATCCCGGTCATTTTCTCACATTTCGGGGAGGGACCAGATCCCCCAATTCCCCTCCCCCCCTGCTACGGCCTTGCTTTACGGTGCGTGTTTGTAAGGGGTCGTTCACTGTCCGATTGTGGTCTCTGCCTTGACAGTGGTGTCAGAAATCGATCACGGAATCGACGTTACCTGGTTGATTCTGCCATATCCCCTAGGGGAACAGAGCGGGGGCCATGGTTGGTCTGGAGGTTGATTCTGCCAGTAGTCATACGGCATGTACAAAGCGAAATCACGAATGGCTCATTAAATCGGTTATGGTTCCTTAGATCGTGCTACGTTACTTGGATAATTACCACGTTGCTGTGGTAATTCTAGAGCTAATACATGCAGCGGTGCTCTGATCCCGCGAGGATGACGAGCGTTATTTTATTAGACCAAGGCCAATCCGTACGGTGTTCGGTGACAAACCAAGGGGACGGTGGGATGGCCCTTAGGCATAAAGCCCTGTATAATTGAAGAAGAAGGAGGAGGTGGCGGTGACGAGTTCAGTCAAGTCATCACAAAGGATGAATGTTTATTCTTGAGCTTGAAACTAAATGATCGCGTTTGATAAGCTTTAAAAGGAGGAATATAATCGATTAGGTGTAACAGGAGAGTATGGTGTGGTAAGTTTTAAAAATTATTTTTTTTGAGGTTGAATTATATATAAAATAGGGGTTGATATAAGTGAGGAATTATTGCATTGAGTATTATTTGCTTGTCAGTTCAGATCATAGTCTCCCAAACTTTTTGTTCTATCGCCCCCTTCATCAGCAATTTGTTTCCTCTCATCGCCCCCCAACTCAAGTGAACCCATAGGATCTTATGTTAAGTCCGTAGCTTCTATCGCCCACCTGTACCATTCCATCGCCCACTTTGGGAAACACTGGTTTAGATCATGTGGTAAGATGGCGTATCCATTGTTAAAAGTATAAAAATAATTTGTGGGGAAAGGTAGGCAGGGGCATAGAAAATAAATTTATTAGAAAGAGTGAATTTTTTTCCAATGTTTTAAAATTTAGTTTGTGCAAATAGGACAATTTGCTGATTTTTGGTGAATTATTTAGTAATTGCCTCGTGTTTGTATTGTGTGAGAAAGAATCGCCATTATAATGACGTCATGTGGACGGACTTACTAGATTGAGTGAAGAGCATCGAGCTTGAATTGGACGTATGACGTCAGAGGTCTTCGCCGTGGCAGTGCTGAGAACGTTGCCTCCAACATCATTCGACTCGGTGAAAACACATAATGCGCAGTTTTCTTATGGCATAAAATAAATAAGGTGACCATACGTCCCTCATTTCCCGGGAAAGTCCCGTTTTTTTTTGTTTTTCTGGCTGTCCCGATTTTTTTGCTAGAATGTCCCGGTTTTCACGTATTTCTATAAGGAAGCCAACTTGACTTTCTTCAAAACAACGAACTTAGAAATTATGCTAGGATAATTATGATTACAAATAAGAATATTCCTGCCATACATTTGTTTTTATTTTAATTCACTGCAATGAAATAGTGCTTCATTGGGCATAAATAGGAGTTTAAAACAATAAATGAAAAAAATAATTTCAGCATCCCCCCCCCCCCCCATAATTTCAAAATTAATGAGAATTTCAGCATTAATGAAATATAATTCCAGAATTAATGAAAAGAATTCCAAAATTAATGAAAGATTCCGGATGGAAAGTCTCAGAATTCATGAAAAAATTTTCAGCATTAAGGAAAGAAATTATTCCAGTATTGATGAAATAAATAATATATTTTTTTAATCTTTTTTTTTCATCCATTTTTTCCATCCTTTTTTTTAATCTTTAAAATCCAATATTTAGAGATCAAACTGTACATTTCAATGGGGAAATTTGCCAAGTACTAACCCAGTCCCTTGCATTCAATGTCAATCAATTATATTACTGAAGCATCCAACTGCCCCCGCTGTCATTGGGGCAGTTGGATGCTTCAGTAATATAAACTTGATGGGGGTAAAGAGCATTAGATATAGTATATGCATTGGCATACGCAAAGGGGTTTTGGGGGTTCTAACCCCCCCCCCCCCACACACTTCCGCCAAGATTATAGTGTTATTTTGCAGGAAGAAACGTAACCCCCAGAAGCAAAAAAAAATCTGAACCCCCCTTCCCCCCCCCCTCGAGAAAATTCTGCATATGCCTATGAGTATATGACATATAGGTGAACACCAAGATTTATAAAATATATAAGGTTAGCAAGCGTGCTTCAGAATGATACTCGTTTTGATGTTACCCGGTTCATCACATGACCCACTCTAACGGGAGCATAATGTAAAGTGGTCTAGGGCAGTGGTTCTTAACCTTATTTTGCCCATGGCCCCCTTTCAACATTTTTTCATTGCTGTGGCCCCCCTTGTGACAATAATTCACCCCCCCCCCCGCTGTTAGAAAATAGTTGGTCAAATATTGTGCATGTAAACATATATATTTGAATTTATTTTTATTTTTTTGAATCTACTAAAATAATGGTATAAAAGTATATAATAATGGTATGTAATAAAAAGTACAGTAAACGTGATGCAATACAGGGGAGGGAAGTTAAACAAGTTAATCAAACACCACAGGCTCTGTCACCGAAGTGATTTTTGCATAGTTTCCCGAAGGACGTGGTTGTGTCGGGAAAAATTCCAGTCGGTGACAAGGCCAAACGAAACCCCCCCCCCCCGCTCATCAGTCAAACACTCCCTCAGCGTGACACGAGATAGAAAATATAGCTAAACAGTGCGGCACAATGCTTGGTGTCCACGAGAACAGCTGCACGAAATATTCATAGAGAGTATCTTGAGCGGAGAATATGATGCAAAAAAATATATAATCTATATACATATGTGCGGTATTAAAAATATATATTAGTGAGTTATATTCTTGAAATTATTTTTTTCAAGAATTACCCAATTATTCTTTTATTGATCGTGAAATAATTTCTATCAGAAATTACGAAATTATTTCTCTCATTGATTTACAAGTAATTTTTCTTTACAAATTCTGAAATTATTTGTTTCATCAATTCTGAAATCATTTGTTCATCAATTCTAAAATTATTTCTTTCATTTATTTTAAAATTATTTCCATAATCGATTCCGAAATAATTTCTTTCATTAATTCTAGAATTAATTGTTAAATGACCGGTGGGCCATAACAAAAAGCTCCGAGAGACGAATGTGTACCGCGAGTCATGCGTTGAAAACCCCTGTAGTAGAGATTCGTCATTAATGTCACAGTTAATTATACTGAAATGCGTTGTCATATCTCTAAAAACTATTATATCTCTAGGACCAAACGTAGGTCCCGAGGGGAAGGATCGCCTCGCCTGCCCAATTGCTGAATAATATGAGAATTATTGTTCTGTCCTGTATTTTATGCAGGGCCGGACTTGGGCAAGTGCAAAGGGTGCGTCCGCACCGGGCCGCTAAATTTTTGGGGCTCCAAAAGGGAATAAAAATGTTTTGATTACATTTTTGACTTCAACTTCTTAACAAACCAATAGCTTAAAATTCAGTCCAAGATAAAGAATTTGAAGCCTGAGTAGATAATCGGTTTTCTATCCCTGAGAGCCCAAAACCTTCAAGTACCTGGGGGAGCACTCGCAATTTTTTCACTGGGAAGCGCACACTTTCGTCCATATTTATTGTCAAATGGTATCTTTTTTATGACCACGAAGTAGTTTTACAGTCGTTTTCGGACACCAGTGTGAACCTGGCGGGCCAGAGTCACCCATGGACATGGAAAACCCCTGTTCGGAGGGACCGCAATTTTTTTTTTTCACCGGGCCTCAAAATACTTAAGCCCGTCCCTGATTTTGCGGGACAGTCTAACAAACCTACATAATAAATCTCCTCTGACACAACTCCCTGGATTCCCACGATGTATAAACAAATATGCACGGTGTCACTTGCGATCATAGGGACTTCGGGGCATTTGTGCAAAAGGTATCTCCCATCTAGTTGCCCTTTTATCTCTTTTCCTTCCCGTCCTTTTCTTCTTTTCCATAACTAACAAAGGGACTGTATCCACACGATATTGTTCAACTGAAATCTTTCATGCGTGTTGTCAGGAGCAATTAACAGTAGCTTCTAAAATACTTATTCTTGATTTGGTTGAAACAATAATTTATTGTTTAATAAAAATACCAAAACAAAATTAACAATGTATTTATAAATTATTAATTATAATAATTAATATTATGTATTATAAATTAAAATCAAACACAGTTGAAGAAAAAAAAATTAACTTCCTAAAATTACCTGAAGAGCTACAAAATTTCTGAACGAGAGTGATTTTTTAAGAAGTTTAGATTGATGTGTGCAGTATACTTGAAGCTCCTTCTGGGCAAAAACTAAGATGCGTGATGAGCAAAGAAAAAAAACGCTTCAAGAAGGTAAAGTTTATTCACTCTTCATCTGTGAAAAAATCAGAGTTGAACGACAAAACTTTTTTCTGGGTGTTTTTTGGTCACGATTTTTGCAAAACTGGCCACTATGTGACGCGCAACTTCAATTACAGTATTTGGCATTTTCACTTCGACTTGAACTCTAAATGTTTGAAATCTATGTAAATTATTTCTATGTATAAAATACGCGTAATTTTTGCGGAATTTTCTACCTCAAAAGCCATAAACTTTAAATTGACAGATACGAAGAGATACATTGAGCCAGCTATAGAAATTTTAATGCATAGCTAACACTTAGGTCAGAATTCATTGCATTTTCTGAGAAATCAGCAGACACAGTGAGTCTCAAACAAATGGATTTGAATTAGGTATTTAAAATGTGGCCATATTCCCTTTAGGATTTTTTTTTGTTCTAATGTCCACAACATTATTCCTGCAGAGTAGTGCATTGAAATTATTTGGGATGATACAAGGCTGTTAATAGGAAACAGTATCAGTAATAGGTCAGTATCAAACAGCATATGTACAATATCGGTTCTTTCGTTTAGAAAACCATTAAAGAGCTGCTGGTGTTAATCTTAGAGGAGGTCTCAATACATTGTATCAGCATTATAGAAACCAATCAGCAAAACAAACGAAAATAAGACCGAACGATGACCAAAATAGACGAAAATAAGATATTTTTAAATATTAAATGTGCTTGAAATTATGTTTTCTCTTTTTCCTTTTAAATCCTGAAAGGAATAGCATAAGAATTCGTGGGATTGAAGCAACAGTAATATTATGCCAATTAAAAGTTTCTTAGGTCAGTTATGCAGTAATATAATTTAAAAAAATTGAATTTCGTGGGTACTTTTTCCCGTTTATGGGTTTTTATATTATAAAATTTCACACCTAATCAAAGAAATTATTTTCTTTTTTTATATTTTCATTGAGATATATCATATGAGGGGAGGGTAACTTTCAGAGAAGTTTGAGGTGTGTGATTTTCGCATTTTTGTGCAGCCAACTGTTTTATGGCCGTATAAACGAGGTTCCACTGTATTGAGTAATAGTTTACTAAAAGCAAACACAGAGTGTGTTTAAATGTTCAATGGTACATATATAATGCAATGAATATTACTGCGACTAAGGCCATCCTGTTTTAGGGCTTCAAAAATGTTTTGGATTTTGACATGCCCAAATGTGTAATGATATACATATTTCACGTAGATGAGTATTTCACATATAAGTGTGGAAGTGAATAGTCCCCGAACTATATTGTCAAGCTCTACAAACTACACGAACTTGATAAGGCTCTGAACAAACACACATTAAATTGTGTATTGTTATTGTATATTAAATCAAGTACTAAATCCAAAAAAAAGTCATGAAATCAGAAAAAAAATTGTGTCATTCATAACTCAAATTTATCAATCACATACAGAAAATTTTACGCGCCAATACCGATTTTCTAGTCACCGTGGCGACATAGCACCAGGGATTTATCTATCAAGTTGAAAATTTGTTAAGGGCTTATTTTCGTTAAAGTCCTTACTTCGCATTTTAAATTAAAATTGAGAAAAAAAGCAATGCAAACAAGTCTTACCTTCTTTTAGATTGCAGAAGATATCAGATTCAATAGAATTACACCGTATATATACATAAACATTTGTCTCGAAATCTTATAATGATGTTGCACAATCTCTTATGAGTTTATGACAAATTACATAAACACACACACACACACAAATCACTATATTCACTTGTGTTTTCGTTAAACTAATAAGATTATCTGAGACTTGCTCAAGTACTAAATTTGATCTTTAACTACTCAAATTCTTACAGTAGGCGTTGAACTATCCTGCCATCCAATCACGGGTCCAAATTATTATTTTTATTTGTTTGAATTGTATTTATGACTCTGCCTTAAGGACCATATTGGCTAGCCTAGGTACGTGGGTGGGTATGGGGGGGGGAGGAGGGTTAACAAATATCCCTTTAAGACAGGCGACACCATTCCTCCTTCTTTTATTTTTATTATTACGGTAACAGGAATTCGATTTCCCTGGCTTTCATAGTATACTGCTATTTCTTTTTGGCAGTGGCAATGCATTGCACCCCCACTCAAAAGTCATAAAAAAAACCACGCATATAGCAATCATTCTTTATTCGATTTTCTGACTCCAACAGACCACCCAGTGTCCAGCTGGGGAGAGTTTGTTCTATGCTAGATGGCTATCTGTCTGTATTTGTTTGGAAAGGATGTTCCATATCCCCCCACATTGACGAACTAATATTTTTTTAACCCCTCTTCTTCCAGGATTACATTTATTACACAATCACCATAGCCAGCACCCAAAAGAATATCAATGAATGGTAAAAAAATCTTTGTTTGCATTTTAAATGGCAGCTTCTTTGTATGAAAAGTCTCCGGACAATTTCCTGTCTTTACAATTATTCCGGGGGTTCTGTAATTCCATTTTATCAAATTATCTCATGAGCAAAGGCCTCTGAAGGAAAGCCTCCTAAAAAGAAAGACTAAACTTTTGACCCGAAGCTATTTCTATGGATGTTGTGTCTTGGTGCATTGTCAGCCCCCACAACGTATGTGGTAAAACCACCCAGATACACGCAAAACTTTTTCTTCCCCCCCCCCCTTCACCTCATGTTAATGTTACTTTAACAAGGAAAGTAATGGGGAAAATATTCTACATATTTTTTTGTTGGAAATGAAATGTTTTTAGACACGCATTTTCCACATTTCTTCATGGCCCCCCTATAAGCAGCCGTGGCTCCCCTTTTGCGAGATTTTCATCCGTGGCCCCGGGTTGAGAACCACTGGTCTAGGGCATTCACCCAGAAAATGAAAGGACATGGGTTCGATTCCTACGCAACAGCCAGTTGTTAAAACCTTCGTATGGTAGCGAAGAGTGACGTCATCCTTGTATAAGTCGCTATCTGGTGGCAGCGTCAGCAGTTAGAGCTTGGCCTGAGTCTGGTCCGGCCGCCTATGTACGGTCTCTTTCAGTGTACACGAGCTCCAGGGAAAGATTGAGAGATCGGTGCCTCTGTGGTCTAGGGCGTTTACCCTTAAAGTGAAAGGATGTGGGTTCAATTCCCCGCGCTGGTTTTTTAATGAATTTTTTTTTGCATAGTGTTCATGCTCAAAACCTCATGATTTTTTTTGAGTGGATGAAACAAAAACTGCTTATTGGCAAGATTTTTTTTTTTTTAATTTTTAAAAAATTTATTTGATTTTTAATGAATTTTTTCCCCAACTCATGTATGCAATGTTAAGTTAATGGAAGCAGCTTCTCTCTTCCATAAGAAGGAACTTTTAGAAACCTTGAGGGGAACGCATCTTTGTAAGAAAAAACATACAGGGAAAGAAAAACATTAGATACAACATTTAAAAGTGTTTAATTGATTGAATTGAAAAAAAAAAATTCTTGGTCTCATACAAGTATTTGTTTATTATTGTTTCGAACTCGACCGCACCTAAATTAGAGCAATGTACGCTCGCAGATTTCTTGCACAATGCAAACATGCATGAACTTATTTAAACAGTTATAATGTGGTGAAAAATTGATTCCCAAACAGGGATGCCATGGCGCCCGTGGATAAGAAGCAGTAACAAGCAGTGCTGTCTTAATGTATGGGCCTGCTCTTCCCTCCAAGTACGGCAGTGCCACAGGATAGCCTATGTTAGGAATTACATTGAAAACAGTGACTGGGCTTTAATTCCCGAATGGTTAGCTACAGCATCTTGGGTTGCCGTTGCTATTTGTGCTGCAAATATTACGATATTCTGCTGATAATTTTATTGAACCATGCAATATGATTTAATACCCAGAATATCACGGTACCTCAGTGAACTGCGGCACACAGTTTGGTTCCAGACTAGTGACTGGACTGCCATTATGAAATGGTGTGTCGCGGTACACAAATGCAGCAATTCTCAACATCGGGTCATATGACCCCTTGCTATCCTAGGATATTTTAACAGGACTCGTGGGTGAAAATCAGATGAAAGGGAAGTTGCAACAAGTGATGAAGAGGACCACAGAGTATAACCTGCACACAGTGCAACGTACCTTTTTGTATTTCCCGGTTCAATTATTACTTATTTGATCCAGTATTAATTCATTGATCAGATGACAACAATGAAACAAATCAATCAGCTTTTATTAAAATAAATAAAAATTTATTCAGTTAAATATTAAAATTTGTAGTTTAGTATAACATATTTGCACACTTGGTTATCACAGTAAGTTAATTTTTCCTTTCTCTCAGCATATTTATTTTACTGAAACAATAATTAGAACGCTCTCACCACTTGTTGAGATGACTGGACCCTTTCGGTCATATCGTCCATATCACTAGATCTGTATTGGTGGGGCCACAGTCAGTTTCAAGACAGTCCAAGATCTCTGTTTCAGTCAGTTGATTAGTCTTTTATGTGCCGAATGGTCAGAGATGCCCGAACCAGGATAGCGTTGATTCGCACCATGATGTATCCTGTCAAGCTACCAGTCAACCACAGCTTTGAGGGCGAGATCAGGCTGATACCAAGGCAGGTCAGGAGGTAGCCAGACAGGCTACCAGTCAATCTGTGGAGGATATGACTGAACCAATACTATGTGAACATACACTGGGTAACACATGAAGTGTTTGTTACCCAGGCAGGCCACTGATCAAACCATACAGCGGCTAAGGCCCCTTTCACACGAGCACTAAGGATGCAGGCGTTTCGCCTGCATCTTTAGTTTGAAATTCATGAATTTCTTTTGTCTATTTTTTTGGAGTTTTTGTAATTATTTTTCTCCTTCATTCCTAATCCAGTGCCCATAGGCATAGGGGGGGGGCTAAGCGGGCTATAGCCCAGGGCGGTAAATTCTTAGGGGCAGTGAATTTTGGAGTATAAAAAATTGGCTGGGGAGAAAAAAAAACTTTTTTAATTCACTTTTCGTAAACGTGTGAAAGTGCCATATGCGCCATTTCTATCGTAAATAATATATAATTATTAAACCATATTGTTGGTTTTTTTTTTTTGTTTTTTCCACACAGACTGCCGTCGAAGTAAAAAAATGTATAATTGTCTAACCTTTTTCCCCTATTTACTGTGTGCGGCCTTCCCAAATAATATTGTTACAAGTAGAGGTGGGAGGGTAAGTAGGCGCCCAGCGAAGTAAAGCAGCATGCATTGAAATATAGAAACAAAAGACCACAATAAAATATATTTATTGCTCATTTCATTTTTAATTCTAATAAAAAAATTATTTGCCACTCAGTAAATTCCACATTAATTCGTATTTAGAATCAATTTAATATAATAAATTTGATTATTCATAGAATTGAAATTTTGGAAAATTGTCTGGAAACTGATGAACATGCCAAGTTTTGGAAACCATGAAGTTTCGTGGCACATTTTTGGTCACCAGATTTTTTAATGTGGCTCATTTTTGAATATCACTTAAAATTTTCACAAAAATTGATTTTGGTATCAGAAGAAAATCTATAAAATCTATTATTAATCTATTATTCTAACCTTTTAAGTACTAAATCAACTTTTCAAAGAATTTTTTATACATGTAATCTATACTACTATTATATTTTTTTTATTATGTAGCTTCCAACATAAACGTAGCATAGGGAAAAGAACAAAAATGGAAGGAAGAAAGCAGTTTAATTAATAAGAATTTCCTTGTTTCTCAGTATTTACTGAGATATTTTAATTCGAAAATCTAACGGACATCGCTACTTTCCCACCTTTTCTCTGATTTTTGAATCAAGATATACATGCGAATATTGCACTTAGAAATGTAGAAATTTCTTCGTTGGCGTCAGAAGAAACAGGGCAACAACTTTTTAATTCGGTTTTTGGGCACAGGTTGTCTGTATAAAAGGTTAATTTTTTTATTTTAATATCTATACAATCCCTTGAAACATGAATGACATTGCTGAAATTTCTGACTTCGCACATTTACATTCCGCAAGAATGACTTTAATATCTGTCACCGTTTTCTTGTTATTCCCATTTTCAAACCGTCAGGCGATTATGGGACACACTGTACATTCAAGTAATGCAAGCATTTAAATCACACGAGTGCACAAACCACTACTACTACTAAACCAGACATGCACCTCGTCCATATTCCTCTGCGGAACCTCTAATAAATTGGTACATGTTGGAATGTGCGTGTACGTGTTGTGAACCCAACATGAAATCTGTTACTGTGTTATGCTTGTTATGTGTGGTGCCAGTTTGCCATCATGCATCTGCCACCAGTTTTTCTAATGCACAAACCACTGGCAGGCCCGTGTAAAATTTTAGTCTGTCCACGGAACAATTTTGAAAAGATACTTCACTATTTCAAAATACACTTTAGGACGTGCTGTTAAACATAATATGTATAGATATTATGTAATGCATTTATTGATTTTGTTGCTAGACCACAAGTACCCAGAAAGTATCTCGTCACCATTGATTGGTGCTGAGATACTTCCATATTCGAATGTATGCACCATACATTCGAATTAAATTTATCAGTGTTTTTCATCGATGTTGTTGACGCCTGCGGGACTGGAGATTGAACACCCCCACTTGAGGAACGAATTTTTCTACAAAAAAACTCGGCTTATACACGAGTATATACGGTATGTTATTTGTAAAAAGAGAGGGGAAAAATTTAAGAGCCCGCCAATATTTAGGATGGGCAATATAGAGATTAAAATAATAGCAATAAAGGAGATATTAAATACTTAGGTGATTCATAGATTCAGTTTTCAACAACATTTTGAACTGAGGGAAAACGTGTTTGATTTTTCTCATAAATTAAGACGTATTATGAAAGCAACTTGGGGAATATTAGACCAGAAGGTGTTAAGGAAATATATATTAAGACAATAGAAACATCGATATTACATGCTTGCGAAGCATGGTTTAGGGTTTAGGAACCTGCTTTACGTGCGAACAAAACTATTATACAAATACAACTTATACTGTTATTGATGATTACAAGATGTTATGATTCAGTTTCAACAGAAGCATTACAGGTATTATATCCGGATGTCTTCCGTTGGATCTTAGAGCTGAACAAAGATATTTGACATATCAAGCATATATTGAACATGAAACTATTGTTTTGGGTTATAATGAGATTATATCAGACAAAATTGAGGAATTTCGTAGACCATTGATTGAACCCTGGTTAACCGGCATGATTTTTTATTAACCAAGGAGGTTACCATGGTCCTCCCTCACTTTATCCTTTTTTTTATCCTTTTTTTTATCCTTTTTTTTATCCTTTTTTTTATCCTTTTTTTTATCCTTTTTTTTATCCTTTTTTTTATCCTTTTTTTTATCCTTTTTTTTATCCTTTTTTTTATCCTTTTTTTTATCCTTTTTTTTATCCTTTTTTTTATCCTTTTTTTTATCCTTTTTTTTTATCCTTTTTTTTATCCTTTTTTTTATCCTTGCGACAAGGATTTCGATGCGATTTTCGCGTTATTTCGGCTGTTCGTTTAACAAATTCTTTCAATCGATATAAATTCATGAATAATCGATGCCTTGTCTAGACATAATCGATGACGCGGAATTCATGACGATTCGCCCACTTCCCTCGCCTGCGCGCCGCTGATGAATATCGATTAATTATAATATAATAATCTTGCTCCGTATAAGATCATCGATAACTAATAAATATCGATGATCTGATGCATTTCCCTTTATCGATTTTGAATTTTATTAAATTATTTATTGAAAAAGAATTCAATTTTTTAAAAGAAGTCGCGTTAAACTAAAAATAACACTGGAGTTTCCGACAAATTGCAGGTCATATGTAGGATTACCATATTCGAAAACAGAAAGGAGGACACCTGCGTGCTCACCCTTGATGACGTCATTTACCCAACAGATGGCGCCACTTTCTGTAAAAAACCACCACTACAATAATTTCCAACTAAAACAGAACCCGTATAGGTTCCGGGAATTTAATAAATCCGATTTTTATGCATAATCACACCGTCTATTATATACATAATTACCAACCAAGTTTAGTAAATTTTATTTTTCACATTTATCGATGATTATGTGTAATCCCAACTCGTATTGGTAAATATGATAAATCAATAAATTATTTAAATTTGCTGGAGATTTTGCTCAAATTTCAGTTTAGGATGATGGATTCGATCAGTGATGTTACTTAGTTTAAAAATGTTGACAAATGTGAAGAAAGCTAACATTACAATTAACAACCTTATCGAAACATGTTACTGGGCAACAAGTCGTGTGTGCACTCTGCCCGGCCGAAGGGCCGGAAATCTTTCACGGAATTTATCTGTTATACATTTCATTTTCGGCATGATAGGAATTCATCTTAAATGAAAAAGATAAATATAAAAACAAGATAAAATGTTTTTAACCTTATTACAATTTCATCGGTAAAATATTTTATTTCTGTTTGCTCGTTTTAATAGTTATGAATAGAGCCCAGATTACATGCGCTAAAAATCACAAAATATGCACCAAAAAAAACATTCCCAAAAAAGTGGTTAAAAATTCCAAAATATGTAGTGAAACTGAGAAAATATGCATTTGAAAACTAAAGCAAACGTGTTTTTAAAATGTATATTTTAAATTTCTCAGTGCATATTAATTAGAAAAAAAAAATCCTCGTACAAATTATTTCTACACGTCTTTTATTTGGAAATTTCTAGTAATGGGTGAGTTGGTTACCCTAGCAATGATGCCAGGGCCGCAACTAGATACTTTTTCATCCGGGGCAAGAACGCATTTTGGCGCCCACTTGTAATGTAAAAGCAGCAGTTAAATGGTACATTCCGTACCCCCTTTCATCCAGTGCCCAGGCCACAAGACCCACCTGCTCCTCCCTAGTTGCGGTCCTGAGTGATGCTCACTATAATTTATTATTTCTTTATAGAGCAATTGGTTCATCTTGCATTTTTTGCAAAAAAAATCTGCAAAATTTTAATACTCGCTCTATCTTAGCCAGGATGAAATAAGTAATTTTATTTTTTAAATCTGGTTTTTTTTTTTTGAGCAACGGATACCATCAAAGGTAACAAACACATCTTTCGTAATTCACTAAAAAATCCTTTCTCTAAATGCTGTTTATCTTTCAAGTAAGATACGAACACTTGCCAATTGCTTATTGGCAACTGTTCGTATCTTACGTGATGCATTATTCATGTGAATTTTTAAAAACAATACTCATTCGAAAAATTATAAAAATGTGATTGAACACACTTTCGTTAAGCTTCAAAAATATGCACTTATTCTGGAATTCTTCAATTTTAAACATTTATGTGCATTAACACAAAAAGGTCAAAATTTGCAAATACATGTGCACATATGCATTTTCATATAATCCGGGCTCTAGTTATGGAAAAGTTATACGAACTCGCCCGATAAGTTGTCAACAAAGAGAGGAACAAATAGTAGTGGTATAGCAGCTGTTTTGAAGTAGAACCGTCATTATATCTGCAAAAAGTAATACGTAGCTCCTACAGTTGTCAAGCTTTTTTTAATGATGCCGTCCATTGGTTAATTTTTTTTCCCTTCAGAATTTCCGACCAGACGGAGAAGGGAGTATTATGATGACCACCAAAAAGATATATACAATAGTTTTCTACTTGAAACGTCTGGACATTTTGGCATATGTCTAGCAAAGATATGAGTTGGAGGAGAAAAAAAATAGCGATCTCTCCCCCTCTCAATAAATTGTGCCCACAGTCTGGTCAGTTTTATTATTTTGCGCCTGGAGCACAAAAAGCGGGTTTCTTTCTACCCAAAAAGCGTAAAAATGTTTATCTTTTGGGAGAGTTTGGTTTTTTTCGCCAGAGGAATCAGCATTGTATAGAGACGGACTCACGATGCGAGGATCCGGGTTTGAACCCCACAGTGGTGGTCGGCTGAAGTTGGTTTTCTGTGGTTCCCAACTTCAAGGCGCAAAAGGCAGCGGAACGAGAGTCTTCCTTTGTGAATGACCGAACAAGTACGGATTACTTCACGCCGGCTGTGGTTTTTGCGGTTTATGTCCAACAAAGACTTTTATTAACTTTAATTATCTTACCCAGCGTCCCCTAGCAAACTCTCGTGGGATCCCTGCTGTACGCGAGATAATTAAAGTAAAAGATCTTTGTTGGACATAAACCGCAAAAACCACAGCCTCCCGTACTTGTTCGGAACAAACACGCCGGCTGTGGTTTTTGCGGTTTTATGTCCAACAAAGACTTTTTATTATCTTTTACTTTAATTACCTTACCCTGCGTCGCGTACCAAGACTCGTGGGACAGGCCTTTGGGTTAACCCCCCTTTAGTACACGGCATCTGCTATTGGTGAGCAAACAATGGTATTAAAATGAATATTGCGGTTTTCTTTCGGAGAGCTGTTTTTCCGACTCTTTTTCATATTATCTTCGGGCAAGCTGGGCTATGGTAAGAATAGCATCTGCCCTGCTTGGAGGCAACTTGGATTCGTCTGGGAATTTCGAGGATGTTGGTCAAAGCGTGTAAAACTGTGGGGGAAAAAGACTCTTACCAATGAAGAGATATATATTTCAGATTGAAAAAAAAAAATTTCCTGATTCTGGAACCCCCCCCCCCCCTCTAAAAAGGATACAAATGGACGAATTTTCCTAAACGTAGGAGGACGGTTGGTAACCCTAGTCATATGTAGCTTCATTTCCCGCCATTGGCGACTTTCCTGACCTTTCACATCTTTTGGCGAAAATTAGCAATACCCCGTATTTTCTTCAAGGGAATATGGTCAGCATGTGAAGACGTTCTTTTCGAAAAGTTCATTTATATCAAGTAGCAGTGGTGCTTCATTTCCCATAATAGAGGATTTTTCTATGATTTCAGCGAAAGGTTGGCAATTTTGCTCACTTTTAGTATTATTTTTGGCGACAACTAGCGATTTCAGTACAAACGTTTTTGTACTTTTTTTCCCCCTTCGAAGAGAAAAATGTGTTTTTTATGGCATTTAATTTTTTCCCTTTATGAAAGGAATAAGAAAACCAAGCAAACCAAAGAAAACCATTTTCACCCCCCTTTCCATCTCCTATTTAGCCCATAATATGACGACTATTGAAATGTCTTTTCGACTTTCACAATTTGTCCAATCAAAGACCTTGTGTTTGAAGAATAGTCTTAACGTTTGAATAACATGCTCTCCGATTGATGAAATGTGCTTACTGCTGGTCGCGAGAACGCACGCGATTCCGATTTTTTTTTTTGTGGATGGCAACGTGTTGAATGTGGTCGTTGTGGCCCATTCGTCAATCTTCAGGAACAAAGAAGTTGGTTATATTTTTGAAAGATGTTATATTTTCTGCTCTCCTTTGTTGTTGCTCCTGTTATTTTTTTCCAATCCTCCGAAGGAGTTGCTTTTAGTGTGTGTGCGCGCGTAAAAAGCTTGAGAATACCATCTGGTGTCTGTTCGATTTGTCTATGATGATTTTAACCTCGATTTAATTTTAAATTACCGCCTGCCAGAGAAGTACATTTTGGGAATGTTAATTTATTTTCTCTCATTCCACATTTGGGCTTTTTCTTCCGCTTATTTCCACATTTCCTGTGGCAGGTATTTTTCATTTTCTTATGTTGGACATCGAGCGGATCGCATAGAATATTGAACTGGTAAATTTTCTGAATTTTCATGTATCTCGGTGTATTTGAAATAAGGCCTTTGTTATTATTTTAATTGGCTATTATTCCATAAGGGATGGACATTGATGACGCTCGATCATGCCATTAAAAAAAAAAAAGTTGTGGAAATACATATTTTTCACTGAAAACCCCAACACAACTGACTGGTTTTCGATCTGATTCGAAGCGAAACGCACGCTCAGTAGAAATACAAAAATTCAAAAGGAATATGTTAGCAAACTAAAAATACAAAAACAATGAAATCTCCAATCAGAAAACTTAACGTGTTGGAAATTAAGGAACCACAAACTTAACGTTGGAAAAATAAGTTCAAAGGTGGTGATACTTGAAAATACATGGGCGCAGGGTTTGACAAATCTGAAAAAAATTTTAGGGTCTAATGTGCCATGGGTTATCTTAATCTCCAGAGAAACAGTCCTAAATGTTTTTTTCCGGACTTTGTATCATTTTCCTATGTTAAAAGACATACTTTCATGAAATCAGCAAATAGACTCCAATTTAGCAATTACAAAGAAAATTTTAGGCGCCAATCATGACCCCCCCCCCCCACAAGGGAAGGGTGGGCAAGGCTCCAGTCCTAAGGCCTGGGATGATTTTCATTATTTTTTCACGCTATATAAATCCATCATAAAGGGGCCCGTGAAAGATTCCAGCCTAGGGGCCTTACTGCAGGATGTGGGGGCGATGGTGCCAATATAGATTTTATACTTGCTATAGTGACCTGGCGCCTGAAATTTGTTAAACAATGTTTGTCATCACTCATAGAAAATTTTAGGCAGCAATGCTGATTTTTTAGCTGCCATGGCACCTGGGATTTCTCGAGCCCTGCCTTGATTGAAACTCACCAAGTTGCTGTTCCGTGTTCTTTTAGAATTATAGAACTCTTGGAGTGTATATTGCTATATAGTTTATGTGGATCTTGACAAAAATATTCATTTCTGCTGGAATATTTGTTCTGAGGTTTGTAGAACTCAGATGCGACGCATTTCGCATAAACTAAAATGTAGATATTTTTAAATTAATTTTTTTTTCTTCTTGTAGGCCTGCATGACCCATAACTGCCAAATTTATTGCTCCATATCACAAAAAAAGAAAATGATATTTCAGGTAATATTCTTTTTAAACCCTATTTTATAATATGAAATGACTGAAGTTATTAACTGTCACTATCCGAACCAGGGCTGTGACAGTTTAACTGAAATCTTTTAATATACAGAGATGCTGCTGTACTCTAATTTATCTGGGTCCTTTTTGAGTGAAAGTGGGTCCCTCTCAAAAAAAATTATGCACCCCCCCCCCCCCCCCACCATAATTCACTGGTATCTCTATGAATTTTTTTCCAGCATGCCCCAGGTCTTTTATATTTCTTCGTTGAGACAGCGGTGGGTCATGTTCTGGGTAGGAGAAGAAGGTATCTGTGAATCAAGTATAATTTCATTTCTAAAAATGTGTTTTATCCAAAATGGTTAATTTACTTTCATTGTCTACTAGTAGGAAAAGCTTGCAAAGAAGCTCATTAGCACTGAGAATTTAACGTATGGAATTCCGCGCACATAATAAATCAAACAAACATACAGTTGATCCCACTTATAACGTTTCTCCCATTTAAAACGTTTTTCCACTTAGTACAACTTATTTTTGTGGTCCTAACAATAAATAATTCTCATTAAGATTTCCCGTTTAAAGTGTTTTCCTTTTTACGTTTTTGCGACGGTTTTTTAAAAATGTAAGCAGGATCCACTTTAACAGTTGGGGGTTGCACATTTATATATTTACTAATAAATAATTCTATAAATTCCTTTCTGATTGATTTTACATTTCGTTAAAAAAATCTTAGCACTTTCAATATCTTCTGATTAAATTTAAAGCAAATTAGATTCTCAGACACTTATTTTCTGATTCCCTATTCATACTTTGGTTTTCCTGGTAAAGTAATTTTATTTTCCCTCCCTGATGGTCCACCACTGATATGTGTTGTCATTTAACTGCCGCATGTTTTCACACCTGAATATGGGAGCTATGTGAGATTTGTGGTGGAGAAATTTAACAGTGTGCTTATATGTGTGCCCAGCATTTGGCGTGTTTTGTGTTCAGTAGATGGTGCCATCTATCTAGCACTGCAACTAGATACTTTCTCAAAGGGGCATGCACACATTTTGGCAAACCCATGTAATGTAGAAGAAGCAGTTATAAAGGGTGAACTTGGTGCCCCCTCTAGTCCAGAGACTGGGACACTAGACCCGCCTGTCTCTCCCCCTCCCAGTTGTGGCCCTGCATCCATCCTCCAAACTAGTAATGTGTGCATTTGAAGTTTAATGTATACATATTTGTGTTGTAGGTCTATGTGATCGCCGTGGCAACCAGAAGTTTTTCAAAGGAATAACCAACTCAAAATTTTAAAACTTTAGAAAAATCACATTTTTAGCCGATTACCATTGCGCAATTTCGGGTTCCAAACCCGGATTTTTCCCAAACCAAAATTTGGGGGTATAAGGGGTCTCTTCTCCCCCACCACTCAAAGATCAAAAATTAAAAATATTTTTGTAGAGAATTAAAATATTAGAATAAAATAATTTCTTTGATACTATTCTGAAACTGACTACATAGCAGCTGGATGACAAAACTGCTGATATTCAAGGTCGAGTTTTTACAGATTCTGTGTTTTTTCCACGATCTCGGGAAAGTTTTACAATTCCAACGAGCGTTCCAATCCTTTACGATTTTTACAAAAATGTGCATTCACAGTATTGTAGGAACAAGGTGAATTTACGCCATATTAGACGCCGTCTTTGAATGCCAGCAAATAGCTGCAAAAGTACTATAATTTCCGGTATGTAACCAGAAGGGAGAAAATCCGCAGGGGAATAAAAACTCCAAAATTTTGACAGTAACACGGCCCCTCATTCAGGGAAGCAACTAGATATCCCTCACCTCATTCGTGTGTATATCAATATAATACAGTGTACAAAGTAGTAAAACCACTTTTTGAAGGTCGCGCGATCATGATACACTGTAAAAGAAAAGAAAGTGGGAGGGTTCTCTACTTTTTTCTTCTTATAAATAGGAAAGAACGCATCCCGGAGGGCGCGTGAACAAAAGTTTTATGTATCCTTTTCCGAAATTCCGGGTATTTGACGCGTCATAGCGCCTCTGAATATATATATACAGTAACATGATTTCACTGCAGGCTTAGGAAGAAAATGAAAATAAAATCCTTTAAAAGTGAAATGGTCCGCCACTTGGCGCCAAACATGTCTGATGGCCCGACGAAAAGTCGCCAAGGCCATCAGAAACTACGGACGCCGAAAAAAAAACGTGCAAAACATAATAGAAATCACCAAGCATAAAAATAGGAAAAATATCAGTTAACAAAAAATTACACCTGGACCATTTTTTTAATAAACAGATCAGGGCATAAGGAGTTCCGGGCATGTTGAATAAATAAATATTCTATATATTAAAAACTAAAACCCGGATCCTTTTTTTAATAATAAACGGATGGGGGCATAAGGAGTTCCGGGCATGAAAAATTTTCTAGGTTCATTTTAAATAATAAACCGATAAGACAGAAGACATGACAATGGATGAATAAGTAATAAATACAACGAAATAATAAAACTGTATGATACAACCTGACCAGTAGATGATAATGCAAATGATGCGAGCTACAGAAGGAATAATTATCGAAGAGACACACTCGAAATGAAAAAAAATGGCTGTTTGGAATTTTTGAAAAAACGCGGTGAACAAAAGAAAATTCCTGTTTGGTGAAGCTAATGCCACCTAATATCACAAAGCAAAAACTGGAAAGATGTGAAATAATACGGCAACCCAGAGCCCCATTACGATGGTCTTAGCGACTTATTGTGAGGAAAAAGTTGCCAAAGTCGTGGCGGACCATACTGCATCTGTTCTGGTACATACATATTGTATTTAATTTTACAAAAAATCAATATAAACTTCAATATAAGGCCAGCCTAAGCAGTGGTGTAAGTGCTGAGAAGACAACATTGAGCAGTCGTTGGTCCATGGCGCCGACCACGATGTTGCACTTAGTTTCTTCACTTGTCACTCTTGCTGTTTTAAACTGGGCCTCCGAGTGCACGAACCATAACGCTGGTGTCTCACACCAGAAACGGGGTGGCTTGATTGATTGCTGTGTTTGCAGACCTTGCGTGGTGGATCCATCAGTAGAATCGGTTGCCATATTGGGCGGGTTCGGGAAAACAGGGGTCACCAATATATAGTTATGTGAGCTGGCTTTGAGACATAACTATATTATTCGAAGCAGTTGATTAAACAATAAAACAACTATCTATTTACAAATATAAATGAATTTAAAATAATACACTGGATTTGGGGATTTGGACGAGAGCAGGGACATGTACAAAGATGCGACCGGCAGATGTAAACAATAATAGCTCTCTGGCCAGACAGCCTTGACATTGAATTTTTGTGGTGTTGCCACAAAAAGGAAAATAATTTTTTGTAAGTGCTGAGAAGACACAACAGTGGCAGCATTGAAAATAGCGTCCTTTATGTTGTGTACCTTTTCCAAAATTCTTTGACAGTCATATAAGAGCAAGCCTTTGATAAAAGCTTTTCTGTAACGTGCTTTATATTTTCAATTATGCCCTGGTTCATAGGCTGGATAAGTGAAGTTGTATTCACTGGGAGAAAGAGGCATGTTATTTTGCCATCATCACTTTTCAGTTCACAAGAGGGGTGTGTTGGAGCCATTAACAGCAGTGCTTCCTGTGGCAATTGCTTTTCGGCCATATGAGCTCTAACTTGAGACACGAAAACATTGTGGAACCATTCTGAAAAATTGTTTGGTCCATCCAAGCACTTTTTTGGGCATAATAGTTCATAGGCAATGAGTTCATATAAATATGTTCGTTAAATTTTTGAAAGCATATGGTTTTTTTGGATTTACTAATTACAAGCAGGAGCAATCAATGATCACTGATGGCATTTGCACAGACCATAGCAGTGATCAGATCTTTTTGGACCCTAAAACATAGGGCTAGTTTTTCCTGTATTTTTATTAACTCACTGTTAAACGAGTGACGATTAGCCCATTAACGCCAGTTTGTAAGAAAATTTGCCATTCTAAATTTTAAGTTTTTTCTTTGCCAATAAATATTGGAAGCGATTCCACTCATTTTTTGTTTTTAAAAAAAATCAAAGTCGTTGTTAGTGGGTTAACCAACGTTTCACTGTAAATTAGCGAGCCAAACTTGTTATGTACTTGTGGGAATTGTTTCTACAATAAATCATATCCGAGAGCTGAACCAACAATGAGCAAAGGCTTGTGTAGGTAGCTTCAGCCGCAAATAGGGTTGCAAATATACAAATTTATCACGATTTCATCGAAGATAGAATAGAAAACCCTTCCTCGTTCATCATAGAAACTGCCAGATTGGCAGAGCTCTCACTTTGTCCTACTTTTGTTCTACTTTTTAACCAAATCCTATCACCAAAATTTATGTAATTGATTTTTATTGAGGAGGGAATCATCAATATATTGCCAAATAATACAAATGTAGTAGATTGCAAGTCCTGTTTTTTGGTTTTTTTTAATTTTCTGAGACATAATTGACTGCCCCCCCCCCTTTTCCAAGTAGGAAGACAGACACACTGTCATGAAATCAAAATATATTGTAACATCCTCTCTCTTAGACTCCAATTTAGCAACGACAGTGAAAGCTTTACATGCCAGTACTGATTTTGATAACCTGGTGCCTGGGATTTGTCGAGCCCTACTCTATAACAATAATCAAATATATAACTTTTTTTTTTTTTATACAAAAATTGCCACGTTTTTAAGACAAATAAATTCAATTGGTCGAATGGTCGATGCGTTTCGGCTCTTCAATGGAGAGCCGTCATCAGGACCTCGTGGTCAGAGTTCACACGAATGAGTCGTGGAAGAGTGATGTTTACGTCTGGTCGTCCGAAGAGTTCGCCACTCGGACGCAGCAAATACAAAGGCGAACTCTTCGGACGACCAGACGTAAACATCACTCTTCCACGACTCATCCGTGTGAACTCTGACCACGAGGTCCTGATGACGGCTCTCCATTGAAGAGCCGAAACGCGTCGACCATTCGACCAATTGAATTTATTTGTCTTAAAAACGTGGCAATTTTTGTATAAATTAAAACCAGGCAAAGTTACTCATTTTTTGTGATAAAATATATAACTATTTTGGTGTAAATCTCATAATGGTGATATACGGTGGAACCTTTTATAGTGGGCACTCTGTCAGCGAAACGCTTCCCACTAGCAGTGTTAGCAGATGCCTCATATTAACAGATACTTGTTGGCGAACAAAAATTTTCATCTCATTGGTGTGTTATCAACTTCCTAGTAACAGACATTCCCTGTTAGCAGATACCTCACGTTAACTAGGCTGACCAAAAAAAAAATGCAGGACATTGGAATTTCAAAGGAAAATACAGGACATTGCATATTGCCACCAAAAACAATGCCAGAATTGCCAACTATTTCTGAAAGCACTGAAAATTGCCAATGGCAGGAAATGAAGCATTAATGCAAATTGCAGTGGATTACAATGAATTCTACGAAATAAAAGGTTTAAAATAATGAATGTGAAATGAATATTCTCATTTACAGTTGCAATTATCATAATGTAATTTATAAGTTGGAAAATGATTTCAATAAAGAATAAAAATTCAAGAAGGCTTCGTTGGAAATACATGGGGGGGGGGGGGGAATGAGTCATTTTTACAAAAAAAAAAAAAAGTTGGGAGATGGCCTAAATTACGTTGCATTACGAGAATGTCCTAGCAAATACTGGACAAATGGTCACACTAAAGTTAACAGATGCGTCTTGTTAGTGAACAAAAATTTCCATCCCATGGGTGTCTGTTATTGAGAGGTTTTGCTGTGTATAATGATATTTTTCTATGGTCTCTTGGGTAAAAAGGTATTAGCACTGATTGAATTCTCCTGCATTTTCAAAAATTTTAAATAGTCCTTTGCGTATTTAAAATTTTTTTTTTTTTGTAACAGTAACATTTCAATTTCATCTGTTCATTCTCGTGTTATACAATCAAGGTGTATAAGGGTCTATCACTTTCAACATAGCTCAGTCTCACAGACAGAGCTATCTTATGTTGTATTATTCATAGCTCGTTTTCTTTGTTATTGCAAATATTTGCAATACACTTTGCCCTAAAGTGTATATTTTATTTGTGTATATATAAACATCAGTTTACTATATGGATTATTCTTGTAACTTTTATGTTATAAATGAAATAAAATTTTTACAATGTCTTTTCTCATATCATAGTCCATTTTCTTTAAACTTTGCAATGATAAGCAATTCCAGAGGTTTTATCTTTATAGATATTTTCTACATTTTTTCTTGTCCCTTTATAGCATTTATTAAGTGTGTGCAGTTATGAAAAATGTGTGACTTAAGCATTTAATTTTTTTTCAAATTAAATGAAAAAGCGGCCCATTCTAAATATTTCATAGAAGCGTGCCACATTGGATTTATAAGTATTTATCTACCAGGGATTCACAAATCTCAGGCACTAGGTCACATAAGTAAACTGGAGTGAAGACTCCCTATACAATAACATAGACGTGCGTGAGCCAACGCTGAGGAATACAAAAATGGGCAAGAGAGACGGGCAAAACATTGTTATTTCAGCATGTAAGCAATGGGAAAAACTTCTATCTTGAGTGTTTCTTTCAGTTGTTTTCATATTCTTTCATTAATATAGTTGTCCATCTGCTAATACACAAATGGTGATACTGTGTTTTGCCTATAATTGCTCCAGCCAATGATGAAATTCAAGGAACATGTGAAAAAATAAAATACACTTCGGTTTCATAGGTGAGTGCACATGGTTTTATGTTCAAAGATGCATTCATTCTCATACTACAATTATAAAATTAAACGCATGTAGTTTTCATTTCACGCTCAATTTCTGTTTGTAAATTTTTTTCATAAATTTTTTTTTCGAGGCATATTAAAATAATGTGAATTTTGCAATATATATTATAGCGAATAAAGGAAACAAATCCATATTTAACGTAATCATTTGCGCAAGGAGAAAACTCCAGAAATCTGTTTCCATTTTAAATATGTAAGGGAGGGTCCTGTTAATTTTTTCATAAAAAATTTTTTCGAGGTATATTAAAATAATAATGTCAATTTTGCAGGGAATTTTATGGCGAATAAAGTAAACAAATCCATATTTAAGGTAATCATTTGCGTAAGGAGAAAATTCCAGAAATCTGTTTCAATTTTAAATATGTAAGGGAGGGTCCTGTCAATTTTTTCATAAAAATTTTTTTCGAGGTATATTAAAATAATAACGTGAATTTTGCAGGGAATTTTATGGCGAATAAAGTAAACAAATCCATATTTAAGGTAATCATTTGCGTAAGGAGAAAATTCCAGAAATCTGTTTCAATTTTAAATATGTAAGGGAGGGTCCTGTTAATTTTTTCATAAAAATTTTTTTCGAGGTATATTAAAATAATATTGTCAATTTTGCAGCTAATTTTATGGCGAATAAAGTAAACAAATCCATATTTAACGTAATCATTTGCGTAAGGAGAAAATTCCAGAAATCTCTTTCAATTTTAACTATGTAAGGGAGGGTCCTGTTGATTTTTTCATAAAATTTTTTTTCGAGGTATATTAAAATAATAATGTCAATTTTGCAGCTAATTTTATGGCGAATAAAGTAAACAGATCCATATTTAAGGTAATCATTTGCGTAAGGAGAAAATTCCAGAAATCTGTTTCAATTTTAAATATTTAGCTATGTAAGGGAGGGTCCTGTCAATTTTTTCATAAAAATTTTTTTCGAGGTATATTAAAATAATAACGTGAATTTTGCAGGGAATTTTATGGCGAATAAAGTAAACAAATCCATATTTAAGGTAATCATTTGCGTAAGGAGAAAATTCCAGAAATCTGTTTCAATTTTAAATATGTAAGGGAGGGTCCTGTTAATTTTTTCATAAAAATTTTTTTCGAGGTATATTAAAATAATATTGTCAATTTTGCAGCTAATTTTATGGCGAATAAAGTAAACAAATCCATATTTAACGTAATCATTTGCGTAAGGAGAAAATTCCAGAAATCTCTTTCAATTTTAACTATGTAAGGGAGGGTCCTGTTGATTTTTTCATAAAATTTTTTTTCGAGGTATATTAAAATAATAATGTCAATTTTGCAGCTAATTTTATGGCGAATAAAGTAAACAGATCCATATTTAAGGTAATCATTTGCGTAAGGAGAAAATTCCAGAAATCTGTTTCAATTTTAAATATTTAGCTATGTAAGGGAGGGTCCTGTCAATTTTTTCATAAAAAATTTTTTCGAGGTATATTAAAATAATAATGTCAATTTTGCAGGGAATTTTATGGCGAATAAAGTAAACAGATCCATATTTAAGGTAATCATTTGCGTAAGGAGAAAATTCCAGAAATCTGTTTCAATTTTAAATATGTAAGGGAGGGTCCTGTTAATTTTTTCATAAAAATTTTTTTCGAGGTATATTAAAATAATAACGTGAATTTTGCAGGGAATTTTATGGCGAATAAAGTAAACAAATCCATATTTAAAGTAATCATTTGCGTAAGGAGAAAATTCCAGAAATCTGTTTCAATTTTAAATATGTAAGGGAGGGTCCTGTTAATTTTTTCATAAAAATTTTTTTCGAGGTATATTAAAATAATAACGTGAATTTTGCAGGGAATTTTATGGCGAATAAAGTAAACAAATCCATATTTAAAGTAATCATTTGCGTAAGGAGAAAATTCCAGAAATCTGTTTCAATTTTAAATATGTAAGTGAGGGTCCTGTCAATTTTTTCATAAAAATTTTTTTCGAGGTATATTAAAATAATAATGTCAATTTTGCAGGGAATTTTATGGCGAATAAAGTAAACAGATCCATATTTAAGGTAATCATTTGCGTAAGGAGAAAATTCCAGAAATCTGTTTCAATTTTAAATATGTAAGGGAGGGTCCTGTTAATTTTTTCATAAAAATTTTTTTCGAGGTATATTAAAATAATAACGTGAATTTTGCAGGGAATTTTATGGCGAATAAAGTAAACAAATCCATATTTAAAGTAATCATTTGCGTAAGGAGAAAATTCCAGAAATCTGTTTCAATTTTAACTATGTAAGGGAGGGTCCTGTCGATTTTTTCATAAAAAATTTTTTCGAGGCATATTAAAATGATAATGTCAGACCGCATTTAAGCAACTGTCAAAGACGCGACTTCGTTTTCGTATTATTTCACTAATGTAGTTGTCCATCTGCACAAACACAAATGCTGATACTGTGTTCTGCCTATAATTGGTCCAACCAATGATGAAATTGAAGGAAGGTGGAAATAAACTTCAATTTCATAAGTAATTGCGCATGGTTTTATGTTAAAAGATGCATTCATTTTTATACTACAATTGTAAAATTAAACGCATGTAGTTTTCATTTCACGTTCAATTCCTGTTTAATGAGCATAATTCAAAATAACAAATTAATATCCAATGAATTTTAAACTTCAAAAATATTTTTTTAAATCGTGTAGAAATTGCTTATTACTTACTGTTGGGGTTAGAATTTTTATTACAGAAATACTGACAAAATATGCTTCATTAAAAATTGCATTTATGTCTGAAAAATGCTGATAATGCTTTAAATAACTAAAATTATCCCGTGTAAATATCAAAGAAACAAAGGATCTAAACTTTTCTGTTTCTGGTAAAAATAATTTTGGGGAAATAATGTGAGAATGAGGAGTAGTAAAATGCAATTAATACTATTTACATTATCAGTTTTTGCTAAATATGAAAAGCCAATTATATAAAATCAAATGTATCTTAATCATCAGTGTTATAATTATGTTCATAATATCTAATTATATTATTAATGTATAATTATCAATTATCATTGTTAAGCTACTATTATGAACAATGATTGATTCTATTGCTTTCTTGAAGCCTGGTAATGAATATACTTTTTTTTTTTTTAAATAAATGTTTCCCTCTTCGAAACCCAGAAGTTCTTAAATAATGGGTGGAAGCTGTGAAAGAAAGGTCTTGACATGCTGCTAAAACATTTGTGCTGAGAATTTCGCAGCTGACAGCTATAACTCCTCTTCTCAATGCTATTTGAAAGAACATGCTGTTTCTACTATATTCAATTTTCCACATCACCCTCAACCTTTGCAGAAGTGACGCTGATCACTTATTAAATGCCCTCCACTGATAAGATATTAAGTTATTTTTCCCAGTTAAGTGGTTTCAAATTTCAAGTACAATCGGCCTCACTTAAATGATTATCAACAGTTCTGGCACATAATACTTGATTAACTAGTGTATTCAATTATGCGGCGAACAGTCAAATTGCTATTGTACACAGTTTTTATATTGCAATATATATATATATATTATATATAGTTATAAATATTTATATAATTTTCAAAATCTTGACAACTTCTGTTTTTCGTGTAAAAATTAGAAAACTTTATTTGCAAACTATAATGGAAAATTACAGTAAAACCTCCTAAGAGCTGCCACTAACAGGACCATCTAAAATAAATAAAAGCCTTCTTTCCAGGGCATTTTTATGTTCAGTCCGATAGCTGAAGATGTTCATGTGAAAAGATTGACACATCCCTCCCAAAAAATTTATGCCCTGGATATTTCTATTCAATTGTTATTTTCAAGGTCCATTTTTTGTATTGAACCATGCCTTGAAGTAGGGAGTGCCACATAAACAAATCTTTTCTAGTTATTGGACAGCTTGTGTATTAGTGTTGACAGCATGTCTTATGTTGTCCCGCTCTAATCTGTAAGATTTTTTCCCCTCTCCACTGCCTTCAACACCTATCTAGCATTTATACCCAGGAATAGAAAGCATACAGTCTTTCTTTTCATATAATTTGGTGGGGGGGGGGACTGCCTTGAAAATCAACTTGAATTTTAATTTTTCTCATTGTGCTGAGCATGTTTCTTCAGCTCAGTGTTAAGTGATCGTTCAGAAATAGTTGATCGGAGGTTACTTGTAATGTTAAGTCTGAGACAGCGTCCTTTGGTTTCAACAAAATATGGCAGTATTTCGGAGGTGACCATTAGAAGAGGTTTACTGTATATGAAATTAATATTTTAATTAGGTTTTTTTTTTGCAGATTTTTAAAAGGTTGAAAACTGCTGTTCACAATCATGACAACATGGCGAACACTGATGATTCAGATGGCAAAAATGAGCTTGAAGCAGCTACTACAGGCATTATCAGAACTGGCTACAGTTGCTTTGTCGAGGGAGGATTGCTCTAATTTTCCAGATCAGTTCTGAAGTGCCAAAGTCAGATAGTCCCACCAAAGCTGAACTGAGGTGCAAAATAAAACTGCTCCAGTAAAGATCGAAATGGAGGGACAAAAAAATATCAGATCTTACGTCAATGATAACAACGGCGCAGAAAGTACGTGGAATGCCCATGCAAACTGTTACCTTGTTAAAAGACACTTTTGGAGTTGTCCCATTTGAACTCCTAGTATATCAGCTGAGAAATAAAAATGTGAAACCGAGTAGGAGACGATACACATCATGTATGAAAGAATTTGCACTTACTTTGTGAAAAAAGTTTACCCTTCCCCACCCAGCGATGCTGAGATCATGAGTGAGCTCTACCGAATGTTACCCAGGTTTCATGAGCGAAGCTTTCTCATATGTTGAAAATGTTACAGCACAAGGAAGCACTCCCTGTTCTCTAATAATTTACTGTCTATATGTTAGGTCCTGTAAGATTTGATTTGTGACTTACGTGTTGTTCCATGTCAACTCCCAATTAATGAATACGCAATGCCCTGCTTTCTTCATGTTGGTACCTCTGGTCCCCCCTTGAGCTTCGATTGCATAATTGTGAAAATGCCAATTTAATGTAGTTTTTTGGATAGTTTCAAGCGTTCATTCAAATTCTAATGTATCACCTGTGAAATATCTTTTATTGAAATTTTGGGCCACCACCTGGTCATCTTCCTTAATGTGTTGATTACTGCTGAGCTATGTATGCAATAATTATAATTATTACCAAGTCTTAATTAGAGGAGAAAGTGATAGTTTCTGGTACCCTTGCGATGTGAGAAAACATGGCAGTTATAGAGTCATGATGAAAATAAATCTAATGAAAATGTAAAGAATTTCTTATATGCTGTGAATAATTGCATATGTTGAGGGGGGGGGGGAACCCCTTCAAATTTAGAGTTTGTATAAAATACTAGATAAAAGGTTTGCATTGTAACTAAGTAATTATTTGATAGCAAACATGAGTGCTCTTGTGAATTGCTATTTTAATATCCTAAATTATTCCCTGTGGACCTGTTTGTAAATTGTTTATTGGAAAAAACTTGTATGTGCACATTGTTGTATATATGTTTGAAAAAAAATATTAAACTTTTTTTTCTCTCTAATTTTTATTTCATTTCTTGCATTGAAAGTTCTTTTTCAGCAATTAATTCGCGGAAATATTCACTGCTATGAATTTTCGAAGTGGAAGCTTTCGAAAAAAAAATGCTAAACATAATGTTAGAAATGAATGTATGTTGTTTTTTTTATAAAATAAATAGTCCCTCTTAAGTTTTGGAAAAGACAAGGTATTTCGTGTACGAAAGTAAGTATTCATTTTTACATTTTTTTGAAGATAAAGAAATTATTTTTTTAATTATTGGCCGAAAAGTGAAAAAAAAACGGAATGTACATGTCCCGTATTTGGAATTGCCCCATTGCATTAACATGGTGAGGAAGTGCTTTGCCCGCTTCGCTCCAAAAGGGTGATGCGGTCGCGTAGGACGACGGCTCGCACAGTCCTCGCTCCACTTATAGATCAGTAGCCTTGACCGACTTTAATCCGCCACTGCGTAAAACTAAAAATTAAGCGTAGACTTATTTCCCCAGATTGTTTGTATGATAAAAGCATTTCCCGTTACAGCCCATGGCATCGGAATTTTGAATGCTTTTATTTCAATATTTAAATTTAACCCTTTTATTTAACTTAATTGGCGACTTGTGTCGCCATCTACTGGGCAATGTTTGAACTGAAAAATCCACGTCCATTTTTCCAATTACTCTTGTCTTAATAATTTTTGCATTTCACAGCTTGATTGTTCAGATATGAATTATTTTTTGGTTTAACGTGGATGCTTATTTATATTGTGTATTTTTATTTGGATTCCATTCAGAAAAGAAACGTTGAATTTCAGGAGGTTCAAAACATGTCCCTTATGTGTTTGGTCCACCATCTAGTGTACATTACTCAAACTAAACTGTAAATTTTTATTTCTATAAAATTTATTAATTACAATAAGTAAATGAAGAAGCAAACATGAATGAATTTTTTTTTTTTTTAATCGACAATTTGATGTCTATCCATCCCGACTTATAAAAATAATGCCAATTTTTTTCCAGAAGAAATAAAGGTACTTACACGAAATAAGGTCCTATTAACTTTTGAAGGAGCAAAAAATATAAAATAGTGAGCTTCGTGTCAACCATTGTTTTGTAACTTAAAATTTTAAGCTATTTGCTGCAAATCGCGAAAAAACGGCAGCTACGTACATTCATGCGTAGTATTTATCTTTATTTTAGAGCATGTTTCAGCGAATATTTTGCCACTCAACATGAATTTTAATTCATGGAAAGAGGGGAAAAATGAGCATTTTTGAAAATTCTTTACACGTAGGGAATGCTTCCTAATTTTCAACTCGCTATAACCGAATATTTTTGTATATCTAAAATACAAACGCGTTTCGTATCCATACTTTTGAACCAGAAATAAAAGTGATTCTTCAATGTTTTTAATACAGGAAAAAAGTACAGAACATTGCTAAAGTGGATGCAAAATTACGTTACTTATTAAGACCATATTGAAATATCAACAGTGCCAGTGTATGATAAATCCGCATGTTATCTTTATTCAACCTTATTTTGCCTACAAAAGTAGTAAGTATAACATTTTTCTAGTCACGGATATTCATGCACTCATTACTCTGTTAAGGCAACAATCACGCATATTATGTGTGTGTTGTGAACTTTTCACACCTTCAGCAGCGCTGGGAGAGTGATAAGAAGTGGATGTTGAGACGAACTTTTGAAGTGCTTGTATGTGAGGTGACGGCCCATGGGCGGAGATACGGGGGGGGGCGTTGGGAAGGCATTGCCCCCCCCCCCCAGCGTCAAAGGTGGATTCAACTGATCTAATGTATA